>NC_054487.1:83044318-83793198 GCF_017639515.1 Carcharodon carcharias
TTGAGTCAATTAGTCGACATCCTTTTAACAATCACTCAATGCGTTTCGAAGTGAACATACACAGTTACACATTGAAAAGCTGCTGGCTGTTCATTCCAATCTGCCCTCTCCCTCGGCATCTCTTCACCATGGTTTCTCCGCTCCCTGGTGGCAATATCATCTCTCCACAGCCCATTACAGGCCGAGCCTAGTTAACTATCGCCATTTCCACCTCATTACCTGACATTTCAGTCCTTTTGTTTACTTTTAAACAAGAATGAGCTAAGTAGAGAGTAATTGCTTTGTTCTCCCTGGAATTTAAGCCTGATTCTGTGCCTCGCTGTTCAAACAGGTGAGGACAGGAGGACAGCTTTCTGTCACACTGGACAGTGGTTTGTGCTGTACTAATCAACTCTGTGTTAAACATCACGGCTTTGTAGTCCCTCCCTCCCACAGCCGTCTCTACCATCCTTGCTGCAGAGGAGGACAGTGGGGCTGAGAAGGGCAGAATTCACTGGCCTCGGTTCTTCTCTGGGCTGTCAGGTTCTGCTCGCCTCTTCTGAAGACCCTCTGGACAGTGGGTCCCAGGTATCATGGCCCGCATGCGACTGTCTCCCACTTGGCTGGGTGAATGTCTGCCCTCTTCCTATCCCCCACGTAGAGGTCCTTTTGGCGAAGACTATGAGTGATGGGATGGGGGACTCTTCACCCCCATTGATCACAGCTGTGTTAATGCACCAGATGTAGTGACTGGGCACTAACAATACCGCAAGAACTAACTCTGCCATGGGTCATGGTGGGCTGAATGGCTGCATTTCCTGATGTGAGTAAACGATTTTGCCCCTGATTTGTCACGTGGCACGAGACAGCCAGATATTCTTTTCAATCACGCCTGAATTTCAATTATTGGGTACACTTCAGAACCTCTGCACCCCTTTCTAGAGGAGAGAAACATCGGGGCAGGGAGGGAGATGTGGGATTTGGGGGTAATGTGGTGGAACCTGCAAGTGTCCTGTAACGCACTGGCACTATCTGCTAATTGGGTCTCTGTCGCTCCCCCTCCTGCCTGCCCTTCATTTGCTTTACCCCCCAAAAAATGATTAACCAGACGAGGGTGTCTTTGATGTGAAGAGCCTTGAATTGGACTAACTCTCTGTACGTATCTTGAGATGCCAAAGTGACTTCAGAGAAGGGCTGTCCATTATTTAAACTTGTCAAGTATCGTCGCCATATTTAAGATTGAACTAAACCTCGAATTGTTGTTGCATTTTCTGCAGTACAGCTGCTCTCTGCAGAAAGAGATGTCCCATTTACAATGGTACCAGAAGTTTACTTTCTTGTGTGGTAATGTAGCAGATTATTGACAGGAAAGATTGGTTAAACAGTCCCTTGTCATGTACCAGCAAATGTTGATAGCTGTTTGAGTAGATTTCTCAGCTCCTTTAGCATTTGAAATGGGAATGTCCAAACCTGGGTCACAAGACAGGACATTTTCATGTCTCACGTGGAACAGCCTCATTGTCCTACAGTAATAATCCCCACACATTCCACTTTGCAATGGCGGTGACGCTCTGAATCCAGGACCTTTGTGATGTCCTGTTAGTTGCTCTCCTGTTTGCCCTTTTTGTTGCAATTCTATTCACCCAAATCCAAACGTTTTATTTTGCTCCTCATCTAATTGGGTGGGATAGGATTCTCACTCTTCACCGAGCCCAATGGGGAGTTTGCAAAATCAGAGCTACACCGCTTTACCCCGTATCTTCTGTTTGTTAAACCTGTCCCAGTTCTCACCCCTATTGGGGTTGCCTCTGATGTCAGAGCACAATATAAGCTACGTTCCCTTTTCACCTCCACACTGAGGAACCTCTACCCTAGAAATTAAGGGATCTTTCCAGGTCAATTGAGCTAACGTAGAATGTTTGGGAACACTCAATACTCAGACCACATCCAGCCAAAGCAATAAAGGCGTGAACATCACTCCTGCTAATATAATGAAGACGAGCTGGTTGAGTGTCCACATGCTCCTTTTAATTCTGGCACTGTTCTATAGTTTGGAAATGTTTAGGTCTTTTATAAAGCTCCCAGTTGTTGATTCAGCAGATTTATAATTTTTTTAAAAATCCTTCTGTTTTCAAACTAGGGAATATTAATGCATGGTGTAGCTAACAGTTACAGAAAGTGATTCGGCAAACATAACGATTTAGTCCTGATTCTGCTCTGCGATCGATTTTCTATCTAACCCCCCGTTTCCTCCTCATGAGTGACTTGTCTATTTTCAGTACCCAAACGTTTTTTTTTAAATTTGTTCACGAGATGTGGGGGTGTCACCAGCTGGGACAGCATTTATTGCCCATCCCTAGTTGCCCTTGAGAAGGTAGTGGTGAGCTGCCTTCTTGAACCGCTGAAGTTGCATGTGGTGTAGGTACACCCACAGTGCTGTTAGGGAGGGAGTTCCAGAAATTTGACCCAGCGACAGTGAAGGAACGGCCGATATATTTCCAAGTCAGGATGGTGTGTGGCTTGAAGGGGAACTTCCAGGTGCTGCTGCCTTGTGCCTCCTGCCCTTGCCCTTCTAGGTGGTAGAGTTTGTGGGTTTTGGAAGGTGCTGTTGAAGGAGTCTTGGTGGGTTGCTGCAGCGCATCTTGTAGATGGTACACACTGCTGTGTAAAGTGGTGGATGGGGTGCCGATCAGGCTTCATCCTGGACGATGTCAAGCTTCTTTGAGTATCTGCCATTTCTCCTCTTCCGTTAGCTGCTGACTGACCTATAGCATTCTTTGGACTTATCTCAGTCTCCCAAGATTCCGGGTTTTAAATCTCTCTTGATGTACAATTATTGCAGTGTTGGTGACTTTGATTGCTGCTGTGGGCAGGCTGGCTGAGAGGAGACAGTTGTCTCAAGCTGTCCTTGAGTGAAAATTGCAGCCCAGGGTTAACTGCTGAAACCACAGCATGTCTTTAATCTCCCTCCCTTGTTGAGTCACTGAAAAGGAAAAGTTCACTGGACGATGGGGAAAGAACAGTGGTGTGGACCAATTGGATAGCGAGCTGGCAGAGACATGATAGCCCGAATGGCCACCCCGGTGCTCAATGATTCTTGGAAGCGTGTACCGTCACACCTTTTTTGCAAAGAAATACTGTATTCACGGATTTGTAAAAACACATTACATAACCCTCTAATCTGACATTCCCTAAAGCGCAATATAGTTTAATTCTTTTCGATGTAGTACATGTCACTCTTATAATTGTAGATGGTACATAATATATATTTATATTTCATGTCAAATATTCTGTGGTGTTTACAGCCTGAAGGCCTTTATATAGGTCATGAGCCCTCAATATACTATGGCAGGAGGGCCTTAGACTGACCTCTCCTCTTTCTGGAGGCTGCCCAAAGTTTTAGCATGTCCTCAGCAGGTAATCCTTGAATGTGCCAGTGTGCAACACTTAGTCATAGCTCTTTGCAGTGGAAGACCGACAAGTTCCGCTCAGAAACCAAAGAGTGTCTTTCACCAAGTGGATGGTTATCCAACAGCAGTTGGTGTTTGTCTCATTTGCGAATGCTTGTGTTCCCCTGGCAACAGCCCAGAGAGCAGAATCCCATGGTACAGAGCTGCTCGGGATGAACTTTTACGAATGCCAATGCGTCTCTTTCCAGACCACTTTGCAAAGGCGCTTACCTGTGTCGCCACGTTGGATGTTCCCGCTGTCTGGAAGTGAGAGGAGGTAAATAGTTGAGGGTGACAGCGGCCTTGAACATTACTTGCAGTGTCCACCTTTTGGTGCATGTTAGCTGCAGGTATTTGTGTGGCTGATGGAAAAGCTTTACAGCTGCCACCATGTTGCTTTATGACTATACCTCCCCTCTGTTACTGCGCTCTGTGAGCAGCTGGTATGGCTTCATGTAGCTTGTCAAATTCCCTCATCAGCCGAGAATGACCATGATTTGAGTTGGCCCTTGGATAAGAGAAGAAATTTGTGTTTGGGGGAAGTGTAGGATGATGGGACTAGTTTACTGGCATCAAAAGGAAAGACAATCCAAACAAAAGAATGTTCTTTTGGTTTCACCTTCTCCCAACCCAATGGAGCACTTTGGATCTTGGCCAACAGGTGATGTGTAGTTAAGAAATGAAGGACCCATGAGCAGTTTACAACACAGAGACAGGCCATTCAGCCCAACTGGTCCATGCTGGAGTTTATGCACCCCACCCCGCTTCGTCTCGGCCTGTCAGCAGAACATTCCAGAAAACCAAGCGAGAACCTTCTGAAGCGTACAATTGACGTTGGTGTCCCAAGAATAGCTACTTCGATGATATACCAGGTTGCGGAGGGTAGTCGGTGTGTTGGATCTGTCACCTCCAAAGTGTCCATATCTTTGAAAAAAAGCCAGGAGAGAAAACTGGAGAAGAGGTCGTGAGTTAGGATTTAACTTTTTTTTTTAATTTCAGTTTTTTTTTCTTCCGATGAAATGATGACGATCCTGACTTTTTGAAGGATGAAAATCATTGTTACCCATCAGCTCATTACAGCACAGAGGAGGCCATTTAGCCCATCAGCCACATGGCCAACTCTTCCAGATTGAAAACGCAGTGAAAACTGGGAAATAAGAGGACTGGTCCAAACTGTTTTTCCCTTCTGGGCTATTTGCAAATGCGTGATCAATAGTCTCTATGAGCGTCACTGTAATCAACAGTGAGTTTGAATTGAATAATTATAGATTTTACTGAGGTTGCTTTTTAAAAAGAGATTTAATAGAGTTGTTCAAAATTATGTAGGTTGTGGAAGTAGCCTATGCAGCCCCTCGAGCTTGCTGTACCATTCAACAAGATTGTGATTGATCTATCTCAATCAACTCCACTTTCTCACCCTATCTCCTTGATTCTATTGATTTCTGTCTTGAACATTACTTTACATCGGAGCGTCCACAGGTTTCTGAAGTAGAGAATTCCAACGATTCACCAACCTCTGAGTGAAAAGATTTCTCCTCACCTCATTCCAAAGTGGCTGACCCCTTACCCTGAGAGTGTTAGCCCCGCCACCACCCCCCCCCCGCGCCCCCCACCACACCCAACCGCCCCCCATATTATAAACTCTGCAAACCGGGTTCTTGATAGAGTAAATAGGGAAAATAAACTGTTTGGAGTGTCAGAAGGGTCACTAACCGGAGGACCCGGGCTTAAGATAATTGGAAAAAGAACCAGAGGGTAGGCAAAGCAATTTTATTATTAGGCAATGAGTTATGACCTGGAATGCAGTGGCTGAAGGGAGAAGATCATTAGTAACTTTCAAAAGGGAACTGGATAAATATTTCAAAAGGAGAAAGTAAAATTCAGGGCTATGGGGAAGCAGGAGGGAGTGGATTGACTTGCCAAAGAGCCAGCTCAGGTATGATGGACCAAATGGCCTTTTTCTGTGCTGCATATTCACATTATTTGTTAAAAGTAGGCTCTGGGAACCTGGCAAATTACTGTGACTTTTGGCTTTGTTGATACACCAAAGTAACGAGCGTGTTTTGTACTAATGCAGGGTTTTCCTTTGGGTAGCTGGTGTAGTCTGTTGGATGAGAGACAGTCTGGCCCCGAGGAGGGGTGCCCGTTATTAACAGGGTTTCCCTACATGAAGCAGCTTGTGGTTCCTGAAAACGCTGCCAGTCTGTGTGTTGCAGTAGAAATCGGTGGTGATTTTAAAAATTCATTCATTGAATGTGGGCTTCGCTGGCTGGGCCAGCATTTATTGCCCATCCCTAGTTGCCCCTTGAGAAGGTGGTGGTGAGCTGCCTTCTTGAACCACTGCAGTCCATGTGGTGTAGGTACACCCACACAGTGCTGTTAGAGAGGGAGTTCCAGGATTTTGACCCAGCGATTATATACAAATGCTGGAGGCTTTGAATTCCATGCTGGTGAATGACAGTGGGAGTGCCTGTCTGCTTTGTTTCTGATTGCTTGTTCCCTTTCCTGAAAGTATCAGCTGCTTACGGAGTGCATGTCCCCCCAGGTACCAACTGACACCTTCTGTTAAACACCCCCGGCATTAACTGACCTGCACTCGCTCAAGGTTAAGTGTCTGGGAGTGTGTTACAGAATGCAGTGGCGTTTGAACCCTATCTCTCTGGTCAACATCTAGACAGCGACGGTTCTAGAAGCAGGAGGCATTCTGGAGAGGACCCACGCCCCCTCCCCCAAACTCAAGGATCTGAGAGTGGGGCTGTCTTTGACCGTTGCAACTGGGTCTACTTAACCTTTAGTTAGGTTTTAGAAATTTTCTGTACAGGCACTTTGAAAGGACTAGATTAGATTTCAAGGGAGCAATTGTTAAGGCTTAAGAACAGGGAGTGGGATTTATTCTTTCAAAGAGCTAGCACAGACACAATGGGCTGAATGACCCCCTTGTGTGCTGCAAGATTCTATAATTTCCTCACCATCGTTGGCAGCTGCGACCTACAGTGCATCAACATGCACTGGCCGAACGGGCCATCAACATGCACTGGCCGAACGGGCCATCAACATGCACTGGCCGAACGGGCCATCAACATGCACTGGCCTGATACTCAGGCCAGGGATCAAATGTGGGACCGTTCGGTCGGTGCCTGTTGATGACCCAAGACTGAGCCGCCGATGGTGTCTGGATTTACGAAGCATGAAACAGTCGTGTTACACCGATGGCCCCAAGCCCATGAACCAGGATTGGAAGAGTTAACGCCCTTCACTCTTTTGTGGAGATTCCCAAACGTTTTTTTTTTTTTTGCTGGGAGGTTCCTTTGTGTTCATTCATGGCCCCCCTGTATCCTTTATCCTTTGGCTAATTTTTCTCATTTCTCTTGCAAGCTGTCTGGAAGCAAAGAAAGGCTTTGGGTCTAGTAATGCCCTATAGTCAGGCTTTATTGAATTCCACATCAAGCTCTTAAATGGGAGCATAATTTATCTTGTGTTTTTTTTTAGCACAGCGATGAAGGCTTTCAAAGTGCCGCTCCTTTCTTTCTCAGTTGTATTTGTTGATGGTACCGTCAATCTGGGTCCCCTCTCCCCTCTACCTTCCCCCCCCCTCGCCACTTCCCCAACGGACCATAAAGCATCTACAGCTGTGGTCATTATTGGCCGAGCTTCACTGAATAAAACCTGTTGGGTACTAAATATACAGCCCTTCCAGACCCCCTGTCTAAAGGTGACAGTTATAAAACATTTCAGCCTTTCACACTGCAGGCAAAAAACCACCCATGAAAAGTGCTAATTTAATTGTAAATGCTTTTAAATATAGATCAGAAGCAGAGTGGAAAAGTTCAAGGCTTGAAAAGCGGCGTTTCTGCAAACATGAGGGTGGTTTTTAAAGGACAATGAGACAAGATGGATTTTTCCTTTGGAACTCTTAAGCCATTGCACTGAATTAATTTGAATATCGGTCCATCCTCCAGGCTCCTAACGGTGAAGTTAGACGGATCACGGCGAAGAAGTGGGATTATTGGCGGAAGGCACTTGCGTTAACAACCCGGTTGGTTAATTAATTTCTACCAAGTGTTAACGCGTGGGATTTTAACACCGGAGCTTATCCGGAGAAAGGAAACCTGGGGCTGGATTTTTACAGCCGTGAATCGGGCACTCCCCCACCCCACAACTATAAAACACAGCACGGTGATCCTAGGTCAGCAGTCGGACGTCATTCTGCCAGTCTCCGATATTACAGGCGGGCAAGCGGGTGCCAATATCAGAAGCCCACCTGACATTTGATTAAACAAAAAAACAATTAACAAGCTTGTTAAAGAGGCAATTGGCTGCAATTTCACGTTGCCCACTCCATTTGTCAGTCGTCCCACAGGGAAAACGCTGGGAGGGATATTTGCCAAGGATGAGGAGGTGGCACAAGGGTGGATGAAAAGCCTTGGCAGACAGGGCCATGGCTGCCTGTAGCAGCAGAGTCTGCAGCTGAAGGTGGCAGAGTTTGGCTGGTGGTAGACTTTATTTCTCCTGTTTCCTTTTAGGCTAATATCGCAAATAAGGATAGAATGGGATGACAGGGCCTTTAAATTGGTGGCCATGACTGACTTCTGGTTTTTTTTATTCGTTCACGGGATGTGGGTGTTGCTGGCTGGGCCAGCATTTATCGCCCATCCCTAGTCACCCTTGAGAAGGTGGTGGTGGTGAGCTGCCTTCTTGAACCGCTGCAGTCCATGTGGTGTAGGTACACCCACAGTGCTGTTAGGGAGGGAGTTCCAGGATTTTGATCCAGCGACAGTGAAGGAATGGCGATATATTTCCAAGTCAGGATGGTGAGTGACTTGGAGGGGAACTTCCAGGTGGTGGTGTTCCCATTTATCTGCTGCCTTTGTCCTTCTAGGCGATAATGGTCATGGGTTTGGAAGGTGTCGAAGGAGCCTTGGTGAGTTGCTGCAGTTTATCTTGTAGGTGCAGCCACTGTGCATCAGAGGTGGAGGGAGTGAATGTTTGTGGACTGGGTGCCAGTCAACTGGGCTGCTTTGTCCTGGATGGTGTCAAGCTTCTTGAGTGTTGTGGGAGCTGCACTCATCCAGGTAAGTGGAGAGTATTCCATCACACTCCTGACTTGTGCCTTGTAGATGGTGGACAGGCTTTGGGGAGTCAGGCGGTGAGTTACTCGCCGCAGGATTCTCAGCCTCTGACATTATTCCCCTCGTGCCTGATACCCAGTTGGGTGCACAGCTCCCCCTTCCCAACGCCAATCAGCCGCCTCGGTGCTGCTTGATTAGCAGTGCTGAGGTGGTGGGGGTGGGAGTGAGTGGACCCCACACTTCCTGTTCCGCCTCCCTCTCTCCAGCAGAAACCATAAAATCCAGCTGCTGGCTTCATCTGTAAAACTCCCGGGGCCTTGAGGTCATTTCTCTCTCATCCAGTTCTCTTTGAAATGCCCGACACGGCACTTTATGGAGAGTAGCGGTTTTCATCCTGGGAACTGATTTTAGTCATACTGTCACACCTGCCCAAATTAACCCCCCACCACCCCAAATTTTAATTATGTACTTATTGGATAAACCCATTTGTTACAAACGTCCAAATGTATCAGAATCAGGAGCATCGACCTTTCACATCACAACAAGTTTTATTAACACTGTCCTAACCCCTCCCTCTTTTATTCATTTTAAGCTGCAGTTCCTTTCACTCATTACACGAGCACTTCCCCATACCAGGTTCCTCATTCCCTGATGGAATCCAGTCAGTACCCACCTGATGATAATGTCCACGTTGGTTACTCAGTAACTTGCCCAAGACTTCCCTCTGTCCTTAATTTATGTTTTGTGCAGCTCTCAATGGACGTGTTTTTATATTAATAACCCAAATTGTAAGCGTTTCAGGCCTAGCATCATAGAATGGTTTACAGCCCGGAAGGAGCTAGGCTATTCGGTCCATTGTGTCGCTGCTGGCTCTCTGTAAGAGCTACACAGCTAGTCCCACCCTCCTGCCTTTTTCCCCGTAGACCTTCAATGTTTTTCTCTTCAGGTAAGTATCTCTTTTAATGGCCTTGATTGCATCTGCACACTAATTCATTCAGCAATGTTTGGTGTCAAGAAACCTTTATCGGAACTGTGAACCCTAATCTGATATGGTTGTATGTTGATTAATTCTAGCCAAGGAATGATTACTGAAGCATTGATATGTCCATACAAGAACTGGTTTATTTGATACAACTAAACTATGTACAGCTACTCATGACGAGGTGTTACACTGCTGAAGCCATAAACATTCTCCCCCTTGACTCCTTGCCTTACATCATCATTATGGGTGATGCTATTTACACAGTCTCATTCATTAACCCTTACGAGCCCCTAATGCTACAAGATGCACTGCAGAAACTCACCAGGGCTCCTTGGGCAGCGCCTCCCGGGGCCTGTGGCTACTGCTGTCTGGAAGGATGGGGGCACCATCGCCTTGACAGCCCCCTCTCCGCGCCACTCACCGTCACCATCCTGCCGACCCTGGAGCTCCCTTCCTGGTAGCATGCGGGTGTGCCTGCACCGCATAGACTGCGGCACTTCGGGGCGGGGGGCAGGGGAGAGGAGGGGTGGTTTGCCACCACCTTCTGGAGGGCAGTCGGGGGATGGGCAGTGGACACTGGCCTGGCCAGCGATGCTCTCATCCTGTAAATGAATGTTTTTTAAAAAAACGACACGTGTTTAGTATGTTTTCTTCAAAAGTAAAAACTGAATTGTGCCTTAAACCTCTGTCCATTGGGCGATTAAAGCTGCATCTGCAACTAGTAGAATAGTGGTGGTGTGTTACAGTTCACTCAGGAGGCTCGCGTTGCTGTGGCAACGCGCACTTTTACATGCATGTTGCAGTGTGGAGTTATGGATGGTGATGATGGAGGCTCCAACATTCTTTCCATCACCCGGCTGAAATCTGTTAATAGTAACGCGCATAATTATGAATTATTACAAAGATAGAGTTTGGAATTCTTGGAGTTTGTTTTATAATGGAGGGATATATTTTTGGTCAGATCTCTTATTTGTGATTAGGGTTTTATTTTGTTGTTTCTGCTGAAAGGTTTGTTTAATAGTTGAATCCCGATGTCGAAGTATATTTTGCAGGTTCCTCTTCCTTTTTTAAGAGTTTTCTTGACCGAGTTATCTATGCTCTGTCTAAATCTGTCTAGCTTTCTTCATGACTTCACCACACAGCTCCACGCTGGTCAAGGGAAAGAGAGCGGACGCTGGAAAAGGAGCAGATCCCCGGAGGATCAGGGCAGGGAACCGAGTCAGCGGTGCTGGGATTAGACGGACAAGGCTTACAGCTGGTGCAGGAGTGAACAAAGCAGAGTTGGCCTTGGTGAAAAATATCAGTCGATTAACAGTCAGCGAAAAGCTACTTTCTGTAACCAGGTAGGCAAGTCTTCAACAACAAACAACAACAACTTGAATTTACATAGCGGATTTAACGTAGGAAAATGTCCAAAGGAGGTTAATCTAATGTGTTAGCCATACCTCAGTTCAGAGCACTCTCACCACTGGGGCAGAAGTGATTCAAGTCCCACTCCAGGACATGAGCACAAAAATAAAGTTACAGTGCAGTACTGAGAGGATGCAGCAGTGTTGGAGGTGCCGTTTTTCAAATGAGATGTTAAATTAAAGCCCCATCTTGGGTGGATGTAAAAGACCCCCTGGTCAATAATTTGAAGAAGAGAAGGGGCATTCTCCCCGCTATTCTGGCCAATGCTTATCCCTCAGTCAACAGCACAAAATGGTGGTTATCACATTGCTGTTCGTGGAAGCTTGCTGTGCGCTAATTTGGATACTGCGTTTCCAACAGTGGCTACACTTCAAAAGTACTTCATTGGCGTAAAGCACTTTGAGATATCCAGTGGTTATGAAAGGTGCTATATAAATGAAAGACCCTTTTTTTATAATCAGAAAAAATGTGACGTCAAACCTCATAAAGAAATATTAGGATTCTCAGCCAAAAGCTTGATCAAAGAGTTAGATTTCAATCAGCTTCAAAGGAGAGTGTGGGAGAGAGATTTATCGAGACAATTCCAGGATTCAGGGCCTAGGCAGCTGAAGGCACGGCCCCCAGTGAGAGGGATTGGACACTCTACAAACAGAGCCCTGTCATTTGTACAGGCACCTCAACAAATAACTGAGGCTCTGGTTTAACATCTCATCTAAATGGCAGCACTTCCAGCAGGACATCACTCCCTCAATCCTGCCCCTTGCTCAGGGCGATGTTCCCTCAGTCCTGCCCCTCGGACAGGGGAACCCTCGCTCAGTCCTGCCCCTCGGACAGGGGAACCCTCCCTCAATCCTGCCCCTCGGACAGGGCGGTACTCCCTCAGTAAGGAAACAAAGTGCTGTAATTGACTCTAATGCACTTAAGGACCTGATTTTAGGATTTAATGGTCAACCCTCACATGGTACAAACTGCCTCTCCATAAAGCCTGCAAAATGACCAGCACACTAGGCACCCAGCTCTCTGACCCTAAACAATATAATTTCTGAAGGCCATCCTGCATTCTGCTTCTTTTGAATGGCAAAATGGTGCTGCCTTAACTGCATCTTAGGAGCACCAGCCATCATGTTTCTAATCTTGCAGCGTTCATGGTCCCTTGACCCCTGCTTCCACCCTCCCTCAATGCCCAGGCCGAGGCCCAGGGCCTCTCAAACACAAGTGGGTGTGAAGTGTTTATTCACTGTCCGTCTTTGAGATCAGACGTTAAACTAAACCCTCATCTGGACAGCTGGATATAAATGATTCCATGTCACCGAGAAGATGGAGTTGCTGTCAGGTGTCTTAGCCAACATTCCCACCCCCCCACCCCCCCACTGCACCCCCCCCCCCCAAGTCAACAGCACCAAAACAGAACGGTTATTCATCACACTGTTTGTGGGAGCTTGCTGTGGGTAAACCAACTGCCGTGTTATAACAATAATTCGTTGACTGCGAAGTGAATAGGAATCATTAAGTGCGGCACTTTATGTAATCTTGAGGATGTGGTGAGCTGCTATATGAATGTAATTCTGTATTGCTGAAAAGAGACGTGTTGCCAAAGTTTTTTGTCTTGCACATGAGGACAAATGCAAGAATGCCAAATTTCATACAATCAAATGAATTTATCATAGCAATCCCGAGTGCACTAATGGATACACTAACAACCAATTTAAGATAATCAGTCAAGCTCGTTTACACTTGTTAGAAGCAACATACATTTGTACACAGGGACCCATTCTCTGCAAACCAAAAGAATATGTTCAAGTGTTGCACCTTTTTTGAGTTCCAAGGGAGCTTGGGGAGCATATAGCTCCCTATCCCTTTCTCCATGGCACTGGCTCGACTAATGAGAGTAGAATTGCCAACCAATCAGCACCCTTTTCCCCTGTAGTATAAATGGTTGTGATTGCTTGAAATTTGGCATTCTTGCATTTGTCCTGATGAGTGCAAATTGAAAAGCTTCAGGAAAATGTCTCTCCTTTCAGTAATATTCATGTTCTGTACTACCAAGCGAACGTTTGAAAACAATTGCGTTCTGACCACTTGGAGGGCGTTTGGACTGAAACTGTGAATCCAGCAGAGCTGCTGGTAATGGGGACACTCCCTTGCTGTTAATTATGTTCGTAAATGTGGGTTTGAACTTGTGACGTGTGAGTGAACTTCTATTACTTTGTAATAAAGGAAGGGAAAGGCAAAAGCCACTGGTCCTCATTCAAAAAAACCCCCCAAATTCTTCAGTCAAGGTTGGCCCCAAGCTCTTGAGCCTCCGTGATATTGCTGCACAAGTTGGGAATCATCGTCACAGGAACATCGTGGTGATGACCGGGGCGGGAATCAGCACATCCAGTGGGATTCCAGATTTCCGGTGAGTCTGATCAGAGAGAGAATATCCAGCAAGGCTGATTTGTTTTCATCAGTGGAACTCTGGAGGGAGCTAAAAACTTTTTTTTAAAAATCGATGACAAGGTGCAGTGGAAGCAGTTTCAATAGTAACTTTCAAAAGGAAATTGGATAAATACTCGAAGGAGAAATATTTGCCAGTTTCTGAGGCCAAGGCAGCTAATTGGACAGCTCTTTCAAAGAGCCAGCACAATGGGTTGAGTGGCAGCCTCATTCAACAACAACTTGTATCTATGTAGCACCTTTAACATCATAAACCATCCCAAGGTGCTTCTCAGGAACTTTACAAAGCCAAATTGTGACACTGAGCTACCTGAGGTATTAGGGCAAGTGACCCAAAGCTTGGTCAAAGAGAGTAGGCTTTAAGGACTGTCTTAAAGGAGGGGAGAGAGCCGGAGAACTTTAGAGAGGAAATTCCAGAGCTTGGCAGCTGAAGGCACGGCTGCCAATGAAGCAATTAAAATTGGGGACTCTTGAGGCCAGAATTAGAAGCGAGCAGATATCTCGGAGAGTTGTACGGCCAGAGGAGGTTACAGAGCTGACACCATGGAGGATTTGGAAACAAGGATGAGAATTTTAAAATCGAGGTGTTGCTTGAGCTGCCAAAGTAGGCCAGCGAGCATGAGGATGATAAACAGGATGTGGCATGAGTAAGAACTCGGGCAGCAGAGTTTTGGATGACTTCAAGTTTACAGAGAGGAGAAGGCAGGTGACCAGCGTTGGATGTACATCATTTTAAGAATTGAGAGAGAGCAAAGGCAGATGAGCTGAGGCAGGTGTGAAGTTGGGTGATGTTATAGAGATGAAAATCAGATAGCTCGTGAACAGATTTTGGGGCAGGGGCTGAGAGCAATGGCTTCAGCCTTCCCAATGTTTAATCGGAGGGAATTTCTGCTCTTCCAGTACTGAATGTCGGATTGTGTGGCTATTTAGTGACAGTGCAGGTGTCGAGAGAGGTGGTGGTGAGGTAGAGCTGGGTGTTGTCAGCCTACATGTGAAAACTAACACTCTGCCCTCAGATGTTGTCACCAAGGTGAAAAAAAAATAGATGATAAGTAGGCGGGGATCAAAGAAAGATCATGGGGGTGGGGAGATACCAGAGGGAACGGTGAGAGAGCAGGAAGAGAAGCCATTGGAAGTGATACTCTGAGTGGGATTAGATAGATGAGAATGGAACCAGGTGAGTGCAGCACTGTTCAGCTGGAGAGGCCTTGGGCAAGGATGGTGTGGTTAACCACATCAAAAGCTGCAGACCAGGTCGAGAAGAATGAGGGGGGGGAAGTTTACCGTCATCACGGTCACACACGATGTCATTGGTGATTTTGATAAGAGCCGTCTCGGTACTTCAGCAGGGATGGAAACCTGATTGGAGGGATTCAGACATGGAGTTCCGGGGAAGATGATCATAGATTCGGAGGTGACAACAGGTTTGAGGTCCCTGGAGAGGAAAGGGAGGTTGGAGATTAAACGGTCGTTCGTAAGGATGGAGGGATCAAGGGTTGGTTTTCTGGGGTAAATTTGAAGGAGAGAGGGACCATCGCTGAGGAAAGAGAACCATTGATAACAGCAGCTATTGTTTTCTGTCCTGTGAGATTCTATAAGTTAACAGTTTCCTGGTGATTGATAAATTATTTCATCTCACCATTTTTTTTTAAGAATAAAAATTTCACTCTTAGAATGATGTACATCAGTCTCGGGTACACTGCACCCACAATCGCTGAACTGACCTCTAAGTATAACTCCTGTCCATGCAGACCCCCTGAGGTATTGTTCACGAGTAGTCTTGGGTCTGGAGATTGGTTGTTCAGTTAATAACTAGACCTTTTCCATTAAAGTAACTCTTTTAACTTGGTGTCTATCCAATGGAAATCTGCTGTCCTTACCCGGTCTGGCCTACATGTGGCTACAGACCCACAGCAATGTGGTTGACTCTTCAAATGCCCTCTGAACAAGGGCAATTAGGGATGGGCAATAAATGCTGGCCCAGCCAGAGACACCCACATCCCATGAACGAATAATTTTTAAAAATTCCGTATCTTGGATTTCACACAATCTTTATCTCTCTCTCTCTCCCCGAATAAACTAGATGTTTTGGGATTTTGGCACATGTGGTCAAGCCAGTGAAATGGGGCTTCAATCACTAAAGCTCCAGCACAGGTACAGTCAGACACTAATGGGGCAAACACATGGGCTTTGCTACCATCCCAGTGAATTGGAAGATATTTTTGCCTAAGGAGGCTTGATGCAGGGAGCACAAGTCCTGGGATGCCTTCCGTAGGTTACCCAGGAGTTAGATTGATGGAGAAGGGTTGAAAGAACCATGGACTTCATCTTCGGACATACACCTGCTTCCTGGGACACTAGTTGAGGCGTATTATTATGTGGCTCTGTGTTAAGTGACTCAGTAGGAGGGGGCACATGTAATTCTTCACTTAAAGCGACCGCAGCCTTTAACTGTTTCCTTTCCCTCCCCCCACCATTTTTCCCTGAACAGAACACCAGGCAGCGGCCTGTATGATAACTTGAAGCAGTATGACATCCCCTACCCCGAGGCCATCTTTGACATCGACTTTTTCAGCTGGAATCCAAAACCATTCTTCTGTCTAGCCAAGAGTCTCTATCCTGGTACCTACAAGCCGAACGACATCCACTACTTCCTGCGTTTGCTGCATGAAAAGAGCCTCTTATTGCGAATATACACACAGAATATTGACGGACTGGAGCAGGGTAGGGTGGCCTTTAAATTCTCTGCAGGCATGTGGGGCGTTTTTGTTTTATTAGTTCACTGGATTTAGGCATCACTGGCTGGGCCAGCATTTATTGCCCATCCCTAATTTCCCTTGAGAAGGTGGTGGTGAGCTGCCTTCTTGAACCGCTGCAGTCCGTGTGGTGTAGGTACACCCACAGTGCTGTTAGGGTGGGAGTTCCAGGGTTTTGACCCAGCGACAGTGAAGGATGGTAAGTGGCTTGGAGGGGAACTTGCAGATGGTGGTGTTCCCATCTACCTGCTGCTCTTGTCCTACCACGTGGTAGAGGTCACAGGTTTGGAAGGTGCTATCTCGGGAGCCTTGGTGAGTTGCTGCAGTGCATCTTGTAGATGGTACACACACTGCTGCCACTGTGCGTCGGTGGTGGGGGGATGACCTGTCCATGCGAGTGAACTAATTTTGTCCCACTTACTTGCTCCGTGCCGGACATGCCACCAAATGGGGAGGATGTTAATGCCTGATCCCATTGGATAAGCAAATTCAGATAGATGTCAAGATGTCAGTTTTATCTTGGGTTGCCAGTGAAAATACAGATATTAAAATTACAATTGGAAGATTGTATTTAAGGCACACACTTCTATTAAAGGACCTTCCTTAAAGAAAAATTAACATCAAATACAACGTGAGGACTGATACCTCGGACCTCCAGGTTTTGATTTCTGCCCCAATTCTGTTGCACTTTCACCTCTCGCTTTGCACTAACTCTGTACTAAAATGACCCAGATGTTGTATGAGTTCCATTGAAAGGGCCTTTGCTGTTCCTGTACATTGTAAGGGTCACTCTGGAGCCAGTGAGGGTAGGTTCCATGATAATGACACAATGTTGGAAGGAGATGTTATGTAAGTTACACTGACTTAAAGCAGTGTTTGATTTTCACGTCTGTTCCATTTGGAATTGCCCCCCGGTTAATGTGCCCATGTTTTGTACAGCGGCTGGGATTCCTTCGCAGAGACTGGTAGAAGCTCACGGCACTTTTTCAACTGCATCTTGTTCCTTGTGCAACTCGTCACATCCGTCAGAAAAAGCAAAGATAAGTGGTCAGAATAGTCGGTGGTGGGTAACTTTGGGCTCTAGAAAACACTTAAGTTGTGCCCCTTTAATGTGGCAGCTATAGCGCAGTGGGTTTGCTCTCTTCCCTCTGAACCAGAGAGCTGTGGGTTTTAACCCAACTCCAGAGACTTCAACATAAAATCCAGACTGACATTCCCTGTGTTGTACTGAGGGAATATTTTTCTATTTCTCTATTTTTCTTTCTCTTTCTTCCTTTCTTTCTCTACACCCCCCCTCTCCCTTGCCGCCAACCCTCTCAAAGATATGTGCAGGCGGACATCAAAAAGCCCTGAGATTGGGCAGACAAATGTCAAATGCAGTTTAGTACTGACAAGCGTGGGGATAAGGTTAAAGAACGGAAATCATCTTTAAAGCTCTCAGTACAATGGAGAAGCAAGAGGGTTTTGATGTAGAGACAAGTAGAAACTGAAATCAGATTTTAAAAAGTCCCGGTTAAATGGGAATTATTTTGAACATAAAGGAGTTGATTATCAATGTCTGTTAACGGTATCAAAGCTACAGGGAGAAGGAAACAGGTGGAGAAGTGTGCCGGAGATTGCAGATAGCTTCTCGATGCAACTTCTGAGATGCATCCTGCAAATCTGTAAAGAATATTTATTAAGATCAAATGAACTCGGTGGCCCAACATTCCAAGCTTCCATCCTCAGTCTCTGTTTCCAACGCCTTCCTTTAAAGTCCAAATTATTCTGGTAAGTTCTATACCCAACAACCCAGAATTTGGTGCATGCTTTGAGGTGAGAATTCAGATGGGTTAGTGATGTATAAGGCAAATACGCTGCTGGTCTGTTCGTGCTCTTGGTCGTTAGGGTAAATGTGTTTGATTCGATAGGGCAGATTCCCTTTCTTCTGTTGGGGGAGTCCAGAACAAGGGGGTAGAACCTTAAAGTTAGAGCCAGGCTGTTCGGGGGTGATGCCAGGAGGCAGGGTATTGGAAATCTGGAACTCTTTTTTTTTTCCCCCCCTCCCCCAAAAGGCTGTTGATGCTGGAGGTCGGTTCGAGCTTTTTAAGACTGAGATCAACAGATTTTTGTTGGCTGAGGATGTTAAAGGATATTGAGCAAAGATGGGTAAATGGGGGTGAAGCGCAGATCAGCCCTGGGCTGATAGAATGGGGAAGCAGGCTCGAGGGGCTGAATGGCCTCTCCCTGTTTCTATGTTGCCCTCATCTGGAGATATACGAGTTAAAAGAATACCTCACTGGGCTATTTTATAAGGTGTTGGGGGGGTGGTTTGAAGGTCTGAGAAATTCATTCAAGTAAAAATGTTTCTTTTCATGGCTTACCCAAGTAGGAGAGGTTTGTTAACTGACTCTTCCTATATCATGAACAAAACAGTTAGTGAAACATTGTAGGTTTGTTTTTGGGATGGGGGTGACACTGGCCAGGGTGGATTTGGGGATCTGAAGGTTATTAAGTGTCAGCCATATTGTCTATCATCACGTCTGGACCAGGTAAGGTGGCAGGTTCCCATCCTCTGAATGACATCAGGGCACTGGACACATTATTAAATTCAGTTTCACATCTTGCCCCTGTTGGAATTTGAACTCTCAGTCCCTGATTAGCAACACTGGGTTCAGTACCATAGCCGCCAATGGCTGTAGCTGCGCGCCAATATGTGATTGTAGTAAATAGATGCTCAGGTGTCAATCCAGGGTCATGTAACAGTTTTATTGAGGAGACAAAACAACTTTAGGAATCACTTTTTTTACCAACTCGTCACTCTGAGATACCCTACAATACCCCCTAATAAAAGTAAACAATGCCATGAGATTGGGTCCAATGCCTGTAGCTCAGCTATCGATTTATGCAGAGTGCTTTGTAAGTTTGTTCGCTCGCCTGTCTGTCTGTCTGTCTGTGCTGCTGCCGCTGCATATTTTTCTCTTCCAGGCTGCAACTCTAAACGATGAAATTCCAAGGTGGGAAACTTGTTTGGGAGTCGTGAAAGCCGACATTGTATTTTTTGGTGAAAGTCTTCCTAAAAGCTTCTCCTCGTACAGGAAGGACTTTAAGCAGAGTGACCTGCTGATTGTCATGGGAACGTCATTGGAGGTAGAGATACTGCTCCCCTGCTTCTGTTATACTTTCCGGCTGGTTAATTTCTTGCAATAACCAGGAGGGCGTATGTATGTGTGTGTGTGTGTGTGTGTGCGCGCGCCCCCATGCAAACACTGGAAAATCAGAATAGGGCAAAGGCCATCGGTCCCATTCTAACTAGACTCCGCTTGCAGGTTAATAGGTTCTGTGGGTGGAGTCTGGATGCAAGTCCGGAAGTCTGGGTTAAATCAGGTGAAATCTGAGGCTGCTAGCCTCATTGCCATGTTTTGGGGGAGATGGTGGGGCAGTGGTAATGTCACTGGACCAGTAATCCAGAGGCCTAGGCTAATGCTCTGGGGACACGGGTTCAAATCCCACCGCGGGAGCTGGTGGAACTTAAATTCAGACAATTAACCTGGAATTGGAAACTGGCCTCTGTAATGATGACCATGAAACTATCATCGCCTGTTGTAAAAACCCATCAGGTTCACTAATGTCCTTTAGGGAAGGAAATCTGCCATCCTTACCTAGTCTGGCCTACATGTGACTCCAGACCCACAGCAATGTGGTTAACTCTTAACTGCCCTCAGCGAGCCACTCAGTTCAAGGGCAGTTAGGGACGGGCAACAAATGCTGGCCTTGCCCACATCCTGTGAAAGGGTAAAGAAAAAGTTAAATTGCCAACCTGCCCTTCTGGGAACAGGTTAATTGTCCATCCCTTGTGCCACCTCCATTAAACCTGGATAGGGCATTTGGCGGGAATGGGGTTGGGGGGAGGGGAGGGGGAGGGGGTGGGGGAGGTGCAGAGTTTTCAGACTGTTTAAAATGTTAACATCTGACCTGACCCAAACTTGCGTGTATTTGAGTGCTATTGTTCAGCCTGTTATGTGTGACTTATTCTGGATTTTGGTGACAGCTCTGTGAATACAGCCATTTGAAGCAACTGGCACAGATATATTTAAGGAGAGAACAGACAAGCATAACGAGGGAGAAGGGAATAGAGGGTTACACTGATATAGATGAGGAAAGATGAGAGGAGGCTTGAATGGAGCACAAACGACAGCATGGACTGGTTAGGCCGAATGGCCTGTTTCTGTGTTGTACGACCTATGTAATCTTATGCATCTTCTCTTCCTGAATGTAGACTGAACCTTTCGCAAGCATTGTGAATTCTGTGCAGCCTCATCTGCCCCGCCTGCTCCTGAACTGGGATCCTGTTGGCCCTTTTAAACAAACTCCCTTGAAACACACGGACGTGAGAAAACTGGGCGATCTGAGCAACAGCGTCCGGCTGTTGGTGCAACTCCTGGGCTGGATCACTGACCTGGACAAACTGCTCAAGGTGCAGACACACAAAATGATGGGTGTCTGTGGGAAAGTCTCGTGAATGTCATTTAAAATCTGCAATATCTTCTATATTCCTGGAAGCCTTTGCAAATCTATCGTACTTTGACATTTTCCATGTTGATTATTTATTTATGCAGAAAATAAGCAATACTAACAACCTTAAGCAGCAGCTTTTATGGCATAGGAGGGGGCCATTTGCCCCATTAAGTCCATGCTGGCTCTCTGTGGAGCGATCCAGGCAATTCCATCCCCCCACCGCTCTATCCCCCAATTCCCTCAAGTGCCCTCCAATTTCCTTTTGAAATCACTCACTGCCTCCACTTCCACCACCTCTGTGGGCAGAACGCTCCAGGTCATCACTGCTCGCTGTGCGAGATAAAGGAAATCATCCCCATGTTCTGCCCCTTCCCCACTTCATATCTCTTGCCCAAAATTGTAAACCTGTGTACCCCTAGTCTGTGGCCTCTCAACTAATGGGATGTTCTGATGTATAAATTATTCTATTTCTTTCCATCTCAATTTATCTCAGTCCTGTGTCTCTGATCCAATATCATATCTAAGACTGCCTAAAATAATAACTCCATTTAGTTTAACCTTCAAGTTGGTATTTATATGCAGAAATGGCAAAATTACCAACATCTGACTCAAGTTGGGAATTTTTTTTCGATCATATTCTCTTGTAACGAGTTCCCAGATGAGGTCCATGTTGATCTCTCCACCCTGTGGCCAGAGAGATACTCGCTTCATTAGATTTCCACCTAGGCTGTGAAGCACCAAGAACTTATTCCAGTGATCCAGGTGAACTCCCCCCTCACTCTACCATGTAGCACAGGAAGAGGGCAGTCACCACACCCTTGAGAAAGCTCTTCCCTTTTTATTCTTTCATTGGATGTTGGCATCAATGGCAAGGCCAGTATTTGTTGCCCATCCCTACTTGCCCTTGAACTCAGTGACTTGCTAGGCCATTTCAGAGGGCAATTATAAGTCAACCACATTGGTCACATGTAGACCAGACCAGGTATAGATGTCAGATTTCTTCCTCTAAAGGACATTAATGAACCAGATGGGTTTTTTTTTAATGACAATGGCCACCATTACTGTGACTAGCTTTTTTTATATTCCAGATTTTTTTTATTAGTCGAATTTAAACTCCACAGCTGCCATGATGGGATTTGAACCCATGTCCCCAGGGTATTAGCCTGGATCTCTGGATCGCTAGCCCAGTGACAGTGCCACTATGCCACCGCCTCCCCTAAACCTCACCGTTTCCTCCATTTAGGCCGGATAGGGAAAGAGGATGGATCTATTTGGACAGCCAGCATGGATCTAGTTTTCTTGCCCATTTGACCCACTGCTATTTGCTGATGCTCAGTGGGAACTCTTCACTTCATTCCACCCCCCACCCCAACTGTCCCTTCTCTGTTCCCTTTAACTCTTCTTTTTTTTTTGGTGATCTTGCCAACATGTCCCCATGAAGTCATAAAACTAAAATACTGGGAAATCTGAGCAAGCAGACTCTGTTTACTTGCTGCTAAAAGTGCATTCTCTTCTTATTATACACCCCCTCCCCCTTTCTCGGTACCAGTTTAAGATGTTGTTTGACAGAAAGGGTTTAAGAGCTGCAGGAGGTTACAGAGATAGGCAGGAGTGAGATTTGAAAACGAGGATGAGAAATTTCCAAATTGAGCCTTTATTAGAAGGTGGGGATGGGTGGGCAAATGTAGGTGAGCAAGCACGGGTACTGGTTGAGCAGTTTTTTTTGTATCACCAGTATTTGCATTTGTTCCTCTTTTTAAGAGCTGACCAACTCTTAGGTGAAATTAACTTTTTAAAGAGTCCGCTTCCAGGCCTGGTAGAGGCTGCAAACGTGACTCTCCAGTTTAATAAACCACCTGACCCATTTACTTGTGTCACAGCGTGAAACTGGTGCTCCCACCGGGAACAGAACTGACCCAGGGCCCATGGTTCCAGGTTACCCTGCACTAAACAAGCGGAGGATCAGATCACTCGTCTATCACCAAGTGGCATCAAAATTCTACATGGGGCCAGGTATAAAAGCCCAGGGGCAGAACTGTGATGCATCGAAAAGCTCACCCATTGACTGCACAGATCACTCCTGCATTGAGAGCAGCTCTGAAGAGAATTCTCCTGCATCAGAACCTTCTGAACTGTAGATGGAGTGAAGTTTAGACGTTACCATTTGGTAATGTTTAACCCAACTTTCAATAGGCAAGAAGATCGATGGGGCCCATGTATTCATTCTAACTGCACCTTGATTTGATGCACAGTATAGAGATCACTGTGAATTTTCTCAATGCAATTCTCACCTCCTCTTCACTATTTTCCAATGGCTTCAGCGCTTTAGGAATTACCTTACCTATTATTGACTTGAAATGTTTTCATGAGTTGTTGATTTAAAATGTTAGTTTTTAATGTATGATTTATTTCCGACCTCTACAGTATGATTGATACCCAAAAAGATTAATGCCAGTTATGGTTTAGGTCTGAAATCGATCAATTGCAGCAAATTGGAAAAAGGTTCATTTTATAATTTTGCACACATGATGAATCTATTTTAACTGAATAAAATTACTTTTACACATGTCGTATTTAATCTATAGTCCTCAAGGACCCCTTCCTCAGGCAGGACAGATATTGGCTTGGAGGAGGTAGGTGCAATACAGATTCACCAGAATATTACTGGAGCCAAAAGGGTTAAATTATGTGACCAGTTCCATAGCTGAGGTGTATATTCTCTTGAGTATAGAAGATTGTGAGGTGGTCAAATTCAGGTGTGTAAGATGATTAAAGGATTAGACAGAAACTATATCCTCTGGTGTGGGGAGCCCAGAATAATTGGGACATTGTCTCAGGATGAGAGCTAGGCTGTTCGGGAGTAATCAGGGAGCACGTCTTCACAAAACAGGTTCAGGAGTAATCAGGGAGCACGTCTTGACATAACAGGTTCAGGAGTAATCAGGGAGCACGTCTTCACACAATGGCTTTGGGAGTAATCAGGGAGCACGTCTTCACACAACAGGTTCAGGAGTAATCAGGGAGCACGTCTTCACACAACGTTTTGGAAATCTGGTAAGCTTTCCCCAAGCAAGCTATTGAGGCTGGGGGGTGAACTGAAAATTTCAAAACTGTGAATAGAATTTTGCTGGGTGCGTATGTCGAGATGGCTCGATGGAGTGAAAAGAGAGATTGGCTGATCATCTACTTCAATACTACTTTCCCACACTATCTCCATATCCCTTGATGTCATTAGTTTCCAGAAATCTATTGATTTCTGTCTCAAATGTACTCAATGTTTGAGCTTCCACAGCCCTCTGGGGTAGAGAATTCCAAAGATTCACCACTGAGTGAAAAAATTCCTCCTCAGTTCAGTCCTAAATGGCCCACCTCTTATTCTGAGACTCTGTCCTCTGGTTCTAGACTCGTCAGCCAGGGGAACCATCCTATTCACATCTACCCTGTCGAGCCCTGTAAGAAATTTGTATGTTTCAATGAAATCGTCCTCTGCAGAGAGCACAGGTCCAGTTTCCTCCCTCACTCCTCATAAGACAGTTGCACTCCCTCTATGGCAAGTATATCCTTCCTTCGATAAGGAGAGTAATTCTGTACACAATACTCCAGATGCAATTTCACCAAGGCTCTAGGCAATTGCAGCGAGACATCTTCACTCCTGTACTCAAATCCTCTTGCAATGAAGGCCAATATACCACTTGCCTTTCTTATCAATTGTCACAGCTGCATGCTAACTTTTAGTGACTCATGAACAAGGACACCCAGGTCCCTCGGGACACCAACACTTCCCAGCCACTCACCATTTAAAAAATATGCTGCCTTTCTATCATTTCTGCCATTTTTCACACTTATTCATGTTACGTTCCATTTGCCACGAGGTAACGAGATGGCTGATGATAGTATTGCAACTGATGTGTACATGGATTTTCAAAAGGTGTTTTGATGAAGTGCCGCATCATAGACTTACCAGTGAAGTTGAAGTCCATGGAATAAAAGAGGTAGCAGTAGCACCGATACCTGGTTGGCTGAGGGACAGGGTGAATGGGTGTTTTTCAGACAGCCGGGTTTCCCAAGGGCCGGTACTAGGCCCACTGCTTTTCTTAATCTGTATCAACGCCTTGGGTGCACACAGGCCACAATTTCAAAGTTTACAGGTGACAAAACCTGTAATTATTGTGAACTGTGAGGCGGATAATGATGATCTCCAAGAGGACACAGACAGGCTCGTGGAATGGGTGGACACATGGTGCATGAAACTTAATGCAGAGGTGTGAAGTGATATATTTTGGTAAGGAGAATGAGGGGAAACAGCGTAAATAAGTGCACAATTCTAAAAGGAGATGAAGAAGCAGAGATACCCGGGGAGGTACGTGTGCACAAATTGTTGAAGGAAGCAGGGCAGGTTGAGTAAGAGGTTAAAAAGATAAACAGAATCATGGATTTTATAAATAAAGGCATATAATTGCAAAAGCAAGGGAGTTATGATGAATCTTTATAATGCTTTGGTTTAGCCTCAACTGGAGTATTGCTTCCTGTTCTGGCATCACACTTTAAGAAGGATGTGAAGGCTTTTTGCTTTAGAGATGGTGCAGATAAGATTTACAGGAATGGTTCCAGGAACGAGACTTCAGCAATATGGATAGATTGGAGAAGTTGGGGTTGTTTTCCTTGGAGAAGCTGAGGTTGAGAGGCGACTTGATGAAGTTGTTCAAAATCATGAAAGATCTGGAGAGACCAAATAGAGAAACTGTCCTCATTGGCAGAAGGATCAAGAACCAGAGATGGTGGTAAAGGCAAATTCAATCGGGAATCAGGAAAGAGAGATTTTGTCAGGCTATAGGGAAAGGACACAAGGGAGTAAATTTTTTTAAAAGTCTTTCTTGGCATGTGGGCGTCACTGGCAAGGTCAGCATTTGTTGCCCATCCTTAGTTGCCCTTGAGCTGAGTGACTTGATAGGTCATTTCAGAGGGCAGTTATTAGTCACAAAGGGAGAGATGCTGAGCTCTGGGCTGACAAGTCTCCGGGTCCTGATGCACTACATCCTACGGTCTTAAAAGAGGTGGCTAATGAGGTAGGAGACACACTGGTGTTAATTTTCCAAAATTTGCTTGATTCTGGAAAGGTTCCATCAGCCTGGAAAGTAGCAAATATAACCGTTCTATTCTAGGAGGAAGAGAGGCAGAGAACAGGAAACTATAGGGCAGTTAGCTTGGCGTCTGTCGTGGGGAAGTTGTTAGAATCAATCATTAAGGAGGTTATAGTTGGGCACTTAAAAAAATGCAAAGTAATCGGGAAGAGTCAGCATGGTTTTGTGAAAGGAAAATCATGTTTAGCCAATTAACTGGAGTTCTTTGAAGAAGTGACATGTACTGTGGATAAAGGGGAGCCTGTAGACATGCTGTACTTGGATTTCCAGAAGACATTTGATAAGGTGCCACCTCAAAGGTTATTGCAGAAAATAAAAGCTCATGGTGGAGGAGGTTACATATTAGCCTGGATAGAAGATTGGCTGTCTGGGAGAAAACAGGGAAGCATAAATGAGTCTTTTTCTGATTGGCAGGATGTGAACGGAGACCAAAACATTGTAAGCTTTCAAGGAGTTAGATATAGCTCTTGGGGCGAAAGGGATCAAAGGGTATGGGGAAAAAGTGGGAGCAGGCTATTGAGTTGGGTGATCAGCCATGATCATAATGAATGGTGGAGCAGGCTCGAAGGGCCGAATGGCCTACTCCTGCTTCTAGTTTCCATGAGTCCCGAAGGGGTCTGTGCTAAGGCCTCAAATTTTTACAATTTACATCAATGACTTAGATGAAGGGAGCGATGGTATGGTAGCTAAGGTTGCAGGTGATACAAAGATCAGTAGGAAAGTATGCTGTGAAGAGGACACAAGGAGCAAGGGAATCAAATCAGAACAAGCAGATCAGCCATGATCTTATTGATTGGCAGAGCAGGCTCAAGGGGCCGAATGGCCTACTCCTCCTCCTACTAGTACTTTCTCATGAGTCAACCACATTGCTGTGGGCCTGGGCCTGGAGTCACAAGTAGGCCAGGCCAGGTAAGGATGGCACATTAGTGAACGAGTAGGGTTTTTACAGCAATCAGTGTTAGTTCTATGGTCACCATTACTGAGGCTAGCTTTCAAATCCAGATTTATTAATTGGATTTAAATTCCACCAGCTGCCAGGTTGGGATTTGAACCCATGTTCGCAGAGCATTAGCTTGGGCCTCTGGATTACTAGTCCAGCAACATTACCACTAAGTTAGACTCAGAGGAGATGGTGGCAAAGTTTCCCTTGCAGAGAGCTAGTATGTTCACAACAAACCAAGTGGTCTCCTCCTGTGCTGAAACTATCCTACAATACCATGGCCAACAAGAACTTTGCATCTGTGTAGATGCAACAGAAGCCAATGTATTTTGCATCATTCTTCTGAGGGAGCAAACGTCTCACTGCATGCTGGAACGAGCAGCCTTCTCTGCAGGATCATTCTTGGATTCTATGAGAAAGCTTCATCCAGTGCTTTGTCCTTTTTACTGTTGATCTTAGCAATTCAGTTGTATAAATAGGAGAATTTTGATGATGCATCTTCTAAAACATGCATGCTTGAGAAATTTGAGAATCCCTGCACTTAAAACAGCACATTTTGCTTAGAGGTTTAATGCAGATATAAATCATCATGGAAATAACAGTACAGGTGCTTGGGCCACTGTTCAGCTGAAGCTAAAGATGCCACTGGACTAATCTATATTTTTGTAATCACTTTATTAGCTCGTGTGATACAGGATGCAAATTTGTAAAGTACTGAAGGAAGGCAGATTCCCAATCCTCCCTTCTCATCATTATAAACTATAAAAGTACTGAAAGTTTCACAGATGTAATTTTTCTATCAGGACTTGTTGCAGTTTCCACCATAATAAAAGCTCAACTTCAGATATCGATGGTTACCACAGCCAGTGATTAAAGTTGAATGTGTGGTACTTATTTGGCAGTAAAGCCTCCGTGAAAGAGAGTCACCCAGAGCTGATTATATCCAAACAGAACAGAAACTGTAGTGGCTACTATAGAGTCATCATCAGGATACACCAAAGAGAATCGGTTAATGCTCAGAGGCAATATCTTTCATTCCACAGCTATGACAAAGAAGCTGTTTCTGTTTGTTTTGCAAAATACCATTTACAAGAAATCTGATTATTCACCTTTAAAACATTAAAAACCAGGTTAAGTTTAATTTAATTTCAGGATTTATCAACAACCCAGCTCAAAAAATAGGATTATAGCTTCCTATTTCCAATTCTAATTCTTAAAAGTTAAAGTTTGAGCTTTGTTTAAACCATCATTGCCTAAAGTAACAGTTTGTACTAATCATGATCACATGCAATAAATGCTGCTCGATGCACATTTGATATTTATATATTCTATTTCACAAACCTACAAACTCGGAAACACACCATTTAATCAGTTATACTTAATCAGTCGCTCTGTAGAACAGAATTTCAATATTGCTGAAAAGAGAGACATGTTGCCAGAGCTTTTCATCTTGCACTCATCAGGACAAATGCAAGAATGTCAAATTTCAAATAGTCATTTGGTAATAGAGAATTTGAGTATTGCTGAAAAAAAGAGACGTCAAAGTGTTTTGTCTTGTACTCGTCAGGACACCACCAGAAAACCGATATAAAAGGGAAAACAACAACTTATACTGTATGTGAAGAGGGTGCTGATTGGCTGGCAAGTGGACTCTGAGTGGTAGAGGCATTGCTATGGAGAATGTATCAGTGATGGTGACTGACAGTTAACTGCGAAGCATTGTTTGAAATTTAAACCAGGTAGCTTGACGCTGATTGATCAAGACATTGCCCTGAGGAATGAGTCAGCAAATGGCTGTCACTTGTTTTATTTAGTTGAAACAGGTGCAATGTGTGTACATGTTCTTTCTGTCTGCAAAGAACAGGGCCCTGTGTATTAATATATGTAGCTTCCAGTACACGCAAATACACCACACTACGAGCCTGACGGAATATTAAATTGGGTGTCAGCGTCATTATTTAGCATGCATGTTTTAGAAGATGCATCATCAAAATTCTCCTACTTATGCAACTGAATTGCTAAGATCAACAGTAAAAAAAAAGGACAGAGCACTGGACATAGCTTTGTTGCAAATGTTGTCTAATCGTGAAATCACATCTAACGTTGGACACCGTGTTTTGAGTTTTGCCAGCACGAGCTAATTGGGTATGGTCTATACTGATTGGCTGAGATGTTGCCATGTAGAAAGCAACAGGGAACTTTTGGCTCCCCAAGCTCTCTTTGTGTAATATTGCATTATACTTAATTCAATTTAAGTTCCTTCCTCACTGAAGGCAACATAGAGCCCAGGATTAAGTTTTCCCCAGACTGCTACAATCTGGATCACAAGGAGGTATAATCCCACTGCTCAGCAAGACACTGCAGTGCTGTGTTGCTCTTTTGACAAATTTTTGTAATCGACATTAAACCAGATCATTCCTCCTGCCACCAATTTTGAATCCTTTGGTCCTATTTCTTTTAGGAGGAAAAGCAGCACATTGTTTCTGCTCTTCAAAACATTCACCTGGTGTCCTGACCAACTTCCATCCCTCAATAGCAGCACCAAAACCAGATCAGCTGGTCATTCATGTTAGTAGTGGGGCCTTGCAGTACACAAAATGGTTGTCGTGTTTACCTACATAACAGCAGTGGCTACATTTCAGAAATAATGAATCGGTTGTGACATGCTGTGAAATACTCTGAAAATGCAAGTTTTTTAAAATTTACATGTTGTTGGACTAACTTCAATACATTGAGTAATTTAAATATACCAAGCATGATTCTGTACAGTGTAATTCTGGAACAGTCACTTCACTCTCTCTGATACGACGCACTCTGTTCTGCTCATATTGCTTCCCAGTGGAGATCAATCCAGAATGGCAGTCCTTTCATTCCAACTCCAGTGCACTGTTGATGCTGTCAGTTGTGGAACCGGATGACATTGGAAACTTATAGTGCTCTGGCCTTACAAACAATGGTATAAAGATGGTGCAAAAGAAATAAATAGAAAGTATCCTCTCTGCAGATAAGGCCAGCCTTTCTGTACAGCTGTCAGGAAGCTTTAGAGATGACCTAATGCATCATCTGCACTCCAGGCTGGAAACCATTTTTTTTCTTTCTGGCGAACAGGTCCTGTGAAAATAATTAAAGAAAGGCAGAGTTCCGCGAAGGGATAGAAGGTGCCCCACTAGATATTCTCATCAGAATCTGAAGTGGAATTGTGATCACTGGTGTACTCATTGGCTACTTCCTCCAAGGGACCCATTGTGCCGTCTGGCTTAACTCTCATTGGCTTAATTATCTGCTCCCTGTAAAATAAAAGAGTTAATTTCCATGAATGGGTGGGTGATTGGTGGCTGATACTTTACTGCTTAAAAAAAGCTTTAGACAGAAATAAAAGCCAAAATATTACCAAAACAAATCTTCATTCTGAGAGTCTCATTAGACCCACTAAACCAATTATGGGATGAAAGGAAAGAGTCAAATCCTAATGAACAGGATGCAGAGCCATTGTCTTGGATAATGCTCTCCCCCCCACTCATGCTCCTGGCTTTACACAACCTGCTGCACCAGCTCGCCAACCCCCCCACCCCTCCTACAAGTATTTGCAAATAACCTCATTATGAAATGCTTTCTCATAAGTACATTTATTTAATTTCCGTAAATAGAGTGATCACATCCTCCAAAATGCATTCCGTGTGAACTCGAGTGGTATTTGAGTGTTTGCTAGCTGACTCTGACTGGCAAGCTCCATCTCACAGTGTCATTGTTTGGGAGAGTTTAATTGTAAAATTGTCAGTCAGTTTAATCTCTTCAAAGGAACTCTTTGTACCTCTTCACAGCTAATCCAATTATATCTATTCTGTGTCCTGCCTGCCTTAAAGATGATTTTCTAATCAGAAGCATTAGCTGCACAAATATAACACAAAACACCAGTAAAACTTTTAATACACATAAGTTTAGGGAAAAGTTCAAACTTCATTCAATTTTGTCAATTTATGTGTTTTTTAATATTCATTCATAGGATGTGGACTTCGCCAGCAAGGCCAGCATGTGTTGCCCATCCTAATTGCTCTTGAGGAGGTGGTGGTGAGCTGTCTCTTGAACTGCTGCAGTCCATGTGGTTTAGGTACACCCACAGTGCTGTTAGGGTGGGAGTTCCAGGATTTTGACTCAACAGGGAAGGAATGGCAACATAGTTCCACGACTGGATGGTGTGCAACTTGGAGGGGAACTTGTATGTGGTGTTGTTCCCATGCATCTGCTACCTTGTCCATCTAGATGCTAGAGTTCACAGTAGGTGCTGTTGAAGGAGCCTCTGAGTTGCTGCAGTGCATCATGTAAATGGTACACACTGCTGACACTGTGCTTCAGTGGTGGAGGGAGTGAATGTTTAAGGGGGTGAAGGGGTGCCGATCTACAGGCTACTGCTTATATAAAAATCTGTCCTATGCGCTCCATACTGACAAACAAATACACTCCTCACCCACCCTTGCAATACAATGGTCACACAACTGCAATAAAGATGATGGAAACCTGTGCCATGCTTCTCCCCTCCCATATGACAGTATCAAACCACATCTATATATCCCAACTTATCTTGAGATCACTGAAGGGCAGTTCAACACCAAACACTGAACTCCAAACACTCACTTTCCAAATCAGCCTACAAAGTTTCAACCCAATCATACCGTAATAATTATAGTAAGGTCAAAACAGAGACACTATTGAGGCAGTGATCGTAACATCAGCTAAAATGAGAACTGAATTTAAAAATGTGACTGCTGGGCATAAAATCGTTGTTTAAACCGGTCTCCTTTAATTCAAGGCAAAAATGGAGTGGTGGAGAGGGGCATGCAACCTCAAAGTCTGCCCAGAGACAATCCCATGTAACCTGGTTGCCATAGGCACTTATTGAAAGTAAGGTGCAAGTTTTAACATAAACGCAACAGGAGAAGGCAGCTGTTCTTGCTGCCTATGGCCTCTCCGAGGAAGTCAGACCGAAAGATTTGGGGAAGGCAACCAACAAGTGCTACTAGACCAAGCAGAAGAAAAGGACTGCTTTTGGGGTAATACCCAAGCGGAGGGCTGGTGAAGATGGAATCCATGTTCGAGAAAACAAGGATTGTGAAGAGTTGAAGACCGCAGGATGGATCACCGGAGGGAACCTTGCAACAGGAAGCCCATTTGATTATGCTCAAAGGGTTGAGTAAAGGGGATAAAAGCAAAATATTGCAGATGCTGGAAATCTGAAAACAAGAAGTGCTGGAAAAACTCAGCAGGTCTGTCAGCATCTGCGGAGAGAAAAACAGAGTTAACGTTTTGAGTCCGTACAACTCTTCAGAGCTCTGAAGAAGGGTCATACAGACTCAAAACATTAACTCTGGTTTCTCTTTCCACAGATGCTGCCAGATCTGGAATAAATGGCACTTTAAAAGATATTCTGATTTCCATTCTTCCTATCAAAGTGGATAACTTCACATTTCTCCACATTGTATTCCATCCGCCATTCTCTTGCCCAGTCATTTAACCTGTCCAAATACTCTTGCAGCCTCATTGCATCCACTCGCAGCTTACTCTCCCACCCAACTTTGTATTATCAACAAATTTGGATATATTTGGTCCCTTCATCTAAGTCATTAACTTAGATTGTAAACAGCTGAGGCCCAAGCACTGATCCTTGTGCTACTCCACTAGTTACAGCCATGACCATTGACAACTGTAAAAACCCATCTGGTTCACTAATGCCCTTTAGGGGAGGAAATCTGCCAACCTTGCTTGATCTAGCCTACATGTGACTCCAGGCCCAGCCATGTGGTTGGCTCTTAACTGCTGCCTGCCCTCTGCCTAGCAAACCAACCACTCAGTTGTATTAAACCACTACAAAGTCTTAAGATAGGAATGAAGCCAGACGGACCACCTGGCAACGACCTAAGTGCCGGAAACAACAACGGCAAACTCAGCCCTGTCGACCCTGCAAAGCCCTCCTTAATAACATCAGCCTGACAGTCATCCTCAAAGAATCATATCCCTTATGTCGCAGACACCACCATCTCTGCAGAGATAAGCTGGCAAAGAGATGCCCTGGGAGTCCTCAACATTGACTTTGAACTCCATGAAGTCTCATGGCATCAAGTCAAACATGGGCAAGGAAACCTTAGCTGATGAATCAGTGCTCCTCTATGTTAAGCACCACATGGAGGAAGCACCGAGGGTGGCAAGGGTGCAGAATATACTCTAGGTGAGGGAATTCAATGCCCATCACCAAGAGTGACTTGGTAACACCATTACTGACTGAGTTGGCCGAGGCCCAAAAGACAGCGGCTAGACTGGGTCTGCAGCCGGTGGTGAGGGAACCAACAAGAGAGAAAAACATACTTGACCTCATACTTACTTACCAACCTGCCTGCTGCAAATGCATCTGTCCATGACAGAATCGGTTGGAGTGACTCTGCACAGTCATTGTGGAGATGAAGTCCCGCCTTCACATTGAGGATACCCTCCATCGTGTTGTGTGGCACAACCACTGTGCTAAATAGGATAGATTTCTTTCAGATCTAGCAGCTCAAGACTGGGCATCCATGAGGCACTGTGGGCCATCAGCAGAATTATACTTGAACACAATCTGTAACCTCATGGCCCAGCATATCCCCCACTCTACCATTACCACAAAGCCAGGGGATCAACCCTGGTTGAATGAAGAGTGCAGGAGGGCATGTCAGGAGCAGCACCAGGCATACCTAAACATGAGGTGTCAACCTGGTGGGGCTACACCAGGACTGCCTGCATGCCAAACAGCATAAGCAGTGATAGACAGAGCTAAGCAATCCCACAACAAACGGATCAGATCTAAGCTCTGTAGTCTTGCCACATTCAGTCATGAATGGTAGTGGACAATTAAACAACTCACTAGAGGACCAGGCTTCACAAATATCTCCATCCTCAATGATGAGGAAACCCAGCACATCAGTGTAAAAGATAAGGCTGAAACATTTGCAACAACCTTCAGTCAGAAATGCCGAGTGGATGATCCATCTTGGCCTCCACTGGAGGTCCCCTGCATCAGAGATGCCAGTCAACAGTTAATTCAACTCACTCCATGTAATATCAATAAACGACTGAAGGCACTGAATACTGCAAAGGATTGGAGCCCTGACAATATTCTGGCAATAGTACTGAAGACTTGTGCTCCAGAACTTGCCGCGCCCCTAGCCAAGCTGTTCCACTACAGCTACAACACTGGCATCTACCCGGCCAAGTGGCAAATTGCCCAGGTATGTCCTGTACACAAAAAGCAGGACAAATCCAACCCAGCCAATTACCACCCCAATCAGTCTACTCTCCATCCTCAGTAAAGTAATGGAAGGGGTCATCAACAGTGCTATCAAGTGCAATTTGTTTAGCAATAACCTGCTCACTGATGCCCAGTTTGGGTTCCGCCAGAGCCACTCAGCTCCTGATCTCATTACAGCCTTAGTTCAAACATGGACAAAAGAGATGAACTCCTGAGGTGAGGTGAGAGTGACTGCGCTTGACACCAAGGCAGTATTTGACTGAGTGCGGCATCAAGGAGCCTTAGCAAAACTGGAGTCAATGGGAATTGGGGCAAAATTCTCCGCTGGTTGGAGTCATTCCTAGCACAAAGGAAGATGGTGGTGGTTGTTGGAGGTCAGTCATATCAGCTCCAGGACTCACTACAGGAGTTCCTCAGGGTAGTATCCTTGGCCCAACCATCTTCAGCTGCTTCATCAATGATCTTCCCTACTTCTGACCTATTGATGGAAGGATGTTCGTTGATGATTGCACAACGTTCAGCAGTATTCGCAACTCCTCAGATACTGAAACAGTCCCTGTCCAAATGCAGCAAGACCTGGATAATATCCAGGCTTGGGCTGACAAGTTGCAAGTAACATTCGTACCACACAAGTGTCGGGCAATGACCATCTTCAACAAGAGAGAATCTAACCGTCGCCCCTTGACACCCAATGGTATTACCATCACTGAATCGCCCACTAACAACATCCTGGGGGTTACCATTGACCAGAAACTGAACTGGACTATCCATATAAACACTGTGGCTACAAGAGCAGGTCGGAGGTTGGGAATTCTGCAGAGAGTAACTCACTTCCTGACTCCCCAAAGCCTGTCCACCAACTACAAGGCACAAGTCAGGAATGTGATGGAATACTCTCCACTTGCCTGGATGAGTGCAGCTCCCACAACAGTCAAGAAGCTTGACACCGTTCAAGCAGCCTGCTTGACTGGCACCGCATCCACAAACATTCACTCCCTGCACCACCGACGCACAGTAGCAGCAGTGTGTACCATCTACAACATGCACTGCAGGAATTCACCAAGCCTCCTTAGACAGTACCTTCCAAACCTACTATCATCTAGAAGGACAAGGACATCAGATTAATGGGAACACCACCACTTGGAAGTTCTCCTCCAGGTCACTCACCTTCCTGACTTGGAAATATATCACCGTTCCTCCAGTGTCACTGGGTCAAAATCCTGGAACTCTCCTCCTAACATCACATGGACTGCAGCGGCTCAAGAAGGCAGCCCACCACCACCTTCTCAAGGGTAACTAGGGATGGGCAATAAATCAATAAATGATGGCCCAGCCAGCAAAGCCCACATCCCATGAATGAATTAAAAAAAAAGAAAGATTCTTGAGACATTAGGATTGGCTCTGGGGGAGCTGGGACCTGTACAGGCTGCACCAGTTGCACCTAAATAGAACTGGAGCTGAATTCCTTGGTAGTGCTATTGGGGAAGGTTTAAACTAACTTGGCACAGTATTGGTGAGACCACATCGTGAACACTGTGAGCAGTTTTGGTCTCCTTATTCAAGGAAGGATGCAAAGGCGTTGGAGGCGGTTCAGAGGAGGTTTACTAGATTGATACCTGGAATGAGGTTATCTTATGCGGAAAGATTCAACAGACTGGGCCAGTTTCCACTGGAGTTTAGAAGAGTGAGGGGTGGCTTGATTGAAGTATATAAGTTTCTGAAAGGCATTGACAGGATGGACGTGGAAAGGATGTTTCTTCTTGTGGGTGAGTCCAGGAACTAGGGGGCACTGTTTTAAAATTAGGGGTCGCCCTTTTAGGACAGAGGGGAGGAGAAATTTTTTCTCTTGACGCTTGTGCAACTTTGGAACTCTCTGCCTCAGAAGGCGGTGAGTGAGGGGTCATTGAATATTTTTAAGGTGGAGCTAGATTGATTCGCTTGCCTAACAAGAATCTAAGGTTATTGGAGGTAGAATGTGAAACACAAACAGATCAGCCATGATCTTACCGAATGACAGGGCAGGCTCGAGGAGCTGAATGTTCTACTTCTGCCCCTATTTCATATGTTCATATGACCACCACCATTCACAACTCGGTATGGCAGGATTGCAGAACATAAGCCTGATCCATTGGTTGTAGGGTCGCTTAGTTCGGTTTATCGCTTGCTGCTTTTGCTGTTTGGCATGCAAGTAGCCCTCTGCTGTAGCTTCAGCAGGTTGACACCTCATTTTTAGGTATGCCTGGTGCTGCTTCTGGCATGCCCTCCTGCACTTTTCATTGAACCAGGGTTGATCCCACCGCTTGATGGTAGAGTTGGGAATGTGCTGGGCCATGAGGTTACAGATTGTGCCTGAGTACAATTCTGCTGCTGCTGTCGGCCCACACCTCATGGATGCCTAATTTTGAGTTGCTAGATCTATTAAAAATCTATCCCACTTAACACGGTGGTAGTGCCACACAACACGATGGAAGGTATCCTCAATGTGAAGATAGGGCTTTGTCTCCACAAGGACTGTGTGGTGGTCACTCCTATTGATACTATCATGGACAGATACATCTGTGGCAGACAGGTTGGTGATGATGAGGTTAAGTATATTTTTCCTTCTTGTTGGTTCTTCACTACCTGCCACAGACACAGCCTAGCAGTTATGTACTTTAGGACTTGGCCAGCTCGGTCAGTAGTGGTGCTACCGAGCCACTCTTGATGATGGACATAGAAGTCCCCCACCCAGAGTACATTCTGCGCCCTTGCCACCCTCAGTATTTCCTCCAAGTGGTGTTCAACATGGAGGAGCACGGATTCATCAGCTGAGGGAGGGGCGGTACATGGTAATCAGCAGGAGGTTTCCTTGCCCATGTTTGACCCAATGCCATGAGGCTTTATGGGATCTGGAGTCAATGTTGATGACGTCCAGGGCAATTCCCTCCCCACAGTATATCACTGTGCCGCCATCTCTGCTGGGTCTGTCCCGCCGGTTGGACATAGAGATGCTGATGGTGGTGTTTGGGATATTGTCTGTAAGGTATGATTCAGTGGGTATGACTATGTCAGGCTGTTACTTGACTTGTCTGTGGGACAGCTCTCCCAATTTTGGCACAAGCCCCTAGATGTTGGCAAGGAGAATTTTGCAGGGTCGACAGGGCTGGGTTTGCTATTGTCATTTCTGGTGCCTAGGTTGATGCCGGGTTGTCCGTCCAGTTTAATTACTTTTCGACTTTGTAGCAGTTCAATATGACTGAGTGATGTGCTCGGTCATTTCAGAGGGCATTTAAGAGTCAACCACATTTCTGTGGGTCTGGAGTCACATGTAGGCCAGACCAGGTAAGGACAGCAGATTTCCTTCCCTAAGGACTTTAGCGAACCAGGTGGGATCTTACGACAATTGACAATGGTTTCATGGTCACCACTACTGAGGCCAGCTTTCAATCCCAGATTTAATAACTGAATTTAATTTCCACCAGCTGCCATGATGGGATTTTAACCCTTATCCAGAGAATTTTAGCTTGGGCCTCTGGATTACTAGCCCAGTGACATTACGTTCTGCTTTCCCTCATGGAAATTGCAGAAGCACTGGCCAGACTCAGGGGTGGTGCCAGAGGACTGGAAATCGAAATGTTCAAAAAAGGGTGTAAAGACAAGCCCAACAACTACAGGCCAATCAGGTGACCTTTTAAGCTCTGAAGAAGAGTCATATGGACTTGAAACATTAACTCTGTCTCTCCCTCCACAGGTACTGTTAGACCTGATGAGTTTTTTTCCAGCATTTTCTGTTTTTTCTTTCAGATTTCCAGCACCCGCAGTATTTTGCTTTTATCTTAGTTTAACTATGGTGGTGGGGAAACCTCTAGAAACAATCATTTGGGACAAAATTAATAGTCACATGGACAAATGCGGGTTAATTAAGGAAAACCAGCATGGATTCGTTAAGGGAAAATCATGTTTAACTCACTTGCTTGAGATTTTTGAAGAGGTAACAGTGAGGGTTGAGGAGGACAATTCCATTCATGTGTACATGGACTTCAAAAGGCATTTGATACAGTGCTGCACAACAGACTGGTGAGAAAAGTTATAGTTCAGGGAATGAAAGGGTCGGTAGAAACGTGGATATCAAATTGGCCGAGTGACAGGAAAGAGAGTAGTGATTAATGGGTGTTTTTCAGGTTGGAGGAATGTTTGTAGTGGAGTTCCTCTGGAGTTCCTTCCTGATGTACATTAATGCCTAGACTGCGGTGTACAGGGCACAATTTCAAAATATGCGCATGATACAAAACTTGGAAGCATTGTGAACTGAGAAGAGGAAAGATAGGGTAGAACTTCAAATGGACATAAACAGCTGAGGTTCAAACGAACATAGGATTCGGAGCAGCAGTGACCTCAACTCAACATTCCACCTACCTCCAATAACCTTCGACTCCCTTGTTAGTCAAGAATCTGTCTCCCTCAGCCTTAAAAATATTCATTGACCCTGCCTCCAACGCTCTCTGGGGAAGACTCACAGCCCTCAGAAAAAATTTCTTCTCATCTCAGTCTTAAATGAGACACTCGCACCCCAGCCCCACCCCCGGATCTTATTTTTAAACTGTGTCCCCTAGTTCTGGTCTCTCCCACAAGTGGAAATATCCTTTCAGCATCAACCCTGTCGAAATCCCTTAGGATCTTATATGTTTCAATAAGATCACATCTCATTCTTCTAAACTTCAATGGATACAGGCCCAGTCTGTCCAACCTTTCTTCATAACAATACCCTTCATTCCAGCAATCAGTCGAGTGAACCTACTCTGAACTGCTTCCAACATATTTACATCCTTTCTTAAATAAGGAGACCAAAACTGTACACAGTACTCCAGGTGTGGTCTCGCCAATGCCCTGTATAACTGTAGCAAAATATCCTTATTTTTCTATTCCATTACCTTTGCAATAACAACAACATTCCATTTGCCTTCCTGATCACTTGCTATCTCTGCATATTAACTTTTTGTGATTCATGTAATAGGACACCCAGATCCCTCTGCACCTGAGTCCTGCAATCTCTCTCCATTTAAATATGTTGCTTTTCTATTCTTCATGACAGTCAACAAGTTCACATTTTTCCGCATTATGCTCCATCTGCCAAATTTTTGCCCACTTAACTGTGCCTTTGCAAACTCCTTATGTCCTCTTCGCAACTTACTTTCCTACCCATCTTTGTGTCATCAGCAAACTTAGCTACCATATATTCTGTCCCTTCACACAAGTCATTGATATAAATTGTAAATAGTTGAGGCCCCAGCACTGATCCCAGTGGTACTCCACTTGTCAACATCTTGCCAACCCAAACATGACCCATTTATGCCTACTCTCTGTTCCGTGTTAGTTAACCAATCCATAATAATATGTTACCCCCTATGCCATGAACTCTTATTTTGCATAGTAACCTTTGATATGGCACCTTGTCAAAGACCTTCTGGAAACCTAAGTACAGCATATCCACAGGTTCTCCTTTATCCACGTTGCTTGTTACTTTCTCAAAATACTCCAATAAATTAGTCAAACATCATTTCCCTTTCAAAAAACCATGCTGACTCTGCTTCATTGCATTGAGATTTTCAAAGTGCCCCACTGCTACCTCCGTAATAACAGGTTCCAGCAGTTTTACTTTGACATATGTTAAGCCAACTGCCCTGCAGTTTCCTCCTTTCTGTCTCCCTCGTTTCTTGAATTGAGGAATCGTGTTCATTATTCTCCAATCTGATGGGACCTTTTCAGAATCTGAAGAATTTTGAAAAATTAAAACCAACTCATCTACTATTTCATCAGCCACTTCTTTTAAGACCCTGGGATGAAGCCCATCAGAGCCTGGGACTTGTCAGCTTTTAGTTCTAATAATTTTCTTAGCACCTTTCCCCGGTGATTGTAATTGTTTTAAGTTCCACCCTCCCTTTCACCTCCTGATTCACTATCATTTCTGGCATGTTATTTGTATCCTCTACAGTGATGAGAGACACAAAATATCTGTTCAATTCTTCTGCCATTTCCTTATATTCCATTATTAATACCCAGACTCTCTCTTTCTCTAGGGCACCAACACTCACTTTACTCTTTTCCTTTTAAATACCTGTAGAAACTCTTACTATCTGTTTTCATATTTCTAACTAGCTTTCTCTCGTACTCCCAATTTCTCCCTCCTTATATATCTTTAGCCGTTCTTTGCTGTTCATTATATTCTGTCCAACCTTCTGACCTGCCACTCATCTTTGCAGTAAATTCTTTATAACACTTTATCTTTAATTTTGATACCATCTTTAGCTTCCTTAGTTCGCCACGGATGATGCTTCCTTCCCTTAGAATCTATCTTTCCTACTGGAATGCATCTTTTCTGAGTATTCTGAAAATGTATCCTTAAATGTCTGCCACTGCATCTGTGCTGACCTAACGCTTAAGCTAATTTTCCAGTTCACTTTCCCAGCTGTCTTCATGCCCTCAAAATTACCCTTATTTATGTTTCAAACACTAGTCTTAGGTCCACTTCTCTCTCCCTCAAACTGAATGTGAAATTTAATCATGTTATGATCACTGCTACCTAGGGGCACCTTCACTATGAGGTCATTAATTAATCCTGTCTCATTATACATCACCAGATCTAGTACAGCCTGTTCTCAGGCTGATGCTACAAAGTACTGTTCTAAGAAACTGTCCCAGAATCACTATGAACTCAATCTGTTTTGTCCAATTTATACACAGATTAAAATCACCCATGATTATCGCCATACCTTTCTCACAAGCCCCCATTATTTCTTCCTGTATACCCCATCCTATAGTGTGGTTATTGTTAGGGGGCCTATAAATAGGTGGACAGAACAGTTAAGAAAGCATATAGTAGCCTGGGCTTTATTAATAGGGGCATAGAGTACAAGAGCAAGGAGGTAATGCTGGATTTATATAAGACACTCATTAGACTGCAACTGGAGTATTGTGTACAGTTCTGGGCGCCGCATTATAGTAAGGATGTGAACACGTTGGAGAGAGTGCAGAAGAGGTTTACAAGATTGGTTCCAGCGATGACAAAACTTCAGTTATGAGGGTCGATTGGAGAGTTTGGGACTGCTCTCCTTGGGGAGAGGAACGCTGAGAGGAGGTGTGATGGAGATGTTCAAAATCATGAGGGGGCTGGACAGAGTAGATAGGGAGAAGCTGTTCCTGCTCGTAAAAGGATCAAGAACGAGAGTGATTTGCAAAAGAAGTGTGATGGGGGGAATAACTTTTAAGTGGTTTGGGTCTGGAATGCACTTCCTGGAAGTGTGATGGAGGCAGGTTCAATCGAGGCATACAAGAAGGCACTGGATGATTATTTGAATAGAAGCAATGTGCAGGGATACAGGGAAAAGTCAGGGCAATGGCACTAGGTCATAATGCTCATTTGTAGCGTTGGTGCAGACACGATGAGCCAAAAGGCCTCCTCCTACGCTGTTAAAATTATGTGATACTGGTTAAGGTCTGGAATGCACTGCCTGAAAGTGTGGTGGAGGCAGGATCAATCAAGGCATTCCAAAGGGAATTGGATTTATCTGAAAAGCAGCAATGTGCAGGGTTGTGGGGAGAAAGCAGGTGGAAGGCACCAAGTGAATTGCTCAGAGCTGGTTCAGACACGATGGGCCAAATGGCCTCCTTCTGCACTGTAACAATTCTGTGATTCTGTGAACGCGATTTTCCTTTCATAAATCCATGCAACTCCACGCACTCATTATGATTTTCTATGATTACTTTTTGTACCTGTGCGCTAGCTTTCAGTGATTTGTATACCTGGACTCCCAACTGAGCATAGGCCTCAACTGGATATTGGAAGGTGGTTCCTACTTCAACTGATTTTTCAGGCTTCACAGCAGCTGAGCCTGGTTCATTGAAGTGGTGACTGGAGGCCGCAGAAGTTGTCTGTATTTTAAAACTTCACCTTCCTCCCAATCAGCTCTCCCTCCATCCACAGCACCAACACCCCACCAAATCTGTCAAGATCACCTGCGGTTCTCAGCCATCTGATACCGACCAGGCCCTAACCAGCCAGCTAAGGTCAGGTCTGGGAGCCTCGTCTGCAGCTTGCCGCAGTGGCGTGGATGAGGCCAGAGGACAGCTTTTTTAGGGCCGTCTTTGGGCTTCTCCATTCTGGTCGTCTGACTGAGCTCAACTTCCAGGAGTTTGAGCATTCAGGCCCCGTGGTCTCGTAAAGGCTGCTCTCAATCGCTTTCAAACTGCAAGGTCGCTGCTTGGTAAGACTAATTTTAAAACTTAAATAGCAAACAGGATATTTAACAACAAATGTAAAGCAGGTGGCCTTCCATACCTTTCTCCTTACCTCTAGACTTGACTATTCCAACACACCCCTGGCCAGCCTCCTACTTACTGCCCTTCATAAACTTTAGGTCATCTAAAACTCCACGGCCCGTGTCCTAGCTTGCACTGAGTCCCACTCACCCATCATCCCTGTCCTTGCTGATCTACACATTGTCTGCCAATTACGCTGATCCTTAATTTTAATCACTCTGCAACCAGCACCCTAAGCTCTAGACTGTCCTTCCTAAAACTCCCCACCTCTCCTTCCGACTTTAACGGCCTCCTTGTAAGTTATCCCTTTGACCAAACATTTGGTCACCTGTGCTAATATCTCCTTATGTGTCTCAGTGTCAAATTTTATTTGATAACGCTCCTGTGAAGCGGCTTGGGATGTTTTACACCATTAAAGGTGCTATAAATGCAAGCTATTGTTGGAGATTGGATTAAGAATTTTATTGGGCCGTAACTTAGCGTCGGAAAGTGCTGGCCTGCAGGAATTAGAAGAAATAAATACCTACTTACCTGGTCTTGAAAATTACGCTGGCACCTCGGAGCTGCTTGGGGCCTGCATCAACAGACTCCTCGAAGGCCCCAGCGAAGTGTAGCTCCAATGAAATCAAAGAGGCCACATCTCCCTTTGTTACGGCACTTGCTGTCATAAAGCAGGTGAGTTTAAAGGGCCAGGGAAATTGACAGGCTGGGGGGGAAGGTAAATGTCTAAGGTAAGTGGATAGGGTTTGGAGGGATGGGGGTGTCTGTGGGTGGTCCGGTGGGGGTCGTTCGGAAGTCCGTGAGGGTGGGGGAGGGTCCGAGGTTGGTTGGAGGTCTGGGGGAGTGGGGGAAATCGAAGTTCGGGAGTTTTTCTAAGGTCAGGGGTTGGTTGGGGGGGGGGGGGGGTGCTCAGGGGAGTCACGTGGAACGGGTCTGGGTCTTTACAATAGTTACTCAGAAGTTAGAAAAGGTTTTAATTCTTCCAACTTTTTCTGACTAACTGTTGGTATGACCCTGGCGGAAGCATCCGTTATATTGCATTTCCAGAAGGTTCCCAACGCAGCACAATTGTCCAGAGGAAGTGTGCACTTCTGGGCAATTGCCACGCAAACCCTTAGCCGGGGAAATTCCCAGAGGGATTCCCCAGTGCATCTTTGGGGTACCCCCCAAATCCGATGCTGGGAAGCTTGGTAATTATGTAAAGTTCGATACAGAGGGAGTCATGAATTATCACTGTCACAATCTCTGGGAATGTGTGCAAACTGGATCAGTACAGAGACAGTTAGCCATCAGAAAGGCCCTTATGAGATTCTGAATGTGAATGCATCAGCTTTAAGTAGCAAAGATGTATAAACCATAGCTCTAGGAAGGGAGAAAGGACACCAACGTCCTGAGAAATAAGAGTATGCACCTTACCCTACACCCTGCCTCTGACACAGCTACCAGCATCACATTCCAGCTCACTTTGTTAATTATTCACTATAAATAAAACATCATCTTCCGAGTGGCTTTGTGGAAAGGAGGTCTCAATTAAGGACTGGGTGCTTGCATTCCTGCTTGCAGCTTCAGGTCTCCTGAGAGCCCCTTTCACTGATGCAGGTTACATCTTCGCATTGCCATTTAGCCTGATTATGACTGTGAGTCAGACCTTTTGTATGACAATCTTTCTGGTCTGTTGTGTGTCTGTCAGTACCAATACCTGGAATTAATTACACCATTCGTACCTTTGGCAATTTAACAAAGCAAAACCCCGCTCTCCCCGGGTAAAACGCTTTGGTTAGTGTTGGAGGGACTTGTTCATCTTTCTCTAATTGAGTGCCACATAATAGTTCCGACCTTTTCATGAGGCATCAACTGTGAGATGCATTCTGAAGAAAGAGAAACTCAAAGCTGTACTGTCGGCCTGAATGATCTGTTAATTAAACCAGTGCTTTTAATGAATGTGGTCGACAGTAGCACAGGTTCTGCTGTATCTGCTCAGCTCTAACCTTTGTGCGAGTTTCTGTCTAATGTCTGGCTCAAGTTAATTGGTCCACGCTAATTTACACAGATTCCAGGCTTCTGGAATAGGTTGGCAAGGAATCATTTTATGAAGATGTATTATTATTAATTTTAAAACTGTGAAAGATTTTTGTTAGTCAAGGGTATTAAGGGATAGGGGGGCAAAGGCAGGTAATAGAATTAGCTTGAAGATCAGCAACAGTTTCATTTAAAAGACAGAACAGGCTCGAAGGGCTCCTCCTGATCCTATTTGCTACATCAATGAGTCGAGAGGTAATATTTGACTAATAGAAAAGAGGAAAATTTGCTTGACTTCTGACGGAAAGGAACTCACCCAAAACACTAAGCTGTCATTTTACAGATGTTGACTGATGTGTGCATTTACTGGCAATGTTTGTTTTAAATTAACAGGGTAATGTAAATCTTTGGAACCATTTAGACAACCTCTCATTAAAAAGTAGCAAAACAGCAAAGAAATCCTTAAATGTTTTAACGCACAAATAAGCTCTCAGTTAGCTTACTTTTAAGCAACATAGGAACAGGAGTAGGCCATTTGGCCCTTCAAGCCTGCTCCAGCATTCAATAAGGTCATGGACTATCTGGTTGTGGTCTCAGCTCCACTTTCCTGTCTGCACCCCACCATAGCCTTCCTTGCCTAACAAAAATCTGTCTAACTCTGCCTTGAATAAATTCAAAGACCCAGCCTCCACTGCTTTCTGGGGAAGAGAGTTTCCACACACCAACGACCCTTTCAGAGAAAAGGTTGCTTCTCATCTCAGTTTTAGAAGGGAGAGCTTATGCCTCTAGTTTTAGTCTCCCCGCAAGATTTTTCCACTTACTTAACAGCTTGTTTTCATATTTAAGACAGGGTCTCGCCCATTTTCTACCCATTACCTCTGTCTAAGCCAAGCTGTACATGCAGTACCAGCCCAATGGAATTGGGCAAAAACAGTGTGGAACTCTTCTTAAACAGACAGAATGAAAAGGGCCAAATTACAAATGTACTTGGAAACCAAATTTAGTCAAATGAAACTTTTAGTTTTTGCAGTTTTATATAGATTATTTTTGTAAGTTTGAAAATTCTGGAATTGGAATAAGAATTTAAAAACCAAATAACAGAAGTTACAGTAACGAACCTTGGAAATTTACAGTCCACCAGGAAGCTATTTGGCCCATTGTACGCATACTGCCTCTTTGCTGGAGCAATTCAAAACGAAGCCCAGTCTACTCTCCATAGTCCTGCATCTTTCTACTTCAAATGTTTATCCAGCAGTGTGCATTCGTACAACAATATCAAACTAATCTCAAATTAATTTGTTATCCTATTAAACCAGTGATTTGACAATTTAATTTATTAATTTAAACTTGCTAATTTAAACTGACCTCTGATAACAATAGAAAATGATACATAAGTAGTTTTGATACAACTAAGAGAATACAAAACCCAATGTACTCACAACATTTAAAACCTCATTAAAAATGCTGCATCAAAAAGGACTGTCTGAAAGGAGTTGGACTCTCTTTGATTTCCCATACCCAGACCACAGTGACCAGGCACCAAGGTAGCAGACTTGTTCCAGGGTATTCTGGACACAGATGCCTTTGTGAGGTCCCCAAAATGGATTGTAAATAATGCGATTTGGACCATTTTCCTTCTCCATATGCTGATTTCTTTATTTGTGTTCCAAGTACGAGTGCAGGATTCACTTGACTTATTACTGCAGTCCAGGTTGCCACCGATCTCAATATTGTGTTTTTAAAAGATTAGAAGAAATAATTGCCTCTGACACACTCTCCATCCATCTGTTGTCCTTCCTCACTATCAGTCACTCTCTCCTGTCTTCCCGTCTCATAGAATGGTTACAGCACCAGGAGGAGGCCATCTGGCCTGTCAAGCCTGTGCTGGCTCTCTCATGTCTGTCATTCTGTTCCTTCCCAGGTCTCTGTCACTCTTGCCCTCCCTCTCTCTCTCTCTCTCTGGCCCTCCGTGTCTCTCATAACTTTCCTCTAATTACATCAGGACAGCGCCTGCTTTTCAGAAAGTAATACACTTGATACACAGAAGTGAGAAGTGCTACCAAAATGTAACCCCTTCCTGCATCTCTGTTGCTGTCTCCCTTTTTTGGTTACTCTGACTGCTCGAGTGGTTGAGGAAGCACCAAGAACAAGCTCCGAGCCCCCCATCTTCTTTCCTTTCCTCTGCTGATCACTCTAATTTTACCTTTCCTGAACATTTGATCAATGGCATGTTATGTGAAACCCTGCTCTGTTCCAGAGTAGCTGGTGTTATACAAAACACTGCTCTGTTCCAGAGTAGCTGGTGTTATACAAAACACTGTTCTGTTCCAGAGTAGCTGGTGTTATACAAAACACTGCTCTGTTCCAGAGTAGCTGGTGTTATACAAAACACTGCTCTGTTCCAGAGTAGCTGGTGTTATACAAAACACTGCTCTGTTCCAGAGTAGCTGGTGTTCTGTCACCAACTTGACAGGGCCACATGGAGAAATCAGAGCTCCGTAAATAATTAAAGGCCTTGAGATGTTTTACTGTGTTAATGGCGCTATACAAATGCAAGTTTTATGACTTTGATATTCGTCTATGGGGTGTGGGCGTTGCTGGCTAGGCCAGCACTGATTGCCCACCCCCAATTTCCCTGCCTTCTTGAACCGCTGCAGTCCGAGTCTCGTAAGAATACCCAGTGCTGTTTGGAAGGGAGTTCCAGGAATTTGACCCAGTGACTGTGTGGTAGCCCTAATATACTTCCAAGTCAAGATGACGTGTGACTTGGAGGGGAACTTGCAGGTGGTGGTGTTCCCATGCATCTTCTGCCCTTGTCCTTCTAGGTGGTAGAGATTGCGGGTTTGGAAGGTACTGTTGAAGGAGCTTTGAGAGTTGCTGCAGTACATCTTGTAGATGGTACACACTGCTGCCACTGTGTGTCGGTGGTGGAGGGAGTGGATGTTGAAGGTGGTGGATGGAGTGCCAAATAGGCTGCTCTGACCTGGATAGTGTCAAGCTTGAGTGTTGTTGGAGCTGCACTCATCCAGGCAAGTGGAGTTTATTCAATCACACTCCTGACTTGAGCCTTGTAGATGGTGGACGGACTTTTGGGAGTCAGGAGGTGAGTTCCTCTCTGCAGAGTTCCCAGCCTCAGACCAGCTCTCTTACATGGCTGATCCAGTTCAGTTTCTGGTCCTTAGTAACCCCAAGGAAGTTCATAGTGGGGGGATTCAGCGATGATAATGCCATTGAATGTCAAGGGGAGATGGCTGGAGTCTCTCTTGTTGGAGAGTCATTGCCTGGCACTTATGTGGCACGAATGTTACTTGCTATTACCAGTCCAAGTCTGAATATCATCCAGTTCTTGCTGCATATGGACATGGACTGCTTCAGTATCTGAGGAGTCACAAATGGTACTGAACATTGCACAATCATCAGTGAACATCCCCATTTCTGACCTTATGATGGAAGAAAGGTCATTGATGAAGCAGCTGAAGATGGTTGGGCTGAGGACACTACCCTGAGGAACTCCTGCTGTGATGTCCTGGAGCTGAGATGACTGACCTCCAACAACCACATCCACCTTCCTTTGTGCTAGGTATGACTTCAACCAGCGGAGAGTTTGCCCCTTGCAATACATTACCCCTGCTCAAGGATGGGACCCTGCATCTCCGAGATTCACTGATCCTTGAATGCTCCCTCCCAGTAGAGGCAAAGGCAATTTTATAATCATCGGTTCACACGCGTTCTCAGAAAGCCGCATATTAAGCCAAGTGGAAAGCCTCACTGCCTGTAGAGCACAGCTCAATCTCCCCTCCCCACATCCACAGTCAGACTGGACTTGTATCGAGTGGGGGAAAAAGACACTAAAGACAATAACATGGATTTAAAGGAAAACCTGCTGCCTTTACTAATAACATCATACCAGTCTTAGTAATCTCAGGAAAAAAGGCCAAATACGCAGCAGTATACACAGACTGTGAATGTAAAAGGTAGAGGAGAACATAAAACAGGACAAAATCTTAGCAGCAACATAAAGCCTGACAAACATGCCTGAATACTGGAAAGTGAGGAATTATTTCTTGACCAAACCACTCATCCATTAACAATTTTACTGTCTTGTTATAAGTAGCAATGACAGGAATACCTGGACAGCTTGTCAAACATATTGACGAGTTTCATTGCTTCATACTCTTTCTGTTCCTCGGTCATTCCGTCCATTGGATTGGGCATCGGATCTTCAACGTGACCAGTGATGGGATTAATGCTGCAAATCAAACGACGCACAGAATCAGGAGTTAGCAGCCAGCATTACACATGCTTGGTTCGAAGTATAACAGGAGAGTAAGTTTTCTTAAAATGATAGCTAGAATAATCCCAGCTCCCTGTCTTCTCTCCTCATAGGGCAACTGGAGGTTTAACTGAAGTCCGAAACAATCTATTGCTCAATCCCCATCATGGAAATGAGATTACTTTCGCAACTAGGATTGGAAGATTTTTTTCCACTCAAGTATCAGGAACGTAGAACACAGCAGCTTGGGAATATACAAGGCCATAGCCAGTACCAGAGTCTAGAAGTTGTCACATCCCACATTATCGCTCCCATTAGATCCCTCTCCAAATACTCACCCAGCTCACAGTCCTTCTGCCTCTCTTGGCAGCCCATCCCATACATTCAACACCCCTTGCCTAAATTTAAAAGATACTTTCACCCACCCTCTGCTGAGTTTGCTAGCCACCATTCCTCTTTGTGTGGAATGATGGAACTTTTAAATACTCTTTACACACTTGCGTTCTCAAACCACCAAAATAGTTTGAGAAGATACTTACAAAGATTTGACACTTTTGTACTCTTCAGTGTCCGTGTCCTCATCTTCAGAATACTGCCCGTCACCCCTTCCTCCAGCCAGCAGCCCGTGGGCAGCAAGTAACCCCGCAGCATTACCGTAGCCAGTGTACTTTAACAAGCAATCAACTGGAAGAAAGAAACATTCATCAGTAAGTTACATCCCTCCCTGCAGATGCATTTTCCAAGTAGATGCTGAAAATCAATTAGCACAGTTTAGGATTAAGAGGGAAACGTTGTTTTAAGTTTTTGAGCTGCTGCTACGTTTCACTGGTAGACCTTAGCAAAATATCTGAAACGGAGCGTTAATGTACTTTGGATATCGTTAGTAACTAAGAATTTATCTGATCACAGAATCATCCAGCACAGAAGGATGCCATTCAGCCCGTCAGGCCTCTTAGAAAGAGCTATCAAATTTGTCCCACTCTTCTGCTCAGTGCTCATAGCCCCACAATTTTCAAGAATTAATCCAGTTTCCTCTTGAAAGTTACTATTCCACATCTTTTCAGGCAATGCACTCCAGATGCTGCTTTAAAAATCTTTCCTCAAAACTCGGTGTCATGAAGAGATATTAATGTGTATAATGTTATTGGAAATTATTTTTAAATGGGGAGTGTAGGTAAGTGAGTGAGTGAGAGAGTGAGTGAGACAGAGAAGGAATCGGATTAAAGACAGCTCGTCTGGGTGCTTTGATGTATGGTAGTTTGAGATGTTAATTAGATAAAAGTAAGGAGTGAAAGATAAAGAGCAATTTGCATTTGCTGAATAAACCATTCAAAAGGGAATAAAATCTTGCACCTAGCTGGGAGACACCAAGCAATGTGTTTATATTACTAATAAAATTGGTAGAATGAAAGGTTTATTGTTAGGCGAGGTAACATTTTAAAATATCAAGTAATACAATGGGAAATTTACATTCAAAGGGAAAGCTAGGTATAAACAGTGAGGAACTTGTGTGAGAGTTAGAGGCATGTAAGATCTAACCAGCCTGTAAACCCTACAACTGTGTCTGCAAAGGAACTAAATTGAAAGGAACCTCATTTTGAATTTGTAAGGTCAAATGTGCTGTATGATTCTATGATTTCATGTAAGGCTAAGGCCCTATAGCACCACCGTTGGTGGGAGGGTTGATTACAGCATGACAAGTTTACATAGGAAGTTCTCACTGAAAGCAGTTGACAGGAAGTACACACAGATTTTTATTACATTAAGAGATCGATAGTGACCAGATTTTGCTCTCCCATCACACTTTAATCCAATTAGCATCAAACATGTCACTAATCAACATCATGTTGATCAGAACCTAAATGTGTGGGCCTCTTCCATTAACCACAATAAAGGAGTGGAATATAGGAGATGAAGTTACACCAATGCTCACCACTCTCTTTGCACAGCACAAACAGGAATTCTGCTGCAGTGTGTTTCACCCCAGTGTCGATGTGGGTCATGAGACGTACCAGCTTATTTCTAAGTGTGGTGCCAATTTCGGGACGATTCTTTACATCTTTTAAAGGAGGCAGGACCTGCCAATGCAAAAATGGCAATAGTTTAGAAAAAGTTTTGACACATCATGATACAACACGCATGGTCTGAACCCGCTGGGTAATATTTATTTAATGGTAGGTCACTCACTGGCAATTATCAATTTAACTGCAGGTCAAACAGTTAAATCACACCAGACTTTGAATATAACTGAGAAGTAAACTTTAAAAATGAATTTGCACTTATACCAACACCTCATCACATCTCAAATGTCACAAAAACACATCTCACGTAAGTAATTGGGTTCCCGATTGTGCTTTGAGTATTGCAAACCTTAAAATACTAACAAACTCATGCTTAATTTTTACTTCCTGTAGGTTCCATCATCTTTGCATCTCTGTAACATTATTCTCCTCTGTTGTTGTGTAATTGGCCATTAGGAGGTGTGCGGCAGCTGGTATATGGAGGCTCCCTATTCTCTGCCTTGCCACCAACGTCTGTCTTTACTTGATCAATGAGCTTTTTCATTTCATAGTTAGCAAACTCAGTTAACCATTTAATAGTCGCACTTTATTATAAACTGGCTTTATTTTCATGAGGGGAACATTTCAAAGTTAGATCGGAAACACTACGACATGCAATTGGGTTACTTTTACAGCTATAATCTTTGAAGGGACTTCCGTTATGTGGATAGATTGGAGCAGCTGAGAGGAGATTGGATAGAGGTGTTCAAAAGAGAGAGAGAGAGAGAGAAAAACACTGTTCCCCTTGGCAGAAGAGTCAATATCCAGGGAACACTGACTGATACAAGATGATTGGGACAAGACCCCAAAATGATCTACAAAGGGGAATGAAGATTGAATTTACTGCAGTAGGAGAGGTTACAGATGACAAACAATTGGGACTTAATATGGGGCAGGGTTTAGGTGTTGGAAGTACTGGATGGACTGGAGTATGTGCAAGGTGGATCTCAGGAAGTCAGTGAGGAGACTGTTGGAGAACTCGAGCCTGGAGGTGGCCATGATGTGGAGAAGGGTTTCAGTGAAGTGGGAGTGAGGTGAAGATGGAATATTTGTTGGTCACAAAACTCCACTTTAACTAAAGTGTGACAGGAGATTTTTTCATATATCTTTCTTTTAAAATCACATATATTGCAAGAAATACCCCAAACAATAAAGATTTTTTTTTAAGAAAAAGTCTGCCAAACAATTTTTCCAGCAGTTAAGGGAATTCATTTAGCTAGCACTTCAGAGACTTGGTATATTAAACTAATTAATCTAACCATAAACTAAACATAAAACTAAGAACTACGTTTCTATGTGAGACATTCAGAAGGAAAGTGGATTGTTATCTGAGAGGAAAGAATGCACAAGGTCACGGAGACTAGGCAGGGCAAATTGCTTTTTCAGGATAGCCAGTATAGACATGATGGGCCAAATGGCTGCCTGAGCTGCAACAATTCTGTGATTATGTCAATGAAATTAGAAAAAAAAAACTATAGTTGAAAAGTCAAGAATGAGAGGCCATAGATACAAGATGAATTGCAAGGGATTTAGAACAGAGGTACTAAACAATACCAAGGAGGAGTACCCGCACAGTAATCACTGAATCAGCAACAGTCAGCATGGAGTTAGGACAGGGAATGCCCTCCTGGTAAACCTCCTTGACTTTAAGGATGCCACAAATGAAACAGACGGTGAAAGTTTGTATGATGTAGCTTATTTAGCCTTCCAGGAATTCTGTGACAAAGCCCCACAACGAAAATGACTAATTAATTTGAAACCCATGGAGATTGAAGGTAGAATGTGAGGCTGCACAAGAAAAGGAGGAAACGTGTGTGTGCTTGAAATGCTCTTTATGTTTTTAATATGAATCTTCACCTCCTAGTTTTCCAAACAATAACCGGGGACTGGTTAAAGTTTAGCCAGTTGACAGCTAGATCGTTTTACAATACTTAATTCAAATTCTGTTCTTTTATATCGCTGTGGGTTGGGGGGGAAGAAAAGAATCAAATAACTTATTTTCCTTTTGAACTTATCAAGTCCTTACCCGTGAACGGATATATTTCCTCATATCTCTGTGCTTCCTGGAACCTTCTGTCAGGACACTTAAAACTGGAGTCAATCCTTCCTTTAAATTGGACCCCTATCAAATATAAAAGGTATAAATAATCAAATTAAAAATCAAAACTCAGTGGGAAAATAATATTGTTGGATAAGACGTCCACTTCACTCCTCCTACTGTTTAAGTCAACATTCAGGAAACGGTCAGATTATTTTCTCATCTCTCTTGACCTCAGCACCGAAACACATACCTTTCGATATTTCCCTGGATTATAAAAATTTGTATAAAAGTTTAAGAGAAGGGACGAGAAAAAAAAAAAGTCAACAATTCAAAAACGTTGGTGCTGGTCACTTAAATTCAGCAAGTGTTAATTCGAAAATGTCCAAGACAATTAATTAAAATCAACTTGTACATTTTGATTAAAATGCCGGAAATCCTCAGCAGATCCAGCAGCACCTGTGGACAGGGAACCGGAGTTAAGGTTTCAGGTTAGTGACCTTTCAGAGTCTATAGCTTTTTTTATCATCTTCAGTAAACGTGCAGCATATGGGAAATTTTGATCAAGTTCACATGCAACATACAGTGTAAAATTCACTCTATACTCTATTCAGATGCTTTCTTGCTGCAAATAACCTGAAAATAGCACTAGGGGAGTAGTAACTTGATCCAGAAACCTATAGCACATTTGGCCCATCATGTCTTTGCCCGCTCTTTGAAAGAGGTATTCAGCTAGTCCCACACTCTTCTCTTTTCCCATAGCCCACAGATGAAGAGACTTGAGGAAGGAAGGGAATGGGTGACCACCAGGCAGTCCAAGAGAAACAGGCAGGTAGTTGGAATGCGCTGCCTGGGAAGGTGGTGGAGGCGGGTTGCCTCACAGCCTTTAAAAAATACCTGGGTGAGCACTTGGCACGTCATAACATTCAAGGCTATATGGGCTAAGTGCTGGTAAATGGGATTAGGTAGGTAGGTCAGGTGTTTCTCACGTGACTCGATGGGCCAAGGGGTCTCTCCTGCACTGTGATTCTGCGAGATTCTGTGAACTGCGGAATGTTTTCAGCATTTTCTGTCTTTATTTTAGGTCAACAGGGTGAATTGGCTCAGTACGTTGTGGAGACCAACTGAAAAACAGTCAAGAATTACAGGTGACTAATGTTCCAATAAAACTGCAGTCCCATGGAAAGGTTCATCCCAACTGCGGTCAGCGGGTTGGAGCTCCATTTACTTTGAGAAGTCTGCTCAGCCGTGTGATAACAAAGGTACTGTGAGGTGCTTGAATTTTAACCTTTAACGTATGGAACCAGTTTTATATTAAGAAAGCAAACGCAAACATTTGTAACATTACCACCAACCTATCATTAGCAGGTCAAGGTTGCCAAGCAAGTTGTAATGTTTACAATGAAATACTAGTTGATCCTCCATGGTCTTGTCTCTCCGGGATAGAATTGATTTTGGCCAGCAGCACTAAACAGCAAATGGGCAGAGAAATTCTGATCATCTCAGAGACACAAAGTTCTTCTCTAGGTGAAGCAGTGTTGTAAGACCAGGAGATGCAGACCAGGAGATAATCGAGCCGAGACACACAAGACGTAATTTAGTCACCACTGGAAAGTATGCAATCTGTTATTTTCATATCTTTCCCGTAAATAAATTCCTATGCCCTGGACACAGAGGTCATTTCCCCTGGCTGGAGAATGCCGGACACAGGGGACAAAGCATTAGGACAAGGAGTTGATCATTTAAGGCTGAGATGAGGATAAATGTCTTCACACAGATCATCCATGATCATATTGATCATATTTAAGGGGAGGCGGTGGCAGAGTTACAGTGTCACTGGACTAGTATTCCAGAGACCCAGGGTAATGGACTGGGGTTCGAATCCCATCACGGCAGCAGGTGGTGAAATTTAAATCCATTAAAAATCTGGAATTAAAAGTCTGATGATGACCGACTGGGAAGGATTAGGGAAGGAAATCTGCCTTCCTTACCTGGCCTGGCCTACATGTGACTCCAGATCCACAGCAATGTGGTTGACTCTTGAAAATGCCCTCTGAACAAGGGCAATTAGGGATGGGTAATAAACGCTAGCCAGTGATGGTCACATCCATGAATGAATTAAAAAGTAATATTGAATGACAGAGCAGCTTGAGGAGTCATATGGTCTACTCCTGCTCTTATTTCTCACACTGTGTTGTCATTAATACTGAAAACCTCCTATGTAAACTTGTCACAGTGTAATTAAGCACTTCCGCCATTGGTGGCACTATACTTACACATAGCAGTGTGAATACAACATGGTAAATTTAGATAGACAGTTTTTATTATAAATGAGGATAAATGGAAAAAATTGATATGAATCATGCACAGACATAAGATTTTTATAGATTTAAAAAAAAAATAAACACAGATAAAAGCAACTGGTCCTACTGACCCTATATCCCTTACTGAACCCAAATAAACATCTGCTCCAATTAGTGATACCGGCCAAGAAAAATACTTACAAGCTGAAAACAACAAAAAAAAAACGGATTCCCAGCTGATATTGGCACTCAATGCGTCTTAGCCTAACTAGGTGAGTCTCTCCCTCAGCACAAGTGTAACATTATTCTCAACACCACTGGCATACTGCTGTTAAAAAAAAACAGATCATTGTCTTACTCTGTCTATTCTCTTTTCCATGAAACACAGCAAAATCTCAACTGCATCCATCTTCTTCCCATTGTAATCGACTGTTCCACATTTGATGTTGGGGCTGAAAAGGAGATCCATGGCTGACACTGGAATGTTGCTTAAAAGATTGATTGTGTGGCTGAAGAAAGAAGATTAGAATCATGAGTTTACCCTTGGATTTACTTCATAATAATTAAAAACACAGCAAGAGGGAACAAACTTAAAAAATCCATTCACATATCCAGCCTGTGCACTTTTACCAGCGAGAACGTGAAAACTGATCCACAATTTACTGCACTCTCAAGTTAATCAGAAATGAGAGTTATTATGAATGTAGTTCCTTTCTGCAGTCCACTGACTACCCATGGTAGTCTGATCTGCATCAGTATAATATCCTTACATTCACTGGATGTGAACACAAGTCTTTCTCAAACTGTGCAAACCAAATGTTCCTCTTGGAGAGAAAGACAAGGCTGGCAAGCATGGACTGGAAAATCTCAGCCATAATCTCACCACTATAAAGAACAGGCAGATAAAGCTGCATGAATCACTCGAAATGGATACAACTCTTTGTATCTGCATGCTATCAGCAGCACAAAGAAATCTGCTTCCTTTCACCACTAACTGGGATTGTGGTTTCTCACAGCTGTGTTCAGCATGGTGATGCCATCTTCTGAATTTAGGCTTGTATACATTCTGTTCCTTTGGGAAGATCGGGGCAGTGAACAACTACTTACACCTGCAGGGACTTGATTCTTATGTCATTAGTTTAGCATCTGCAACTTGCTATAGGGCAACATATCGAGGGTGTGTGAAGCTCAGTGATTCTGAAATTTGAGCGATTATGTAAAAAAAAACTCCAATGTCCACACAATCATTATCTTCATTGTCTCAAAGCATTCCCAATCACGCAGAAAAAATACCCCACTCTGAATCTATATTGTGTTCCGTACCTGACTCCTGCACTCTAAGTCTGTATTCCATCCCCCCATCAAAGTGCTTTGCACCTAAATTGTGCTTTGGATGGTTCACAAGTAACACTAGGTATTATAAATCTGATAGCATCACAAAGGATTATTACAAAATTCACCCCACGCAAAATTAGGAGCAAGTCACAACTGTATCGCATGCCTAAATATCACTTGGTTTTAGTCCAGTTTAACATGATAGACTTTACAAGCTGATGAACACAACTGGGACAATGCACAATGCAGACAGCCTGCTGTACGCTTTTCTCAAAAGACAAGAAGTTCCAACATTAGGGCTACAGGTGAAGATACACAATCAGAAATGAGGAACTGTTACTCCGATTCTTAGCTTAGACCCAGCTCTCACAAACAGCTGTGCGATGTGGCCCAAGTTCTCCGCAGCTCTTAGCCAATGCTATCTCCAGTAACTCCTGTGGAAGGAATTCGTCTGATCTTCTAAATGTTTTGTTCATTTTCTGATCTTTTAAACTAGCAGAGGTTGAGGTGTCTGATCCAGAGTCTGCCTCCTTGCAGTTCCTGAGTGTGCATATTTCACTCTTTTCTACTGTGAGGTCCCCTTTCATGCAGTAATATGCAAAGGAGCTTCTCCAACACCTTTAAACTTAATTTTATGGATCACTGTGTTTCAGTTATTCTTTTCAGTAATAGATGCCTGACTTTCTGATCTCTGTCACTCCTCTGACAGTTTTATTTGCAGAAAAGAGTATGAAATTCCTTAGCTTCCACCAAGTCTGCCACCATACATAGGTCGACACAAAGCCATTAGCATTCTTCCCCTAGGAGGTAGAAATGCACACTGGTATTGAGCATATATTAGCCCTTATTGCACCCTACAGAGCCCATTAATCATCCTTGGATGACACTCACCCCCTCAGCTCTCAGCCCCCTCCTGACCAAAGCACTGAATAAAGCTATCGGCACTTCCAGTCACTTCTCATAACCCGTCTACAATGTGCGCACGCTGACACAGATCAGCTAACTACATTCAACACAGTAACAGCTCAGAGCTTGCGAGCATTCCAAAAGAGGGAGCTTCTGACTTGCAGTTCTCCTAGGCCCTCTGCAGATTAAATCAAGTTAATTACAGATTGAGAACCATTTAATCTGTCTCGTACATTTTGAATTAAAAGAGGGCCCAATTTGCTTTATTTATTTATGTACTGTTCTGTTATTCCCAGAGCCTGTGAAGGTGGTGAGACAATCTGGAACACACAATTCTTCACAACTGGAATCAAAATCAAACAACGAGTGAGCTGGGTTAGAAGAGAAAAGTGAGTGCACAAATTTAAAAATAGTTTCTTAAATCTCCAATTTTGTATTCCCCCAGGAATCATAATTCAGGTCCAACAGAGTAAAACAATTCTTTATGTTCCCTGCTTAAATCAATTTATATTGCAATTTTATTAAAATAAAAATCAAACATATACTCCTTTTTCAAAAATAATTATTCAATTCCACAGCTACTTTAAAATGTTAAAAAAATGGATGCCCACCATGTAGAGTGCCACAGCAGTTGAGAAGATTTATAATGCCAAGTACATCAAAAAGTATGAGTTAAATTCCACTACGTTTAGCTTTCCATGGTCCTGACAGGCAACGAATTAAAGCCTGAGCTGGCAAGGCTATTTCTGGTTTCAATGCAGATATAGCGTGTAGGACAGTGCAAAAGACTGAATGAAATGAGCCAGGAAAGTTCAAAGGATAAAGGGTGACAGTCGTAAAAGAAAAGAGAAAGCTTAGTATGCAGAGGAATCAATCGACGGCCAGCGTTCTGCTGTATCAACTTTAGGAGCAGGACAGAAATGTGTTGGGAATCTCCCCAGATATGGGAGCAGAATTCAACACTTGAACATACTTAGGCTTCCAGGAAAAGAAAATAGGAAGGTTAAGAATGTTGATAAATGGAGGGCAAAAATATAAGATTTCCTCTGGCTGCTCCTAAAAGGGGAAAAAAAAAGCATGAAAAGCAAAAGTCTGTTTTACACTCATGCCGACTATTGCAAAATCAAACTGTTGAAAACAAAGCTTAGGCTCGACAGTGTGGATGTGCTCTCCACTCTCCCATATGGTTGCGAAACTTGGAACCTGAAAACCTGCCAAGACAGCAAGCCGGATGCCTTTAATGCCAGATGTGTCCAAAGGATTCCAGGTGTATACCGGTGGAATTTTACACCCATTGTAGAAAACACTCAGAACAACCTCCAGTTTCATCCATCGTCTGCAAAAGACAGCTCAGCTGGTTTGGTCATGTCACCTGCCTTGTGTCATCGTGGACAGCCCATCAGGTCATGCAGTGGGCTCTGACTGGGCGAGCAAAGGTGAACCGGTGTTAGGCTGTAATTGGAAGTCTCCAACAAATCAACAGACACAGATGATGCGGGAACGTTGGCTGTGGCCAATCTTTGTCTGCCTCATCCATATCTAGACGAGGGAGCCACCAAGTATCCTAAGTCAACTATTGTAATCACGTAAGCATCCAGAGGAAAATATTTGCACAAGGGATAACGAGGTATCTGTTGGTTAGAGGCACAGGGAACTAGAGGAACAGCCTATTTCATTCAATTCTTTGAAGATATTTTCTTTTCCACAGTCTTCAGTGAGACAACGATGTATTAACTCAGTAATTGACAGAACTGAAGGGAGAGCACAGATTGTGCAACGTGAAGGAAGCTCATGTGAAAGAGTTGATGAGGAGTGGAATTTATGAAGGAACAATTTGTGGGAAAGGGGACTGAGCTCCAAGAAACACTGAAATCAATGACACAAACAGTGTCAGAGGACTGGCAGCCATTACAATAAAGGTAGAGCGAGGAGAGGAAGAAATAAGAAATGGGAGCAGGAGTAGGACATGCAGTTCCTTGATCTTGCTGCATGAGAGAGTCAGCACGAAAGACCTTACAGGGTCAACAACTGTGCTATCAACCAGCTTAGCTTGCTTAGCAATAACCTGCTCACACACGCTCAGTTTGGGTTCTGCCAAGGTCACTCAGCTCTTGACCTCATTATAGCCTTGGTTCAAAAATGGACAAAAAAGCTGAACTCCAGAGGCGAAGTGAGAGTCACTGCCCTTGACATCAAGGCAGCATTTGACCAAGTGTGGCATCAAGGAGCCGAGAAAAACTGGAGTCAATGGGAATCGGGGGAAAACCCTCCACTGGTTGAAGTCATACCTAGCACAAAGGAAGATGGTTGTGGTTGTTGGAGATCAATCATCTCTGCTCTGGAACATCACTGCAGGAATTCTTCAGGGTAAGTGTCCTAGGCCCAACCATCTTCAGCTGCTTCATCAATGACCTTCCTTCGTCATAAGGTCAGAGGTAGGGATGTTCGCTGATGACTGCACAATTTTGAGTACCATTCGAGACTCCTCAGATACTGAAGCAGTCCATGTCCAGATGCAGCAAGACCCGGACAATATCCAGGCTTGGGCTGACAAGTGTAAGTAACATTTGTGCAAGTGTTCCTCCCAGCCATCTGCACCTGCTTCATCATAAGGTCAAAGGTAGGGATGTTCGCTGATGATTGCACAATGTTCAGCACCATTCGCAACTCCTCAGATACTGAAGCAGTCCATGCCCAAATGCAGCAAGATCAGGACAACATTCAGACTTGGGCTGACAAGTGGCAAGTAACTTTTACATCACACAAGTACCAGGCAATGATCATCTCCAACAAGAGAGAGTCCAACCATCAACCCTTGACATCCAATGGCATTATCGCTGAATTCCCCACTATCAGCATTCTGGGGGAGGTTACCATTGACCAGAAATTGAACTGGACTAACCATATAAATACTGTGGCTACAAGAGCAGGTCAGAGGTTAGGAATGCTAAATCCCCAAAGCCTGTCCACCATCTTTAAGGCACAAGTTAGGAGTGTGATGGAATACTCTCCATTTGGCTGGATGAATGCAGCTCCCACAACACTCAAGAAGCTCGCCACCATCCAGGACAAAGCAGCCCACTTGATTGGCACCCCATCCATGAAGATTCACTGCCTCCACCACCAACACACAGAGGCAGCAGCGTGTACCATCTTCAAGATTCACTGCAGCAACTCACCAAGGCTCCTTTGACAGCACCTTCAAAACCCATGACTGCTACCACCTACAAGGACAAGGACAGTAGACACATGGGAACACCACCACCTGGAAGTTCCCCTCCAAACCACTCACCACTCTGAATTGGAATGTATCACCATACCTTCACTGTTGCCGAGTTAAAATCCTGGAACTCCAACTATAACAGCACGGCGGGTGTACCTACACCACATGAACTGCAGCAGTTCAAGAAGGCAGATCACCAGCACCTTCTCAAGGGCAATTAGGGATGGGCAATAAATGCTGGCCTAGCCAGCAATGCCCACCTCCCATGAATAAATAAAAAAGGTGTTAATTTGTTTCGAAGTTCAAGATGCGAGGCTCGCCAAGGCAAGAACAGATGATTTATCAGCAGGTTCCAGAGGTGTTTATTAAAGAGCACCAGTGCAAGCCTCGTATCAAAGGTCATACTGGCAATCATGGATCAGGGCAATATCTGATGAATAATCGGAGGTGAACAGCAGCTTCCAGAATATTACAAAACTCAGTGAAAGCTCCTACATGAATATTTCTGCGTTTCCATGCGGCAATAGTTGGGAGGCTGGAAGCAGATGGTCTTTCTCCAGGTTAGAGTGAACATATCTACATTTCCAAAGAGAAGGAAAGATGGACAGAATGAGTTATTGAAGTGATGGCACAGGGATATGTTTGGAGGTACACTTGAGGATTATGTGAAGGATAACAAAAGGTCCAGAGGTTTTATTGAATTCCCAAGAGCAGAGGATTAGAGAGAACTTAATGGAGGATTGGCAAGGGTCCAAGTAGTGCACGTGCTTAGTGTGCGGTACTGTTAAGACTTACCTCTTATATTTTGTGAACATGCATGTGCTCTGGTACTGAGTTCTTGCCAAATTGAAGGAGCAGCATTACTGGGTGGCTGCCCAGCCAGCTGGCAAGCTGTTGATATAAATGCCAGTTTAAACACTAGTGAATGGAGCCAGATTGTGACTGGATTCTCCTTATTTGGTGGTGAAAGTAGATGGCATATTGCAGGAAATAGCTTTTCTGGAATTTGGTTTTGTACAGTACATATCACGCATTCTGCACTTTTATTCCAACCTCCAGTGGCCGCAGGGCTGATAATGAGGGGTCCTGTATTATCGCATGCAAAGACTGGAAGTCTAATCTACACCTGATACTCATAGCACATTGCAATGTCAATAGAAAGATCAGATATAAAAAATGTATATATTTTTCTCCTTTAGATTGGCTACCCTCAGCTTACTTTTCTCATCCTCTAGATGCCAATTTTACAAAACAGGTGTCCAAAGATTTCTCCTGGTAGGGGAGAAAAATAGTGGGCAACAAACTTTCCTTAGCCTCTAGTGCCCAACATTCTGGGAATCCCCCCATCAGTAATGCCACGCGCTGAGTGCCAGCAGCAGCAGCAGCAAAATATATTAAAATGAGCGGAGCTTCAACTATCGTACTTGAGACAGATTTTTAAAATTCGTTCTTGGGATGTGGGTGTTACTGGCTAGGCCAGCATTTGTTGCCCATCCCTAAATGCCCTTGCTCAAAGGACATTTAAAGAGTCAACCACACTTGAGATGCTGGCGGTACTATTTATTGTCCATCCCCAGTGGTGATGGGCTGCCTTCTGATACTGCTTTTTCCTTAATAGCAGAGTAACTCTGAGGCTTCTTCAGAGTAAACTACATGGGCCAGACTGGGTAAGGGTGACGGGCTCCCTGAATTAGAAAGACATCAGTGAAGCTTTCAAATTTTTATAATACCGGTCATTTATGTTTCCAGTCTGCGAGTTACCAGTTCATTGAGTTTAATTTCATATTTTTCCTTGATGGGATTTGACTTCACAATCGCTCGTCACAATGTGCATTTATTTAATTGTTAGCCATTTTTATTAGGGGTGGCACTTTAGCACATAGCCATTATTAATTACTTTCCAGAGAATGAATGTTCTGTGCTATTGCTTAACAGCAATATTCATGTCATACTTTCGTAGTAAAAAAAAATTGCAACAACTCAGACCTCCTGCCAGATCACTGAGAATACATCAAGTCTTGCTGTGACAAACTACCGTGCCTGCCTCATTTTGGTGAAATGCCCACTCCACTCTTCATCCTGTTGCCCAGCCCCACCTCACCCCCACCACTCCCGGCCCTGCCCAGCGCAGAAATAAAATGAGTGCACGTTTCTGCACTACAGCAGTGCTCTCAGATGAGACGTGCTGGAACAGCAGGCTTTTCTAACTTAATGGCGAGTTATTTTATGCAAATCCTGCGCAAGATGCAGAGGCATCAACAAACTTGGACTAAATGGCTCCTTGGTGCTGAGGCATCTTGTGACTGCCTCGAATTTATTAGTAAAACGTGAATTATGAAATTGCAGCCCAATGCATGTAGATTCTAAAATCTCCATGGAAGAGGCAGTTTTCTTTGTATCTCTTAATTTATGAAAGGTATTACACAGTCAAATAACAACTTCAACAGATAACTGTTCAGGGCTCAGGTCACAAAGCTGCAAGATTGAGAAAAACCCAACTGCTTCACCAATATCCCTCAGCAAAGGGACATAAGTCCACCCACAGTATATGGTTAGCCCTCTTTTGCAAGTTCTACAAACAATTGTGACAGAAGTAGGTAATAATGAGGCATTTTCAGGATCATCTACATCCTGGAAAGGAATTTAAAATAAAACTTGGGCATGTCGACAAAAATGACGTTATTTTCTGATCCTCTCTACCAAGTGGCGGGTGTAGTGGCCAAAGACGCAGTGAACATTATGCTAGTTTTAAAAACCTCCTCCTGACCTTTTATATCAAAGTACTCTCAGGCAAAAGTCTGAAATAATGCTTTTTCACATCAGTTTCATTCCTGTTTTCACTCATGCGCGTGATTGGTAAATGAGGTTGGGGGCTGCAGGGTAAGGAAAGAGAGGCGGTTGTTATAAACAGTGTACTCACCTATGAAATTCTTCAGTTTTGTCTTCAGTCTGGGTCTTCAATAGCAAACAGTGGCATAGAATAGCAGCAAGGTGTCTGTACTGATGGATGTCATCCTGCCCGAGAGAAATTAGCGTTAATAAAATAAACTTTTTACTAGCAAGTACAGCTCTGATATATAGGAAAGAGTTCCTTGTTGTTTAGCCAGTGGAAACGGCATCAGGAGAATACAGCAGGATTAGGCTTAATTTTACTCTCAGCTTGGCTTACTTGCTCTCTCTCACACGAGCCTCCACACATTTGCTCTCTCTCTTGTTTTTAAAAAAAAAATATTCCTTCTCAGGATGTGGGCATCACTGGCATGGCAAGTATTTATTGCCTATCCTTAGACAGACTAATCATAGCAGTTTGATACAAAGATGCGATGACTTTGGTGTGGGCCTGGAGTCACACACAGGTCTGCTCAGGTTAAGGATGGCAAGTTCCCAATATAGTAAACTATAAAGGATAAAATTGATGAATTGGCAGCACAAATAGAAATAAATATGTATAGAAACATAGAAAATAGGAGCAGGAGTAGGCCATTCAGCCCTTCGAGCCTGCTCCGCCATTCATTATGATCATGGCTGATCATCCAACTCAATAGCCTGCTCCTGCTTTCTCCCCATATCCTTTGATCCCTTTTGCCCCAAGAGCTATACCTAACTCCTTCTTGAAAACATACACTGTTCAGGCCTCAACTACTTTCTGTGGTAGCTAATTCCACAGGCTCACCACTCTCTGGGTGAAGAAGTTTCTCCTCATCTCAGTCCTAAATGGTCTACCCCATATCCCCAGACTGTGACCCCTGGTTCTGGACTCCCCCACCATCGGGAACATCCTTCCTGCATCTACCCTGTCTAGTCCTGTTAGAATTTTATAGGTTTCTGTGAGAACCCCCTCATTCTTCTGAACTCCAGGAAATATAATCCTAACCTACTCAATCTCTCCTCATATGTCAGTCCTGCCAATCCAGGAATCAGTCTCTTAAACCTGCGCTACACTCCTTCTATAGCAAGAACATCCTTTCTCAGATAAGGAAACCAAAACTACACACAATATTCCAAGTGTGGTCTCACCAAGGCCCTGTATAATTGCAGCAAGACATCCCTACTCCTGTACTTGAATGCTCTCGCTATGAAGGCCAACATACCATTTGCCTTCTTTACCACCTGCTGCACCTGCATGCTTACCTTCAACAACTGGTGTATGAGGACACCCAGGTCTCATTGCACTTTCCCCTCTCTCAATTTATAGCCAGATAATCTGCCTTCCTGTTTTTACTACCAAAGTGGATAACCTCACATTTATCCACATTATACTGCATCTGCCATGCATTTGCCCACTCACTCAGCTTATCCAAATCACATTGAAGGATCTTGCATCCTCCTCACAGCTCACCACCCCCCCCATCCAGCTTTGTGACATCTGCAAATTTGGAGACATTACATTTAGTTCCCTCATATAAATCATTAATATATATATATTGTGAATAGCTGGGGGTCTCAGCACCGATCCTGTGGTACTCCACTAGTCACTGCCTGCCATTCGGAAAAAGACCTGTTTGTTCCTACTCTTTATTTCCTATCTGCCAACCAGTTTTCTATCTATCTCAATACACTACCCCCAATCCCATGCGCTTTAATTTTACATGTTAATCCCTTATGTATATGCATGTTGGTATATATGATACAATAGCCATTATAGAGACATATCTGCAAGATGCCAAACACTGGGGCTTGAATATTCAAGGGTACATGACTTTTAAGAAGGGCATGAAACTAGGAAAAGGTGGAGGGGTAACTCTGTTAATTAAAGATGACATTGGCACAATACAGAGAGATGACCTTGGTTCTGGAGATCAAGATGTAGAATCAGTTTGGATAGAGATGAGAAATAGTAAAAGTAAGAAGTCACTTGTGGGAGTGGTTTATAGGCCCCTCTCACAGTCACCACACTGTAGGATGCAATGTATAGGAAGAAATAATGAGGGCTTATGAGAAAGGTACAACAATCATCGTGGGTGATTTAATCTACATATAGATTGGACAAAGCAGATTGGCAAAGGTAGCTTGGATAATGAGTTAATAGTGTGTGTTCTGGACAGTTTCTTAGATCAGCGCGTTTTAACAGCAACCAGAGAGCAGGCTATGTTGGATCTGGTAACGTGCAATGAGACAGGATTAATTAATTACCTGGCAGTGAAGGTGCCCCTAGGTAGCAGTGATCATAATATGATTGAATTTCACCTTCAGTCTGAGGGAGAGAGGAGTGGATCTAAGACTAGCATTTGAAACCTAAATAAGGGCAATTATAAGGGCATAATAACAGAGCTGGCTAAAATGAACTGGAAAATTAGGTTAAGGGATAGGTCAGTAGTGATGCAGACACAGATATTTAAGGAGATATTGCAGAATACTCAGAAAAGATATATTCCACTGAGAAAGAAAGACTAACAGAAGGACACACCATCCATGGCTAGCTAAAGAAATTACAGATAGTATCAAATTGAAAGAGTATAATTCCACAAAAATGAGTGGCAGTTCAGAAGATTGCGTAGAATATAAAGGACAGCAAAGAATGAATAAAAGATTAATAAGAAAGGAAAAATTAGAGAAAGCTAGCTAGAAATATAAAACAGAGAGGGAGAGTTTCCATAGGTACCTGTTAAGGAAAAAAGTAAGCAAATTGAGCATTGGTCCTTTAGAGAGTGAGAATGGGGAATTAGTAATGGAAAATAAGGAAATGGCAGGTGAATTGAACAGATATTTTGCATTTGTTTTCACTGTACAGGATACAAATAACATTCCAGAAATAATTGTGAATCAGGAGGTGAAAGAGAGGGAGGAATTTGAAACAATTACAATCACCAGGTAAAGCATACTGAGAAAATTATTAGAACTAAAAACTGTCACGGTCCCAGATCCTGATGGACTTCATCCTGGAACCTTAACCAAGTGGCTGCTGAAATAGGAAATGCATTGGTTTTAATTTTCCAAAATGCCCTTATTCTGGAAAGGTCCCGTCAGAATGGAAAATAGCGAATGTAACTCCCTCTATTCAAGAAAGAAGGAGACAGAATGCAGGCCAGTTAGCTTAACATCTGTCATTGAGGAATTGCTAGAATCTATTAAGGAGGTTACAGGGGGGCACTTTGAAAATGGCAATGCAATCAAGAGTCAACATGGTTTTACGACTGTGAATCATGTTTGACTAATGTAGTGGAGTTCTTTGAGGAAATAGCAAGCAATGTGGATAAAGGGGAACCTGTGGATGTGCTGTACTTAGATTTCCAGAAGGCACTTGACAAGGTGCCACATCAAAGGTTACTACACAAAATAAGAGCTCATGGTATTAGAGGGTAACATATTAGCATGGATACAGGACTGCTTAGTTAACAGGAAGCAGAGAGTAGGGATATTTTTGGGTTGGCAAGATATGGTGAGTAGAGTACCATAGGGATCAGTGCTGAGGCCTCAACTATTTATATCAATGACTTGCTTGTATTGTTGCTAAATTTGTTGATGACAACAAAGACAGGTGGGAAAATAAGTTATAAAGAGGACATAAGGAGTCTGCAAAGGGATATAGATAGGTTAAGTGAGTGGGCAAAAAATTGGCAGATGGGAGGATAATGTGAGAAAATGTGAACTTGTCCACTTTGGCAGGAAGAATTGAAAAGCAGTATATTATTTCCATGGAGAGTGGTTACAGAACTCTGAGATGCAGAGGGACCTGGGCAGAGGTAGATTCTTGATTAACAAGGGAAACAAAGGTTATCGGAGGTAGATGGGATGTGGAGTTGAGGCCACAATCAGATCAATCATGGTCTTATTTAATGGCAGAGCTGGCTCGAGGGGCTAAATGGCCTAACCCCTGCTCCTAACTTGTATGTTATATTGGACAGGCTCTCAGGGAGATCTTGCAGTGCAGTGGGTAATGCCCCTGTTTCTGAGCCAGAAGCTCCTGGTTCAAGTCCCAGTATTGATGGCCAAAGAAGGTGCATTCATAAAGCAGCCAAAGAGGTTGAGTGTCAACTTGTAAATCCTTCTAACACACAATAGCAGGTGGTAAGTGCGGGGGGGGGTTTCCTGGTCAGCCATGTGATGGAAAGGAATCGGAGCCTCTACCATCACTATCCATAGCTCCAGACTACAGCATGCTTATAAGAAGTGCACGTTGCCACAGTGGTGGCCGGAGGGTGATGGTGGTGTTGGTTCAGTTGGCTGGATGGTTGGTGTGGATTGGTACAAACAGCATGGAATTCGATCCCTGTTCCAGCTGGGGTGGATTTGGGTCCTGCCTCCTTGCCTTACCCATGGTGTAGGTCGTGGTGCTGTGGGTCAGACCTGCCTTCGGCAGAGAACTCAAGAAGTAGCTCTGCCTTCGTCTCCTACATCACCAATTCAGGACCTAGCTGAGTTCATGATTTATGTTAGAATATGGCTTTAAGTTAATGTGACAAATTTAATGGATTTTAAACATGTTACTTTGCCCAATAATATGATTGTAAAGTTACTTACGTTCAGATCCCATTTAACAAACTGCAAGAGAATAGTTGGTGGAGCACTTTTTATTCAAAATACTCTCCTTCTGATACAAAACTAGGTGGGAAAGTAAGCTTTGAGGGCACAAAGAGTTTGCAAAGAGATAAAGATAGGGATTAAATAAGTGGACATGATACTGACTGTTGGAATGTCCTGTGGTGAAATGTGAGGTTATTCACTTTGATAGGAGGAGCGAAACAGATTTTTTTTTTTTTAATGCTGAAAAACTATTAAATGTTGGTATTCAGAGGGATTTGGATGTTCTTGTACAAGGAACACAAAGTCACTATTTAGGTTCAAAAAGAAGCTGTCAATGTTGGTCTTCATTGCAAAGGGGTTGGGCTACAAAAGTAAAAGAAATCTTACTGTAATTGTACAAGGCTTTGTTGTTTCCTTTTTTAAACAGTTTTGGTCTTCTTACTGAAGAAAGGATATACTTGCCTAAGAGGAGAGTCAATAAAGGTTCACTAGACTGACCCCTGGGATGAGAGGATTGTTGTATGAGGAGAGATCGAGTAGAATGGGCCTATCTGAGGTTTAGAAAAATGAGAGATGGCCTCACTGAAACATATAGGATTCTAAGGCGGCTTGACAGGGTAGATGCTGACCGCGTTTCAGTGGCTAGTGAGTTTAGAACTCGGGAGTGTAGTCTCAGGACAAGGGTCAGCCATTAAGGAGGAGTTTCTTCATCTACTCCAGCGGGCTGTGGATGCTCAGAGTGTTTTCAAGGCTGAGATTAGTAGGTTTTTGGACTCTAAGGAAATAAAATGATATGAAGATTGGGTGGGAAAGTGGGTTCGAAGTCACGATCTTATTAAATGGTGGAGCAGGCCCAAAGGGCTGTATGGCCTACACATGCACCTATTTCTTATATTACGTTCTTTGTAGACAACATCCATTTTATCATAATAAAAGCAAAATACTGGGATGCTGGAAATCTGAAATAAAAACAGAAAATGCTGGAAAAACTCAAGTGGTCTGCATCTGTGGAGTGAGAAACAGAGTTAACGTTTCGAGTCTGTATGATTCCATCTTTCTCTCTCTACAGGTGCTGCCAGACCTGCTGAGTTTTTCCAGCATTTTCTATTCTAAGTTAACCATAAACCTGTTTCAGACTTATTGGTCCATCTAGTTAGGCTATTAGTAACATGCATCAATTACAGGGATCTGTCTAATGTTAGAACAGTTTCACTCAGCTTGAGGCTGCTCAGGAACTCTCTAATGGCAGGGGCATCACCAGAGTGGAAATGACACGGCTGTGTCACACTTATATATTGAAAGAGCTCAAAGCAGTCCACACAATTAACGACACCTGAGTATAAGAGAAAGGAATTGTATTTTCCCACCTTCATAATGTCTCAACGTGTTTTATTGCCAATTATTTCTAAAATGTCACGGTCTTATAGGTAAACCTAGCAGCCCACAAAACAGCAATGAAGTGAATGATAGAGTTGGTCGGGAGGATAAATGCGGGACATTGGACAAACTCCCTGGTGCTCTCTGAATAATCCTGATGGACGTTTTACATCCACTTCAAAAAAGGTAGAGAAGCCTCAGCTTAAGGTTGTACCCCAGAGATGGCAATTCTGACCATGTACAGCTTGCTACGTACTGCCCTGGTGAGGCAGCTTAATGCTCAAGAGCTAGACTGTGGCTTGACCCCATGGCCTACTGGCTCAGAGCCAAGGTAACACGTAAGTTACAATATTTTTTAAACTTTCACAAGACGTGGGCCTTGCTGACTAGGCTAGCAATTTTACTGCCCATCCCTAATTACCCTTGAGAAGGTGGTGGTGAGCTGCCTTCTTGAACCACAGCAGTGGGTACACCCACAGCACTGTTAGCGAGGGAGTTCCAGGATTTTGACCCAGCAACAATGACAGAACAGCGATATAGTTCCAAGTCAGGATGGTGAGTTGCTTGGAGGGGAACTTGCTGGTGGTGGTGTAGGCTGCTTTGTCCTAAATGGTGTTGAGCTCCAGTGTTGTTGGAGCTGCTTTCATCCAGATAAGTGAAGAGTATTCCATCACACTGCTGACTTGTGCCTTGTAGATCATGGGCAGGCTTTGGGAAGTCAGGAAGTGAGTTACTTGCCACAGAATTCCCAGCCTCTGACCTGCTCTTGTAGCCACCGTATTTATATGGCTAGTCCTGTTCAGTTTCTGGTCAATAGTAACCCTAAGGATGTTGATAGCGGGGATTCGGCAATGGTAATGCCATTGAACGTCAAGGGGAGATGGTTGGATTCTCTCTTGTTGGAGATAGTCATTGCCTGGCACTTGTGTGGCGCAATCATTACTTGCCACTAATCAGCCCAAGCCTGAACGTTGTCCAAGTCTTGCTGCATAAGGACACAGACTGCATCAATATCTGAAGAGTTGTGAATGGTGAACATTGTGCAATCATCTGCCAACATCCCCACTGGTGTTCTCTCCAGATTATGATGGTTGAACCGAGGACACTACCCAGAGGAACTCCTGCATCAACATCCTGGGACTGAGATGATTGACCAACAACCATAACCATCTTTCTTTGTGCCATATACGATGCCAACCAGCGGAGGTCTTTCCCCCTGATTCCCATTGACTCCAGTTTTGCTAGGCTTCCTTAATGCCACACTCAGTCAAATGCTGCCTTGATGTCAAGAGCAGTCACTCTCAGCTCACCTCAGGAGTTCAGCTCTTTTGTCCAAGTTTGGACCAAGGCTGCAATGAGGTCAGGAGTTGAGTGACTATAAAGTGCCGCTTGATAGCACTGTCAAGGACTCCCCCTCCATCACTTTTCTGATGATGGACACTAGACTCATGGGGCGGTAATTGGCCAGGTTGGATTTGTCCTGTTTTTTGTGGACAGGACATACCTGGACAGTTTTCCACATTGCTGGGTAGGTGCCAGTGTTGTATCTGTTTTGGAACAGCTTGGGCTAAGTGCGCAGCTAGTTCTAGAGCACAGGTCTTCAGTACTATTGCTGGAATGTTGTCAGGGCCCACAGCCGTTGCAATATCCAGTGCCTTTAGCCATTTCTTGATCTCACGTGGAGCGAATCAAATTGTCTGAAGACTGGCATCTGTGACACTGGGGAACTCAGGAGGCCAAGATGGATCATCCACTCAGCACTTCTGACTGAAGATTGTAGCAAATGCTTCAGCCTTGCCTTTTGCAGCTTTTGCAACTGTTCTGTAAAGTATATTCCTAGATGGGTATGCTACCAATTGCATCTACAGCAAGGTCAATGGTATAAAACTAAGGGGCCGCAGGAAGAGAGATGAAGAAACACTGTGCACAAAAGCAGCAGAGTTTGGCTCCCTCCTCTCACCACTTAATTTCAGTTTGTGCTCAACTATAGAATAAAATGTTTCAAAAATAGTTTAGAATGTTTTCTTCTAGAATAGCACCTCGAAGGAGGGAACTAATTAAAGTATGAGGATCAATCAAGCGTTTTATTAACATAAAGCCCATATTCCAAAACAGACCACATTCACTTATATCATTAGCATGGCGTCTGTATATTTAACTATGGAAGTTCTAGCAATGAAACCTTTAACTGTGCATTTAATACTCTCTCTCCCCTGACCTACAGAATCGTTCCAATATAATGAATCACCATGCCCCCTCAGCTCCAATACTAGGTCTTCTATTGTTTCTTGTACCTCAGCCTAGCAAGATCTTCAGAGTGTAACACGACATAATCTCTCAAACATCTGTTCTCTTGTCCGAATATCTGGGCACAGAGCCATGAAGCATTAGATAAAAATGGGAAACTTACGTCATCAATTTTCTTCTGGCTGCAGTCATAGGTGACATTAAAGAGAGCTTTTAGTGCCTCCATGGCAAAATCTGCCTGCTCTTTAGACAAGGGAGGATACCTGCAATCTGTGGCTACCACATATTTATCTGACCACTTGATGTCCAGTGTGTTCTCTAGGATATCGGTCAGCAACAGTAGCCCCTGTTCTTCCTTTAGCTGAGCCCTGATGTCCGTCTGCAATGCTGACAGTAGGAAAAGGAGGCGCAAGTCAAAGAACTTAATCTCATGAGACAGGTTTTTGTCTCTGTGCATCTTTAAGCGCTCACATACTCCAACGGCAAGCTTAAAGTCCACACTGAGTCGCTGTGCCTTCTCACTGTTGAACACAATGTTGCACAGACATTTTAAAGCCTCAACTTTAACACTAAAATTGGACATCTCCTGCACCGAACTTTGCGTATACTCCAATCCAGCCAGCCTCATTAGGGCCAGCATTGCCGGCCTGGTCGTCAAAGGAGCCAAAACCTTCTTGTCCCTGGAGAGAATACGGATCGTTTCTAAACAGGTGGTTTGACAGGATGGTCCCAGGTCTTTCTGCAGCACTTTCAGCAATTCATCACATATTTTCTGTCAACCATAAAATGACAGGCAGTTAGAAATTGTCTGCAAAGGGTAAACATTACATTTCAGAGCTAACACCTGAAAAGATCATGGCTGCATTGGCCAGTGAAACAGTTAGAAAAATCACTGACATTTTGATAAAGGCGTTTAAAATGGTTTATGTGGAACACAAACACCTGCAGGGACCTGGTGGGCTGAATGGCCCGTTTCTGTGCTGTGAATATTTCATAAAAGCATTAAGTTGGTTAATTTACAGCATCAATTTAAAATAACCTGATTGCTTTATAATTAATGCTTTCTATTTTAAATATATGGGTTTATTTCCATCAAGAGTTCATTAAATACCATACTACTGTAAGCCAGTTGATTCCCGCAGCCACCTTGATTATATTTCTGCCCACCCAGCTTCCTTGAAAGACTTCATCCCCATGCTTCAGTTTCTCCGTCGCATCTGCTGGCGATGTCACCTCCCACACCAGCGCTTCCGAAATGTCTTCCTTTTTGTTCGACCGAGGGTCACCCCCCTCCCCACAATAATGGTTGGCTTTCACCTGTGTCTGTCCCATTACTGCAAAGTTCAAGTGATGAAAATCTACAGTTGCTTTCCAAGAACTGACAATGGCCATTTTATTACCTTTTTAATTTTTTTTTGGGGGGGGAGGGCGGGGAGAAAGCCTACACATTCCCAGACATTGCCTTGTTGCCACTTATTCGCAGTTTTTGCCCAGTTGCTAATTTTGCCCATTCTAACTCTAAGTAACCTGACACCCCCTTTGCTCAGACTTCTACACTCAAATCCTTGCTTTAGAACTACTAAGGGATACAGGGAAAAGGCAGGAGGAAATTAGAATGAACCAGGTGTCCTGGTTAAATGATGAGCAGGCTCAATGATTCGTAACAGGGATTTGAATTCCTATTGTCATCCACACTGCTAATCTTTGAAAGCAGCAGCTAAACCAAGTGTCCGAGACTGTACGGGGAATCAGAAATGGTGTGGTCAGTGATCACCTTCTCATTTGACTTATAAAGCAGCACAAAGTAGACCAAAATAACAGGGTGCCTGAAGGTCACCGTAAATCTAGAGCAGGGACAAAGGATTCTGCTACCCTGCCAGCTCGCTCAGAGGCCCCGAGGAGATCCACTATACTGTTGGCTTGTCTTTTCGCTGCAGCATAACTTTGCCTAGCTAAACATCCTCTAAGCCACTGGTGTGCAACAAGGAAACAAAAGAAAGTACAAAGAGTTGAAATAAGATAAAAGGGACTTTAGAATCACATTGAATGAAGTTTGCATTTGTACAAGCCTTGCATGTTCACAACCACTGGCAGACAATTTTTTTTTTAAATCTATAAATAACACAAATGGCTAAAAGTATCTAGTCAAGTCTCCTAGCAACAAGTTCAGGGGGCTTTTCTTGAGGCTGCTGCCTACACTTCTCTTACTAACCCACAGCAGTCAGAACCACCTGGAGTGTTTGAGCTCAGCCAGATTAACCCTCATTGTCAGTGCTTCATTGAGAAGATAGGGCTCTTATATGCAAGGAGGAAAATATACACACACAACACTCAGCCATTTCAAGTACCATATATACATGCAGGACTAAATATCTGGGTTTTGGTTTGGCGCTAAAAGCAGAAAGCGTCTTGTACACAAGTTGTGCCTTCATAGTGCAGCAGGGAATTTCTGCTGCCTATTGTCCCACAAATATTGAGACATTTAAGTAGCAGTTTGCCCTCCTAACCTCCGTCATCTTAAAGAAAATCACAGGCAGTTCAGAATAAATACAAGAAAAAAAGAGAAGATCCAAAATCTGTGGTTAGAATTGGGATCAAAAGTGGGAGAAAAAAATTGACACCTGTGCCTGAAGAACGAGAAAAGTATGTATCTTATCTCACGGTCCTAAGGTAAACATGGGAGGGGAAGGCCGATCTTAGCTCATCTTTCATGAAACGCCCTAGAGTTCTCATTGTAACATCCGGCTGTTTAAATGATTTCAGGGTTTTCTACCCAAAGTCCTTTCCAGTCACTCCCTGGGTGAAGACCTTCCTGGCATCAGATTGAAATTTTCCTTTTATTAGTTGGAATCTGTGTCCCTGTAATCATGCTGTCCTAGTTAAACTTGAAGTAATATCTGACAGGGGATTGCATACATACATAGGAAATACAGCAGGAACAGGCCACTCAGCCCAACCAGTCCATGCCAGTATTTATGATCCACTCGAGTCTCTGCTCATCTTCTCTCATCTAAATCTATGCATCTATACTATTCACTTCAACCTGACTCCGCATTCTCTGACTTTATCCATTTGTTTAATATGGGACACCTTATCGGAGGCCTTTTGAAAATCCAGGTAAATTACATCAAGGGGAGGTCATGCCTGACAAATCTATTAGAATTCTTTGAGGAGGTAATGAGCAGGTTAGACAAAGGAGAGCCAATGGGTGTTATCTACTTGGACTTCCAGAAGGCCTTTGACAAGGTGCCGCAGAGGAGGCTGCTCAGTAAGATAAGAGCCCATGGTGTTAGAGGCAAGGAACTAGCATGGATAGAAGATTGGCTGTCTGGCAGGAGGCAAAGAGTGGGGGTAAGGGGACCCTTCTCAGGATAGCGGCTGGTGACTAGTGGAGTTCCACAAGGGTCAGTGTTGGGATCACAACTTTTCATTTTATACAATAATGATCTAGATGAAGGAACTGAGGGCATTCTGGCTAAGTTTGCAGATAATACAAAGATAGGTGGAGGGTCAGGTAGTATTGAGGAGGCGGGGAGGCTGCAGAAAGATTTAGACAGGTTAGGAGAATGGGCAAAGAAGTGGCAGATGGAATACAACGTGGGGAAGTGTGAGGTCATGCACTTTGGTAGGAAGAATAGAGGCATAGACTATTTTCTAAATGGGGAGAGAATTCAGAAATCTGGAGTGCAAAGAGACTTGGGAGTCCTAGTCCAGGATTCTCTTAAGGCTAACTTGCAGGTTGAGTCGGTAGTTAGGAAGGCAAATGCAATGTTGGCATTTATTTCGAGAGGACTAGAATATAAAAGCAGGGATGTGCTGCTGAGGCTTTATAAGGCTCTGGTCAGACCACATTTAGAATATTGTGAGCAATTTTGGGCCCCATATCTCAGGAAGGATGTGCTGGCCCTGGACAGGGTCCAGAGGAGGTTCATGAGAATGATCCCAGGAATGAAAGGCTCAACATATGAGGAACGTTTGAGGACTCTGGGTCTATACTCGATGGAGTTTAGAAGGATGAGGGGGGGGTCTGATTGAAACTTACAGAATACTGAAAGGCCTGGATAGAGTGGACGTAGGGAAGATGTTTCCATTAGTAGAAGAGACTAGGACCCAAGGGCACAGCCTCAGAGTAAAGGGAAGACCTTTTAGAACAGAGATGAGGAGAAACTTCTTTAGCCAGAGAGTGGTGAATCTATGGAATTCATTGCCACAGAAGGCTGTGGAGGCCAGGTCATTGAGTTTATTTAAGACCAAGATAGATAGGTTCTTAATTGGTAAGGGGATCAAAGGTTACGGGGAGAAGGCAGGAGAATGGGGTTGAGAAACTTGTCAGCCATGATTGAATGGCGGAGCAGACTCGTTGGGCCGAATGGCCTAATTTCTGCTCCAATGTCTATGGTCTTATATCTACAGCATTACCATTGTCTACTCTCTCTGTTACCTCCTAAATGAATTCAATAAAGTTGGTCAAGTAAAAAGTTTCCCTTTTGAAATCCATGCCGACTATTCATTGTTATATTTCTCATTTCTACATGTTTTTCTATTCTCTCCTTTAGTAGGGGTTCTATTATTTTTCTTATCACAGATGATAAGCTGACTGATCTATAATTCCCTGGACATGTTTTGTCCCTCTTCTTAAGCATAAGAATTACATTAGCTATCGGCCAGTCCTCTGGCACTACATCTTTTTCTGATTAATTATTAAATATTTATAATGCCTCTGATTTCTCTTCCCTAGATTCTTCTAAAAATACGTGGATGCAATCCATTAGGATCAGGGGCTTTATCCTCGGAGTTTGTTCAGTTCATTCAGTCCATCCCCCATTTTTAAATATATTTTAAATGCATTTATCTCTTTGCTGATATCATTCAATGTCATGTCAACCTGTTCTACCTCTTTGCTAAATACCGAAGTTAAATAATTATTTAATATTTCTGCCATCTCTCTATCATTACCTGTGGTACTATCCATGGAAGGAAGTAAATTATTTGATGGCACTATTAAAAAGCAGGCTATTCTCCCAGTGTCTTGGTTAATGTTCCTCCTTCAACCCATATCAAAAATAAATCAGGTTAACTGGTTACTTATTTCATGTTCTGTTTGCAGTGTAGTCCAGTGATTACACAAAGATTAATTCACTGGCTGTGAAATGCTTTGGATCATCAAGGATGTGAAAGGTGCTATGTCAATATACATTTATATTATTTTCAGTGATGCTGCAAACTAAAAGCTAAATAAATTTAAAGTGCCTCTTTAGTGCATTTAAGACATTTGTAAGTTATTTTATTGTAAAATACAGCACAATAAAAAAAAACTACCAAGCTCTGAACAGAATGGCCAGTCCTCCCTCACTCCAACCTCTAGGTGCCGCCTTGAGGCTTAAGCTGCAGACCAAAGGTACAGGATATTGTGAAGGTGGCTTTATGTTGCACTGTGTTCTTAGGTTCCTGCAGGGCGGGCCTCATGCAGCTGGTCCTAAGCCAAAGGCAAAGGCTGTTCGGGCTCCAAAACCATGGTTTTTGTTTTGCAAATCCCAGAAGTTTTACCTTCAGCTTGCAGCCATGCTTCAGAAAACCCGTGTCACCAGCACAAGTCTCTTGCCAAGTCTGTTTCCTCAGCTAAAATTATGTGACATTCAAACTGCATTAAACAAAATATATAAAGGATAGAGATAGAGATAGAGATAGAGATGATCACATTTCAGATATCTCTAAGTCCACAGCTTGTACTACAGGATTGATGTTTGAGATCTCCTAGCCATTACAGTTCAGTAGTATATTTACTGTTAAATGGCTTTGCACTGAAAGCCAATTTTCCTTTAGACAATAAAATATCTTTTTTATCAGTTTCTTACCTTTCTCACTTCTTCCTCGTTTTGATCAAATGTGAAAGTCCGACTGTTCTGTTAAATAAAACACACAGTAAACGATTGCAGTATCAGGAGTGTAGGAAAGTACACTATTACGCATGATTCCATAATCCATCTAACCAGTTGTAAAAACATAAATCTCAGTTACTTATTAATATCTTCCCTCACATTCCTCTCCAATTCTGTTAAAATTTTCTCATACAGTATGCCCAACCCTACATCCCTGGGAAGTCCACTGCAAGCTTTTATCTCCCTTGGTGTAAATCACTTAAATCTAAATTGTCAGTGCACCTTCCCTCATTTTAGATTGAGACCACGCCCCATGAATAGATTAGCAGACAGGATTATAGAAAGTCTTCTAATTAGAACAGTATTAAGTTGCTGCTTGTATTTCATTCCAAGCAGCAGCAGTGGAGGAAAGCAGCAAGATGTATAATAAAAAGCACTGTTTTTGTACAATTACCTGTAGATTCTTGCCAAAATTTCTACTCGTATAACTTTTTTTTGCAAATAAGTGGACAGAATGATGTACCAAAGTCATCAATTTATTCCAAAGTTACCAAACTTGAGAGAGAAGTGGATGCAGGATTAGGATGTAATATGTGCTTTGACTTCAAAAATACATCATTCCCTTCCTACCTGCTCATGAATTCCTAGTTAAGCCTGAGTCCCAGTTCACACCCCATATCCTTTTCATCACCAAAACTGCCTACCTTTAACTTCACAACACTGCACGCCTCCAGCACGCTATCGCTGAAAGCCTCATCCAAACCTTTTATCATCTTCACATTCATTTATCAAATACCCTACCCAACAATGTGGAAAATTTTCCCAGGTATGTCCTGTCTGCAAAAAGCAGGACAAATCCAATCTGGACAATTACCACCCAAACTTGATCATCAGCAAAGTGACGGAAGGTATCATCGCCAGTGCTAGCAAGCTGCACTTACATAGTAATAACCTGCTCAGTGATGCTCGTGATCCTCTGCCAGGGCTACTCGGTTCCTGACCACATTACAGACTTGGAGCTGAACTCCTGAAGTGAGGTGACAGTGACTGCCCTTAACATCAAAGCAGCATTTGACAGAGTGTGGTATCAAGGAGCCCTAGCAAAGCTGTAGTCAATGGGAATCAGGGAGAAAACTCTCCACTGGTTGGAGTCATACCTAGCACAAAGGAAGATGGTTGTGGTTGTTGGAGGTCAATCATTTCAGTGCCAGGTCTTCACTGCAGGTGTTACTTTCAACCACCTTCAGCGGCTTCAATGACCTTCTCCCCATCATAAGGTCAGAAGTGGGGGTGTTCGCTGATGATTGTATTGAACAGTGCACATTCACAACTAATCAGATATTGAAGCAGTCCATGCCCATGTGCAGCAAGACCTGGACAATACCCAGTCTTCGGCTGATAAGTGGCAAGTAACGTTTACACCACACAAGTGCCAGGCAGTGACCATCTTCAACCAAAGAGAATCTAACTATCTTCCCTTGACATTCAATGGCATTACCATCACTGAATCCCTCACTATCAACATCCTGGGGCTACTATTGACCAGAAGCTGAACTGGACCAGCCATACAAATACTAAGGCCACAAGAGCAGGTCAGGGGCTGGGAATTCTGCAGCAGGTAATTCACCTCCTGACATTCCAAAGTCTATCCTACCATTTACAAGATACAAGTCAGTAATGTGATGGAATACTCTCCACTTGCCTGAGTGCAGCTCCAATAACACTCAAAAAGCTCAATATCGTCCAGGACAAAGCAGCCCATCCAACAACCTAAACATTCACTTCTTACACCAGCAGAGCACAGTGGCAACAGTGTACACCATCTACAAGGTGCACTGCAGCAACACACCAAGGCTTTTTCAACAGCACCCCATCACCTTCCACCCCTGCACATCCACTACACCCATGACCTTTCAGCCTTTGCCTCCTTTACACGTCCACCCCATCTCTCCTTCTGTCCTTGGTGACAGAGACTTCAGCCAATTTATCCGACATTCTGGAATAGTCACTAAATCTCACTAGCTCCATAACGCCTGTCCTTCAAATCCCGTACTGCACACCGCCTATTCTTAACTCTGTGAGGTACTTTGGGATGATTCACTACACTGAAAGGTGTGACATAAATCCAATATTCTATTGTTGCACAATGCTTGGGTGTTGGCAAGGAAGCTTTGACAATTATCTAATTCAATTATTCGCCATGTGACGTACTGTGGATATGTGTTTTCCTATCTCTATCATCGAAATCTGACAGCTTTGCAGTAAGTTTATATATTGTTCACAGCTTTCAGAAAGGAGCAAACTCAGTAGCAAACATGGGCATGCATCTACCAGCAACAATTCTCGATTTATGAAATCACAGTGGCCCTGATTTTGCTGGAATGGGACATGTCACAGCGTGCCCAATTAATCAGACTTGTTCCTGTATCCCTCAGCTCAAAAAAATTCCCACAAAGCTGCTGGAAGTGTGAACTGACCCTCTGAACGAGAGAACCAACACTATCTATTTAAACAATGAGATTTAAGGATTGCAACATGAACAGAGAACAGCTGAGAAGGGAGTGAAGTAAATCAGAGACAAATGACAAATCAAGTACAGAAAGAGAAATAAAGATCGAGGCAAGGAAAAAATGAAAAATAAGAGAGACAGAAAGAAATAATTATAATTTTAATGCGACTTATTTAAAATTCAAAAATAATCTACTACCTGAAGGAACGAGACTCCACACTTTTAATTATTCATTTTTGGTGAGAGAGGTTGATTGGCAGTCATTAACAATGATCATGTTTAAAGGATACTGGCACTATTAAATACTAGACTTAATGTTCTCTGCCCAGATTAATGGGCAATTAATGTGCAAGCACAGTAAACCCAAGAAAATTACAGCGAGGATGAAGGCGGGAAGGGGTTTCTTGTGGTGATCTGCAATTCACCAGGTATTTCTCCCTCGCCCTAAGTTACTGGTTGCATTGCACATTAATAAGGGCAGGTGTTATTAACACTTTTTTTCTAGCAAATTCTAGGCCATCAAGTTATACGGCTGTAACACACAGGAGCTATTTCTCTGTATAATCTAGCAAAATAAACGGCTGTAACCATTACCAACCAAGCTGTCACAAGGTACATACCTGGGAACACGCGATCCATCACTGTGCCAGCAAAACAAAAACAGGACATCCAAAAGGGAAAAAACCCTCCTCGCTGTATTAAAGATCATTAGTAGTTTCGTGATATCCAAACTGCACTTGCTGGGCCACAAAGCCCTTCAGTGTTGGAAATTCCTATACTCACTGAAGTTTAGGAGAATGAGAGGTGATCTTATTGAAACATAGGATTCTGCTCAGGTTTGGCAGGGTAGATGCCGGTTTCCTCTTGTGGGGCGATCTAAAATTGGGAGCACAGTTTGAAGATAAGGAGTCCCCATTTCTCAGAGGGCCGTTAGTCTGTGGAATTCTCTTCCCCAGAGAGCACTGGGAGGCTGGGTCATTGAATGTATTCAAGGCTGAGATAGTCAGATTTTTGATTGACAAGGGAGTCAAGGGTTAGGGGGGGGGCAAATAGGAAAGTGGCACTAGGCCGCAATCAGATCAGCCATGATCTTTTTGAATGGCAGTGCAGACTCAAGGGGCCAAATTGTTCCTATTTCTTATGGTCTTATGAAAGCCCAGGCATCTCAGCTCATAATTATGCTCATGTATTTGAATCCTGAGAGTCCAAAGGTTTGGAAAAAAGCTGTTGGTGCATCAATCCCAAACCGCAACAACACATATTGTCTAGTACTTAGTATTGCAAGGTAAGGGCCGATTAGCTCAGTTGGCTGGACAGCTAGTTTGTGATGCAGAGTGACACCAACGATGTGGGTTCAATTCCCATGCCAGCTGAGGTCATCCATGAAGGCCCTGCTTTCTCAGCCTTGCCTGAGGTGTGGTGACCCTCGGGTTAAACTCACTACCAGTCGTCTGTGGCCCTCTGGGAGTACGGCTGTTTTCACTTCAGTACAAGGTATATACAGCGCATGAACTGGTGCATATTTTAATTTACTCTCCACAAGAGCTTCCTCTCACCCCATCCGCATGCCCTTCTATTCCTTTCTCCCCCACTAGGATTCCCCTTAAATGCGTCAACACTCCCTGTGGTCATAAGTTCCACATTTTCCACTTGCTGGGTAAAAGTTTATAACTTTATTAAGGAGTCACGGTGCAGATCAGCCATGACCTAACTGAATGGCAAATCAAGCTCAATGGCTGAATGATGCAGGAGTATGGACAATGTGGGAATACCCCGTATCATTTCAAATATGGTGTTATCCTATGTTTCAGTGTCAGACATGTCCAATATAAATATTACCATGTTGGTTCAAATTTAAGAACAGGTCTGCTAGATTCATCAAGAGATTGCACACGGACAATTCCAAAGATCAAGCTTATTGGAATTATACGTGAGCAGAGGTACTGAACTTTGCAGTAGAGTTAACTCACGGCCATTCCTCTGGTTTGAACATGAAAGCAGAGTCTGTGAAGCAGCCTAAACTCAGGCTCTCGTGATCTAGTGAAGCCACTGCACACACGGCCCATTAACTCGATACCAAATAGAAATCATGCTCAGACAGAAAGAGCTGTTGTGGAATCGAGAATGTTTCATGCTGGTACAGAGGAGCCTCCAATAATTTCCCTGCACTTGATATGGATCAAGAACAGTTTAACTGGATTTTTTTTGTCATTAGTTATGTCCACAAAACATATCCAGATGTACAAAGATCCTCATCACTAAATATCAACAATATAATGGGGGGGGTGGTGGTGGGAATGTTCCCAGGTCGTGGGTGAGGGGAGAGAATGTTCCCAGGTTTGGGGGGTGGAGGGGAAAAGTGTTCCTGGGTTTGGGGGGGGGGGGGAATGTTCCCGGGCTCGGGGGGGGGGGGGCGGTATTCCCGGGGTTGGGAGGGGGATGTTCCCAGGGTTGGGGGAGGATGTTCCTGGGCTCGGGGGTGGTGGGGGGGGGGGGGGGGGGGGGGTGTTCCCGGGATTGGGACGGGGGGGTGGGGGCGGTGTTCCCGGGATTGGGAGGGGGATGTTCCCGGGGTTGCGGGGGGGGGGGGGGGGGATGTTCCCGGGGTTTTTTTTTTGGGGGGGGGGAGGGGATGTTCCCGGGGTTTGGGGGGGGGATGTTCCCGGGGTTGAGGATGTTCCCGGGGTTGGGGAGGGGAAAATGTTCTCGGGGTTTTGGGGTGGGGGGGAAGTTCCCGGGGTTGGGGATGTTCCCAGGGTTGGGGGAGGATGTTCCTGGGCTCGGGGGGGGGGGGGGGTGTTCCCGGGATTGGGACGGGGGGGTGGGGGCGGTGTTCCCGGGATTGGGAGGGGGATGTTCCCGGGGTTGCGGGGGGGGGGGGGGGGGATGTTCCGGGGTTTTTTTTTGGGGGGGGGGAGGGGATGTTCCCGGGGTTTGGGGGGGGGGATGTTCCCGGGGTTGAGGATGTTCCCGGGGTTGGGGAGGGGAAAATGTTCTCGGGGTTTGGGGTGGGGGGGAAGTTCCCGGGGTTGGGGATGTTCCCAGGGTTGGGGGAGGATGTTCCTGGGCTCGGGGGGGGGGGGGGGGGTGTTCCCGGGATTGGGACGGGGGGGTGGGGGCGGTGTTCCCGGGATTGGGAGGGGGATGTTCCCGGGGTTGGTGGGGGGAGGGGATGTTCCCGGGGTTGCGGGGGGGAGGGGATGTTCCCGGGGTTTTTTTTTTGGGGGGGGAGGGGATGTTCCCGGGGTTTGGGGGGGGGAAGTTCCCGGGGTTGGGGATGTTCCCAGGGTTGGGGGGGGGGGGGGCGGTGTTCCCGGGGTTGGGGGTGTTCCCGGGGTTGGGGGTGTTCCCGGGGTGGGGGGGGGGGGGGGGTTTGGGATGTTCCCGGGGTTGGGGGTGTTCCCGGGGTGGGGGGGGGGGGGGGGTTTGGGATGTTCCCGGGGTTGGGGGTGTTCCCGGGGTGGGGGGGGGGGGTTGTTCCCGGGGTGGGGGGGGGGGGGGGTTTGGGATGTTCCCGGGGTTGGGGATGTTCCCGGGGTGGGGGGGGGGGGGGGTTGGGGATGTTCCCGGGGTCGGGGGGGGGGTTTGGGGATGTTCCCGGGGTTTGGGGGGGGGGGGGCGGTGTTCCCGGGGTGGGGGGTGTTCCCGGGGTGGGGGGTGTTCCCGGGGTGGGGGGGGGGGGTTGGGGTTGTTCCCGGGGTTTGGGGGGTTTGGGGATGTTCCCGGGGTTGCGGGGGGGAGGGGTTGTTCCCGGGGTGGGGGGGGGGTTTGGGGATGTTCCCGGGGTGGGGGGGGGAGGGGTTGTTCCCGGGGTGGGGGGGGGGTTTGGGGATGTTCCCGGGGTGGGGGGGGGGGGGGGGTTGGGGATGTTCCCGGGGTCGGGGGGGGGGTTTGGGGATGTTCCCGGGGTTTGGGGGGGGGGGGGCGGTGTTCCCGGGGTGGGGGATGTTCCCGGGGTTTGGGGGGGGGGGGGCGGTGTTCCCGGGGTGGGGGGTGTTCCCGGGGTGGGGGGGGGGGGTTGGGGTTGTTCCCGGGGTTTGGGGGGTTGGGGATGTTCCCGGGGTTGCGGGGGGGAGGGGTTGTTCCCGGGGTTGAGGGGGGGGTTTGGGGATGTTCCCGGGGTTGGGGATGTTCCCGGGGTTTGGGGGGCTGGGGTTGTTCCCGGGGTTGAGGGGGGCGGTGATCCCGGGCGGGGGGGTCCCCCCTCTCCGCCTCGGTCTGTACCGTCTGCCCCGGGTCCGCGACACCACCTCGGGTCCCTCAGCCACTCACCTGCCGGTTATATTTCTGAAGCATCGGCTCAATCTCTGCCTTAGTGCCGCCCTCCAGCGCCGCCAGAGCCGCCGCCGCCTCCGGGACCACATCCATCACTGAGGCCAAAGTCGAGCCTGGGCCCTGATTAGGGGCCGGACACCGTGGGTGAGAGACAGGAGCTCCGCCTGCCCTGACCCTTCACCCCGGCCCCAGCCACGTCCCGCCCCCACCCGTCACTCCAGCCACACCCCCTTTTGTCACTCCGACCAAGCCCCGCCCCCATCCTCCGCCGGCCCCAGCCGCGGCCCGCCCCCACTCGTCACTGCGGCCACACCCCCTCCTGTCACTCCGACCAGGCCACGCCCCCATCCTCACACCGGCCTCAGCCGCGGCCCTCCTCCACCCGTCATTCCGTGCACGCTCCCTGCCGTCCCTCCAGCCGCGCCCCGCCCCCTCCTGTCACTCCGGCCTCAGCCATTCCCCGCCCTCTACGTCACTCAGGCCACGACCCACCCCGCCCCCTCCCGACACTCCGTCCCGGCCCCGCCCCGCCCCGCCCCCACCAGCCACCCCGGACAAGCCAGTTCATGTCACCCCAGCCGCACCCCGCCCCGCCCCTTTCGTCACCCCAGCCCCACCCCTTTCGTCACCAGCCGCGCCCCTCATCCTACTGGCACGCCGGCCACAGCCCCGCCCCCTCAGGTCACGCCAGGCCCGTCCCTACCGTAAACCCAACCCCACCCCCTACCTTCAGTCGGGCCGCGCACCGCCCTCTCCCATCACCGGACCATAGCTCCGCCCCCTACCGTAACCGGCCCCGCCCCTTACCGTCACTCTGGCCACAGCCCCAGTACCCGCCGTAAGGCAGACAAAATGAGCCAGGTGTTTCATAGGATGGTGGGGTGTGGACAAAGAGTTGTAATGCAGAGTTGTGCTAGGAGTGTAATTGGGGTTGAGGACGGGGCTGTAATGCAGAGTTGTGCTAGGAGTGTAATTGGGGTTGAGGACGGGGCTGTAATGCAGAGTTGTGCTAGGAGTGTAATTGGGGTTGAGGACGGGGTTGTAATGCAGAGTTGTGCTAGGAGTGTGATGGGGGTTGAGGACGGGGCTGTAATGCAGAGTTGAGCTAGGAGTGTAATGGAGGTTGAGGACGGGGTTGTAATGCAGAGTTGGGCTACAAGTGTAATGGGGGTTGAGGACGGGGTTGTAATGCAGAATTGAGCTTGGAGTGTAATGGGGGTTGAGGATGGGGTTGTAATGCAGAGTTGAGTTAGGATTGTAATTGGGGTTGAGGATGGGGCTGTAATGCAGAGTTGAGTTAGGAGTGTGATGGGGGTCGAGGACAGGGCTGTAATGCAGAGTTGTGCTAGGAGTGTGATGGGGGTTGAGGACGGGGTTGTAATGTAGAGTTGATTTAGGATTGTAATTGGGGTTGAGGATGGGGCTGTAATGCAGAGTTGAGTTAGGATTGTAATTGGGGTTGAGGATGGGGTTGTAATGCAGAGTTGAGCTAGGAGTGTAATGGGGGTCGAGGACGGGGCTGTAATGCAGAGTTGAGCTAGGAGTGTGATGGAGGTTGAAGACGGGGCTGTAATGCAGAGTTGAGTTAGGAGTGTGATGGGGGTTGAGGATGGGGCTGTAATGCAGAGTTGTGCTAGGAGTGTGATGGGGGTTGAGGACGGGGTTGTAATGCAGAGTTGTGCTAGCGTGATGGGGGTTGAGGACAGGGTTGTAATGCAGAGTTGAGCTAGGGGTGTAATGGGGGTTGAAGACGGGGTTGTAATGCAGAGTTGAGCTAGGAGTGTGATGGGGGTTAAGGATGGGGTTGTAATGCAGAGTTGAGCTAGGATTGTAATTGGGGTTGAGGACGGGGTTGTAATGCAGAATTGAGCTTGGAGTGTAATGGGGGTTGAGGACGGGGTTGTAATGCAGAGTTGAGCTAGGAGTGCAATGGGGGTTGAGGACGGGGTTATAATGCAGAGTTGAGCTAGGAGTGTAATCGAGGTTAAGGACGGGGTTGTAATGCAGAGTTGAGCTAGGAATGTGATGAGAGTTGAGGATGGGGTTGTAGTGCACAGTTGTGCTAGGAGTGTGATGGGGGTTGAGGACAGGGTTCTAATGGAGAGTTGAGCTAGGAGTGTGATGGAGAGTGAGGACGGGATTGTGATGCAGAGTTGAGCTAGGAGTGTAATAGGGGTTAAGGATGGGGTTGTAATGCAGAGTTGAGCTAGGAGTGTGATGGAGGTTGAGGACATGGTTGTAATGCAGAGTTGAGCTAGGAGTGTAATGGGGGTCGAGGACGGGTGTTGTTATGGAGAGTTGAGCTAGGAGTGTAATGGGGGTTGAGGGATGAGGTTGTAATGGCGAGTCGAGCTAGGAGTGTAATGGGGGTTGAGGACAGTGGTTTGTAATGCAGAGTTGAGCTAGGAGTGTGTTGTGGGTTGAGTACGGGGTTGTAATGCAGAGTTGAGCTAGAAGTGTGATGGGGTTTGAGGATGGGGTTGTAATGCAGAGTTGAGCTCGGAGTGTAATGGGGGGTTGAGGACGGGGTTGTAACGGAGAGTTGAGTTAGGAATGTAATGGGGGTTGAAGACACGGGGTTGTAATGGAGAGTTGAGCTAGGAGTGTAATGGGGATGATGACTGGAGGTTGTAATGGAGAGTTGAGTTAGGAATGTAATGAGGGTTGAAGACAAGTTTGTAATAGAAAACTGGGTTAGGAGTGGAATGGGGGTTGAAGAATGGGGCTTGTAATGGTGAGCTGGGTTGAGAGTGTAATGGGGTTTAAGGACAGGGGGTTGTAATGGAGAGTTGAGCCAGGAGTGTAATGGGGGTTGAGGACAGGGCGTTGTAATGGAGATTTGGTTTAAGAATGTAATAGGAGTTGGGGACAGAGGGTTGTAATGGAGAGTTGGGTTAAGAATGTAATGGGGTTGGGGACATGGTTGTATTGGAGAGTTGGGTTGGGTGTGTAATGGAGAATTGGTTGGGGGTTGCAATGAGAGTTGGGTTAGGGGTCTAATGGGAGTTGGGATAGGGGTGTAATGGAGAGTTGTTTTAAGGGTGTAATGACTGTTGGCTTGTCTAGCAGATCTTTCTGGAAGGCTTCCATGGGAGTGGATGTGAACACCAACTCAACAATTCTGTCTGCTAGCTTTGACAATCACAGGACGTAATCTTTTCTCTGCATCTGCTGGTGAAGCGGTCTATGTAGGTCTCTGTAGGCTGTTGTTGAAATTACATGAACTCTAGTCGATGAATACAGCAGTTAACCTGATGCTGAACCGATCTTCCAATGTAGTCCATGTCGTTAGGGGATCCTTTAGCTCTTCTGCTGTTAATCTTGACATGTTCAGCCAGTGTAGACCTTCATGCCCAATTGCTAGGTGAATTTTTATGGCTTGCTTGTCTGATTCAAACACTCCCGAATCAAGAAACCATAGCTCTGTAAGTTGTTTAAACATTCTGAATTCAGACAGTTGGCCAGCTGCATCCCCTTTCAAACAGGGGAGCTTTGTGGACATTTTGATGATAACCCCTTGACCTTCCTCCTTGTCTTATTCAATTTATTGTTCAATAACTCTTGAAGCCATCTGTTATAATCACAACCTTCTCTGGTCCAATTTTTTATCGAGGCTTTGTTTGCTTTTTTTGTTTGACTGTCCCTCGATTGCTATCAATCCAGCCCACACCCTGGTCACTTGCCTTCCTGCCTGAGCTAACCCGGTGCTCTTCCTCTCGACGCACTGTCCCGCTCACTGAGCTGGCAGGCTACGCGCTGCCATCTCACCACAAGGGATTCATCTGCTCACCAGGTCTTTATTTGAGCGCTATATCTACACTGCGTCTTTAAAGCCACGATTTCAACACTCTCCGACGCTGTGAACTCATTGTGGTCTGACTAAAACGTCAAGGGTTGTCTCATGCCATGTAGCTGTTCTCAGGGCTGTTCACCATGTCATATCTGTACCTAATCTTGCTGCTGTTTTACCACCACTGATCACCACGTTGTGTTTTGAAAATGTTACAAAGGCACCAATTGCTCATAAGTGGTTATGTAACCACATTGTGGGTTAACTTGTTGAGACTAGGTACATGGGAACATTAATACAAAGATAGAAAGCTTGAAGATTTCAGAGCAGCGCTGTGTTCTGCTGACAGACAAAAGTGAAACTAAAACTGCATCAACATGACGCACTTCCCTTCTAGTGATGTCATGCTGCCATCCCTTAAAAGCACATTTCAACAATAGGGACTTGGGTTAGAGATGGGAGTTATGGTTAGTTGTATTGGGATATGAAGTGGGGATACAGGGTTGTAATGGAGGTGAGGGAGGGTACGGGTCTGTAATGGACAGGTCGGAGGGTAGTGGTGTATTTTCACCGGTGCTGGGGGGAGAAGGGCAGTGATAAGATGCTAAGTCTAAGACCTCACATTGAGAAGCAACCTCCAAAACTCAACACAAAACCTCTTGGTGGGGGACAAGCTGCAAATCTGAAATAAGCTAACTAAGGATGAGGGAGGCTTTTCAGCCCATCTAACCCCATACTTCCCCAGCCTGTCCCAGATTGGTTGTTGAGTGAGTCCAGGGTTTTCAGCCCTACATTGCTCTGTCCAGGAGTCTCTTCCATGTTCGGTCACTCTCTTTGTGAAAAATAATTTCTTGAAGAAAATGCACAGCAAGTCAGTCAGCATCTCAGAGAGAGAAGGGTTAGCACTCCTGGATGTCAGAATGTTCTGACAAGGGTCAACAGTCACCAGAAACACCAAAAGCTTATTAACTGGTTGTTCATCTCATGCCTGGTTGGAGGATTATGCTGTAAGTAAACACTCTGCCTACATAACAACAGTCTGCACTTCACAGTAAATCATAGAATTAGATCGAACCTATAAAACAAACCGGCCATTCAGCCCAAATTCACCATCCCAGCATTTATGCTCCAAATGAGCCTCCTCACACTGTGTTTAACTCTTCCCAGTCTGCTGCCACATCCCTCTATTCCCTTTCCCTGTCTGGGAATGGCTTTGGGAGGATTACAACAGGCTGCTTAAGGTACATTTATTTCTTTCTCTTTGTGACTCCAGCATTTTGAATTTTTTAAATATAAATGCTCATTCTTAAAATATAACCATATTAGGAACAATTCCTCCGACATTGCAGATGTTGGTTTACATCACAGTATTTTCAGTTAGTTTCTGTAGAACATTGTGCTATACAAAACCTGGACTTTACTCAGGAATAGTTGATACTGTAACCTGGCATAAAGTGAACGATGCAATCAGTGTCTTTCACCTGCATGCACACAGCGTTCTCACAAAACTTAGTCTCATTCAGGAGCCACACTTATATCCCCCTCTAGAGATTACAACAGGAACCTCAGACTTGACCCCCTTGACCCCCAGTAGGACTATACCCTTGTAGTCACGGTCCTGAATTACCAAGTCAAAGACAAGATCGTCTAAGCAGCCGGAGTAAAAGGCTCCTGACAAACATATCATGTGCAGGCTAAGCACCCAACCTCCTTGGAACTAACCTGCACACTCACCTCCGAGTCAGAAGGTCATGGGATCAAGACCCACTCCAGGAATTGAGCATCTAGGCTGACTCTTCAATACTGAAAGAGTGTTGCATTGTTGGAGGCGCTGCTCTTCAGTTAAGATGTTAAACAGAAGCTCCGTCTGCCTGTTCAGGTGAACATCTAAGATCCCAAGGCACTGTTCGAGGGAGAGGTGCGAGTTCTCCAAAGATTTTGGCCAACTCAGCTATCACCACCGGAAATAGATTTACACATTATTTCTGGGACCCCGTTGCATTCAAAAGAGCTCCAATCGTTCCCACGTGACAGTAACCACAATCCAATAAAACTCATTGGGCGGAATTTTCCATGCCCGCCAGCATTGGGTGTGATCGGTGGCATGAGCGGGCAATATGGTGCGATCAGTTTTACGATGGTGGGAAGCCAGTTTGCGATCATCTGCTCAGCCCACCGGCGGTGGGCTGCATTTCCCACCATCAGATGTCGGGGACCTCATTGTAATACATCAGCATATCACTATCAGGTCAGCCCACTGGAATTCTTCCCCACCCGCTGGATGGTCCATATACGTTGGTGGAAAAGCACGCTGGCATGTTTCACAACAGCACATAAAAGGCGTGCACTTGCCGGTCTGCACTGAGGGGATCTCGGAGGTGAGTACCCAGTAACATTGTGCAGCACTCACCAGGGTCACCTGTTGGACTTCAAGCTTGAGGAGCGCTGGGGGGGGCCAGGGTTAAGGGCAGCCCTGTCATTGAATGTAGCGCACAAGCATTCAGGGTGGGGGTGGGTAGGGTGCACGAGGGAAGTGGCCACGCATTAGGGAAACATGTATAAAGTGTCCATTCCTCTGCAACTGAGACAATTCAGGCGCAGCCACATTGATATGATTGGGGTCGGGCTTCTAGCTTATCTGCCCACTCAAGCAATGCATAGGCATCAAAGCGCCACCAAATGCTCCACGGTTTTTCACCCCCCGCCCACCCCCCTCCTGCACAGACTGCAAATTTATGAGCATTTTAGTAGATTGCAGAACAGTTGGACAACTGCATATGTTGTAGGATCTCCTCGCTAAAGCTAGCCATGGAGCAATCACTGCTGGAAGTGCTCACAGCCCGGACCTCCATGGTCTCCCCCATGGTTCAAGCTAATGGTGCAGCCTTGCATTGCACCAATTTCTGGCCATCCAAGTAGTGGCCAGCACTCTCCAGGAAGGGTTAAGGGGCCATCACACTTAACCATGTCAGGTTCTTAGTACACCCCAACTAACCTTGTCTCTCTCATTCATCCTGCAGGAGGAGTACATCGGGATCATGGAGCCTGGTGAACTAGCTATATGCCTGATGGCCTACTGAGCACGAAGATGATGGAGGAGAGAGCGACCGAGGCTCCTGGCTGCACAGAGGCAGGAGCAGCAGCCTCATGGAGAAGGGGCAGCTGGGGTTCCCACACACACTGCCCAGGAGCGACAGCTGGTCAGTGCCTAGCGACACCCAGAGTCTTTAGACGTTGCCTTTCATTCCTGCAGATGACCGAGAACCAGTGTCGCCAAAGACTGCGCATGTCTAGGGAACCGGTCGGTCACGTCTGCCACCTGCTGCAGGATTTGGCGCCACAGAGACATGAAGGGCACCCACTGCCAGTGGCCGTGAAAGTGACTGTGGCGCTCAATTTCTATGCCAGTGTCTCCTTACGTGGCTCCAGATGTGACCTCTGTGGGATCTCACAATCCTCCGCCCACAAATGCATCCATGAGGTCACGGATGCCATCTTCTCGAGGGCCGCACAGCTTTGTGCATTTCGCCCAGGACCAGGACAGCCAGGATGCAAGAGGGATTTGATTCGCCCAGATCTCAGGATACCCACAGGTTCAGGGTGAGATCGACTGCACTCAGGTGACACTCAGGTCTCCATCGCAACACACGGTGAACGTCATCAGCCACAAGAGGTTCCATTCACTGAATGTGCAGCTGGTGTGTGACCACCAGAAATGCATCCTGCAGGTCTGCGCACTGTTTCCAGGGAGTGTGCACGACTCCTACATCCCCAGTCAGTCACAGATCCCTGAAGTCTTCCAGGGTCCACAGAGGCTGCAGGGATGGCTCCTCGGGGACAAGGACTACCCACAGAGGACGTGGCTGATGACACTCGTGCAGCAGCCTCAGACTGCAGCAGAGCGACCCTATAATGAGGCTTATGCAGCAGCTCACAACTTGATGGAGCAGACCATCGGGATGCTGAAGATGAGGTTCCGGTGCCTGGACCGGTCTGGTGGAGCCCTGCAATACAGTCTGCAGAAGGTGTCACACATCGTCACCGTCTGCTGCACCCTTTACAACCTGGCACCCCAACGGAGAGATGAGCTGGCTGAGGAGGAGGTGGAAGAGCTACACGTCTCCTCCGATGAGGAGGGCACCGACATGGATGAGGGTAAAGAGATCCTCAGAGGTGGCAAAGATGAGGATGAGGTCCTCGCTCTGGCCAGATGAGGCAGGTGTGCCTGGGAAGCCCTCATAGCTGCTAGATTTGTGGAGGATGATGACAACATGCAGCGAGAAGACACCATAGATCCTCACATTGCATCTGTCTGACTCCAATCTGGCTTATGGCAGCATGAATACCCTCTGTGAGAATGGTCCTGCCATGGAGATGCAGTGGAGGCCCTAATAGTCGCTCGACTGCAGGAGGATGATGATGACATGCAAAGAGGACGCTCCATAGATCTTCACACAGCCTCTGAGAATGTCTGACTCCTGTCTGGCCGAGGGCAGATCGCTTGCGCTCTGTGATCAGTGTTATATCATAGAGACGCAGCCATGAAACTTTAAAAGCATCTGACCATTTGTCCACCTTCAGCACCTGAGCCCTTCAGGAGAACAGCTGAGGTCACAGGAAGAGAGGGGTCGGATGGGCTGGACACTCCCGGAGTCACCTGGATGGATGGACTCGGAGTGTGCACCTGCTGACCCTCCTCCTTATGGGTGCCTGGGGCTCCCAGCTGACTTGAGGAGTGAGTCCGAGCTTCCCGGCACCCCTCTTGCGTACACAATGGTAGAGTCCAAATATGGTGTCAGCGATGGAGTTGAGCCTGTGCAGCAGTGCAGGAGCGTAGTCCTGGACCAAGGTCTCCATGGTGGCCGCTATCCTTGGTGCATTGCAATGCCGGTGCTATCACCTTAACCTGAAGGCGGACGGACTCCTCCATTGTGCCTTGCAATCCGAGGAGTGCAGCGGACATCCCTTCCTTATGTTCCTGAGTTTGCTTTTGCAGCTCCAACAACTGAGACATGACCAAGACCAGAGGCTTGTCATCTGACTCGGACTTAGCAAATTTCTGACCTCCAGCAGTCCTCTGAGTGCCGGGGACCTGGGACATTCCTATCTCCACCTGCTATGGATCAGACGATGCACCAGATTGTGATCCCGAGGCTATTCTAAAGATAGATCCCACCGAGGTGTGTGTCTCTGCGCTGCTGGAGGGTGTGGGTGAGCGCTGTGACGGGACTTCATGGAAGGTGCCACCAGATTCCTCTTCAGGGATTTATTCTGGGCTTGATTGGAAGCCCTGGGTCATGGACTCTACCAGCTGTTTGGCCGATGTGTCTGTGGAAGCAAGGGGAGATAATTAGTGCACGGCAGTGGCCTGTGAAACAGGGCACATCACTCATAGCATGGTTATCTGATGGATGTTGCATTGCTGGATCCGCACTTGATTGAGCACCGCTGATCTCACCATCAGCACAGGAACGGTCCAGCTCCTCACCAGCCAGCTGGATGGCTGTTTTCAAAGTCCATGGGGACCTTGATTTCAGGCATTCCACCACCGGTGTGAACTCTCCCTTTTGTGTGCCAGCTTGTCCTGCATGCATAGAGATGGAGAGAGTGTAAGCAGGATGCCTGCCAGGCCAGATGATAGTGTGTGTGTGCGTGTGTGTGTGTGTGTGTGTGTGTGTGTGCGTGCGTGCTTGTGTGTGTGTGTGTGTGTATATATAAGGATTTAAGATGGGGGTAGAGTTTAAGTTATAGTGTTAGAAATTAGCAGTTCATATTTCTTTCTTTTACCATTAGCTAAAGACAATTTGTTCAATGAACAGTCATTTATTTATTAAGTTTACAAACCTGGTGCTCGTATTCTGTTGTAAATTAAAGAGTTAGGTAGAACTGGGGTGATCTGGTAGTTTGGTCAAACGTTTCACAGTTGTCATGGTTCGGGGAGCAATGGGGTTTGATGTTACAGCGCACTATCCCCTGTGACTCATGACTGGGTGATACAGCGTAAAAACCCACCATCGCAGCCGGCGGGTAAAACATCATTTTCTCTGCTCGCTACCGCACTTAGTGCAAATCTGGGACGATTCCACCCATTGTCCAGGACACTCTTTGCTATGTTTCGGACATGTTATAAATCACAATGTATAAGCAAATCCTTCTTGATTGCTGCTTGGTGACTTTTTGACATTAACTGTTTTTGCCTGTGTGAAATTCAGTTTACAAAGTCAAAAGGCACCGCAGAACAGTCCTCTCCCATGGCCTGAATAAAGAGCTTTACAAGGCAATATTCTTTTTGGCCTGGTTCCTAGCACTACATCCATTCCTGGGAGTTTCTTCGGTTTCTGTCAGGCTCAATGGAGAGCAATTAAATTTTGACCCCACCTCATGTTTACTTAACAGCAATTTGACTTTATGGAGCCGAATTAACACAGCTTCACCTTAGAACATAGGACATAGTAACGGAGGACTTTGGAGCAAGAGGAAGCCATTCGGCCCTTTGAGTCTCCTCCACCATTCGATATGATCATGGCTGATCTGGTTGTGGCCTCAGCTCCACATTCCTGTCTGCACCCACACCCTCCCCCCCCACCACCCCTCCTCCCCACTATAACCCTTGACTCCCCTGTCCATCAAAAATCCATCTAACTCAGCCTTGAATAAAGTCAGTGACCCAGACTCCGCTGCCCTCTGGGGAAGCGATTTCCACAGATTAACAGCCCTCAGAGAAAAAAATTCTCCTCATCTCTGGCTTAAAAAGGAGACCTCTCATTCTTAAACTGTGTTCCCTGGAAGTAGAATTATATGCACTGTATAATGCTCTATCCTTACAAAATAACTTATCATCCAATTTAATGTGAGGAGCACCATGGTAAAGAGCCACCACTGGCCAGTGCTGCCTGACAAGTTTACATAGGCGGTTTGCAATGTAAATGTGGAAGTAGGAAATTATAATGCAAAACAAAGTGTGTAACTTGAAAATGGGGTCTGAGTCACGTTTGCGCAACTCTGCCTAATTCCCCAAGAGCAATGCCACAGGAGGCTGAGATATATATTATTTTAATGCTATTTGTACATATATGTTTACAACAAAGTTCAATAAACATGAGAGATGAAGGAATAGAAGGTTACGCTGATTGGGTGAGATGAAGAGGAGTGGGAGGATACAGTATAAACACCAGCGTGGACCAATTGGGCCAAATGGCCTGTTTCTGTGATGTAAACGCTAAGTAATTCTATATGTAGTTATACGGATATGAGATGGTTCTCATGCTGGAGCAAGGGAAAGGTTGGCGAGGAAATTATGCTAACAGCAGAGATAAGTTGGTCTAGAGGAATACAAGGTGTATCCAGGATGCAAACAATTAGGAATGATATAATGACAACATGGCATGGCCAAGAAGCAACATTAATGTGGATCAGCCTTATAGCCCTGCACACAGAGGTACACACAACAAGAGGGTGAGAGAGAGAGTGAGGAAACGCTGGATTGACACTATCAAAATCGACCTGTCTTGAAGGGATCAAGATGACTGAACTGACCAGGCCAGTACAGACCCAACAACAGTGGAGTCAATTCATTTATATATAAACAATTTTTTAAAGGCTGCAGAATATAATTATTAAGTAAACATTGCATTTATACTCAGGTCTTTGGAGAGGGCACTGCTGAAGAACAAACACTATTTGAGTTGACTTGGCTTGATCTCTCCTCACCCACCTATTGCAGATGCATCTATCCTTCAGCGTATTAGTAGGAATAACAACCCCGCAGCCCTTGTGAAGACCAAGTCCTGTCTGCATACTGACAACACCCTGCTGTGTGCTGCGCTAAATGGAATAGATTCAGAACAGATCTAGCAGTTCGAACCTGGACAAGCATGAGGCAATGTGGGTTCAAGCCCCACTCCAAGACTTGAGTAGGTGATCCAGGTTGACTCTTCACTGCAACATTGGGAGAGAGCTGTGTTGAGGAGGTGCTGAATTTCCAATGGGGTATTAAACAGGTCTTTCCATTCAGGTGGATGTGAAAGATTCCGTGGCACAATTTGATGAGGAGCAGGGAGATTTCAATGTCTTGGGCAGTCAATCGATGCCATCAAAATGCTAGTCTCATTAATAATGATCATGAAACTAGTGGATTATCGTAAAAATCCGTCTGGTTCACTAATGTCCTGCAGGGGAGGTAACCAGTTGCCTTTCTGCAGCCTGGTCCTGTATGTGGCTCCACAACCACAGCAATGGACAGGACTTTCCCCTCCTTGGACTAAGTGCATTGTGGGTGGGAAAAGCGGCTTTTCCTCCGCCGATTGCAATGGCGCATTTTCGCGCCCAATTACCCGCTTCTCGCCTCATTAAATCAGCATCAGCTGTTTAGCCGGCAGGCAGCCTGTGATTCGCCAGACCAGCCATAATTTCAATGGATCCTCACTCTGGACACCCACACACAGATCTTTCAATATCTGTAGCCCAGGGCTGCTCCAGGTGAGAGATGGCCCCCAAAAGCGGGAACAGTGCAGCCCCCAGGTTTAGTGACACCTCGCTGGGTCACTTTCTGGATGCTGTTGAGGCTCGCTGTGATCTTCTCTACTCTGGGGCTGGCCAGCGGAGATTCAACAAGACATTGGGATGGGGTGCATGTAGCAGTGAGCAACACCAGGCCCACAGGAGAACAGCGATACAGTGCCGCAAACGGATGACTGATCTCATCTGCACAGCCAGGGTAAGACCAACCTTCTCATACCTCTCAGCTCACACTCTCACCAGCCCATCACACGTTCACAGGACGACAGTCCGCAGGGGTCTCACACACGACCAGCACAAGGGACATCAGCACTCACTCTCCCACACACACACACACACACACCCTGATGTCTCCATCTGGGCTCACATCCCGTGCAATTTGATTCCTCATCCTGTACACGGCTCCGCTCAGCACTCACACAAAGCAAGTATCCTTATCATCCACCTGATGTGCTTCTGCTCACACTCTCTCCATCAGTCTTCATGTAGGCCAAGCTTGTCCATAACAAAAAAGAGACCAGTGGTGGGATGCCAGAGTGCAAGGCTCTCACCCAGTATAATCAGTGAACAGTACAGCTGGCCAGAAAGGACAGGGACAGTGCCTGTGGCGACAGTGAGGTCAGCAGCATGCACCCAAGTGAGGACCTTGCACCAGCTGATCCTCCAGACAGTGAGACTGCGAGTGCAATGTTATGTCTCGGAGTCTGTTGCCATGCGCTAATTATCTCCACCCTCTTACATACCACAGCCAAACACCCCAGGGACACCAGGAGCCAGCCCCTCATCTCCAGCTCCAGAGCCACATCGGATGTGGATTCTGAGGGACCCATTAGGGACACAGCATCTGTGATTCTGGGCACCTCTGGAGGAGGCTGAGATGTACCATCCACTTGGCACTTCTGGCTGAAGATTGTAGCAAATGCTTCAACTTAATCTTTCGCACTGATGTGCTAGGCTCCCCCATGATAGAGGATGGGACATTTGTGGAGCCTCCTCCTCCAGTGAGTTGTTTAATTGTCCACCATCATTCACGACTGGATGTGTCAGGACTGCAGAGCTTAGATCTGATCCATTGGTGTGGAATCACTTAGCTCTATCTATCAGTTGCTGCTTATGCTGTTTGGCCTGCAAGTAGTCCTGTGTTGTAGCTTCACCAGGTTGACACCTCATGTTTAGGTATGCCTGGTGCTGCTCCTGGCATGCTCTCCTGCACTCTTCATTGAACCAGGATCGATCCCTTGGCTTGATGGTAATGGTAGAGTGGGGGATATGCTGGGCCATGAGGTTACAGATTGTGTTCGAGTACAATTCTGCTGCTGCTGATGGCCCATAACACATCTTGAGTTGCTAGATCTGTTTGAAATCTATCTCATTTAACACGGTGATAGTGCCACACAACACGATGGAGGGTATCCTCAATGTGAAGTTGGGACTTCATCTCCACAATTACCATGCGGTGGTCACTCCTACCGATAGTGCCATGGACAGATACATCTGCAGCAGGCAGGTTGGTGAGGATGAGGTTAAGTATATTTTTCCCTCTTGTTGGTTCCCTCACTATCTGCCGCAGACCCAGTCCAGCAGCCATGTCATTTAGGACTCGGCCAGTTCAGTCAGTGGTGGTGCTACTGAGCCACTCTTAGTGATGGATATTGAAGTCCCCCACCCAGAGTACATTCTGCACCCTTGCCACCCTCAGTGCTTCCTCCAAGTGGTATTCAACATGGAGGAAGCACTGATTCATCAGCTGAGGGAGGGCGGTACATGGTAATCAGCAGGAGGTTTCCTTACCCATGTTTGACCTGATGCCATGAGACTTCATGGGGTCCAGAGTCGATGTTGAGGACTCCCAGAGTAACTCCCTCCCAACTGTATATCACTGTGCTGCCACCTCTGCTGGGTCTGTCCTGCTGGTGGGACAGGACATACCCAGAGATGGTGATGGTGGTGTCTGGGACATTATCTGTAAGATATGATTCCATGAGTATGACTATATCAGGCTGTTGCTTGACTAGCCTGTGAGACAGCTCTTCCAATGTTGGCATTAGCCCCCAGATGTTAGTAAGGAGGACTTTGCAGGGTTAACAGGGCAGGTTTTGCCATTGTTGTTACTGTTGCCTAGTCAATGCTGGGTGGTTCATCTGGTTTCATTCCGGTTTCAAGATGGTGGTCCTCAGGTTTCATTACAAGGCCAGCTTCAACCCTCCCTGTCTGACCGTGAAAATCCTTCCCATCGTCCTGGAGGAGTATAACGCTCAGGTATCCCTCCCTCCTATCACTCTCAGTCCTCCCCCTGTCATCCTGGATCCCATTGTAATTGTGATTGATATCCCTGAGTCCTTTGAGGTGGATGTGCCTATGCTCCAAGTCGACATTACCCGTCCCCATCTTGAGGCCTACTGTACGTCACATATAGGGACCTCCCCCACCAACCCCATGAGTCCATTGAGTGCCCACCCCTGCACTACCTGTTCCTGATCTACAGGCTGCAGATGCCTCCCCGTCTGTGACTGTAGCATCTGCGGGTGAGTACCATGCTAGAAACCCCCCGGAACGCTGTGCGTTAGGTGATGACCATGCCCTGTGCACACCAAGCTGAACATATCTGACAGTGGACTGACATACCCTCCCCCTCCAAGGTCTGGGACAAGGACTGTTTCTAGAAGCTCTATGATGTAATCTGAAGCGCTTCTTCACTCTGCAATCCTTGCACTCTGGCCCTGGCCCAGTTATGACCTTCTGTAAGAGAATCTTTCCAAATTCTGGCCCAGAGGATACTTCCCTCGCGCCCCGCAGTCATGTGTCTTGAGTGCAACGTTCCCCAGTCTTCCCTCCCCTCCCCCACCCCCGCAGTCAAGCTCTTGCCCTCCAGCCCCTTCCTGTACCTCTGTCTCATCTTCCCCGTTGCCCCCAGTTAAGCCCTTGCCCTGCAGCACATTACAACCCACGCCTGCCTTACCACTGGTTTGGGATGTAGAACCTTGCCTCTGTAACTCCCATTGAAAGTGAAGTGGTGCTGCCTGCGAAACCAACATTGAGGCTGCGCAATGCAAGATAGGCAAACAATCCTCAAAGTCATGAGTGAAGTGTCGGTCACCAGTGGCCCTTTGATCCAGCAATGGGAGCGTGATTCCGGTGAGCTCCCTTGATAATGAGCATTCATGATATTGTAATGTTATTTAAATGGCATTCCTGACATTGCATGGTGGGAAAAGCGCAGTGCCATTGAGGGACCCGTTTTTATGCCGACAGGAAGCTGACTTTATCACTCCCACAATACTTGCCCCTCCCACCCACAATTACACTTATCATGGGCGGGACCAGAGAATCCAGGCCCATGTGTTTGACTCTTGAATGCCCTCTGCAATGACCTAGCTAGCTACTCAGTTGTATAAAACCATCACATAAAAGCTGAATAAGAGTAAAACAAGACAGACCACCTGGCATCAACCATCTGGCATCAACCATCTGGCATCAACCACCTGGCATCAACCATCTGGCATCAACCACCTGGCATCAACCATCTGGCATCAACCACCTGGCATCAACCACCTGGCATCAACCACCTGGCATCAACCATCTGGCATCAACCACCTGGCATCAACCACCTGGCATCAACCATCTGGCATCAACCATCTGGCATCAACCACCTGGCATCAACCACTTGGCATCAACCTAGATTCCAGAAACAACAAAGGCACAGCCTGGCCAATCAACCCTGCAAACTCTTGCTCACTAACATTTGGGGACTTGTGCCCAGGGAGAGCTGTCCCACAAGCAACAGTGTGACATAGTCAAACTCAACAAACCATTTCTTACAACCAATGTCTCAGATTCCTCCCACCCCATTGCAGGAGAGATCCACAGTGGTATACAGTCAGGAGGGGGTTGCCCTGGGATGTCTCAACATTGACTCTGGGCTCCATGAAGTCTCATGGCATCAGGCCAAACATGGGCAAGGAAACCTCCTGCTGATTACCACGTACCGCCCTCCCTCTGCTGAAGGATCAGTGCTCCTTCCTCCATATTGGACACCACTTGGAAGACACACGGAGGGTAACAAGGACACAGAATGTACTCTTGAGTTGGGACTTCAATGTCCATTACTAAGAAAGGCTCAGTAGCACCACTACAAACTGAACTGGACAAGTTCTCAAAGGCCTATTTGCTAAACTAGGCTTGCAGCAGGTTGTGAGGGAACCAACAAGAGGGAAAAATGTACTAATGTAAACCTTTATTCAAGAAAGGAGGGAGACTAAAAGCGGGAAACTACAGGTCAGTTAACCTAACATCTGTCTTGGGAAATTGCTAGAATCCATTATTAAGGAGGAGGTTATAACAGGATACTTAGAAAATCATAATGTGATCAGGCAGAGTCCACATGGTTTTGTGAAAGGGTAAATGTGTTCAACTAATTTATTAAAGTTTTTTGAGGAAGTAACAAGCAAGGTGGCTAAAGGGGAACCTGTAGATGTGTGTACTTGGATTTTCAAAAGACATTCAATAAGGTGCCACATCTAATGTTGCTTCACAACTTAAGAACTCATGGTATAGGGGATAACATAGATAGAGGATTCGTTAGCTAACACGAAAGAGAGAGTAGGGATAAATGGGTCCTTTTTAGATTGGCAAGCTGTAACTAGTGGAGTGCCACATGGATCGAATCCTCTATCCATGTTACCCCCTATACCATGAGTTCTTATCTTGTGAAGCAACCTTTGATGTGGTACCTTATGGAATGCCTTTTGAAAATCCAAGTACACACATCTACAGGTTCCCCTTTATCCACCTTGCTTGTTATTTCCTCAAAAAACATGGATCAGTGCTGAGGCCTCAACTATTTACAATCTGCATCGATGATTTGGATGAAGGGACTAAATGTATGGTAGCTAAATCTGCCCATGACACCAAGATAGGTAGGAAAGTAAGTTGTCAAGAGGAGGTGGGTAGTCTGTAAAGGGATATAGACAGGTTAAGTGAGTGGACAAAAATTTGGCAGATGGAGCATAATGTGGGAAAATGTAAACTTGTCCACTTTGGCAGGAAGAACAGAAAAGCAGCAAACAGAAAAGTCAATCAATGGCCAGCCAGCGTGAAACACGTGCTGAAAGGATCAGCACTGCCTGGGTGGGGGCAAGAAGATGTCACTGCAGGTGCAGGTGAGCGCTGCGAGAGAGCACCCTGGGGCCAGACAGCTGACTCAGGAAAGCTGCGGACCTGAAAATGCTCAGGTTTAAAACCTGCAACAACAAAAAGTGTCCATGCATCACAATCCATCACCTGAAAACATAACCGATAAAAATGCTGTCCACCGATATTTATTTTTATTTTACTTCAAAATGGAAATTTCACCCCGCCCTTGGATGAGGTTTGATGAAAAATGCAAAGGCCGCCTGGCCGATTCGTCCGTCCGCCAACTGTGAGGTTGGACAGGCCGTGAAAAATTGGAGACAATGGCGCCTTTTGTGTGCGCCTGTCAAGTGAAATATCGCGCGAGCGCACGATGATGTTGGGACACTCGCCCAGCTTCTTCTCGTTTGATTTTATACCTGATTGGTTTGGGTGTACGCCTGCCCGCGGGACATAAAATTCTGTCCGTAATTACATTCCAATTCAGAGAAGACCCCTTCGACAGTACGTTCCAAACCTGTGACATCTCCCATGTGGAAGGACAAGGGCAGCACATACATGGGAACAACTGCAAGTTCCCCTGCAAGGCACTCGCCATCCTGACTTGGAAATTTACCACCGTCGCCGGGTCAAAATCCTGGAACCATGCCCTAACAGCGCTGTGGGTGTACCTACACCAGGTGGACTGCATGCGGTTCAAAAAAGGGAGCTCACCACCACCTTTTCAAGGGCATTTAGGGATGGACAATGAATGCTGGTCTAGCCAGCGACGCCCACATCCCTAGAACGAATAAAGAAAATGAAAGAAACTCATTGCATTGATATTTTGGACATTTACCATTTGCAAATTGGCCGATGTGCTGACCAGCCTAACAAAAGTGACAACACTTCATTGGCTGTTAATCACAGTGAGAATCCTTATGGCGAAAAAGGTGCTATATAAATGCAAATTTTTATTACTGTCAAATTGACCCTTTAATGCAGCGCTGAGAGATTGCAGCATTATTGAAGGTGTTGGGTTTCAGATGGGAAGTTAAACCAAGCTGCCATCACCCTGTTTAGTTGGATGTAAAAAGATCCTGTGGCATCACCTGAAAGAAGAGAAGGGAATTCTCTCAATGCCCTGAGTAACATTTCTTCTTCAACCCTGGTGAGAATTTCATAGAATGCTTTTGAGATAGTTTCTTAAAACAGCACATCCTGAAACCAACCAGACAGCAGATTATATTAGACTTGGTACTGTGTAATGTGACAAGATTAGTTAATGACATCAGAGTAAAGGCAGTGACTTCAATATGTGACTTGGTAGCAGTGACTTCAATATGATTGAATTTTACATCTAGTTTGAAAGGGAGAAGAGTGGGTCTAAGCCTAGTATTTTAAACTTAAATATGTGAGCTTGAAAGCTGAGCAAGATGAAGTGAACTGGGATACTAGGCTAGGGGATAGATCAATGGAGAAGCAGTGGCAGACATTTAAGGGGATATTTCAGAATACTAAGTATATTCCTACTATAAAGAAAAATTCTAAAGGGAGGACCCACCATCCATGGTTAACTAAAGAGGTTAGGGAACGCATCAAACTTAAGGAAAGGCATGGAAATGTGCAAAGATGAGTGGCAGGACAGATGATTGGTCAGAATATAAAGGCCAGCAGAGAATGACTAAAAAGTTAATCAGGAGAAAGAACTTAAACTATGAGAGGAAGCTAGCTGGAAATGTAAAAATGGATAACAAGGGTTTCTACAGGTATTTAAACAGGGAAAGAGTAGGTAAAGTGAGTGTTGGTCCTCTAGAGAGTGACAATGGGCAGTTAAAAGTAGATAATAAGGAAATGGCAGATGAAATGAAAAATATTTTGCTTCTGCCTTCACTATAGAGGGTACAAAAAACATTCCAGTAACAGCTGTAAATCAGGAGGTGGAGGGGAGAGGGGAACTTGGTGAAATTACAATCACTAGGGAAGCAGTACTGAGCAAACTGATGAAGCTGAGAGCTGGCAAGTCTCCAGATCCAGATGGACTTCATCCTAGAGTCTTAAAAGAGGTGAATAATGAGGTAATAGGTGCGTTGGTGTTAATTTTCCAAAATTCAATAGATTCTGGAAAGGTTCCATCAGACTGGAAAGTAGCAAATATAACCCCTCTATTCAAGAAGGGAGGGAGACAGAAAACAAGAAACTGTGGCCAGTTAGCTTGACATCTGTCGTGGGGAAGGTGTTAGAGTCAATCATTAAAGAGGTCATAGCTGAGTACTTAGAAAATTCAAGGTAACCGGGAAGAGTCAGCATGGAATTTATGAAAGGGAAATCATGTTTAATCAATTTATTAGAGTTCTTTGAAGGAGTAATATGTGTTGTGGATAAGGGAGAGACTATCGATGTATTGTACTTGGATTTCCGGAAGGCATTTGATAAGGTGCCACATCAAAGGTTATTGCAGAAAATAAAAGCTCATAGTGTAGGGAGTAACATATTAGCCTGGGTAGAAGATTGGCTGTCTGGCAGAAAACAGAGAGTATGCATAAATGGGTCTTTGTCTGATTGACAGGATGTGATGAGTGGAGTCCCACAGTGATCTATACTGGGGCCTTAACTTTTTACAATGTATATCGATGACTTAGATGAGGGGATCAAAGCCATGGTAGCTAAATTTGCAGATGATACAAAGGTAAGTAGGAAAGTATGATGTGAAGAGGACATAAGCAGGTTACAGATGGACATAGATAAGTTGAGTGAGTGGGAAAATCTGGCAAATGGAGTATAATGTGGAATAATGTGAAGTGGTTCACTTTGGCAGGAAGAACAAAAAAGCAGAGTACTACTTAAATGGAGAACGACTTCAAAATTCTGAGGTGCAGAGGGATCTAGGTGTTCTTGTGTATGAGTCACAAAACGTTAGTATGCGGGTACAGAAAGTCATTAAGAAGGCTAATGGAATGCTATCCTTTATTACAAGAGGGATTGAACATAAAAGTAAGGATGTTATGCTTCAGTTATACAGGGCATTGGTGAGACCACATCTCGAATATTGTGTGCAGTTTTGGTCTCATTATTTAAGGAAGGATGTAAATGCGTTGGAGGTGGTTCAGAGAAGGTTTACTAGATTGATACCTGGAATGAGGGTGTTGTCTTATGAGGGCATGTTGGACAGACTGGGCTGGATTTCACTGGAGTTTAGAAGAGTGAGGGGTGACTTGATTGAAGTACATAAGATCCTGAATGGTCTTGACAAGGTGGACGTGGAAAGGATGTTTCCTCTTGTGGGTGAGTCCAGAACTAGGGGGGCACTGTTTTAACATTAGGGGTCACTCGTATAGGACGGAGATGGAGAGAAATTTTTACTTTCAGAGGGTTGTGCTTCTTTGGAACTCTCTGCCTGAGAAGGTGGTGGAGGTGGGGTCATTGAATATTTTTAAGGCAGAGGTAATAAATTCTTGTTTGGCAAGGGAATCAAAAGTTACTGGGGGGAACTCGAAACACAAACAGATCAGCCATGATCTTATTAAATGGCAGAGCAGGCTCGAGGGGCCGAATGGCCTACTCTTGTTCCTATTTCTTATGTTCGTATGTTTGAAGCAGATTAACTTAAAACAGAAAATGCTGGAAATACTGAGCAGCTCAAGCAGCATCTGTGGAGAATGAGATGAAAGAGTTCATGTTTTAGGTCAATGATGTTTAATCAGAACTGACTAATAAATTGATGATTCAATTCTCTGCTCTATGTGCAGCTTCGCAATACTTTAATTGGCCGTCACGTTCATCCACGTTCAAACAGTGACTGCCCTTCAAAACAAAAAATTTGTTGACTGGAACACCTTGGTATCTCCAAAAAAGTAACGGATGCTACAAAAATCCAAATTCCTCTTTCTCTCTGAAGTCAGTAAAATAAAGCAAATCCACTTTAATTTGCAACTAAAAGTGAATTGTCCGACCGTCCATATTGTGTTGTGGAAAAGTTGAAATGACTCACTACAGCAACCACACGGAGCAGCATTTTTAAGAATTTAAACACAATGGAACATGTAACATTAAAACAAAAGTCTGCTTGTGAAATAGAAATGTTCACTTCTCAGGGATTCAATTAATCCAACCTAATTGTACAGTTCAGTATTTTATTCAGTGGTGACTGAACAATCTGCGCAATTATTCTGTTCCTTTCTGTGAGGAAACAAAGCACACAGTCACCCCGTGAAATAGACAAACAAATTCCACCAGTTTCTCAGTTGATCATCCCTGTAACATCTTCTAAATTAATGACACACTGTGGAGCCTATTAATGCTACAAGCTAGTACAAATGACACCGTTGTTGCTTCTTTGTACCATCTAATGGGTAAAGAAACGAGGCGTTAATTATTTTAACACAATTACTTACAGACAAGTGCACTCCATCATATATCCAATGCTAGGCCCCGTTTCTATGATGCTGAGACTTTTTAATAATTTCTTACCAATGCCCTTCGTTGTTCATCTCAGGCTTTACTTTTCAGTTTCAAATTATGAAACATCGAAAAGGACAATCCAAAAATAAAAGGGACAACATTTCAATCCAGTCTCTGGCATACACACCAGAGGGACTGGAAAATGGGGCAATATCAGGTGTTACAATCCTCAGGTGGGAAGCTTTGCCCAAAATAACCATATTTACTGAATGACCCCCTAAATGAAGAAATTACCAAGGGCCGAATTCTATGGCCCCATCGCAGGGGCAGGACCATAAAATGCGACAAGCCGTTCTTTTTTTTTTTGCTTTTAATTCATCCACGGAATGTGGGCTTCCTTGGCCAGGCCAGCATCTTTATTGCCCATCCCACGTTGCCCTTGAGAAGGTGGTGCTGAGCTGCCTTCTTGAACTGCTGCAGTCCATGGGGTGTAGGTACACCCACAGTGCTGTTAGGAAGAGAGTTCCAGGATTTTGACCCAGCAACAGTGAAGGAACGGTGATATACTTCCAAGTCGGGATGGTGAGTGACTTGGAGAGGAACTTCCAGTTGGTGGTATCCCCATCTATCTGCTGTCCTTGTCCTACTAGATGGTCGTGGTCGTGGGGTTTGGAAGCTGCTGTCGAAGGAGCCTTGGTGAGTTGTGCAGTGCATCTTATAGACGGTACACACACTGCTGCTACTGTGCGTCGGTGGTGGAGGGAGTGAATGTTTGTGGATGTGGTGCCAATCAAGCAGGCTGCTTTTTCCTGGATGGTGTCAAGCTTCTTGAGAGCGTGGGAGCTGTACTCATCCAGGCAAGTGGAGAGTATTCCATCACACTCCTGACTTGTGCCTTGTAGATGGTGGACAGGCTTTAGGGAGTCAGGAGGTGAGTTACTCATCACAAGATTCCTAGCCTTTGACCTGCTCTTGTAGCCACAGTATTTGTATGACAAGTTCAGTTCAGTTTCTGGTCAATGGCAATCACCAGGATGTTGATAGTGGGGGATTTAGTAATGGTAATGCCCCATTGAACATCAAGGGGCGATGGTTCGATTTTCTCTTGTTGGAAATGGTCATTGCCTGACACTTGTGTGGTTACTTTCACTCATCAGCCCAAGCCTGGATATTGTCCAGGTCTTGCTGCATTTCGACATGGACTGCTTCCGTATCTGAGGAGTCATTAATGGTGTTGAATATTGTGCAATCATCAGCGAACATCCCCACTTTTGACTTTATGATGGAGGGAAGGTCATTGATGAAACAGCTGAAGCTGGCTGGGCCGAGGACATTACCCTGAGGAACTCCTGCAGTGCTGATTGACCTCCAACAACCACAACTATCTTCCTTTGTGCTAGGTATGACTCCAACTAGTGAAGAGTCTTCCCCCTGATTCCAATTGACTCCAGTCTTGCTAGGACTCCTTGATGCCACACTCGGTCAAATGCGGCCTTGCTGTGAAGGGCAGTCACTCTCACCTCACCTCGGGACTTCAGCTCTTTTGTCCATGTTTGAACCAAGGCTGTAATGAGGTCAGGAGCTGAGTGGCCCTGGCGGAACCCAAACTGGGCATCAGTGAGCAGGTTATTGTTAAGCAAGTGCTGCTTAATAGCACTGTTGATGACCCCTTCCATTACTTTACTGATGATTGAGAGTAAACTGATGGGGAGACAATTGGCTTTTTGTGCACAGGACATACCTGGGCAATTTTCCACATAGCCAGATAGATGCCAGTGTTGTAGCTGTACTGGCACAGCTTGGCTAGGGGTGCGGTAAATTCTGGAGCACAAGTCTTCAGTGCTATTGCCGGAATATTGTCAGGGTGCACAGCCTTTGCAGTATCCAGTGTCTTCAGCCATTTCTTGATAAGATGTGGAGTGAATCGAATTGGCTGAAGACTGGCATCTGTGAGGCTGGGGATCTCTGGTGGAGGCCGAAATGCATCAGCCAATTGGCACTTTTGGCTAAAGATTGTAGCAAATGCTCTAGCCTTATGTTTTGCACTGATGTGCTGTGCTCCTCCATCATTGAGGATGGGAATATTTGTGTAGCCTTCTTCATCAGTGAGTTGTTTCACTGTTCACTGCCATTCACGACTGGATGTGGCAGGACTGCAGAGCTTAGATCTGATCTGTTGGTTGTGGGATCGCTTAGCTCTGTCTATTATTTTCTCCTTATACTGTCTGGCACGCAAGTAGTCCTGTTTTGTAGCTTCACCAGGCTGGCATCTCATACTTACTTATGCCTGGTACTGCTCCTGGCATGCCCTCCTGCACCCTTCATTGAATAGGGTTGATCCCCTGCCTTAATGGTAATGGTAGAGTGGGGGGTATGCCAGGCCATGAGGTTACAGATTGCATTCAAGTACAATTCTGCTGCTGATGTCCCACAGGGCAACAGACTTCCTTCCCTAAAGGGCATTAGTGAACCAGATGGGTTTTTTTACAACAATGGTTTCATGGTCACCAGATTTTTATTGGATTCAAATTCCACCATCTGCCTTGGCGGGATTCGAACCCATGTCCCTAGAGCATTACCCTGGATGACTACTCCAGTGACAATACCACTACGCCATCGCTTCCCATTCAAAAGGTCATTGGCTTCGGCAGAACCGTAAAATACCGCCGGCGTGAAATTTGGCAGCAATATGATTCCACTTTTTGTAGCTTTTATTTTAACATGAATCAGAACTAATGCAAATCACATGTGAATTAACAAGTAAATGATACTCCAAATAAAAAGTAAATTTCATTTAAATAATCGATACAACAATAGACATATCTTACGCAGCCACAAGCGTCTGCATCAGTCCCCACGCAAATGTGTACCACTTGGCCACACGGTTCCACAATATACTGTTCTTTATTCAAACAGGGTAGGTCAGGAGTCCTATCCAACAGCAACTTTCACCTTCACATTTCATGGGTATACCTATCATCCGCAAGACACTCTGCCATGAACTCTCCCTCCTTTGGCTTCCAACAATCCTGATGGTGTAGCTTTCCAGAGTTCCTTTTCAACCGAACTACCAACAACAACGAACCAATTCATGGTTTGGCCACTTCTGGGCAAACATCCAGTTCTTTAGCATCTCCGAGCTATTTACACAGCCTTCTAGGTTTTGGACAGAATCACAGAATCTCTACAGTGCAGAAGGAGGCCATTTGGTCCACAAAGTCTGCACTGACTCTCTGAAAGGGCATTCTACCTAGCTGCACTCCCCTGCCTTATCCCAGTAACCTTGCACATTCTCTCTTTTCAGGTAGCAATCCAATTCCCTTTTGAATACCTTGATCTAACCTGCCTCCACCACCCTTCTAGGAAGTTTGTTCCAGGCTCCAACCACCCTCTGGGTAAAAAACCTTTTTCCTCACATCACTTTTACTCCTTTTGACCATTAATTTGAACCTGTGCTCTCTAGTTCTTGATGTTCTCTTGAGTGAGAACAGTTTCTCACTATTTACCCTGTCCATACCCCTCAGGATCTTGAATTCCTCTATCAAGCCTCGTCTCAGCCTTCTTTTCTCCAAGGAAAACAGTCCCAACCTCTCCGATCTATTCTCATAGCTACAGTTCTTCATCCCGGGTGTCATTCTTGTGAATCTCCTCTGTGCTCTCTCCAAATCCTTCACATTCTTCCTCAAGTATGGCACCCAGAACTGGATGCAGTACTCCAGTTGAGGCCTACCTTGTGTCTTATACAAGTTCAGCATGACCTCCTTACTCTTGTACTCAATGACCCTCTTAATAAAGCCTAAGATTTATATGTTATTAACTGCTCTCTCAACGTACACAGCCATCTTCAATGACTTACGTACATATAAACTGAGGCCCCTCTGTTCCTGCACCTCCTTTAGAGTTTCTCCCTTTTTTAATACTATCCTCCATAGTCTTCCTGCCAACATGAATCACCTCACTCTTCTCTGCATTGAACTTCATCTGCCACTTGCCTGCCCAATCCACCAATGTGTCTATACCTTTTTGAAGTTCAAGATCATCCTCATCACAGCTGACAACATTTCCAATCTTCATTTCATCTGCAAATTTTGAAATCATGCCCTGAACACCATAGTTGAGGACATTAATATATATCAGGGAGAGCAAGGGTCCCAACACCAACCCTTTTTCGATCTTTTTAGCCAGCTCACACATGGCCTCCAAGAGCTCCTGTCTCTTTTTCTGCCAAACAGAACAACTGACCTCTATCTGAGAAAGATTTGCTTCTTCTCTTCACATGAATTCACCATGTTCCGGGTTCTGCCTCTGTCTGCTTTCTCTTTTTGTCTGCGTCTGTGTGTTGATTGCCTTCACCCTCCAGCTCCTCTGCATGGAGCTCCCCTTTGTGTTTGTAGCTCTCCTTTGAGTCTGCCAGCCACACAACTTCTTTCTTATCTTCCTTCCTATTGGTACTTCTTCCAGGTCAAGGGTCACATGGACCAGTATTTCTTATTGTCAAAGAAAATTACAAATGATTTCTTTACAATTGATGCAAACTCTTAAAAGTCCTTTTCAAACTATTTTAAAAAATAATTACAGACTCCACAGATCTGTAAAAGAAATTACAAATTATCCTCATTGTATTGCTTATGGGTCAATGGTTATGCCAGAATGCCACTCCAGTCAGAAGATGCTGGAAAATTCCAAGGGTTCATGGGAGGTGGACAGGATGCCATGGGCAGGTCTTCCATTGGCCTCCACCCCACCCCCATTGAGAGGAAATCCAGGATTTCCCAGGAAATTCCACCCACTCTAATATCTGATAGATTCAGCGCAAGAGCAAACATACATTCCATAACTGATCTTCCAAAGACCCGTAAATGCAGGAAAGAGTAGTTTTTTTTCTTATATATTCATTCATTCATTGGATGTAGGTGTCAGTGGCAATGCCAGTCAACTACATTGGTTCTGAATGAATGAACCAGATGGGTTTTTCTGAGAATTCGGTATCACCATTACTGAGGCAAGCTTTTTGTGCCAGGTTTATTCAGTAAATTGAATTTAAATTCCCCAGCTGTCATGGTGGGATTTACATACTATCATACCTATTAGGAGCAGGAGTAGGCCATTTGACTCCTTCAGCCTCTCCAACAGTCTATAAGATCATGGCTGATCTGATTGTGGCCTCAACACAACATTCTGCCCATTCCCAATAACCCTGACTCCCTTGTTAGTCAAGAATCTATCTACCTCTGCCTTAAAAATAATCATTGACCCTGCCTGCTCTGGTCTCTGGGGCAGAGAATTCCAAAGAGTCATGACCCTCTGAGAGAAGAAATTTCTCCTCATCTATATCTTAAATGGGAGACCCCTTATTTTTAAACTGAGCCCTCTAGCTCTAGCCTCTCCTATGAGGGAAACATACTTTCAGCATCCATCCTGGCAAGACCCCTCAGGATCTTAGATTATTCCAGAAGATCAACTTTCATTCTTCCTAACTCCAATGGCTACAGGCGCAGTCTGCCCAATGTTTCCTCATAATATGACCCCTTCATTAAAGGTATCAGTCAAGAGAACCTTCACTGAAGATTAAACCTTCTTTGAACTCATATCTCCAGCTCTGGATTAGTAGTCCAGTGCCATTACCACTACTGTACCATGATTGACCCTAGGGGTGATTGACCTCCTTTCAGAGGCAGTGCAACAACAGTACGTTGGCTGGGGGTGGGGTGGGGAGGGGGGTGCTGGAGCAGGACAAGGCTGTAGAGTCTGGCCACACCATGTCTGGGGAAGCACAGGTCTCAGCCTTGACTCAATGGTCTCACTCAAGTGGTGAGTGCTATATAAATGCAAGATCTTTCTATTTGGAACGTGATCCATGGGCCCACAGGGTGTTCTGCTTCTCAGCACTTCCTCCAATGTTGGGGGTTGCCCAGAAGCTCAGGATCAAAGTTTCCTATGATATTGGTCTATCTGTTAATTTACAGTTGCAGAATTTAACTTGAATGTTACTGAAAAGAGAGACTGGGCTTGCACTCATCAGGACAAATGCAAGAGTGCCAAATTTCAAATGGTCGCAACAATTTATACTACAGGGGAAAAGAGCGCTGATTGTTTGGCAAGATGACTCCGATTGGCTGAGGCAAAACCCAAAACAAAATGCCTACCTACTAGCTGTGATTCCGTAATTAGACAGCACTTGCTGAACAATCCTGAGTGTGCCAATAGCTACACTAACAATTAGTGTTGCCAGGGCTGGAAAATTGCAGCAATGAGAAAGATTGAATGGGCTAGGGTTGTTTTCTTTAGAATAAAGGAGGGGTGACCTAACTGAGTGTACAAAATTATGAGGGGCCTAGATAGAGTAGACAGTAAAGACCTGTTTCCCCTAGCTGAGGGGTTAATCACCAGGGGTCATAGATTTGAGGTGATTGGTAGAAGGATTAGAGGGGACATGAGGAACAATGTTTTCACCCAGAGGGTGGTGGACATCTGGAATCCATTGTCTGAATTGGTGGTTGCCAGTTGAGGTTGAAACACTCAACTCATTTAAAAGGCACCTGGATCTGCACTCGAAGTGCTGTAACATGCAAGGCTGCAGGCCAGGTGCCAGAAGATGGGCTAGTTCCTTTCTTTCTCTTTTATTGGACACTTTCTGTGATGTAACTTTTCCATGTTTCTATTTCTCTATCTAAGATAATCTTTTGACTTGTAACAAGGCTCATTTATACTTGCTATAAGTGACATAGATTCATATGTAGGGACCCATTCTCTGCAAACAAAAGGAATATGTTCAAGCTTTTTTTTGAAATACCCAGGAACCTATAGTTCGCCATTGCCTTCTCCATGACAATGCCATAGCCAATCAGAATCCACCTCCAACCAATCTGCACCTTTTTCTCCTGTAGTGTAAATTGTTGTGATCATTTGTAATGTATTTTTAGGAACAGAGGAACTCTGAATGCTAAAAGACCAAGTTTCATCTCATTCGCCTTCTGCCATCCTGGCAGTCACATGATACAACGATAATGGAGTTGTTGGCCAGTCATAGCAATCAATCTGTGTAAATTAGTCTACGACAGACCCAGACATGAAGTGGGCTCCAAATGTCACCTCTTGCAAGCATGCTTGTGAGGGTCACAGCTCAGCAGCGCCACTGCTAGTGATGGTCATTACCAGGACTGCGCCTGGAGGATGAGGGCACATCAATGGCCTTGTGCCCTCAAGGTCAGGTAAGTGGGATTTGGGGACTACAGGCAGACAGGCTCCTGTGAGAGGGGTGCCCCTGAGGGAAGATGATGCTGTCGCCTTGGGGGTGGCCATTGCCAACGGGACATGGGGTCCCTCTCCGGGCTATGGAGTGCCCAAAAAGGAGGGGTCCTCTCCCAGAGCCCAATGGAAGGCCATTTGGATTCACCTGGAAGTCTCCCCACGTAGTGACAGGTCCTCGTGACGTGGGGAACGTGGAGGCCGGAATTGACCATTAATTGGGCTCAGGATGGGCAGCTGATCTCCTCCTGCTGGCAAAATTGCATGGTGGCTGGAGGAGGTCGGGCACCCATTTTGCCGGCATGCTTGCCTCCAAGCCCATTGCCAAAGGGCTGGTCAAATTCCGACCAGTTTCAAATGACTCAGGTACTGCACCCCAAGATATAGGTATTTCTGCAGAAAGTCTTCCGAAGAAATAGAAAATTTAATTTGCTGCTTGTCGATGTGTTACTTTGCTCGCAACACAAAACCCAAAAGCCAAACTGAATCTTAATGAATCTTTTGATAGATTAATATTGTTCAGATTTTTCAAAACATTAATGCATGGTCATTGTAAGGTCATATTGACTATTAATGGCAAAACACTGAAACAAGATTGGAACTAAATATTCTCAAAATAATAACACCTTGTAAAACACGTGTGCTTATAAATAAACTGTGGATAAATAGCAGTTGGAAAGTCCACCAGACCTGTTGTGTTGTTGATAACTTGCCACTGTGGGGCAGAACGGCTTTCAGAGATAACAAATTGGGTCTAGTCGCACGCTGGGTAGGAGGCCATTTCAGAGATGGTTGTTAATGTTTTAGGGACGTTTTTGTAAAAATAGTAGGAAGAAAGCTTCCTCTGTCGAGACTTTGCTCTGCTGGCATGTTTTTGGGTAAGGCTATAGTTGCGGGGCAGGGTGAGTCTGGCTGCTATGGATCAGGAATACCCCTTCTCACTTGCTGCTGAAACCTTTCGGCCATGAATCAGACAGAAGGAGGATTTCTGCTCGAGCAAGGGGTGCAGCTGGAGCCTTTGCAGCAATGCCAAGGTTATCGGTAATTTGTATCCTGGCAAAGGAAGTATGTGTGTCATTTCCACCAAGGGGAGAATAGAAGGCAGTTACATCATCTGGGTTGAAATAGTGAAGAACAGTCAACTAAAGGCCTGGCACAAGCCGCAAAATAGTTTTCACTGTTGCTGCTAACGGGTGGAAGCTGATTCAATTTGCGCATAGAGACAAATTGAAGTGGTTTATTCGTGCGGAAACACTACTTTCAGTTTTGGGCAAGAAAATTAAAAATCGCGCCGCTTTTAAAGCCGCTGTTTTGGCCTGGTGCCTTATTTAAATAGTTGCGTGAGCTGAGGGACAGCAGCGTAACTTCGACCCACTGTATTCTGCAACACCACCAGGGGCCATTTGGTCCATCAACCCTTAAGCCAACTCCCTGAAAGAGTTCCTCCCTCAGTTCCATTCCCTGGCTCTTGTTCCATTAGGAGTGCTTGAGGCTGTCATCTGGCAGATTGAAAGTGAATAACGTTCCGATTCTCAGCAATAACATTCATCTCTCGAATGGGCACAAACAAAGAGAATACCAGAGAAATATTAAATGTAATTCCACGGGGTTTTGTGCAAAATGAACTCAGGAGTATTAGCATTTCTGTAGCTCCTTATGATATCTCTCAGGACATTCTAGAATACGTTATATACATTGAACAGTGATGAAGCACAGCCACACTTACAGTATAGTGAAAGTGGCAACCATTCTGTGTCGAGCAAGGTCCCACATAACAGAAAGACTTGCGCTTATATACCACTTTTTGCAACCACTCAATGCACCTTACAATCAATGACGTGCTCCTTGAAGTGTAGCCACTCTTATAATGTAGGAAACACAGCAGCCAATTTGCACACAGCCATGATCCCACAAACAGCAATGCCAAAATGGCCAAATAGTCCGTTTTAGTGATGTTGATTGAGGGATACATTTTGGCCATGATATCAGGGAGAACTCCCCTGCTCTTGTTTGAAATAGTGTCATGAGATATTTTATACCCATCCAAATGGGGCTTCAGTTTAACATCTCAAGCCATGGAGTGAGATTTGAACCCAAAACCATGCAACTCAGAATCAAGAGTGGTACCGACTAAACCACAGCTAATGTGCTGAGTTAATCTTCTTCAAGTAGTTCCTGGGATCTTTTACGCCTGCAGCAGCCAGAATTTCCTCAGAGTTGTTCCCATTCTGACTTTGCCAAAAAATTGCCAGTGGGAGCAGTTTTGAGAAAATTCCAGGCCAAATGTCTTTACGTGTCGGGATGTGGGGTTGTGGGAGGGGGGTGGGGGGTGGTGGGGTGCAGGTGAGGAGGGAGAGGAGGGGGACTGAGAAGGAGCGCTGATCACAGGTTCAGGGGTTGCAATGAGCCAGGACACTGGGGGCATTCCTTTTCCTCCTGGCCCCAGATCAAACTTCAAATCAAATGCAGTTATACTTTTGGTGGCGGCCTCTTGCTTTGCCAAGTTGCCAAAGTCCTGGACAACCCGAGGGAACTGGCCTCATTGACCAAAGGGGTCCTAAAGCAAGCATCACCATATGCAGGGGCCCTAACTCCTAGGTGGCCTCCTTGAGTGCCTGAAAATTGCCTTGGCCCAATAAAATTAAATTCACCAGTTTCTATTGTTTTGTGACCAATGAAAAAGTTTCTAAACTCTGTAGTGCAAGGGTAACGTTCTACCAGACTTCTAGCTGCTAGAATGGGACTGTGAATGATGGATCTCAATAACGACAACAATAACGTATACTTATATCGCACCTTTAAGGTAGTGAAACATCCAGCTCTGCACAGGAGCAGTATCAAACAACACTTGACATGGACCCACATGAGGAGACGCTGGAGGACAGATGATCAAAATCTTGTTTAAAAGGGGGGGGGGGGGTTGGAAGGAGCATCCTCAAGGTCTCGAGGAAGAGAGAGAGTTAGTGAGGTTTTGGGGTGGAATTCCAGGGCTCAGGGTCCAGACAGCTGAAGGAATGGCTGCCAATGGTGGAACTATTAACATTGGAGATTTTCACCAGTGGAGACGAGACTTGGAGACATTTCATCCATCACCTCAAACATTCGCTCCCTCCACCACCGGCACACTGTGGCAGCAGTGTGTACCATCCACAAGATGCATTGCAGAAACTCACCAAAACTCCTCCGACAGCACCTTCCAAACCACAAGTGACCTCAAATGCCCAGAGAAGCAAGGGCAGCAGATAGATGGGAATACCACCACCTGGAAATTCCTCTCCAAGCAACACACCTTCCTGACTTGGAAATATATCACCGTTCCTTCACTGTCGCTGAGTCAAAATCCTGGAACTCCCTCCCTAACAGCACTGTGTGGGTGTACCTACACCATACGGACTGCAGCGGTTCAAGGAGGCAGCTCACCACCACCTTCTCAAGGGCAACTAGGGATGGGCAATAAATGCTGGCCCAGCCAGTGAAGTCCACATCCCATGAAAGAATAAAAAAAACTCAGAGAGTTGCGGGGCTAGGGGAGTTGAAGTGATTGGGAGGGACAAAGCCATGGAGGAATTTGAACTTGAGGATGAGAATTTAAAAATTGAGGCTTTGGTGGGCGGAAGCCAATGTAGGTCAGTAAGCACGGTGCATGTTAGGATACAGGCAGCTCTTTAGGATGGGCTCAGGTTTATGGATGGCGAAAGATGGGAAGCAGTCAATGAGAGCATTGGAATAGCTATGCGGAGAGAGTAGAGAAGACGGAATTGTTCACCCGAGAGCAGAGAAAGTTCAGAGGAAATTTAATAGAGGTGCTAAACATTATGTTTTTTTCATTCGTTCTTGGGATGTGAGTGTTGCTGGTATAACAATCCCATCTGATGTCAATACTGAACAAGTCAGATCCCACAGTGAATGCTGACTTGATGGATTCTAGCTTTTTTAGAAACGGTGGAAGAAAGTTGTTGAACAAATTCACAGGAGTCTGCTGATGAACTTTTAACACAAAGAATAAAATATTTATTAAACAAGAAAAATGAACTCTATTACACCAAACTAAAAGGTTGGAAAGATCTCAATACAAACACAAGAAGATGATTCAATATCCCAATATACCTTTACCCAGCAATATCTTTACAGACATCTAAACCAGTGAAGAGTTACCACTAGCTTGACACAAAAGCTCCTTGCTTGGGATTGGCACTCGTGCAAGTGATTTTCTTCTGTATTCTTGAGTATTCACGTGATGCTTCTCTTCCACTTTGTATCCTTTCCTGAGATACCCAAAAACCACACTCTAAACTCACTATTTCTTCAACTGCAGAGCAAACACGAGTTCTCTAAACTCAGTCTCCCAGTGATCTTGTAGTGTTTCTTATCTCAGAGAGCTGAAATTCCCTGTCTTCACCCTCTGACACACACTGAATGCTTCCCTGTCTTTCTCTGCATCACTGTCTAGGTGTCACTTGATCACAGCCACGAGGCAACAGCCCAGTTTTTTCTACTTTGTGTTTCTTTTCCCCAAAATCATGACCATCTAACCACTTTTTAACCCATCTCTTTAACCTCAGGGACAGTAAAACCTCATTAAAAATGTATTTTATCTATATATATTATATATATATATATTGATTGACCTTTCAGTCACAGGTCCACCCAGATTGCTAGGAAACAAGGCTCATAAATAACTAAAAATGAGGGGTTTTTTAACATAACTTAACACATATATATTCAACTTAAAAATTATGCACTGTTCCTAACTCCTCCCCATAGAAAAAAATTGAAAAGCCAGCTTTAAGAGGCATTTTCATTTTCTATTAAACAATCCCCTCTTATTAACCTCTGTCTTGATTATACAGAACTATATATTTACATCAAATATACAAGGATACTTGACCATTCAATAATAATTTTATTTCACACAAGTCTACTCTGAGCACGACATTCATGTTCCTCTACATTTAAATTCCTGATAAGGCATTGGCTGTGATATTGTCTCTTCCTGCTACATGAGCCACTTTTAAATTATATAGTTAATAGAACATTAAATTCTAACAAAACAGTCTCAGGTTCCTGGTATTAAATTTCACTAGAAAGGTTTATGGTCCCTGTAGGTGCAGAGCTGTTAGAGATACAGGGGAGAACTTTCTCCCCGTCGGGGGGAGTTGGATGAGAGCGGGCGTGGGTGCACAGCCCATTGCCACTGGCGATTGGCTGCCCGCTGCCATTTCACATTGGCGGGCCAATTAAGGCCCGCCCAGCATGACGCGCGCCCGGAAGCGCTGTGCGGGCGGGAGGGGGGAGTAGGCTGAGCCGGGGCCTGCACTGTTTCATGCATGTGCCCACGAACGCAGAAACCTCCCTGTGGCAAAGAGCTGCCTCAGGAAGATTAGTCTGATCTTTAAAAATTTTAATTAAGACAGAAAAAAAAATTTTAAGCCACACCCCCTCATGTGACAGTGTCACATGAACTGGGACATGCCAATGAGCTTTACTGAAAAATTTTATTCAACTTTAAAAGCCTTCATGAAACCTCGTGCCGCCCATGGATGAGGTGTCATGATAAATGCGATGGCCGCCTGGACACTTGGCCTTAAGGTTGGACGGGCAGCTCAGTAAAGTATTTTAATTGGTATTTAAATGGCCTGAGTAGGCCTTTGACAGTTCGGCGGGCGCACACCGGAGGTTTTACAGTCCCTGAGGTTAAAGAGATGGGTTAAAAAGGGGTTAGATGGTCAGTGATTTTGGGGAAAAGAAACACAAAGTAGAAAAAACTGGGCTGTTGCCTCGTGGCTGTGATCAAGTGACACCTAGACAGTGATGCAGAGAAAGACAGGGAAGCATTCAGTGTGTGTCAGAGGGTGAAGACAGGGAATTTCAGCTCTCTGAGATAAGAAATACTACAAGGTCACTGGGAGACTGAGTTTAGAGAACTCGTGTTTGCTCTGCAGTTGAAGAAATAGTGAGTTTAGAGTGTGGTTTTTGGGTATCTCAGGAAAGGATACAAAGTGGAAGAGAAGCGTCAAGTGAATACTCAAGAATTCACCAGAAGAAAATCACTTGCACGAGTGCCAATCCCAAGCAAGGAGCTTTTGTGAATATCTGAATGACGTGCGGTGACATCAGGACCCACGCCTGACATCACTGCGCGTCATTTTACACATCGGCGAGCGGGGCCCAGACCAGCTCGTCAACCCAAAGATTCTGCCCGTAGATTTCAAAACGTTGTGGAGCCAACACCAAACTCTCAGTCTCTTTTTCCACCGTTGAATAATTTCGCTGACAAGAATTCAACTTCTGATAAAAGTAACTAGCTGACCGTTTGATCCCCACCTCATCCTCCTGGAATAACAATGCACCAACACCCACATCGGTGATGTCGACTGTCAGTTTAAACGGCTTAACGGAATTAAGTGCTGGTAAAACCAGTGCAGTTGTCAGTACAGCTTTCAAGCTGCCAAAGGCACTTATACACTCCTCTATCCACTCAAATTTCTTGCCTTGCTTTAACAATCTTGTCAGGGGAGCCACTACAGAGCTGAAATTCAGAATGAACTGCCAATAAAACCCACTCATGCCTATTTACTGCAAAACCTGTAATTTTGTCAAAGGCGCTGGAAAATCCAAGATGGCCCTTATTTTTGCGTCTCTAGGCGCTACTTGGCCTTGTCCCACAGTGTGACCCAAATAAGCTACTTTTGCTTTGGCAAATTCACCTTTTGCCAAGTTTATGACCTAATTGGCTTTTTTGTAACCATTCAAACAATCCGTTCAAATGCTTTAATTCACCCCCCCTCTCCCCGCCCCAGTTTTGGCTGAAGACAGCCAAATCATCGATATAATCGCACAGTGGCCAGAAATGTCCCCTGTCGAGGAGGTTGTGCGGAGGTGGGTGGGGGGTCGGGGGGGGGGGGCGGTGCGCAAACCCAATCGAGTCCACACCGCCATTTTACGTGGGCGGGCCAATTAAGGCTCGCCCGGAAGCGCTGTGTGCTCCATGTGCCGGTGGGGTGGGGGTGGGGGGGGGGGAATTCCCTGAGTGGATCCCTGCACTATTTCGCGCATGCGCCTGAAAGAGCACAAAGAGCTTCCTGAGCCATGGAGGTGCCTCAGGGAGATTAGTTTCAGTGTAAAACTTTTAAGTAAAGGGTTTTTAAGCTTCTGAAACATGTCCCCTCATGTCACGTGAGCTGGGACATGTTAATGAAATTTTAGAAAAAATGTTACTGATCTTTTAAACCCTTCATGAAACCTCATCCCGCCCGTGGATGAGGTTCCATGAAAAATGCGAAGGCCGCCTGGGCTCTTTGCCTGCCCCCACCTCCCCCCCCCGCCAACCTTAAGGTTGGACGAGCAGCTCATTTAATTGTTTTAATTAGTTTTTAACCGGCCTTAATAGGCCTTTGACAGTTCAGTGGGTGTGCAGCCGTGTCGGCTGTGCCCCCACCGAATGACACCTAAATGACGCGGGGTGATCTCAGGACACACGCCCAACATCACCACGCATCATTTTACTTGTCAGCTAGCAGGTCCTGCCCCCCCGCCCCCCCTGCACCCCCCCCACCCGCCCCGCTCGTCGACAGGAAAATGCTGCCCAGTGGTACAATCCTTCGACAACCTTGTTGACTAATCTTTGGAAAGTTGATGGTGCATTTCTCATTCACAACTTTGCATTGATGAAGTCCGTCCGGGGTTACAAAAGCCGATATTTCTTCGGCTGTATCGGTTAATGGAACTTGCCAATATCCCTTCAATAAATCAATTTTTGTAATGAGCTATGCTTGTCCTATCTTCTCAATACAGTCTTCTAACAGTGGAATCGCATACCAACCTACCTTTGTTACTGCATTAACTTTGAGATAATCTATACATAATTTCTGCATCCCAACAGGTTTCAGCAGCATTACAATAGGTGAGCTCCAGCTACTGTGACTTGATTCCAACATGAACTTGATCTCCTCCCTCTTGGGCTAACTTCTCTGGATTTAGTCTGTGAGGGTGTTGCTCCATAGGTGACTCATTCCCTACATTAAAGTCATGTTTGGCCAAAGATGTTTTCCCTGGGCTTTCGCACAAATCGATTTATGAGTTTGCAATAGCTTTTGCAAGTGACCTCGGCCATTTTCTGGGGGTTAGTTTAATATTACATCTAAATTTTCAAGCACCTCAATATTATCAAATCTGATTACTGGAGGGTTGATTTCAGGATTTACGACTTCTGATTCATTCTTGAATTGCTCTGATATTTTTATTTCGCTCCCTACTTCATTTACCATTGTAAACACACTCCTATCATGACTATCTTCCCTAGCATTAGGTGGGCGGGGTGTCCTACTCAGTCTATTAAGTCACCGCTAAACGGTTCTTTAAAAGCTGGTATCGGAATTAAAGATGCAGATTTAATGGTTGATTGGGGTTTTCCCACTACCTGACAGTACGACACGTCTGGCAGAATTTAACCACATCTTTGTGCAATCCTGGCCAATAAAAATGTTTCTTTATTTTAGATTAATTTTTCCTAATGCCTAAGTGACCAGCCATTGCAATTTCCTGGACCACTAGTAAAGTTTTGTTACGATACCCAGGTGGACCTGCCACCTGATGACCTACTGCCCATTCCTTATCTGCTGATATTTGAGGTGGTCTCCATTTCCTCATTAGCACTTTGCCTTTCAAATAATAACACTCAGGTCTCTGAGTAGGCTATTTGATACAGCTCTCTCAACTCAGGATCAACCTGAGGATCGGTCGAAGGGTCATGAGGACTCAAAACGTCAACTCTATTCTTCTCCGCCGATGCTGCCAGACCTGTTGAGTTTTTCCAGGTAATTCTGTTTTTGTTTTCAACCTGGTGCATTTCTGCCAAAGAAGATGAGCTGAACATGTCAGTCTCATTTTCTTTACCTTCTTCCTTTTTGCTTAGGTTTTTGAAAATAGTGTCAGAGAATTGAATTTCTACTTCATTTCCCTTTGTCATAGATTCTTCTTCTTCCTGTCTAATTTTATGGGCCTGTGATCTAGTCACTAAACAGTCAGGAAACATTCCAGGATATTCCCCCTGTAACACCTCAGTTTCTTTCACTTCTATTGATTGTTCCAAAGCACTTGGTGAGGCCAATATTTCTCCAATGAATACTTTTTCCTTCATTAACCTCGCTGGAAGACAAATGTATCATCAGCCAGCATCAGTGACTGACTTTCTCCAGTGTCTCTCAATATCATTATTGGCTTTCCCCTTTGATTAGGAGAATAAGGGGATACTTCTCCTCTATAAACAAAATCTTTAAACCCTTCTATAATTTGCTTTTCTGTATTTACGTGACCAGTCTGAGGAATTATCTCTAACTCCTTGGTAGATTCTGAGCCTTCGCTTTGCACCTACACTATGGCTCCTGTTTTGTCACTTGTCTCCTCCCCCAAGTTAGTTTTTCCTAAAGATTCTTTAGGCATCCCTATTACTGCAACAGGCCAACCAATTCATTTCCAGCAATTAGCTTTAGTATGTCCCGTTTTATTGCAATGGAAACATACTGTTTTCTTTACATCACCACAAGGTTCCAGCTTATCTCCTTCATTATTTTGGCTTCCTTCTGTCTGTTCCCTAGAACTAGTATCTTTTTCATCACCGTGTTTTCCATTCCTCCAATTCCCCTGTTGGTTATCATATGGCCATTTCCCCACAATAGCTATCTGTGTGAGATCATTTTAAAAAATCGTTCATGGGATGTGGGCTTCAGTGGCTGGGCCAGCATTTATTGCCCATCTCTAATTGCCCTTGAGTAGGTGGTGGTGAGCCGCCTTTTTGAACCGCTGCGGTCCATGTGGTGTAGGTATACCCACAGTGCTGTTAGGGAGGGAGTTCCAGGATTTTGACCCAATGACAGTGAAGGAACGGCGATATATTTCCAAATCAGGATGGTGAGTGGCTCAGAGGGGAAATTCCAGCAGATGGTGTACCCATCAGCTGCCCAGGTCCTTCTAGATGGTAATGGTTGTGGGTTTGAAAGATACGGTCTAAGGAAGCTTGGTGAATTGCTGCCGTGTCTCTTGTAGATGGTACACCCTGTTGCTACTGTGCATCGGTGGTGGAGGGAGTGAATGTTTGTGAATGTGGTGCCAATCAAGCGGGCTGCTTTGTCCCGGATGGTGTCAAGCTTTATGAGTGATGGAGATGCACTCATCCAGGCAAGTGGGGAATATTCCATCACACTCCTGACGTGCCTTGTAGATGGTGGACAGGCTTTGGGGAGTCAGGAGGTGAGTTACTTGCCGCAAGATTCCTAGTCTCTGACCTGTCTTGTAGCCACAGTGTTTATATCGCTACTCCAGTTCAGTTTCTGGTCAATGGTAACCCCAGGATTTTGATAGTGGGGGATTCAGCGATGGTAATGCCACTGAATGTCAAGGGGCAATGATTAGATTCTCTCTTTTGGAGATGGTAATTTCCTGGCACTTATGTGGCATGAATGTTACTTGCCACTTGTCAGCCCAATCCTGGATATCGTCCAGGTCTTGATGCATTTGGACATGGACTGCTTCAGTATCTGAGGAGACACAAATAATGTTAAACATTGTGCAATCATCAGTGAACATTCCCACTTCTGACATTATGAAGGAAGGTCATCGTTGAGGCAACTGAAGATGGTTGGGCCTAGAACACTGGCCTGAGGAAGTCCTGCAGTGATATCCTTATCCTTGACGCTAGATATGACTCCAACCAGTGGAGGGTTTTCCCCCGATTCACATTGACTTTTCTCTTTGAAACTCTCTACCTCTTTCCTTATCTCTTTCCTCCCTTGCTAACTTCTCTCTGGAGGTCAAATTCAATCTTCTCTTCATTTCAATTTCTTTCAATCTTTCATTTCCTTTATCCTTTTCCTCTTTCTTCAATTCGAACTTATTCATTTCAATTTCCTTTTCTTTTGCTAATTCGAGTTTTTTCATCTCTTCCTTTTTCTATCTCAAGTGGCTTCAACTGCAACTGAATTCTTGCTAACTCCAGCTGTGATACACCAGTTTCAGGTTTCTCCCCTTTTAATTCTAAAATGCTGGCTAATAAATTGAATCATATTATCCTTATGAGATCCTGCTTTTATTTCTACCTTCAATTGATCTGCTAACTTTCTTGGTGGAGCCTAAATCAAGGATTTCAAACAATCCACTGTTACATTTTCTACTCCCAGAAAAGCCTCAGCAGCAGTTAAAGCCCTTTTTGAGTTCCAACCTTTGTAATATGCTTCACAGCAAACCTTGTTTATATGCCCAGTAGCTCCACATACTTATTTCTTGAAGGCCAGAATCTTCTGTCCACTGTGCGGGGGCCCCAATGTGTAAAATGACGCATGGTGACATCGGGCTTGTGTCCCGACATCACTGTACATCATTCCAATCTTCAGTTTGGCAGGCGCACACCGGAGTCAACTGCGCACCCACTGAACTGTCAAAGGCCTGTTAAGGCCATTAATAATCTAATTGAGGTAATTGTCAAGGCTGCCTGGTTAAGGTTGGCGGGCAGGCAAAGACCATAAGACCATAAGACATAGGAGCAGAAATTAGGCCATTCGGCCCATCGAGTCTGCTCCGCCATTCAATCATGGCTGATAAGTTTCTCAACCCCATTCTCCCGCCTTCTCCCCGTAACCTTTGATCCCCTTACCAATCAAGAACCTATCTATCTCGGTCTTAAATAAACTCAATGACCCGGCCTCCACAGCCTTCTGTGGCAATCAATTCCATAGATTCACCACTCTCTGGCTAAAGAAGTTTCTCCTCATCTCTGTTCTAAAAGGTCTTCCCTTTACTCTGAGGCTGTGCCCTCGGGTCCTAGTCTGTCCTACTAATGGAAACATCTTCCCCATGTCCACTCTATCCAGGCCTTTCAGTATTCTGTAAGTTTCAGTCAGATCCACCCTCATCCTTCTAAACTCCATCGAGTATAGACCCAGAGTCCTCAAACATTCCAAAGAGCCCAGGCAGCCTTTACATTTTTCATGGAACCTCATCCACAGGTAGGATGAGGTTTCGTGAAGGGTTTCTAACTTAAATATAACTTTTATTAAAATTCATAGGCATGTCACGGCTCATGTTACACTGTCACATGATGGGACATGTCAACATTTCATCATCAAATGAATCTCCTTGAGGCAGCTCCATGCATCAGGGAGATTTCTGCGCTCTTTCATGCAAAAGAGCACAGGCCCCGACTCTCCCTCCTCCCTCTGCCCGCATTGGTAGTGCTCAGCCCTTCCAGGTGCACATCATGCTGGGCGGGCCTTATCTGGCCTGCCCACATGAAATGGCAGCGCCCAGCCGATCGCAGGGGGCAATCAGCTCTGTGCCCGCCCACAACAGCTCCCGACCAGCCTGCCCAGCAGGGAGAAAATTCTCCCCTGAGGATTCACAGATCCTACCCAGATTCAAAGATTTATGATCATGCTGGAGCCCTCGCTTTGTTACGATCCCACCTGTTGTTAATACTGGACGAGTCTGACCCCAAGTGAAATTTGATTCGATAGATTCTAACTTTTTTTTAGAATCCATGGAGGAAAGTTACTGAACAAATTCACAGGAGTCTGCTGATGAACTTTGAACACAAAGAATAAAATATTTATTAAACAAGAAAAATGAACTATATTACACCAGACTAAAAGGTTGGAAAGATCTCAATACAAACACAAGATGATGATTCATTATCCCAATATACCTTTACCTCAGCAATATCTTTACAGACACATAAACCAGTGAAGAGTTACCACTAGTTTGACACAAAAGCTCCTTGCTTGGGATTGGCACAAATGCAAATGATTTTCTTCTGGTGAATTCTTGAGCATTCACTTGATGTTTCCCATCCACCTTGTATCCTTTCCTGAGACACCCAAAAACCACACTCTAAACTCACTATTTCTTCCACTGCAGGACAAATACAAGTTCTCTAAACTCAGTCTTCCAGTGACCTTGTAGTGCTTCTTATCTCAGAGAGCTGAAAATCCCTGTCTTCACTCTCTGACACTCACTGAACTCTTCCCTGCCTTTCTCTGTGTTTCTGTGCCTTTGTAACACTTGACCACTGTCACTAAAAACACACCCAAAAGACTGACCTTCCAGCCACAGCTCCATCCAGACTTCTAGGCACCAGAGGCTCATAAAGAACCAAAAATGAAACTAAAACTTTTTTTTTTACCTTAGGGACGTAAGACACAAATACATACATATGCAAGTTAAAAATTATACATTGTTCTTAACACTGGCAAGGCCAGCATTCATTGCCCGTCCATAACTGCCCTCAAGAACTTGGTTGTGAGCTGCCTTCTTGAACCGCTGTGGTCCATGTGATCCTTCTTATGATGGAGTAAATAAGAAGTAACTGTGCCCACTGGCAGGAGGGTTGGCAACCCAGAGGACACAGATTTAAGGTAATTGGCAAACTAACCAGAGGGGAGATAGGAAGAAACTTATTTATGCAGCAAGTTGTGGATCTGGAATGCGCTGTCTGAAAGGGTGGTGGAAGCAGGTTCAATAGGAACTTTCAAAAGGGAGTTGGAGAAATACTTGAAAAGGAAAAGAAAAATTGCAGAGCTATGGGGAAAGAGCAGTGAGTAGGAATAACCCTTTCAATGAGCCAAACAGGCACAAGTTGCTCCCTCCTGTGCTGTATGATTGTAGGATTATTGCATTCTGCCCAGTGAGGGGAGAGAGGATAGCGTATGAATGTCCATATGCAGAGCCAGCTCAACAGCCATATCATTTGTAATGTTAAGTGAACACAAGATGCAAATTTGGATTCTCTGCTCAGACTGAAATAATTCCAAATAAGTTTACAAAGACCGTACCAAGTCCAGTTGAATGCTAAGCCTGAATGGAGTTACACTGCCAGGAGCCAGGAGCAAATATAGGTCAAGGAGCGCAGGGGTGATAGGTGAACAGGGTGGGTGAAGTGACGTTGGACTATGTATCAGAGCGGTTCTCAGCTGTTTCTCACAGGACTGTACTGGCTTTAGATCGGAATCTGAATTCAGGGTTACAATGCTGGTTTCACACTGATAAGCTGCTGAAACTATTTAGTCAGAGCAGTAATGTAATATCGCAATGCGACCTCATCAACTATAAGCTTCAAGCAGCATCTCTGGGCCGTCTGAAATGGTGAATTTCACAAAAACTCATTGTCCACTAAATAAAAGTTTAAGATTGTAAATCTGTCATTGATCCCAGTTTGTGATTACACTGACGAGATTAGTGTACTTCATTCATCATCCAGCTTTACCATTGGACAAATCTGATTTACTGGCTGCTTTATTGGATTAAACCTTCCGACAATTCAGCAGCTGCATCATTTTAAGAGTTAACATGTATAGAAAATTTTGGATTAGCGCTGGATTGAAGGGGGGGAAGGTATAGTGAGTTGGACCTCTGGTTAGTGATGTGACAGCGCTTATTTTGTGCAGTACATTTTGTGTGCTTTTCCCATGTGCAGTTATTTAATCCAAACCCTCCGAGCGGTGTCTGGCTGTGAGTTTCATGGATTTGTGGGTCAGTTATAACAGACGTACTAGGTCCTGTGTCAAAGGTCATAGTGTTGGAGGGCATTGACCCCACCACCAAGAGACAGCTTGCCAAGAGATTGAATGCATTCCGCCTCATGCACCTTTCATTGCACATTCCCCCTTGCTGGGTCTCTTTCACACTTTGCTAATAAACTCTCTCGTGTTTGAATGATGTTTGAAAATAATGATGTTCACACCACATTAAGAGTGTCCCATCTGCAACTCACCAAATGTAAAACCCGAAACCCCCCCATATGAAATATGAACACTCCTTAAGCAAGACACTCATTCTCACAAGTGCAAATCTTCTCCTGTTTTTGTGAAGAGATCCTTGTCATTAAGTCTCCGGCGTGGGGAGGGGGGAAACAGGGGTAGGTGGTGGGTGGGTTTGGGGTGGGGGAGGCGTGGTGGGGGTGGGTGGGTGCAGGTTGATGTGAGATGAAAACCAAAGCACATGCAAATCACTTTAAGGCAATTGCAGCCCAGGCAGATTCGAGTGAACTTAAGTTTAACAACTGCGCTCTAAACTGTGGGACTCTGTCACTTAAATAGCAACACCACAATGTCCAAAACTCCCAACTCCACTTTTATCAGTAAAAACAAAGTTACATTTATTTACTTTTTAAAATGATACATAAAATGCTTAGATTGGGCGTTTCTTGGGACAGAGTCCATTTTGTTTCCACTAATTCATATCTGTTGTTTTCAGTTGCGTGCTATTAAGGTTCACAAAGTAACCCCCAGTCTGATCCTAATTCAAATGATCTAATCATTCACCTTTAGTGTTAAATTCCCATCTTGCTGTGCTGTTTAAATTGATTAATTCAAATTGTTGCACAATTCCAACTTTATAGTGCAAGAAACATTGAATTTATCAACTTTCACTACACTACAGACAAATGAGATTAATTTGAATAGGTCTGTGGTAAATTATTTCATATCAATAGGGTTGTTTAATATTACCATCCAGTTCAATGATGAATTAGAGAGACCCCAGAACAAGATTATTTAATTCATTATTTAAACACTATTTCCATATCTGGAGAAAGTAGCCTTGGAAATTTGTCAACAATAAAATAGTTTTCAGCTTTTACATAACACCAACAAATCATGAAATTGAAATTTTAAACAGAGCTTTTTTCTGACTAATATCAGCCAGTGGGTTTTCAGATATTGAGTGGAAATTCACAGAACATACAACATGAAAACAGGCCATTCAGCCCAACAGACCTGAACGGGTCTATACCCTCCACAGGAACAAATAGTTTTAAGTACAGTTAGTCACTCTGACTTTATAGCCCTTCACTCCCGCTTCCTTCCTCCATCTATCCCAGTTATCCAAGGAGTATTTCCCATACCTTTGCAGCCACCTCTCTTAAAAGGCCACCATTGATGAGGAGATCTAAGATCATGTCAGCTGCGCCAGTTCAGCATCTACAAACCACGGCACCAAATGTTTGACAAAAAGACCCCTGCAAGTCAACAAAAGTCCTAGTGTACAGAGCAGCTGTCATCACCAACCTCATGAACTGCGGTGAGACCTGGGCTGTGTATCAGCAATACATAAGAGCGCTAGAGAAATTCCATCAGCAATGCCTCAGCCACATCCTCTGGATTCACTGGGTAGACCATCAAGCAAACGCTAATGTCATTCTTGAAAACAGCTCCATAAGCATTCAGGTAAAGCTCCTGAAAATTCAACTTCAATGGACTGTAAACTGCGTCCGGATGGCCAAAAACAGTCTCCCCTGTTTTCTCAGTTCTCAAACGGCCAATGGTCCAGCGGAGGACAAAGAAAATGCTTCAAAGACGCTGTGAAGCTCCCATTGAGGAGCGGCAGCAGTGACAAAAATGACTGGGAGGAGCTCACCACCAATGGCGACAACTTGTCCATCAAGCTGCATCACACTTTGAGTCCCAACGTCTGAATGATGACGCAGAGCGGCAGCAGAGAAGGAAAGAAAAGGAAGCAAGTCCGGCACTCCGATCCCACTGCCTTGTGGAATGCCCTGCCCCATGTGCCCAATGATCTGTGGGTCGTGAATCAGCCTGTTCAGTCGCATGAAGACCCATGGCAGAAGCTCACAAACTTGCATAGACGTCATCCTCGAATTGAGGGACAACTGATGGTCCAAGTTAAACTTGCATGTTGCATCATCAAATGTACATCCAAAGCACAATTCCCAACTGTAGCATCTTTCTATCATACTTCAATGGTCACATGCAGTTCACTGTGTCACACTTTGGGGAAAAAAAAGTAACAAAACAATGGAATGCTCCAAGAAAACAAAATTCCAGAGTCAGTGTGTCTCTTATTTGACATTTGGATAAAATCACAGATGGTTTACTTAACAACAGCAGCCATGTCATTGATCAACTTCTGAGCACAATCATAATGCAGGAACTTGGGGATGAATTTTGGATGTTTTTTTATGTGTCAGCTGCTGGGTCTTTAGCCAGAAAAAAAACTCTTAAGAAGTCTGATGAATTTATGATGGCTTTTGTTAGTAACCTAGAACTACATTGCAACAACAAACTGCATTTACACAGTTCCAAAGAACTAACTGAGTTACAAACCTTAAACATGACTCAACAGAATTGGAATGAGCAACTAGTAACAAATCTTACATTTCTTGAATATTGCTGAAAAGAGACACGTTGTCAAAGTTTCTCATCTTGCACTCATCAGGACAAATGCAAGAATTGCAAATTTCAAACAATTTATACTACAGGAGAAAAGGGTGCTGGTTGATTGGGATATCATCTCTGATTGGCCAAAGTATTTCCATGGAGAAAGCCAAGGGAAACTATTGGTTCCCCATGCTTCCGGATAATTCAAAAGGGTTGGACATATTCCTTTTTTTTGCAGAGAGCAAGTCCCTGTGTATGAATGTATGTCACTTCTAGCAAGTATAAATGAGCCACATTACGAGCTCAAGTGATTATCGTAAATTGGTTGTTAGTGTAGCTATTAGCACACTCAGGATTGTTCAGCAAGTGCTGCACAATTGCAGAATCACATCTAACAGTAGACATTTTGATTTGGGTTTTGGAAGTGCCGGCTGGTTGAGTACAGTCTGTGCTCTACATATTTCAAATAGCCAGAGGAACAAATTGTTTGACTTGGTGAACCAATCTTTGCGACATATGGCCTACGTATCTGACACCACACCGGCACTGAAAGTCTGTGCTACCAAGGTGGCTGTTTCTTACATTCCTATTAGATTTAAACTAGTTGCCTTCAAGTGGGTATATAATGGGCAAAATGTACACACTTTACTTTTAATATCAAAAAGTGTAAAATTAGGCCATACATTATTGGCAATGCACAGAAGAGCCCATCAGCGCCTGCAAAGAGAAAAGACAAGATGATTGTTTCAGGCGTAACCCTTTAAGAACTGAAGAAAGGTCTTACTCTGATTTAGCACTTTCTCTTTACAAAGCGCTGAGGGTCTCTGCTGTCCCTTTGCAGCATTTTCTAGTTCAATTCCACACTTGCAATGTTTCATGTTTCTCTATGGTTCTGAGATGGATAGAGATGTAAAGTGTCCAGCTGTTGTGTGCAGCGATGCACCAACACAATCTAAAAGCTTATTTTACAGGCTTAGCTGGCATTTGCATTTTTTCTGAATTCTGCTGCTAGACTCCGCACCTACCTTTTGATTGATTCCAAAGACTTCAGTGGTGCTGTCCATCAGATGCAACTTCAAAAGGCTCTCGTAATTAGAAGATTTAACAGAATTTCTTTTAATTGAAACCCTGCCTTTTGTACCTGATGATTAATTAGGCTTAAAGAAGCTGATTTGTTTCAAAGGCCTGTGAATGAAATTATATCCATTAAGAGTGTCTCAGAGTCTGAAGTGAATCACAGATCTGTAATCCTGATTGCATAAAGTGTTGCAGATTTGTTAGTTAAGATCCAGCGCCCTTTGCTTTATTATTTTTTTTGTTGCTTATTCCCATTCCTTCAAATGCATTGTGTAAAATCAATCAGACAGCCTGGATATCTTATTCTGAGACAGGTTCCCCACGGTCACTCATGTCTTAAGCGTAATTTAAAGATTCCTTCCCTTAAAGCTGATGAAAGTGACACACTTTTATAGTTTTAAAAGAAAATTTTAACAAATTACTTTACCTTTATATGGGTACTATCCTCTGATGCCTCCACTTTTTGTGCACTTCTATTAACACAATACATAAGCCATATATTTTCAAACTGAGCTCAAAAGCAGCAGTGAATTTTGTAGACGGTCATTTTCAAGTGCTAAAATGGAACGAAGCAACGGCAGGGCCAAATGCAGGTTGGTTGACCGCTTTGTGGAATACCTCTGTTCAGTCTGCAAGCTTCCTGTCGTTTTAATTCTCTGCCTGGCTCTGACACTGACATCTCTGTCCGCAGCCTGCTGCACTGTTCCAGTGAAACTCGAGGAGCAGCACCTCTTCTTTTGCTTATCATTTTACAGCCATCCAGATTCAACATTGAGCTCCACTATTTCAGCCCATAACCTCTGCTCCTTTTTTTTTTCATTCATTCATGGGCTGTGGTGGGGGGGTGGGGGGTGGGGGTGGGGTGCGGCACTGGGTAGACCAGCATTTATTGTTTAGACGGCATTTAAGAGTCATTGCTAGTGGGTCTGGAGTCACATGTAGGCCAGGCCAGGTAAGGATAGCAGATTTCCTTCCCTAAAGGATATTAGTGAGCCAGGTGGGTTTTTAAGGACAACTGGCAATGGTTTCATAGCCATCATCAGACTTCCAATTCCAGCTTTTATTGAATTCAAATTCCACCATCTGCCATGGTGGATCCAAACCTGGGTCCCCAGGGCATTACCCTGGGTCTCCAGAACACTAGCCCAGTGACAATGCCGCTAAGCTACCACCTCCACTCCTTTGCTTACTTCATTTTTTTTCATTTCAGATGGCAGAGCACATCTGCTCTAGACATATCTTTGTTTCTTTTCTTGCTCTATCTCCATTCCATTTGGCTCTGGAAGACTATGTTTTCTGTCATTCAATCTCTCCTGATTTCCATCCTATCATGGGAATTCCTTTTGTCCTTCCACCCCCCTCTCCCCCACGCGACCCCCCCCACCCCGCACCCCCCTACCACCACCACCACTCCCCCACCCCCGCCCCCCCCCCCACCCCCCCACACCCCACCCCTCCCGCCACACCCTCTCCTTGCTCAAAACCTATTCCATTTCCCAGTCCTGACTGACCTGAAATGTTAACTCTGTTTCTCTCTTCACAGGAGCTGCCATAACCTACCGATTATTTCCAGAGCTTTCTGGTTTTGTTTCAGATTTCTAGCATCCACAGTATTCTGCTTTTCTTTCTCCTAACAAGCATCCCCGGTACTTTTAAATAAAGTCAGTGTTCCTTGAGGTCGGAGTGCAGGAGCAGGTTTAGGAATATGTGAAGGTCATATCAACATCAGCCATTCCTAAGGATGAACCCCATCATCTCACCATGTCCCTCATTCTCTTACCACTCTGGAAACACAAATGTTTGTTCCAGTATAAAGTTCTGACTACCCCGCATGACCATAACCATTGACTTCGGTCCCCTGAACAATTTACCTGAATAAATGTCATCAGTTCCCTTGCACTTAAATGCTGGCTCTGGTTTGAGAGGCAGAACTGTGTTTACACTACTTGTTCCTGCTTGGGTGGGGCTCTCTGGGAGACAGCTTTGCCTGTGGGTGTGTATGCCTGGATACACGCATGGTCAAAAGAAATGTAGTCGATTGGAGAGCAGGAAAGGGAGAATGCTTGCCCTCTGCGCACTTACGTTGATGCATATTGTGAACTAGGTGTCGCACTGCACTAAAATAAAAACAGAAAATGCTGGAAAAACTCAGCAGGTCTAAATGCATCTGTGGAGAGAGAAGCAGAGTTAACATTTTGAGTCAGTGTGACCCTTCTTCAGAGCTAAAGAGAGAAATTTATACTGTTTAAGTGGTGGAGCAGGTGAAGCTTGTAAGAGGCCAGCAATAGGCGGGGGCTAAGGAGAGGCTGGTAAAGATGTCTTTGCAAAGAAGTCATTGGCCTTTTTCCAGCTTCACCTGCTCCACTCCCTTAAACAGCATAAATTTCATCACATTTTTACCTCTCGTCATTCCTGAAGAAGGGTCATAAGGGCTCGAAACGTTAACTCTGTTTCTCTCTCCACAGTTGCTGTCAGACCTGCTGAGTTTTTCCAGCATTTCCTGTTTTTAATTTCAGATTCCCAGTGTCTGCTGTATTTTGCTTTTACCGTAGCACTGCACTGAATTTCCATTCCTTACAGTGTCAATGTGCAGCTGTGTGAGAGTACCACCCCCAGTGAGTCCCACCCACCCCCTCCTCTACGGATCCTGAACGCAAAATTAGGCTGTAACATTGGCGCAAAGAGGAAATCACTTCACATCGCTGCTGGATTTGTAAATAAACCCTAAATATCTCATCGTTTCTTGTTACCGAAAATCGTCTTTGTCGTTCGTTTCTACTTTCTCAGTGGATCCCCTGCCTTTTTATCAGTGACCAGACTGTTGCAGTGCTCCTATTTAGAAGTTTTTTTTACAGAAATTGAATTGTACTGTCTTCATCTGCAGTGCAAGAGGTAGCAAGTCCCAGGGATTCAGTCTGATTGTAACAATCCCATTAAGATGATAATTTCCCCTTAATCTAGCCATGCATATCTTGTAATGAAAGTATAGCAAGGGAGCCAGGCTTGAGTTTCATTCACTGGTTTCATTGATTCGTCCTGATCAACATGCTGCACCAAGGTTGGATTTAACACATACTTTGCTCTCATGTTAATTATTTTACACTTAACCACATTGCACTTGCTGCATGCTAGTTCAGTTACATAAAGATTTAAATTGTACTCAGTCTGGTTGCATTGGTTCTTCGTTATTTACAAGTAGAGCCAGTACAGTGATTGCTGCTGGGTTAGTAATCCTGAGAATGTAAGTTCAGATCCCACCAGGGCAGTTTGGCAGTTTGAAGTCGGTTTTAAAATAAGGCTGGAGATGAAAGCGGGGGGGTTGGTTAAAGCAGCCATGACGCTGGCAGATTGCAGCAAAAACCCCGACCGCTATCCTTTGGGGAAGGAAATGTCCTGTCCTTACCCGGCCTGGGTCTCTATGTGACTCCAGTCCCACACCAAACACGGTGGCCTCTTATGTGTCCTCTGAAGTGGCCTCTCCGATATATCAAACCGCTACTGGTGATCCTAGAAGAAGTCCCGCCAACATTTTTTGAGAGCAAGTTTGGACGGTCAGTGTCGCCCATCTCCCAAGAATGAAGTTTTAAAAATTGCCCTGCCTTCTATTTGCGTATAATCTGAAAATGTGGAAAACCTACTTAACAAATCATTGACACAGACTAAAAATAGGAAAGATCCCAGGACTAGGTCTGAATACTTTGCTTGTTAATCTAAGGGCAATGCTGGTTTGTACACGAAGGAAAAAGAATGATCTGGAAGGCGCTGCCTGAAAGGGCAGTGGAAGCAGATTCAACATTTACTTTCAAAAGGGAATTGGATAAATACGTGGAAAGGAAACATGGGCAGGGTCCTGAGGAAAGAGCAGGGAAGTAGGATTAATTGGATAGCTCCTTCGCAGAACTGGCACGAACACGATGGGTCAAATGGCCTCCTTCTGTGCTGTTTGAACACAAGAGCACAAGAATTAGGAGCAGGAGTAGGCCACTTGGCCCCTTGAGCCTGCTCCACCATTCGATAAGATCATGGCTGATTCTGTGATTATATGTGGCGAATGGATGTGTCCTATATCTAGGAGAAAACTAAAAACTTACAAAATGTGAAAATTGTCACACTGTCCACAGAAGGACGAGGAATTCGTGAATGAAACTCAAGCCCGGCTCCCTTGCTATACTTTCATCACGAGATATACATGGCTAGATTAAGGGGAAATTATCACCTTAATGGAAATGTTACAATCAGACTGAATCCCTGGGACTTGCTACCTCTTGCACTGCTCTCCTACTTTCTGAGATAGCATTCCAAGGTTTTGGAGAAAGGTGCAGAGGAGATTTACCAGAATGGTGTCTGGGGTGAGGCACTCCTGTTAAGTGGGGAGTCTGCAGAAGCTGGGATCTTTCTCCCCAGAACAGAGAAGGCCAATGGGAGATTTAATAGAGGTGATCAACATTGTGAAGGGTTTTGATGGAGTAAATAGGGAGAAACTGTTTCCAATGACAAAAAGGTAACCAGAGGCACAGATTTAAGATAATCGGCAAAAGAACACGAGGGAAGATGAGGCAAATTTATTTTCCGCAGTGAGTTGTTATGTTCTAGAATGCGCTGCCTGGAAGAAAATATTGGTAGGGAGAAGGGGAAGGAGAAGCGTGGAATGACCTTATTCTGTATTGCAAAATTTTCTGTTTAACCTTCAGTTCTATTCAAAGATAATCACAAAATGCTGTAATCGTATTTGGAGTGACATCATCAAATGCTTCTCTGTTTGCTAACCGTGACAATAGCTTTGAAAGATGCTGTACCCTGACACCGCCTCTCCCATGGGGATGAAGTAAACTCCAGTGATCTGGGAGCATAGTTAGCAAACCAAAACCACCTACCAGTCAACAAAAGGGCCATGAAACTCTCCATTATGAAGGTACAAGTCTTACAGGGAGAGTTCAGATGCAGTTTAATCATGGCTGTTTCAACAAGGGAGGAAACTGGGCTGCATTTGAGCACAAATGTACAAACTATATTTAAGAAACGTCAGTCTCCTGCAGCCCAGCTTGTTCAGAAAATACGATATCTCATTCAGCTGTGTAACCCTGGTATACATTTTTGGCACAAGCATTGAGACAACAGTCTTAATATTAAGTACAGCAAAGGCTGGATATTTTTTTAAAAATGTATTTGTATTTTGAGAATGTATTGCCTTCATATATCTTGCACATCTGTACAAATAATACTATGTACTTCAGATTTATGCACAGCCATAGTTACCACACTCAGTGCTATCAGTGCTTTTATTTACAAAAAAAAAGCCTAGAGTTTCTTGTGTTATGCTTTCAATTATTCTCCTTACCCACAGGGTAATATGTCCATATAATCTGCTGAGTGCATTTTGTAATTGCAAAACAGTACAGGTAAAAATACTATGTTAATTAGCCATAATGGTCACAGTATACACAGACACACTAGAGACAGGCTAGAGAGAAATTATTTCTACAAAATAGTCTGTCAAAAATACAATAGAAAATTAGATAAACATTTTTCACACATACACAACAGTTTCTAAGGCACAGCTTTAAGTATCTTAAAGGTTTCTGTGGCTATACAAAAAAAAACACTAATGAAGTTGCCCAGATGTCCACAGTACTGTACCTCTTCTTGCTGTGCAGTGCAGAGCAGGATCAAATCCAAGTATAAAATCTCACGGTAGAATGTTTCTGGTCTTCGATATAGAAAGGCAGGTGCATCAAAATGCAACGATCCTTGTATTCAACAAGGTCTGTAGGGCATCAGGCAAGACTGAGGTCTCCCAAAAGTTGCCATCATCTGCTCAGCCCAGACAAAAGGCAGTACAGGGAGTGATAAGTCTGTCTTGATTGGAACTGAGAGGCAGCTAATGGAACACACTCCCTGCCTGTGGTATCGCCCCTCACGTTATTCAGCCGAGAGTTGACAAGGTTATTCCACAGAACGTCCACGAAAGCTTTAACTTCAGACAAGTTTTGCAAATGTTAAATCCCAAAGAGGAGTCAAAAAGAGCGTGACACGTGTTAAAGGAACAGGCAAAAGGTTTACATGTGCAGATCTCCACATCGCAGGCAGTGCTACCGCAGCATTTACAAGAAGAAATAATTATAGTTTCTTCCCCCAATGACCCCCCACTCCCACCCCCCCCACCCCCCACCCCCCCCAGCCTACCCCCTGCCTCCAGGTCATTGTTTCTGATCCAGCTGACCAGTGACTCCATTCCGAGCTTTACAGAGATGCTAGTGTCACCAGCAGTTTCTTCCAATCCCTACTGGCGGATAATTAAAAGTCTCGTTTTCTTCGTTGCTTTCAGTAGTAATCCACGATCGATCGGGCGTTTTGTGGAATTGTATTCCCCACTGTCTGGGTGTGGTCCCAATATAGCGGTCAAGGGTTACTTGGCCCACCCGGTGGTCGCTTCCCCGTTGATGTAGGCAAAACCAGGAAAATGCTGCGCGTGTTCGTACTCGGCGCTTCTCCGGGGGACCAGGGGCGTGTACATCTCACTCGAGTTCCCATACCGCGCTGTGTGCATGGCGGGGTTGCTGTAGCAGCTGTTGGCTGAAGGCACATCGGGCCAGCGGGGTGTCACCGGCGTGGAGTGCAGCCGTGGGGTGCCGCTCATCAAGCAGGGCTCCATCCTCGGGGTCTGGCTGTTGAAAGGGTACTGCGAAATACAAAAAAACAAGGTGAGCTGTCAACCGGAGACCTCTTTGAGAAAACACGTCCCTCTTCAAGAACTAAGTGACCTGGACCGGAGCAAAATCAGCAATTGTGGCAGATCTTTTACAGCACGGAAAAGGGGGCCCTTCGGCCCATCATATCGGCGCCACCTCTCCATAGCAATTTACCTAGCGCCACACAGTGTTTTCCTTTTCAGATATCAATCCAATTCCCTCTCCAATGCGTCGGTTGAGCCTGCCCCCATCACCCTCTCAGGCAGCGCATTCCCGATTCTAACAATTCACTGCGTGAGAAAGTGTTTGCTCATTTGTCGCCATTGATTCTTTTGCCAACAGCCTGAAATCTGCGCCCTCTGGTTCTCGATCCTTCCACCAATGGAAACAGTCTCTCCCTGTCATGCTCTGTCCTGACTCCTCATAATTTTGAATACCTCTGTCAAACCTCATCTCGACCTTCTCTCCGCCAATGAAAACTGTTCCAACTTTTCCAACCTATCTACGTAACTGAAGTAAGGAAGTCAAATAAGGTTTGGGTGTAGCCTCATATCCTTTAAAAAGTACCTGGATGAGCACTTGGCACGTCATAACATTCAAGGCTATGGACCAAGTGCTGGTAAATGGGATTAGGTAGGTAGGTAGGTCAGGTGTTTCTCACGTGTCGGTGCAGACTCGATGGGCCGAAGGGCCTCTTCTGCACTGTGTGTTTCTGTGATATCTGTAAAACAACACCCAAGCAAGTCATGGTAGTACAGTGGTTTTGTTACCGTACTAGTAACCCAGAGGGCTGGACTAATGATCCATAAAACGTGAGTTGAAGTCCCACCATGGTAGCTGGGAAACATAAATTCAATTAATTAAATCTGGAATAAAAAGCTACTATCAATTAATGGTCTGTGCGGGTGGGGGGCATTGAGGGGGGTGGGGGAAGGAAATCAGACACAGAAAATTCAGCCATAAATGAATCACCCTGACAAACATTTTGCACCCAAATAATAGGTCCGACCCGATCAATTTTCCCCTCAAGATATTTGTCAAGAGCATTTCAAGCACCAGGGGCTGGACTTTGCCCTCCCCTCTCAGCAGCTTTGAAGGCAGGGGGGGACATTAAGTCCAGTGAGCAGCTGGAACACCACCTACCCACCTGCCTCCTTCCCCTACCCCAGTTTTACCAATGGTGGGCATCAGCCAGCCAACTGAGGCCCTTAAATGGGCAATTAATACCCACTGGAGGGCCTCATCCAGTTGCTGCCAGGATTAAACTGGCAGTGAGGGTGGCCCGCCCTAATCACCAGGCCCGGCAGCTTTCCCTGTGAGGTCTGGGGGTTGACAGCGGGCTCCCTTGTTAATGCTGCCCCCCCCCCAACCTCTGAGCCCATTGCAGGGCATCCACACCCTCCAATCCCAGGTTCCCTCCCCATGACCTCTCAAACCCCAACCCATACCCTCCTCACTGGGGCCTGCCAACATGGCTCCAATGAGACCCTCAAACACTTCCCAAGTGCCAATCCAGTGCTGAATGTCTCCTCAAGCTCCAAGTGCATTACCAGCAGAGGCCAGCACTGCCATTGGCACTGCCGGCACCGAAGAGTTGCCAGCAGCTCTTTGAGGCGGGACTTCCAATTGGCCGTTAAATGGCTGCAGGACAGCGGTTTTTCTGCTGGGCAGAGTTCCCCTTTAAGCTGGTGGGAGCAGGAGCCACATTGCCCCATTAAATCCAGCCCCAGACGTCCATAGAAATTCGGAAACTATGTGAAAAATGCACATGTGTGGTATATATAACCCTAATAATATGATACTTTCATTACTTTTAACCAATTTGACTTCTTCCAACCCAACCAGGAGAACAGGCTGAGCTTATGGGTAAGCAGTGGCACAGTGATATTCTTGCAGGATAAGTAACTCAGAGACCCAGGGTAATGCTCCAAGATACTTGGGTTCAAATCCCACTATAGCAGATGGAAAAATTGGAATTTAATAAAAATGTGGAATTAGAGTCTGATGATGTCTATAAAACCATTGCAGATTGTTGTAAAACTCACCTGGAAGGAAATCTGCTGTCCTGACCTGGTCTGGTTGACATGTGACTCCAGGCCCACAACAATGTGGTTGACTCTTAAATGCCCCCTGAGCAAGGGGCAGTTAGGGATGGGGCAATAAATGCTGGGGCAGGCCCCCAATGAGGGATAAATCCTCCCCCATGACATTTCCCAGTTTCAATTCCAGTCTCCCAGCAGCCTAGAAAACTGAGGCTAACCAACACAATGAGTCCTGCTCAGTGAACAGGTTCACCACTTGAACAGGTATGCTCTGAGGCTCAATGTCATTCCCATCGCATCTATCATTGACCTGCTAGGCATCATGTCTGAAACTAGAGTCACCTTTCATGAGTACACCGAAGGCACCTCATTCTCTGCTTAGAACAAAGTTATTAACGGCACAGAAGGAGGCTATTTGACCCATCAAGTCTATGCCGGCTCTCCATGGAGCAATCCAGTCAGTCCCATTCCCCCACCATATTCCCATTCTGCAATTTTATGTCCTTCAAGTGCCCAGCCAATTTCCTTTTGAAATCATTGTTTGAAATTATGGCTTCTGCCAATGACTCCAAGGTAATTAAGGTAGTATCTTTCTTAAGCCAAGTCTTTGATAAATCAAAATGTTTTGTAGGTCAACGTTGGCAAAACAGAAGGCATTCTTCTCAATTCCGTTAAGAGCTGATGCCTCTTTCATCATGATCGCATAATGTTCAGTGCCGTTCACAACTACTCAGATACTGAAGCTGTCCATGTCACACGCAGTAAGACCAGGACAACATTCAACTTGAGCTGATAAATGGCAAGTAACATTCACTCCAGGCAAAGACCATATCCCCATGGCATTCAATGGCATCACCATCGCTGAATCCCCCACCAGCAACATCCTGGGAGTTACCATTGACCAGAAACTGAACTGGACAAGTCATTGTTAGGATCCCCAGGATGACCAATAACTTCTTAAAAAGAGGGGAATTCCCATGAAACCAACAGAAAGAAAACTGCTGGACAAGGTTTCATTTTTAAAAAACTTTTACTGTAACAATCCAACTAAAATCAATGAAATTCAAACATTAACAGGTAAAGAATATTTCAAATAAAATGGCAAATTTCACTTTAAATAGTAGATACAACAAAAGATACCCCTCACATAGTTACAAGAACTCAAATTACTTCCTCGCACAAATGTGAGACCACAGGCAATCTTACACTCTTTCCAACTCAGCCTCCGCTATGTAGGATCCCTCACTTTCCCATTCAATCATTTCGACCCTTGAGTCACTTTCACCAGCAGCTGTATTCCATCTGAAGTCTCCGAATACAGTTACCACTGATAAGGGGCACAACCATGAACCTTCTCTCACCCTGGTCATGGCAGTCCTGCTGGCACAGAATCCTCTCTCCCTGTTAATGGTCTGGTGGGCTCTGGCAACAATGAGACAACAGTAATGGGTCTTGTCCAATCCACAATCCCTTGGCCTCCCTGTATTCCAGTCTCTGCTCTTTCCAACTGTATAACACACACAGTAACGCAGTCTATGCTCTATTCTCAGAGGTCTGCTTCAACACCAGGATCTGTTTGAAGACTGCCAAACAGGAAACTGTTCCACTCACAGACAACCTTGCTTGTTTCTACTTTACATTAATTCTTAGTGTGTTCTGAACTGCCAACAGAAAACACAGGCTGACCCAAGCCCAATGCAATTAGCTTTCTATTTACTGTTTGCTTAACTGATCATTGCCATGGCAACTCCAGGTCACATGGGCATTTCTTGGAACCTAATGACATAATAATCAGGAAACCAATTAACCCTCTTTCAGAATACACCCAACCTACTTTGGTTGTAAAGAAACATTGCGCAAAAAGGAAATACATGCTTCGCAAAGCACATGGGTCATCACACCATATAAATATCGTGGCCACAAGAGCAGGTCAGAGGCTGAGAATTCTACAGCGAGTAACTCGCCTCCTTTCTCCTCAAAACTAGCCCACCATCTAGAAGGCACAAGTCAGGAGTGTCATGGAATACTCTCCACTTGCTGGGATGAGTGCATCTCCAGCACACTCAAGAAGCTTGACACCATCCAGGACAAAACAACCTGCTTGATTCGTACCACATCTACCACTTTTAACATTCACTCCCTCTAGCATTGGTGCACTGTGGCAGCAGTGTGTACCATCTACAAGATGCTCTGCAGCACCTCACCAAGCCTCCTTCAACAGCACCTTACAAACCCGCAACCTATACCGCTTAGAAGGACAAGGGCAGCAGATGCATGGGAACACCACCACCGAGAAGCTCCCTTCCAAGTCACTCACCATCCTGACTTGGAACAATATCACCGTTCTTTTGCTGTTCCTGAAACTCCCTCCCTAACAGCACTGTGGGTGTACCTACACCACATGGACTGCAGCGGTTCAAGAAGGTGGCTCACCACCACCTTCTCAAGGGCAATTGGGCATGGGCAATAAACGCTGGCACACCCAGAGAAATTTATATCCCAGGAATCAATTTTAAAAACCCCATCGCAGATCCCCAGATGGTTACAGATCTACAACCTCACGATTTGCTGCAACCCTCCACTGGCCTTAATCTCCCACATCACCCGATTGAATCGATTTCAGGGTCCTCATCTTTGTCTTCCTTCCCTACCAGGGCTTTGCTTGTCCATGTTTGAGCAGTCTCCCCCAGCTGTTTGCCGCAGTATCTAACATCTGACTCTTTAACTTATGGCTTACTGTGTAGTATATGCATCTTCTGGAGGAGGCTTTGTGGTGCCGTGGGTAGTGTCCCTGTCTCTGAGCCAGACATTCCAGGTTCAAGTCCCACTCCAGGGCTTGATGGGCGAGGAAGATGCGTTCAGAGCACAGCCAAACAGGTTGAGTGTCAGCCTACAAATCCTTCCAATATGCTGATGGCAGGTGGTAAGAGCAGGAGAGATTCCTGGTCAGCCGTGTGATGGAAACAAGTTTGGAGCCTCTACCATCACTTTCCATAGCTCCAGACTACAACACGTGTGTAAAGGTGTCACAGCATCACAGATTCCCTGACTGAACTGTAGTACAACATGACCACATTCCTTTGAGTTTATCACTGATAGCCTATCCTTCAGTAACTATACTGTTGCTCCACACAGCTCTCTTTGCAAACTATTTCCCATACTCTCCTTCATCTTCCCTTACAAAGCCATGTCTATCACTTTGTATTCATGTCCCTTTCTTTAATTCCTCTGGTGGGTAATATGAAAAAGTGTTGCTGATTGAATATATTAAATCAGAGTTCTCAGCAATGAGAAGTGACCCATATCCTAAATCTCATGTTCTTTATCGTGATGGGCATGTGCTTTATATAAGTTGCCAATTATGCAAATTTGATGAGTTGGCTTGAGATTTGAGCCCAACATGGTCATTTTAATACAAATAATGAAACAATGAGCAAAACTTTACGATAATTAAATGTTGTCTCTTCAGATGACTTCTGGAAGCTTATTTTAAAGTCATGGAACAGAAATTTTGTTCCAGGGTCAGGACTCTAACGTTGGGTTTATTTCCAGGAACCAACACCTTGGCACCCTGTCGCCTGATGCCAATTAGTAACCAACCAGAGAGCTCGCAGTCTAAGGGCATTGAGTGGGCTCCTGAGGCTGGGGAGCCTATAGGAAGCCCTTCAGCACTGAAAGGTTGGCAGCCCCACCATCTGACATGGGATCTGCTAATGTAGGTAAGAGAGAGAGAGAGAGAGAGAGAGAGGGGCTGACCACAATACATGTCCCTGCCCCACCCCCAAACCCAGGCTTGCTGCCCAGCTGGAGGGCACCTCCACCTCCTGGCCATGCTTTGGCCTTCAGTTGGCTTCAGTGTCCTAATAAACTACTTGCTACCTGAGGTGAGGGTGGTGGGGGGGTGGGTGGGTGGGTAGCTGTCACCTCCCCTCCCCTCCCCCAGCCCCCGCTTCCTCATCCCACATCACAAGAACAGGAGAGGTAGGAGCAGCGGGGGAGGTAGGCCATTTGGCCCCTTGAGCTGAACATAGGTGGCCCGGAGGTGAGAACATGCCGGCGATGTGTCACACCACTCTCTGATCCCAATTTTCACACTCATCCCGTCCCTGTTTCCCCCCTCCAAGGAAAATGGAAAACCCTGCCCATGATGTTAGATACAGAAATTCAGAATAACAGCAAACAGAGGCCATCAGCTCAAATCTGAGCTCCAGTCCTGCTAATTGTCTTTGTGTTTAACTGTGCTGCCACATCAGCGAGAACGAAAAACTGCTCACATTTTTATTTTTAATCATGAATGAAAGCAGGGCAGACAGCTGATCCAAAAATAAGATTCCTGTAATCACAGCCTAACACTGGCAACTGTGTTGTCGAATGACACTGACTGGATGTGGACCTTTACCATTCCTCACATCACTGAAAAACATTTCCAAAAACACTCCACTCCCCTGCCCCACCATCACATCAGCTGGTGAAGCAGCTATTGAACCCCACTGAAGTGCACCGAGTATGGCCATCTGTGCGGATGTCTGCCTGGACTGTCACAATTGCCCTTCACACACTCTGCATCCGGTTTCATGAAGAGTTCTTGAACACATTGGGTGTAAAACACTGAGTCCCAGTGATCTCCAGCTAACACAAAGGCAATGGTTGTTGGAGGGCCCTTCACAGGAAGTTACCATTAGATGGGTCAACTCACGATGTGGGCACAAAGTTCGGACTCTCTGGCGGTTCAGCTTTCACTTTGATTGTATCTGAAAACCCATTGAGGAACGGGAATGATTTGAGGGATGTGTACGGACAAAGGAAAAGTGCCAAATGGAGATTATTACAGCTACACGCAGTGTAATGTAAATCTGCGCTCTCTCTCTCCAGCAGCCGGCAATTCCCCAGAACTGAAGTTCATGAGAAAAGAATAAAGTCTCTTATTCAAATTTGCTAGGGCCACTCATTATGCAAAGTGTGAATGAGGGCTCTGTTTAAGCAGCAAAACATTTGCCTTCAGAGTGCGTCGCTGGGTTCACAGACTCTGAGGCCGTCCTTTCAGAGAGAGAAAAAATTAACTCAGTTGGCTAAATCCCGATTTAACTATTTCCCATTTAATCCCATCCCCATCACACAGAACAATCCTCTGATAAGAACAGCAGTGTTTCTGCACCTACCCAGCACGTAAAGTAGGATTTATAGCCTGAACTTTTTCAGCTTGGGTGTTTTAACATAATACCAATCTTCGAATGTACAGTGGTGAGAATTAAATTTAATAAAGACAAACAACTCTCCCTTTTATCTTGCACTGGCCTCATCAATCATTTTTGTTGTTATTTTTAGTCTGATTTCAGAGAGCACTGGTTTATTTGATGCACAGTTTGTCTTTGGTGGGCTTTGCACTCATTAGTATTTATTACTTACAGGACAGTATCATCTTAAATACCGCGGAGATACTACGGGTTGCAAGAACACACAGTAACACAGATGTGAAATAAATAATCTCCAGTGCCTGATTGTGGCAGTTCCCACAGTCAAATTTCTGCTGACATTGATTACCCAGGTTCATAGATAAAGAATCGATATGGGGGGGAGGAGCTAAGGGTCCAGTACAGAAGGATTAGAGTGAAGCTTTGGGCAGAAAATATGCACAATCACCAATTGTCTGTTCCCCCTTTAATGTTCAATTAGCGGTTCATTTACATCTCGTCTGAATATGAATATTAACAACTTATATTTAGATAACACCTTTAACATGATAAAACATCCCAAGGCGCTTCTCAAGAGCATTAGAAAACAAAATATGACACAAAGAGAGATATTGTGGCTATGAGAGCAGGTCAAAGGCTGGCAATCCTGTGGCGAGTAACTCACCTCCTGACTCCCCAAAGACTGTCCACCGTCCACAAGTCAGGAGTGTGATGGAATACTCTCCACTTGCCTGGATGAGTGCAACTCCCACAATACTCAAGAAGCTCGACACCATCTAGGACAAAGCAGCCCGCTTGATTGGCACCACATCCACCACCTTCAACATCCACTCCCTCCACTACCGACGCACAGTAGCAGCAGTGTGTACCATCTACAAGATGCACTACGGCAACTCATCAAGACTCCTTTGACACACCTTCCAAACCCACGGCCTCTACCATCTAGAAGGACAAGGGCAGAAGAAACATGGGAACACCACCACCTGCGAGTTTCTCTCCAAGTCACTCATCATCCTGAGTTAGAAATATATCGCCATTCCTTCACTGTTGCTGGGAATTCCCTTCCTAACAGCACTGTGGATGTACCTACACCACAAGGACTGCCAGCGATTCAAGAAGGCAGCTTACAACCACCTTCTCAAGGGCAATTAGGGATGGGCAATAAATGCTGGTCTATCCAGTGATGCCCACATCTCATGCAAGAATATAAAAAACTTAAGTCAGGTGGCCAAAAGCTTGGTCAAAGAGGTAGGTTTTAAGGGCTGGCTTAAAGGAGAAGGACAGGTAGAGAGGCGGAGAGGCTTAGCGGGGGGCAATTCCAGTGGTTATGGCCTAGGCAGCTAAAGGCATGGTCATGAATGGTGGAGCAATCAAAATCAGGGATGCCCAGGAGGCCAGAACTAGAGGAGTGTGGAGATCTCAGAGGGTTTGCAGCTGGAGGAGGTTACAAAGATAGGGAGGGACAAGGCCAGGGAGGGATTTGAAAATAAGGATGAGAATTTTAAAATCAAGCCTTGCTTGACTGGGAGCTAAGATATGTCAGCGAGCACAGGGGTGATGGGGAAACAGGACTTGTGCACCTGACTTTATTTGATTGGGAGCTGCCTTTGACTGTTAATGAGGAAACTGTCAAGGGGTCTTCAATGTGGTGACAGAGGGAGAAAGCACAGGATGGTGGAAATTGAAGCAAAGGGACATTGAAAATGTGGTGGATGATTTGATTGTCTTTGAAAGGTTTTCTGTCCACTCCAGGACGATGAGAAAAAGTGAAGGGAAACATCCAATCCAAAATCAGAAAGTTTGAATAGAATAAATAAGGAGAGACTGGTTCCACTGGAAGGAGGGTCAGAAACCAGAGGTCACAGATCTAAGGTGATTAGCAAAAGAGAATTTTTATTCTTTTAGCTCAGCGAGTTGTGATCTGGTAAGCTCTGCCTGAAAGGGCAGTGGAAGCAGATTCAATAGTAACTTTCAAAAGGAAATTGGGTAAGTACTTGGAAAGAAATTTTTTTCAACTTTTTCATTCACGGGATGCAGAAGTCACTGGCTGGGCCCATCCCTAATTGTCCTTGAGGAGGTGCTGGTGAGCTGCCACCTTGTTGTAGGAGCATTTGCACAGCTATGAGTAAAGTGAACGGGACTAATTAGATTGCTTTTTCAAAGAAGTGACACAGGTATGATGAGCCAAATGGCCTCTTTCTATGCTGTATCATTTTATGATTCAAATAACTTTGCTAATCACTGGAGAGGTACACATGTGATGTCAAATGGAGGTATACAAAGCTGGTGCCCTGTTAGGTTGGACGATTGCTTGGTGCAGACAAAGGTTCACAAGGAGAGGCTTGATGATTCTGAAGTGCATGTGTATTAGCTGAGAGAACAAATCATTAAGGACAGAGTATATATGCCATTGGATGAAGATTAGATCCTTCAGGAGGTGTTGGAACATCAAAACTGCAATGGTAAAACTGAGTAGAGGACTGGCAATGGCTAACAGAGGCAGGAAAGTAAGGTCATGTAGCATAATGATAATGAGTGACTAATGAAGGTGAGGGATTACATATGGGGGAAGCATAACATAGATACTCCTCTGATTGGTGAACATTTAAATACAACATTTATAAATATGATTATCACCCATGAGCTTGGCATGTCTTAAAAATAGTTGCAAGTCTGATAGTTTTAACATTTTGTTCCTTCCTACAGTTCATAAACCTACCATCAAATTGGCAAGACACTGTACATGCTTGTTCATTAATGCTTAAATAACACATGCCAAGAATAGTTTAGGAATGAGTGATAGCCAAAGTGCCAAGCTGCAATTTAATACACCATTCTTCATTGTTACATCTATTATTGGTCATGGAAAATCAGATTTAGAAAATAAAAGGTCCCATTTTGTCTCCTTTCCCTAAACCAGAGGACTTCACAAACATAGCTTGCTGTGGGATCAGCAATTGTTGGACACTTCCTGAAATGGATTTGCTTTTTGTTCCACATAAATATTCTGATGGCCCCTTCAATCAAAAGACTGATTATTAATTTGACTCAATCCATGTGTTATAAATATAGTACAACATTTAAAGAATTGTTAATCACAGCCTTATTAAATTGAGTGTGCAGTATATGCCATTGAATTATGCCAACTATGTAAGCAAAGCACATCTCTCCTAGTTAGTTACTCAAAGGCTGTAATTCATGCTGTAACTCTGATTTGACTCAAGTGCCCCAAGTACGATAAGTGGAACCCACCTGTCAGGGTCCAGGCCCAGGATCTGATCTGGATCCCAATGATGACTGAAGATTCTTTGGTCCCCATTAAAATAGGCTGATGGACTGTGATGTTTTCAAGGGAGCTCCTTCATCCTACACCCAGGCCAGCGTCTGCTGGAACACCCAGCCTCACTAGATGTGCAGTCCTAGTGCCACCTGGCACTGACACTTAAACAGGAAAATTTCTCATTGATCCCTCGAGCTTTGGTGCGGTCGCCAGCATTTGCCAAAGGATATCAACTCCACCGATCTGCATAAAGTCTGAACTACAGTGAGCAATTTTAGGCACCTGTTTTAAATTAGCCCCCTTCACATACAAAATCAAAACAGGGAGAGGCCATACAGCCCCTCAAATATGCCCCAGCATTCAATAAAAACTCCACTTTCAACTCAACCTCACTTTCCTGCCAAACTCCTATATCCCCTTATTCTCAAAATCCTTGGACTGAAAAGTGGCAAGTAACATTCATGCTACACAAGTGCCAAGCAATGCCACCTCCAACAAGACAGAATCTAACCATCTCCCCTTGACATTCAATGGCATTACTATCGCTGAATCCCCCAATAACCAACATCCTTTGACCAGAAACTGAACTGGACCAGCCATAAAAATACTGTGGCTACAAGAGCAGATCAGATGCTAGGAATCGTGCGATGAGTAACTCACCTCCTGACTGCCCAAAACCTGTCCACCATCTACAAGGCACAAGTCAGGAGTGTGATGGGATACTCCCCACTTGCCTGGATGAGTGCAGCTCCAACAACACTCAGGAAGCTCGACACCATCCAGGACAAAGCAGCCCTCTAAACTGGCACCCCATCCACCACCTTCAACATTCACTCCCTCCACCACCTTAGCACAGTTCCAGCAGTGTGTATCAGCTACAAGATGCCCTGCAGCAACTTACCAAAGACTCCTTCAACAACGCCTTTCAAATCTGTGACTTCTACCATCTAGAAGGACAAAGACAGCAGACACATGGGAACATTACCACCTGGAAGATCCCTCCAAGTCACACACCATCCTGACTTGGAAATATATCGCCGTTCCTTCACTGTCGCCGGGTCAAAATCCTGGAACTCCCTTCCTAACAGCACTGTGGGTGTACCTACACCACATGGACTGCAGTGGTTCAGGAAGGCAGCTCACCACCACCTTCTCAAGGGCAGTTTGCAATGGGAAATAAATGCTGGCCCAGCCAGTGATGCCCACGTCCCATAGATGGTTTAAAAAAGAATGAACAAAAATCCAAAAATCTACCAACCTCTGTCTTAAATGTGTTCAATGACTGAGCATCTACAACCCTCTTAGGTAGAGAATTTCCAAAGGTTTACAACCTTCTGAGTGTTGAAATGTCAGTTCAGTTCTAAATGGTGACTCTCTTACGTCCCCAAGTTTTAGCCTCTCCAGTCAGGGGAAACAGCCTCTCAGTATCTACTCGGTCAAGCTCATTAAAAACTTCACCTGTTTCATGGAGATCACCCCTCATTCTTCTAAACTCCAGAAGATGTAGGCCAATTCTACTCAAGCTCTCTTCATAAGACTTCCTCATCCCACGAATCAATCTGGTGAACCTCACATTTACATCAAAGTTATTCATTCTCTCTAGGTTATCATTGCTTAGGGATGTCTTACTAAAGGTGCCACATAAATGCAATTTGTTGTTGTTAGGGAAAGAAAGACTCTCTTGGAAACACTCAAAGGAAGTTTTTCATTCAGAACAGTAACCGCCTTTTACTCGTCCTGAATTTCAGCCTCATTGGTATCTCCTCCCTCGACACTTTCCTCCTGGTATAAAAGGGGAACGAGTCATGCCGGTGAGAGATTACATCTAACCCTGCCAGAGGTGCAACATAAACCCCATTTATGTGCATCAACAGGATTTGATTTCACCTCTAGCATCATTACAACGTATTGGGAGCAGCTTCCAAGGAACTCCCGGCCCTATTGTTATGCTGTGCTTGGAAAGCCAGCTTTTGGTACCACTTGAGAATTTTTATTCCAATCCAGAATATATGAGTTATTACATACTAATTCTGTTGCTTCCTTCATACTCGAGTTGTTGAAAAATACCCAAGGCTGAAGGGAATGAAAGTCAGAGCAGGTTCATTTATATTCCTTTCAAGCTGGGATCCGGGTTTTAACTTAACCAGGTGTAATGAGACAGCAGAAATCTCTCTCCCTGTGTCTCCTTGTCTCTCTCCTCCTCTCTTTGTCTCTTTCTCTCTCTCTTTGTGTGTCTGTCTCTCTCTCTCATCTCTATCTCTGGCTGTTTGTTTCTCTCTCTGTCTCTGTCCCTCTCTTTGTCTCTGTCTCTGTGTCTCTCTTTCCCTACGTCTGTCCCTCTCTCTGTCTCTGAATCTGTTAGTTTCTCCCTCCCCCTTCTGTCTGTCTCTCTCTGTCTCCCTTGCTCTGTGTCTTTCCATCCTTCTCTGTCCCTCTGTCTCTTTCTCTTTCTTCCCCTTCTATCTCTCTATTGCTCTGTCTCTCTCTCTCTCTCTCTAAGTGAAATGAGTTTGGTCAATCTTGATCCAGTTCTGATGAACACAAGATCTTAGCACTAGCCGGTCACAAGTCATAGAGCTGATCAATTTATGTGCATTTAAAGTGCACCTTGTTACAATCTCAAAGTTCTTCATATCCAATGGATTATTTCTGAAATTCAATTTTCTTGTTTTGTAACATTGAAATTTCCTTTACATTGTTCATTACAAACACATAATTATCAGACAGATAGAGTATTGATGCCAATGGCCATCTAGGGCCCTATCCCTTCTTATAATCCCAGCCCTTGCTGTGTATTCACCATATCCTCTGACCCTTCCCCTCTCTGGTGCTGAATGTTCTGTACTCAGCAAATAACTCAGTTTCAATGAATTTCGGGCTCAGCACGATGCTGAACTCTTCTTCCATCGCCTTCGTCTCTGTGCTCACATCTTTGCACAGGAATCCTCTCCCTGTTCAATGGGTCCTTTCACCTGCCTCCAGTATTCTCCCTCCACCTGGACCCCTCCCTCTGGCCTCATACCCGCTCTTGATCTTTGCATTGAGAACTGTCAGTGTGACATCGGCCACCTTGATTTCTCTGCTCCTCTCACCCACTACAACCTGTCTCCTTCTGAACTTGCTGCACTCCATTCTCTCAGGTCTAACCCTGAATTTGTTATCAATCCTGCCAGCAAGGGTGGTGCTGTTCTTGTCTGGCATGCTGACCTCTACCTCGCAGAGGCTGAGCGCCAACTCTCAGACAATTCTTCCTGCCTCCCCTGGACCATGACCCCACCACTGAACATCAAGCCATTGTTTCCAGGACTGTCACCGATCTCACCTCCTCTGGAGATCCTCCCTCCAGTTTCCAACCTCAGTCTCCCAACCTTTGGCAGCCCGCTTCTACCTCCTTCCCAAAATCCACAAACAGAGCCATCCTGGTAGACCCATCATGTCAGCTTGTTCCTCCCCTGTGGAACTCATTTCTTCCTATCTTGATTCCATTCTCTCTCGCCTTGTCCAATCTCTTGGTGCCTACATTCGTGATTCCTCCGATGTCCTCCATCTTATCAACAATTTCCAATTCCCTGGCCCTAACCGCCCCCTCTTCATGATAGATGTCCAATCCCTCTACACCTCCATTCCCCACGAGGATGGTCTGAGGGCTCTCCACTTCTTCCTTGAACAGAGGCCCAAGCAGTCCCCATCCACCACTACTCTCCTCCATCTGAACTTGTTCTCTCACTGAACAATTTCTCTTTTAACTTGTCTATGGGTACCCGCATGGACCCTCTTTATGGAGTATGTGGAACATTCCTTGTTCTAGTCCTACTCAGGCCCCCTCCCCCCTTGTTCCACCACCCCAATGACTGTATCGATGGCACTTCATGCTCTCATCTGGACTTGGAAAAAATTATCGATTTTGCTTCCGATTTCCACCCCTGTCTCATCTTCACATGGTCCATCTCTGACACTTCCCTTCCCTTCCTTGGCCTCTCTGTCTCCATTTCTGTGATAGACTGTCCATCAGTATTCATTACAAGCCTACCGACTCCCACAGCTACCTTGACTACAGCTCCTCACATCCTGCTTCCTGTAAGGACTCCATCCCATTCTCCCATTTCCTCCACCTCAATTGCATCTTTTCCAATGATGCCACTTTCCAAAACAGCACTTCTGACATGTCTTCCTTTTTCCTGAACTGAGGGATCACCCCCAATGTGGTTGACAGAGCCCTCAGCTTTGTCTGACCCATCTCCCATACCCCTCCCTTCACCCCTTCCCCTCCCTCCCAGAACCATGATAGAGTTCTCCTCGTCCTCAATTTTCACTCCACCAGGCTCCAAATTCAAAGGATCATCCTCGGCCATTTCTGCCAACTCCAGCATGATGCCACCACCAAACACATCTTCCCCTCAACTCCCTGTCAGCATTCCATAGGGATTGTGACAGTCTGGGTCCACTCACCCATCACCCTCAACTCCTCAGCCCCTTCCCACTGCACATTCCCATGCAGTCACAGAAGATGCAACACCAGCCCCTTTACCTTCTCCCTCCTCACCGTCCAAGGCCCCAAACACTCCTTTTCAAATTAGGTGCTTCCCTTGCATCTCCTTCAATTTGGTCTACTGCATTCGCTGCTCCCAGTGTGGTCTGCTCTACATTGGAGAGACCAAACATAGACTGGGTGACCACTTTGCAGAACACCTTCAGTCAGTCTGCAAACATGACCCAGACCTTCCCAGCACCTCAGCTTCCGATTGCAGCCTTTCGGACTAAACATCGAGTTCAACAACTTCAGACCATGAACTGTTTCCTCCATCTTGACCTTTTTTTAATCCAATTATTTTTAAACTTTTATTTATTTATCACATAATCACAGTATCTTTACAGTGCAGAATGAGGCCATTCAGCCCATCGAGTCTGCACTGGCTCTTTGAAAGAGCATTCTACCTAGTTCCACTCCCCTGTCTTATCCCTCGTAACCTTGCACATTCTCTCTCTTCAGATAGCAATCCAATTCCCTTTTGAATACCTCGATTGAAACTGCCTCCACCATCCTTTCAGGAAGTTTGTTCCAGACTCCAACAACCCTCAGGGTGAAATTTTTTTTCCTCACATGACATTAATTCCTTTTTCCAATTACTTTGAATCTGTGCCCTTTAGTTCTTGATGGTCTCTTGAGTGGGAACAATTTCTCACTATTTACCCTGTCCATATCCCTCAGGATCTTGAATACCTCTATAAAGTCTCCTCTCAGCCTTCTTTTCTCCAGGGAAAACAGTCCAAACCTCTAAATCTATCCTCATAGCTACACTTCTTCATCCTGAATCATTCTTGTGAATCTCCTCTGTACTCTCTCCAATGCCTTCATATCTTTCCTCCAGAACTGGGTGCTGTACTCCAGATGAGGCCTACCTCGTGTCTTTTACATGTTCAACATGATCTCCTTACTCTTGTACTCAATGCCCCTATTAATAAAGCTTAAGATACTATACGCTTTATTAACTGCTCTCTCAACCTGCCCTGCCACCTTCAGTGACCTTTGTACATATACACTGAGGTCCCTCTCTTCCTGCACCTCCTTTAGAGGCTCTCCCTTTATTTTATACTGTCCCACCACACCTTTCCTGCCAAAGTGAAACATCTCACACTTCTCTGCATTGAACTTCATCTGCCACTTGTCTGCCCAATCCACCAATATGTTTATGTTCTTCTGAAATTCAAGGCTATCCCCATCACAGTTGACAACATTTCCAATTTTCATATCATCTGCAAATTTTGAAAACATGCCCTGCACACCACGGTCTAGGTCACTAATATATATCAGGAAGAGCAACCGTCCCAACACTGACCCTTGAGGAACTCCACTACAAACCTTCCTCCAATCTGAAAAACAGTCATTTATCACACTCTCTGTTTCCTGTCACTTAGTCAATTTCTTATCCAAGTGCCTACATTCTCTTTTATTCTATGAGCTGGAATTTTGCTCACAAGTCTGTTGTGTGACACTGTATCAAATGCCTTTTGAAAATCCATATACACCACATCAACAACATTACCCTTATCAACCTTCTCTGTTCCCTCCTCAAAAAACTCAAGCAAGTTAGTTAAACATGATTTTCCCTTGATGCGTCCATGCTGCCTTTCCTTAGTTATCCTGCACTTGTCTAAATGATTATTGATTTTATCCAGTACTATAGTTTCCAGAAGTTTCCCTACCACTGAAGTCAAACTGACTGGTCTGTATTTGCTGGCTTTATCCTTGCACCCTTTTTGAACAAGGGTGTAACATTCACAATTCTCCAGTCCTCTGGCACCTCCCCTGTGTCTAAGGAAGGCTGGAAGATTATCACTAGTGCCTCTGAAATTTCCACTCTCACTTCCCTCAATATCCTTGGATGTATCTCATCCGGTCCTGGTACCTTATCTATTTTAAGTAAAGATAGCCTAACACCTCCTTCCTCTTGATTGTAAGTTCTTCTAGTGTACCAGTTACGTCCTTTCTCACCTCGGCCTAACCACCCATGCATCTAGGCCAAGGAAGGATTCCCACTGGCACCTTTTATCCAGGCTCCCCTGTCGGAACACATGCACCATGAATGTCAGACCAAATGGTCACTGGGCATCATCCATCAGCAATTGTAATCTCTGTTTAGACGATAAGATGTAGGAGCAGAAGTTGGCCATTCGGCCCATCGAGCCTGCTCTGCCATTCAATGTGGTCATGGCTGATCTGATAATCCTCAACTCTACTTTCCTGCCTTTTCTCCATAACCCTTGATTCCCTTACTGATTAAAAATCTATCTACCTCAGTTTGAATATACTTAACAACCCAATTTCCACAGCCCTCTATGGTAAAGAATTCCACAGATTCATTACCCCCTGAGAGAAGAAATTCCTCCTCATCTCTGTCTTAAATAGGCGACTCCTTACTCTGAGATTATGCCCTCTGATCCTAAATTCTCCCAAAAGGGGAAACAACCTCTCAGCATCTACTCTGTCAAACCCCCTAAGAATCTGTTACCTGTTGAACTTGTATGCTAGCTTTTTGTGATTCATGCACAAGGATACCCAAATCCCTCTGTGCTGCAGCTTTCTGCAGTCTTTCTCCATTTAAACAATACTCAGCTCCTCTATTCTTCCTGCCAAAGTGCATAACCTCACTTTTTTGCACATTATATCCCAACTACCAAGTTTTTGCCCACTTACTTAACCTGTCTATATCCCTCTGTAGACTCTTTGTGTCAACCTCACCACTTGCCCTCCCACCTGTTTTTGTGTCATCTGCAAACTTGGCAATAGTACATTCACTTCCCACATCCAAGTCATAAATATATATTGTAAATAATAATACATATTATATGATCACTATATTAATACATATTGCAAATAATAATTTTAGAGATCTTAGCATAAGTTTAAATCTTATGAATTCCTTAGAATATACAGCTCCTAGCACATGGCCTGACTGTACACAGGACAGAATGTGTATATTTATTCATTTAAACATTTTTTTTCATCCTTTTTCCCCAGCATCCCCACCCCCCCACCCCACTGCCTCCACAGGGCCATCTGTCACTTGTTTCTATGTTGTGCTTTCACAGAGCGCTGAGCCTTGTACTGCTATTAACACATGCTATCTTACCTTTGTGCCACTATCAGTACTTTCTTTGGTCTTTAACACTACCATTAACACACCCTTTGTCCTGTGTCCATGACATCTTTGTCAATTTCTACTTAGCTCTCACCTCTCCCTGACCTATTTTGTTCCAATTGCATCAACCCCTCTTCAACAGTATAAAGCCCATCACGTTTCTACTGCTCTTTAGCTCTGAAGAAGAGTCATACGGACTGGAAACGTTAACTCTGTTTCTCTCTCCACAGATGCTGCCAGACCTGCTGAGCTTTTCCAGCATTTTCTGTTTTTATTTTATGTTAATTATCAGACAGGTTCATTATCAAATGAGTATCTGCGAAATACAATAATACAAACCAAAGTATAGAGGGACACTAACCTGTGAGCTACTCCGATGATAAGCAGGATATGGCAATGGAGAAGAAAGGCTGTCGTGTGTTAGGGCTGGGTACTGACTCTGAATTGGAAGGGAGGGCTGATTGCTGTAACTACCATAGCTGTACCCTCCTGTGTACCTATGAGAAAACAGGTTTTCACAATGATGTACACTACTGACAGCATTTCCCCCAACAAAAGGTTCAGTTAAAAATAATTGCATCATTTATTGGCCATTGACATAAAACTCAAATTGTATGACAGTGCCCGCTTTAGCTCATCAATTGAGATGCCAGCATTAAAATACACACCATGGAGTTGTATTTCTAACCAAACCTACCCATCCACACACCCAGATCAAGGAGGGAATTCCCACTGCCCCCTATTATCCAGGGTCCCCTGTAGGAACACATGCACCATGAATGTCAGGCCAAATGGTCTGTCTCTGGTCACTGGTGTTTTACCAGTGAGCAAAGCCAGTGAGCTGGGAACAGATGTGGAATTGTCTCTTGATATGAATCTGTGACATCAGGAGCGGAAGGGAAGACACTGGGGATAAAAGCTAGATAACTAAACTGGGCATTACCCATCAGCAATTGTAAACTCTTTCTTTTAGAGATCTTAGCATAAGTTTTAAATCTTATGAATTCCTTAGAATATACAGCTCCTAGCACATGGCCTGACTGTACACAGGACAGAATGTGTATATGCTTTGAAAGAATATAACCCATTCAGCGAAAATGGTGTACCAGCAGCAGAAGTGGGTACATAGGTGTACCAGCGGAGGGAGATACACAGGGAACTATACACGAGTAACAGCAGAGGGAGGTACAAAGGTGTAACAATAGAGGGAGGATACTGTGATATTGGGAGGAAACAAACATATATATAAACAACTCTATAATATCTAAATGCAGAGGGATTTGGGTGCCCTGGTGAACATGAAGTATAAAAAGTTAGTATGCATAAAATAAGGGGTCTCCCATTTGAGACGGAGATGAGAAGAAACTTTTTCTCTCAGAGAATTGTGAGTCTGCGGGACTCTCTTCCCCAGAGACCAATAGAGGCAGGGCCACTGAATATTTTTTTAAGGTAAAGATAGATTCTTGATTAACAAGGGAGTCAAACGATATTGGGAGTAGGCAGGAACGTGGCTTTGAGGCCACAATCAGATGGACCATGATCTTTTTAAATGGCGGAACAGACTCGAGGGGCCGAATGGCCTACTCCCACTCCTAATTTGTATGTTCGTATTGCACATCGCTTTAGGTCACAATTTCACGTCCAGCTACAAATCAGATACATTTCACTAAGGAAACCAACCAACAACAGAAACTAAATTGACTGAATAAGAAGTGAAAGGGCCTACCCATGTTCCTCTCTGTGTGGGTAGACTGGCATTCTGTGAGTTGAGGATGCCGTGGGCACATTATTGCTTCTCATACAGGGTAGCTGTTGCGGGCTGTCGGGTGGTGCGGAGCCTGTTGTAACAGTATATGTCAGAGACCAAGTGTATGATTGGACAGCTCCTGCAAGAACAAAGATTCATAAGCATCTGGGGACAACATACTAAACAATTATACAATTCCTTAAATTGAATGTATTCTTAATGGGGACAGGCGTTTTACCTGGCCATGTAATTGTAGCCATATTGAAAGAATACTTTTAGAATAGCTTTTCTAAAAATATCTTTGCTCATGACAGTCGAAACTTCCGTACAAATAACTGGTGTGGGAAAGAGTGTAAAGATGCAACAATTTAACTGGAGATTTTTTAAATGCAGATTCTTAAAGGAGAGGATATTATTTTGGCCTGGACTATAATCTGTTTAATAGGATAACCAAGGCATGAAGGATATAAGCTTGAGTATAAGATAAAAGGGAAGATTTTCATTTGTATAGCTTCTTATCACCTCCTCCGTCCATCCATTCTCATTGTGCGCTGCCTCAAACATCAGAGGATGCGGGTGTCCCAAAGCATTGCTGTACAGCCAGTGAAGCATTTCTGCAGTGCAGTCATTCTTGTGGAAGCATGGCAACCAATTTGTTCACAGGAAACTCCCACAGACAGCAATGACATAATGACGAGATAATTTGCCTAAGTGGCATTGGTTGAGGGATAAATATTATCCAGGACACTGGGGGAAAGACACCTGCTCTTCTTTGAAATTATGCTATAGGATCTTTGATGTTTACCTGCGAGAGTAGACAGAGCCTCGCTTTAAATTCTCATGTAAAAGATGGCATCTCCAATAGTGCAGCACTCCCTCAGTGCTTTACAGTGGATGTCAGCTGAGATATTTGAGCTCAAGTTTTTGGAGTAAGGACTTAAACCCACAACCTTCCGACTTCCCCCAAAGCCACAGCAGGCAAGGCAAAATGGAATTAGGTAAGCACTTGAAAAGGAAAGATTTGCAAGACTATGGGGAAAGTGGGACTAATTGGGTAGCCCTTTCAGAGAGCTGGCACAGACACAATGGGCTGAAAAGCCTCCTCCTATTCGGAAAGCATCTGTGATTCTACGACCAGGAAGTCCGCTTGATCATTGCTCTGGCTTCAGAACTCAATACCCATTCCTCCATCACCAATGCCCAGCAGCAACCGTTTGGCTGATCAAGAGGCCGAGAGAGACAAGAACAGCAAAGTTTGGCGCCACCATCCCGATCAGGTTCTCCTCCAAGCCACACGTAATATACTCCTGTTGTTTCACCCTTGTTGAATCGTAGGGTGGAATCGTCCCAAGCGCGGTACCAGGCTGGAAAAAGGACGATTTACCTGCCAGCCAAACTGGCGATTTTTCACACTCTATTGTCCCAATCCCGCCTCCTTAATAACACGTTCTCGGGAAAGACGCCAGTTCGCTGGTGGGCGGACTTTCATTCGCCCATCACACCATCACCTCGCCGCTTCCTCACGCGGGGCACCATGTTTAAAGTGCAGCCGTGCGCACACCTCTCAGAGCTTCCAGCCCAAGGTCGCTGCACAGAAGACATGGCCCCGAAAAGCAAGAAGGCTGCAGCCTCCCCCCTCCACCCGATTCAGTGATGCCTCACTAGAAGGCCTTTATGATGCTGTGGAGGCCCAGCAGGATGTCCTCTACCCACCCCCCCTCCCGTCTGGCAGCAAGAGGGGCAGCAACATCACCAATCCGGCTTGGGAGGGCAGTGGTAGCTGTGGTCAGCGCCAACATCCTGCAAAAGAGGACAGCCACCCAGTGCCACAAGAGGATGAATGATCTCCTCCGTACCACCAGGGTAAGTCACTCTTCTCATCACTCTCAGCTCTCACACTCACACACCTATCACTCACTGCCAGTTCAAGGGACATCACCATTCACTCTCTCACACTCACCTTCATTGACCTCATCCCGTGCATTGCAGCACTCAGCACCCACACATGCCAGGCATAATTACCATCTGGCCTCACAAGTGTCCTACTTACATTCTCTCCAACCGTATTCACTCAGGACCAGCTGGCACACAATAAAAGGGAGTGGTTGCAGACTGGTGGAGGAATAGTTGAAATCAGCGTCCTCTCAAACTTTGAAAATAGAGTCATCCAGAGGACCTGGACCATTCCTGTGCCGACGGTGAAGTTGGCAGTGCTCAACCAAGGTCAACAACCATTCTGTGAGTGATATGTCCTGTTTCACAGGCCACTCCACACAGAAATTATCCCCCCCCTCGCTTCCGCTGTCACATCTTGAAAACAGCCAACGGAGTCCACAGGCAAGGTCCTCGACTCAAGCCTCGAAGACACCTCAGAAGAGGAATCTGCTGAACCTCTCCCTGAAGACCCGTCACAGCGCCCACCCACACCCTCCACCAGCGCAGAGACACACGCCTCAGTGGGACCTTGCTTTAGAGTAGCCTCGGGGTCACAATCTGGTGAGCACGTTGCACTGTCTGATCCACAGAAAGGAGGCAGGGACTCCCCAGGTCTTCGGCACTCAGGGGACTGCTGGAAACCAGAAATCTGCTGAGTCCGAGTCGGATGAGGAGCCTCTGGACTCGGTCATGTCACAGTTGCTGGAGCTGCAAAGGCAAGCTCGGGAACATCAGGAAGGGATGTCCGCTGCATTCCTTAGGTTGCAGGGCACAATGGAGGAGTCTGTCTGCCTTCAGGCTGAGGTGATAGCACTGCATGCCAACACACCAAGGTCAACACTGATAAGATGGCAGCCGCCATGGAGACCTTGGTCCAGGACATTGGTCCTGAACTGCTGCAGGGGCACGCTCCATTGCTGACACCATAGTTGGCCTCCAACAGTGCCAACGTGAAAGGGGTGAAAGTCAGCTCGATCTCACCTTGAGGAGAAGGGGAAGCTGGAGTATCAGCCAGGGACCCTGGGGTACTCATAGGGAGGAGGATCAGCAGTTGCATCTCCCAGGACCATCCAGGCTCCAGTGGTGTCCGGCCCATCCAATTCCCCTCTCCCAGTGGTCCCCGCAGCTCCAACTCCGCAGGCCAAGGAGGGAGCCACTGCCGCACAGCAGGACCCCGAAAACAGGCCGGGGCCCTCCAGGTCTCAGCCCTCCAGAGGACACCCGTCAAGACCATCACAGACAGGGCGTAGCAGTCAGCAGGCTGCCCCCACCTCCACTGTGGATGCTGGGGGAGAACCAAGACATAGCGGCAGGGTTAGGAAGATTAAGAAGATGTAGTTGCACAGCCTGAGCATGGGTGTCACTTGTACATACTGACAATACTGTGCACTATTGTAAATAAACTCCCAAGAATGTCTCCTTGCTTATGGCTCCTTGTTAGATGAGCAGTGTTTGTGTTAGTCAGATGTGAACCCTTGGTCCCTGAATAAGATAAAGGCAGGTGTCTCAGTCCAGGGCCTCGTCCCTATGCTTTGTGCAGCCTTCCCAGCACACTGAGGGTGCAGCTTCACTGTCACTGGACACCTCAGTCATGCCTGTGCCTCGAGGGGGCTTAGCACTGCTGTCAGAATGTCCTGGGCCAGCGGCACGCAGGTCCCTCATTCCCTCTGCGTGCTCTCAGCACCTTTGAGATGTGGCAGGCCCCGCATCTCATCAGCAGCCTCATTGCTTTCAACCTCACTTCAAGGACCCCCTCACCCTCATCCCCGTGGACATCCTCCTCATTGGAGTAGATGTGCGGCTCCTCCTCAGCCAGCTCCTCTCCCCATTGCAGCGCCAGGTTGTAAAGGGCGCAGCAGGCAACGGTGATGAGTGACGCCCCCTGTGGACTGTTTCTCAGGGCTCCAGCAGACCGGTCCAGGCACTGGAACCTCCCTTTCAGCAAGCTGTTGGTTTGCTTCACCAAAGTGCAAGTTGCAGCATGAGCCTCGCTGTGCCTCCTCTCTGCTGTAGCCTGAAGCCACTGCACAGGTATCATCAGCCACAGTCTCTGAAGGCAGCTCTTGTCCCTGAGTAGCCAACCCTGCAGCCTCTGTGCACCCTGGAAGATGTCAGGGAACTGAGGCCAACTAAGAATGTAGGAGTCATGAACACTCCCTGGGAACCATGTGCAGACTGCAGGATGCATTTCTAGTGGTCACACATCAGCTGAACATTCAGCGAATGGAAGCCCTTGCTGTTGATATAGTTGACTGCATGTTGCCACGGAGATTGAGCGCCATGTGAGTGCAGTCGATCGTGGGAAACCTGAGTTCAGGGCGAATCCAATCGCTCTCGCATCCTGAATTTTCTGGTCCCTGGCAAAATGCACAAAGCTGTGTGCCCTCGTGAAGATGGCATCCATAACCTCATGGATGCATTTGTGGGTGGAGGCTTGTGAGATTCCACAGAGGTCACCTGTGGAGCCCTGAAAGGAACCACTGGTGTAGAAACTGAGCACCGTGGTCACTCTCACGGCTGCTGGCACTGGGTGCCCTCCATGCCCCCATGGCACCAAATCCTGCAGCAGGTGGCCAACCAGTTCCCTTGACATGCGCAGTCTTCAGCGACACTGGTTCTTGATCATCTGCAGGAATGAAAGGCGGGGTCTATAGACCCTGGGTCTAGCTGGGCACCAGCTCACTGTGGATCTTCAGCTATGTGTGCAGAAGCCCCAGCCGCTCCTTTTTCCTGAGAGTGCTGCTCCTCTCTCTGCCCAGCCAGGCGCCTCCCTCACTTTCTTCTCCATCGTCTCTGCTCCCTGTAAGCCATGAGGCTGGGTCACCAGGCTCCATGCTCCTGATGTACTCCTCCTGCAGGATGAAAGACAGAGAGAGAGAGAGACGTGTGGGTTAGCTTGGGTATACTAAGAACCGCTCCTGATTAAGTCTGAAGACCCCTTAACACACCTCAGAGAGCGCTGACCACCACTTGGATGGCCAGAGTTTAGTGCGCTTCATGGCTGCCTGAAACCCCACCCACCTCCATCTCACTCCACCGGATCGATTGGCAGCAGCTTTGCCCATTGGACTACATGCTGTGCTCTCAGCTCAGGCACAGGCATTCTCCTAACCCACACTGCAAGGCTGCACTGTTAGCTTGAACCATGGGGGAGACTGGGCCAAACCTGAATGATGACAGTGCAAGGGGCTGTGAGAGCCTCCACCAGTCACTGATCCATGGCCAACTTTAGCAAGGATATTGTACAACATTCCAGTCGTCCAATTGTTCTGCAGTTCACTAAAACACTCGTTAGTTTGCAGTCTGTGCCCAAGGGGGTGAAAAGCTCTGGGGCACTTTCATGCCTCTGCGTTGCTGACTGGACAGACAAGCTAGAGACCCGACTCCACACACGTCAATGTGGCTGCACCTGAACTGTTTCAGCTGCGGAGGAATGGACACGTTATACAAGGTGTCCCTAACGCGCAGCCACTTCCCTCCCTCCCACACGTACTAGTGCACCACCTTCAACCACAGTGCAGCCCTTGTCCTGGCATCACGCTGCCAGCCAGCAAAATGCGACTTGCCACTGCCCTCACCTGAATGCGTGGCGCCTCAACCTTGAGGTCCAACAGGCTATCCCCACAAGCACTGCGCAACGTTACAGTGCACTCACCTCCGAGCTCCCCTCAAAGTGCAGCTCGCCAAGCGCACACCTTATAAATGCTGTTGTGAAACACGTCCATGACCCAGCATGGTGGTGGTGGGGGGTGGGTGGGGGGTGAGCGGGGGGGTGGTGGGTTGGTGGGGGGGTGGGGGGGGGGGGGGCGGTGATTCCAGTTCTAGGCTCATAATGATATGCAGATGTATTAAAATGAAGTTCCTGATGTGCAGGGGTGGGAAATGCGACCCGCCGTTGACAGGTGGCGCAGACGATTGCAAACTGATTTCACGGTGTCATGAAACTGATTTTTGGCATTCTCGCCATGTTGCCTGCTCACATCACCAAGCCCGTAGCCAATGGGAGTGGGCGATTCCACCCATGGAGTCAGTATAGCACAGGAGGAGGCTATTCGAACCATCAAGTCCATGCCGGCTCTCGGTACAGCCAGTCACTCACGTTCCCCACATTCCCCTTGCTTTATCCCTGTACCCCTACAAGTTTATTTCCCTCAGGTGCTCAGGGTTGCCAAGTCTTTACCACTCACCGTGTAGAAAGTCCTTCCTCACATCCCCCTCTATATCTCTTGCCCATAACCTTAAATTTGTGTCCACTAGTCCTTGTGCCATCAGCTAATAGGAACGGCTTTTCTTTGTCTACCTTATCCAAACCTGTCACACCCATTAAATCTCCCCTCAATCTCCTTTGATCCAAGGAGAACAACCCCAGCTTCTCCAACCTAACCCTGCAGCTAATATCCCCCATCCCTGGAACCATTCCGGGTAAATCTCCTCTGCAACCTCTCAAGGACCCTCCCGTCCTTCCTAAAGTGTGGTGACCAGAACTGGATGCAATACTCTAGTTGAGGCCTAACCAGAGCTTTATCCAGGTTCAGCGTAACTTCCCTGCTTTGGGGCTTACATAGGATCATAGGAATTAGGAGCAGGAGTAGGCCATTCAGCCCCTCAAGCCTACTCTGCCATTCAATTAGATCATGGCTGATCTTTTAGCTTACTATCCCCATATCCCTTGATATCTTTAATATCTACTCAATACCCCTAATTATGAAACCCAACGTCCGTTATGCTTTGCTAATTAATCTGTTAATATGTCCTGCCACCTTCAAAGATCTAGGTATGTGAACTCCCAGGCCCCTCTGTCTCTATACACTCTTTAGAATTGTGCCATTAAGTCTACTGTGCCTCTTCCTATCCCTCCTGCCAAAGTTCATCACTTCACACCTCTCTGTATTGAATTCCATCTGCCACTTGTCTGCCCATTCTGATAGAAAATCTATATCACCATCATTGTTTGCCACCTCTCTAAGTTTGGTAAGCCAGTATCCTGGGATTCCTTACTTAGCAGCATCTTCACTAAGAGGCTGTAGTGGTTCAGGGAGGCCCACCTCCACCTTCTCAATGGAAACTAGGGATCATAGAATCACAGGATGTTACAGAACCCAAAGGAAGACATTCAGCCCATCATACCTGTGCCAGCTCTTTGGTACAGCTATACAATGAATCCCAGTCCACTGCTCTTTCCCCAAAGCCCTGCAAAAATGTGCAGGCTGGAGAAAATCTGACCTGCAGGATTTTACACCCTCTGAGATGCACACCCAACCGATGTGAATTTTCGCAGGATATGTCTTTTCACGCTGGGGTTGGGTTCACAGTGCAGTTTGCGAGCCACGATGGAGTGTACAGGGAGTGTGGGTGCAGAGGTGGGCTTGTTAGAAGGTCCACTTCAGTTCCCTAACACATCAGCCCAGTTCCCAAGATCGTTTAAAGGCCCCCTCAACCTCACTCCTCACCCCCATTCACCCCTATGCCACCCTCTGCCCCTTCAAACCACCCATGCCACCTCCATGCCTCCATGCTCCCCATGTATCCTTCATTGCCACTCACCTATTATGCACCATGTACATGTCCTCAGGAGTCATCCAATTGCAATGGGAATTATTTAAAAATCTATATTTTTTTAAATTAAACCTCTAACAATCTAATAAAACCCTGAAATCAAACACATTATCATTGATACTGGAAAGAGAAAAAAGCTCCAACAAATGATGTAGCCCTTTAAGTGCCTATTAGATTTGTAAACAAACAATAAACCACATCAAAGGCATATTCTATTATTACAGTCTCTAAAATGTTCCAAGCGTCCTTGGACCAATAGATCACTGCTGAGCTGAAATCATTATTGGCTTTTGAAAACCAGCCAATCATTCATAATGGCTACAGCTGACATAACAAAAGCTTCCAGCTACACTGCCTGAAGCTAATAGAATGGAATGGTGTCCCATTCCATTTTCAAAGTAGAGTGCCTGTCTATCAATGCAGAGGAGCAAGTGCAGAGATTTTATTTTCAAATTTCAAAAGCAGAGTTTTTTTAACAGTTGTCAGGACATTTTTTTTTTACATTATTTTACATTTTAGGGCATTGTGGCACTTTCTTCAAAGCAAAAAATACTGTAATGCATGAGAGCACTGATACGATGGTGGCCAATGTAAGGCTCAACTTACCTTTGCCAGGCAGACCACTTAAATGAATCTTTGTATTTAAACACATCCACATTACAATACAGTATCCAATAGGGACATTTGAAAGTGTCAAAGTATTTTACCTATGCCTTTCAGAACGTTACCGGCTCCTCAACAGGCTTCCCCCAGTGGTCACAAGCTCTCCAACGAGTTGTGCTTTTTAGCGCTTCCACAGCCTGTGTTAGCACACAGTCATTGTGTGTGTGGGAGGAAACGCAATTTTCCTGTTGTCCTCACAATGGGGACCCAGGCAACACTGGAAATGGCGAGGGGCCGGGGTGGGGGGAGTGGGGGGAACTGGCTTTCCAGCAAGAGAAAAAAACAACTAAGCTCAGCGTTTCAGAACGCGACCCATACCTCCACTGGGAGACAAAAATCCGACCCATTCTCTCCGCTGTTCATTAATCTCGAACTAACACACCTTTCCCTCCCCCCTATTCCCCAGGGGGCCGGGGGGTTCCATGGCTCACCTGGTGCTGTTAATCCAGTGTATTCAGGAGACTGGCTGCTGACAGGTGAGGCTGGTTGGATTTCCGCAGTGATGGATTTTGCGGGAGAGAAAGGGCCTGGCGATTGCGTTGGTGGAGTGTGATCTGACGATCCCGCATCTTCCCTCCTGTCTCCTGCACATTGATAAAAAGATCCAGAGGGTTCATCAGTGATTGGCCAGTGCTGGTGGCTACCCTTTGATATAATATTCTCCCCATGGTTGACTTCATTGCTGCAGCTACCATGGTAACCGGGCAGTGTGCTATACAACAGCAAAGGAATCTAAAAGATATGTAAAGAGGAACTGGGAATGGCAACAACTACTTGCAGTTATATGGAGACTTTAACTTTAATACCTCATGGGGGTTCACAGCGATGTTATAATGTAGGGAAAAATGAGGTTGTCCATTTTGGCAGAGAGCATAGAAAAGCAGAATGCTCTTTAAATGGAGAGAGGCTGCAGAATGCAATGGTTCAGAGGGGCTTAGGTGCATAAATCACAAGAAGTCAGCATGCAGTTAGAGTGAGTAATTAGAAAAGCAAATGAGATATTTGCCTCTATTGCAAGGTGGATGGGGAGTCTTAGTATAACTGTGCAGGGCGTTGGTGAGACTGCACCTGGAGTACTGTGTGCAGTTTTGGTCCCCTTACTTAAGGGTGGGACATGCATGCATTAGAAGCAGTTTGGAGAAGGTTCACTAGGCTGATCCCTGGGATGAAGGGGTTTGTGTTATGAAGAAAATTGAGCCACTACTCTCTGGAGTTTTGAAGAATGAGAGGCAACCTGATTGAAACATAGGGCAGGATTTTACCCTTGGAGCGGGTGCTTGGCAGGGGAGGTTAGGAAGCCAACCACCGCCCACAATCGGCTCCTCACCGCGATTTTACGCGGGCGGAGCCAATTAAGGTTCACCCAGCTTGGAACACGAGCAGCGGCGCTGAGTGCGGCCTGTGTGGGCGGAGGGAGGAGGGCAAGCAGGCCTGGTGTGAGCTTCACGCACGCGTGTGAAAAAGTGCTTCAGTCTCCAGGAAGCACGGAGCTGTCTCAGGGAGACGGAGCACTGTTCAAAAAAACATAAAATAAAACTGTCATACAATGACTCGGTCACATGGGCAGGGACATGTTTTTAATTCGAAAACTAAAATTTTTATTTGATGCTTGTTTGATTTCGGAAACCTCATCCTGCCCGCGATTGGGGTTTCCTAAGTTGTGTGAAGGCCACTTGGCCTTTTCGCCTGCCCCACCAAGCGTTAGGCTGGACGGGTAGCGTAAATTTGAATTTAATTAGCTTCTTAATGGCCTTAATAGGCTTTTTAATTGTCGGCGGGAGCACAGCCAACCCCAGCGTGCGGCCGTCAAATGAAACGTCATGAGACTGGGTGATGACATCAGGACACTCGCCCAACGTCATCGCACGCCATTTTACACTCAGCCATGTGGGACGCGCAACCGCACGCTAAGCGTAATATTCTGCCCATAAAAGATTATACAGGGGCAAGGGGCATGGGGAGCGGGGGGCAGGCTGACAGGATAGATACTGAGAGGGTGTTTCCCTTGGGGGGAATGTAAAACTAGGGGGCGTAGTTTAAAAATAAAGGGGGTCTCCCTTTCAAGTTGGAGGTGAGGAGGTAATTCTTCTCTCAAAGGGTCATTAGTGTTTGGAATTCTCTTCCTCAGAGAGCAGTGGAGGCTGTGTCAGTGAATATATTCAAGGCTGAGTTAGACAGGCTTTTGACAGACAAGGGAGTCAATGGTGGGTGGTGGGGGAACAGGCAAGAAAGTGGAGTTGAGGCCACAATCAGATCAGCCATGATCTTAATGAATGGCAGTGTAGGCTTGAGAGATTCAATAGCCTACTGTGGCTCCTAACCTGTACGTTCATGTGCTCAAACATAGTTTGTCACCAAGCCACATAAGGATTGATGACCCAAAACTTGGTCAAAGAGGTAGTGAGGGGGCTTCAGAATCATCGAATCATGCAGCACAGAAGGAGGCCATTCAGCCCATTAAAATTCTGCTGGCTCTTTGCAAAAAACTATCCAGTTAGTCCCACACTGCCATGCTCTTTCCTCATAGCCCAATAATATCTTTTCTTCAAGCATTTATTAATTCCTTTTGAAAGTTACAATTGAACCTGCTTCCACCATCCTTTCAGACAGTGTGTTCAACTCATTGTGGAGAAACATTTTCTCATACTGCTTCTGGTTCTTTTGCTTATCACTCTAAATCCCTTGGTTACTGACTCTTCTGCCACTGAAAGTTTCTCTTTATATGTACTCTATGAAAGCAATTCATGATTTCATGGCTACCTCTAATAATTCCCTCTCAGCCTTGTCTGCTCTGCAGAGAACAATCCCAGCTTCTCCAGTCTCTCTATGTAACTGAAATCCCTCATTCCTTGGTGCTATTCTTGTAAATCTCTTCTGCACCTTCTCCAAGGCCTTGGCATCTTTCCTAAAATGTGATGCACAGAATTGGACCCAATACTCTGGCTGAGGCTGAGCCAGTGTTTTATAAAGGTTTGACATCACTTCCTTGCTTTTGCATTTTCTATATTTATTAATCAAGCCAAGGATCCCATATATCCCGTTCAACAGTTTTCACAACTTACCCTGCCATCTTCAATGATATGCGTACACTTCCCCCTCACCAGCTCTCTCTGTTCCTGCAGCCCTTTCTAAAATTGTACCATTCAATTCACTTTGCCTTTCCTCATTCTCCTACCACACTTCTCTGCATTAAGTTTCACCTCTCATGTATCCACCCCTTTCACCTGCCTGCCTCTATTCTTCTGAGTTCTGTTACTTACCTTCCTCACTGTTTACCACATTTACAAGTGTTGAGTTGTCTGCAACCTTTGAAATCTATGCCCCGTACATCCAAGTCCGGGTCATTAATAGGTACCTTAAAGGAGGTAGAGAGGATTAGGGAGGAAATTCCAGAACTTAGGGCCCAGGAAGCTGAAGGTAAAGCCACCAATGGTGCAGCGATGGCCATGAAACTAATAGTAATCTTCAATTTACCTGAGCTGGCTTCTCCTTTCATTGCCCTCATTAGTTCATTTGCTCTTTCCTGACAGTGCAGAGATTCCAGAAGATAAAGTACGTAGTCATCAAATGTCAGGTGGATTAGGTGGAATGAGCCTGGAGCAGATGAAAGACATTTATTGAAACATTTATGATGCACTGTTAATTCAGCTCAATAATTCTTTGCTGATGATTATGCAAAGCTTGTTTTTATTGTCCATCTCCAGAAGTTCTGACGGTATCGAGTCAATGGGGTTAGATTTTGACATTGCGCGAGCGTGAAACCATTGATGGAAAGCAGGTGACCCATTTCACATCTCTTTCCATTTTTATTCTTAGTGTTTCAATGGAGAGATATAAAACAGGAAGTGGATTCATCGTACACTATCACACAACATAAAGATCAACCCAAAATAGCCAACCTGATAATGGATCACCCAATTCTGGGCAGTATATGTGAACAAGTGTAAGGTGCTCTGATTCCTGCATTAAAGTGGTACAGGAATTCTTCTCGGTGTGATGACTCAGATTGTACAGGCTATTATACTCCAGAAAGCCTGATGGTGAAGGATAGAACCAGAGCTAATCTTTACACACTTTTATAAGCATTTAATTACAGAAATGCACATTACAAACTTGCTCCTCCTCACCCAAGAACCACAGTTCTCATTTTTAGGGCCATACGTGAGTCCACAGTTAATGCCCGTCATCTGCATACAACTAAATACACTTAACATACAATTACCGCACACATTCTGATTTAATCCATTGGAGCCTTATATATTCTCAGAATTTCAACAAATGCACATCAACAGATGTGAATCCAGCAACAAGAACCTACATTTACTTAACACCTTTAGCATAACCAAACATCCCAAAGTGCTTCACAGGAGTATTTATAAAACAAAGCATGACACTGAGGCATTGCTTGACTGGGAGCCAAGCAATTCAATCTGAGTGAACAAGTCCCGCTTCCCCTATTTCCCCTGTGCTCGCTGGTTTACATTGGCTCCCGCTCAAGCAACATCTTGACTTTAAAAATCTCATCTACATTTTCAAATCCCTCCATGACCTCACCCCCTCCCTCTATCTGTAACTTCCTCCAGCCCCACAATCCTCCAAGATCTCAGTGCTCATCGCTTTCTGGCCTCTTGAGCATTCCCGATTACAATCGCTCCATCATTGGCGGCTGTGCCTTCAGTTGTCTCGACCCCAGGCTTTGAATCCCCTTCCTTTGTCTCTCTGGTTTCCTCCCGTAGGGCACTCCTTAAAAGCATTTGGTTATTTGACCAAACATCTCCTTATGTGGCTCGATGTCGTATTTTGTTTTAGAATGCTCCTGTGAAGCACCTTGGTATTTTTTATTATATTAAAGGTGCTATATAAATATAAGTAATTGCCGTTGTTGTGACATCACACCATAACAGTAAACCATGTGGGGTCTCAGCTGATTTGTTTTAATCATAGCTTTTCAGAGCTGTTGGGGAACAATTGTGTCATCAAAACACAACAACCACTTGCATTTATATAGTGCCTTTAACATAAAGAAGTCAGGTGGTGAGCTACTCGTCGCAGATCCTCTGATCTGCTCTTGTAGCCACAGTATTTATATGGCTGGTCCAGTTCACTTGCTGGTCAATGGTAACTCCCAGAATGTAGATAGTGGGGGATTCAGTGATGATGATGCCATTGAATGTCAAGGGGAGATGATTAAATTCTTTCTGGTTGGAGATGGTCATTGCCTGGCACTTCTGTGGTACGAATGTTACTTGCCACTTATCAGGCCAAGCCTGAACCGTGGTCTAGATCTTGCTGCATTTGGATATAGACTGCTTCAGTATCTGAGGAGTCATGAATGGTGCTGAACATTGTGCAATCATCAGCGAACATCCCCACTTCTGACCTTATGATGGAGGGAAGGTCATTGATGAAGCAGCTGAAGATGGTTGGGCCGAGGACACTACCCTGAGGAACTCCTGCAGTGATATCCTGGAGCTGAGATGACTGACCTGCAACAATCACAATCACCTTCCTTTGTGCTAGGTATGACTCCAACTGGTGGAGAGTCTTTCTCCTGGTTCCCATTGACTCCAGTTTTGCTAGGGCTCCTTGATGCAACACTCAGTCAAATGCTGCCTTGATGTCAAAGGGCAGTCACTCTCACCTCACCTCAGGAGTTCAGCTCTTTTGTCCATGTTTGAACCAAGGCTGTAATGAGGTCAGGAGCTGAGTGGCCCTGGCAGAACCCAAACTGGGCGTCAGTGAACAGGTTGTTGCTAAGCAAATGCCTGTTGGTAGCACTGTTGATGATCCCTTTGATCATTTTGACCAGGTTGGATTTGTCCTGCTTTTTCTGTACAGGACATACCTGGGCAATTTTCCACATAGCTGGGTAGATGCCAGTGTTGTAGCTGTACTGGAACGGCTTGGCTAGGGGCACAGCAAGTTCTGGAGCACAAGTCTTCAGTATTATTGCCAGAATATTGTCAGGGCCCATAGCCTTTGCAGTATCCAGTGCCTTCAGCCGTTACTTGATATCACATGGAGTGAATTGATATGGCTGAAGACTGGCATCTGTGATGCTGGGGACCTCTGGAGGAGGCCGAGATAGATCATCCACTCGGCACTTCTGGCTGAAGATGGTAGCAAATGCTTCAGCCTTATCTTTTGCACTGATGTGCTGGGCTCCTCCATCATTGAGGATGGGGATATTTGTCGAGCCTCCTTCTCCAGTGAGTTGTTTAATTGTCCACCACCATTCACGACTGGATGTGGTAGGACTGATACGTTGGTTGTGGGAGCGCTTAGCCCTGTCTATCACTTGCCGCTTATGCTGTTTGATGTGCAAGTAGGAACATAGGAACAGGTATAGGCCATTTGACCCATCAAGCCAGCCCTGCCACTCAAACAGATCATGGCAGTTCAACTACCTCTTATGCTATTTTTCCCACTATCCCCTTATCCCTTGATGTCATCAGTATCTAATATCTAAAGTCTATCAATTGCTACCTTGAACATGCTCAATGACTGAACTTCCACAGGTCTCTGGGGTGGAGAATTCCAAAGATCTACCAACCTCTGAGTGAAAAAATTCCTTCTCATTGCAGTTTTAAATGGTCTGCCCCTTATTCTGACACTGTGTGCCCTGATTCTAGACTCACCAGCCAAGGGAAACATCCTATCCACACCTACCCTGTCACATCCTGTAAGAATTTTGTAAGTTTCAGTGAGATCACCTCCCATTCTTTGAAACTCTAGAGAATACAGGCCCCAGTTTCCTCAATCTCTCTTCATAAGACAGTCCCACCATCCCAGGGATTAGTCTGGTGAGCCTCCGTTGCACTCCCTCTATGTCAAGCCATATATCCTTCCTTAGGTAAGGAGACCAAAACTGTACACAATACTCCAGGGGTGGTCTCACCAAGGCCCCATACAATTGCAGCAAGACATCTTAACGCCTGAACTCAAATCCTCTTGCAATGAAGTCCAACATACCATTTGCCTTCCTAATCGCTTGCTGCACCTGCATGATAGCTTTCAGTGAGTCATGAACAAGGACACCCAGGTCCCTCTGGACTTCAACACTGCCCAACCTTTCACCATTTAAGAAATACTTTGCCTTCCTGTTTTTTCTACCAAAGTGGATAACTTCACATGTATTCACATTATATTCCATCTGCTATGTTCTTGCCCACTCATTTAGCCCAAGCATTCCTGTGTTGTAGCTTCACCAGGTTGACACCTCATTTTTAGGAATATCTGGTGCTGCTCTTGGCATGCCCTCCTGCACTCCTAATAGAACCAGGGTTGATCCCCTGGCTTGATGGTAATGGTAAAGTGGGGGATATGCCGGGCTATGAGGTTACAGATTGTGTTCGAGTACAATTCTGCTGCTGCTGATGGCCCACAGCACCTCATGAATGCCCAGATTTGAGTTGCTAGATCTGTTTGAAATCTATCCCATTTAACATAGTGGTAGTGGCACACAACACGATTGGTAGGTATCCTCAATGTGAAGACAGGACTTTGTCTCCACAATGGCTGTGCGGTCACTCTTACCGATACTGTCATGGACAGATGCATCTGTGGCAGTCAGGTTGGTGAGGGTGAGGTTAAGTATGTTTTTCCTTCTTGTTGGTTCCCTCATCACTTTCCGCAGACCCAGTCTAGCCGCTTTGTCCTTTAGGGCCCGGCAGCTCGGTCAGTGGTGGTGTTACCGAGCCACTCTTTGTGATGGACATTGAAGTCCCCCACCCAGAGTACATTCTGCGCTCTTGCCACCCTCAGTGCTTCTTCCAAGTGGTGTTCAACATGGAGGAGTACTGATGCATCAGCTGAGGGATGGGGGTGGGGCAGTCGGGGGGGTGGAGAGGTGGTAACCAGTAGGAGGTTTCCTTGCCTATGATCAACCTGGTGTCATGAGACATCATGGTCCAGAGCCAATGTTGAGAATTCCCTGGGCAACTCCCTCCCAACTATATACCACTGTGCCACCATCCTTGGCGGGTCTGTACTGCTATGGGAACAACACATTCTCAAGGATGGTGGTGTCTGTGACATTATCTGTAAGGAAAGATTCTGTGAGTATGACCATGTCAGGCTGTTGCTTGACTAGTCTGTGGGACAGCTCCCCCAATTTGGCACAAGGCCCCAGGTGTTAGTAAGGAGGGCATTGCACGGTCGACAGGGCTGGGTGTGCCTTTGTTGTTTCTGGTGCCTAGGTGGATGCCAGGTGGAAATGTCCAGTTTCACTCCTTATCGACTTTTCTGTAGTGGTTTGATACAGCTAAATAGCTTGCTAGGACATTTCAGAGGGGCATTTAAAAATCTACCACATTGCTGTGGGTCTGGAGTCACCTGTAGGCCAGACCAGGTAAGGAGGGCAGATTTCCTTCCCTAAAGGACATTAGTGAACCAGATGGGTTTTTACAACCATCGACAATGGTTTCTTGGTCACCATTACTGAGACTGGCTTTATATTCCAAGATTTGTTAATTGAATTTAAATTTCACCAGCTGCCTAATGGGATGCTGCCAAGCTGAGCTGTTCTCTCATTGCTCCCTGTAACGCTAGGGCCCTGCCTCACCTGGTCCATTCAATTCTCATTTACTCCTTTGTTACTTGGGGATTTTACAAGGGGCCTATCTTTAATGTTGGTTTTCCCAGGCTCAAAGTGATCAGAATAAAGCATCAATATTCATAATCTTTCCTTTGGAGCCACTAGGTATTTTCTTGCGACAAAGGATTTCCCATGGATTTTGTTTCAATCAAAATATGAATGTGTTAAGTTGCATTAAACCAGTCACTTTTAATTAAAATGCACAGGCTAATGTATTAAAAATGACGGATTGACTGAATAGAACAGCAAGAAAGGGCCAGAGCAACACTAAACGAGAAAGGTTTTTATCCAGATGGGGCCAGGAATTGGAATTGAAAGGGGCTTCATGCTATTAAGTTGCACTAGAGAATACAATCTCCATATTATGGGGTACCTACTGTAAACATCAGTGACAGCTCATAATGACAGCGACACACAGCCCCATAAAACACTAGCATACAGCGATTCTTGGAGGGTGGCTATTGTCAATTAGTCATTTCTGAAAGAGGAAGCCTTTATCAAAAATACTCCCCAACCCCAACTGTGCCTTTGAAATGCAGAGACAGGGAGGGGGCAGATCTTTATTGGAAACTGGCTGCCTTCACTGCTGCAGCTCACTGTAAGAACAAAGTCAGCAAGATTTGACGTTTACCAACTTGTATATAAAACAGGGTTTTTTTCCCTCCCAAAAGATGAAATGGCAATTTTTAAAACTGCATAAAAAAACGTCAAAGTCTAAAGAGGGAAGAAAATGTGAAGGTGTTCAAAGACAGCCTCAAATTGAAATGTGTAGATAGATTGGAGTGGTTGGGGCTGTTCTTGGAGAAGAGGAGGTTGTGAGGAGATTTGATAGAGGTGTTCCAAATCATGACGGGTCTAGACAGAATAGACCGGGAGAAACTGTTCCCATTGGTGGAAGGATCGAGGATGAGGGGGCATGGATTTAAGATAATGGGCAAAAGAAGCAATGGAGACATGGGGAGAAACTTTTTCACGAGTGGTTAAGATCTGGAACTCACTGCCTGAGTTGGAGGCAGGTTCAATCGAGGCATTCAGGAGGGGATTGGATTATTATCTGAAAAGGAAGAATGTGCAGGGTCACAGGGAGAATGCAGGGGAGTGGCACCGGGTGAATTGATCATTCAGAGAGCCAGCACGGACACGATGGGCCAAATGGCCTCCTTCTGTGCTGTAACAACTCTGTGATTCTAAAGGTCCAACAAGATAGTGCTTTAAAGTGCCCTCACACATCTTCAGGGCATAGAATGGTTTAAGAATTTGGGAAGTTATTCATCCCATCGTGTCTCTGCCTGCTCTTTACAGAAGTTATTTAGCTAGTCCCACTCCCCCTCTTCTTCCCGGCAATACTGCAAACGTTTTCTCTTCAGGTGTTTGCCTGATCCCCTTTTGCAAACCACGATTGAATCTGCCTCCACCACACTCTCAGGCAGCACATTCCAGATCCTGACCACTCGCTGTGTAGAAAAGTTTTACCTCGTGTTGCCACTCTGAACTTCTATGCAAGTGGCCACTTCCAGGGCTCCACTGGGGACCTTGGCAGGATCTCCCAAGCGTCAACACACAGATGCATACATGAGGTGACAGAGGCCCTTTTTGCCAAGGCCCACAACTGCGTGCACTTCGTCAGAGGTCAAGAGAGCCGGCAGGCCAGAGCACTGAGGTTCACCGAGGTTTCTGGATTCCCACAGGTACAGGATGCCTTCGACTGCACTCATGGGGCTATCAAAGCTCTCTGGTAACAAGTGCTGCAATGCATAAGCAGGAAAGGGTTTCCACTCGCTCAATGTTCAGCTGGTCTGTGACCACAGGAAACAAATCATGCAGGTGTGTGTGAGAGACCCAGGAGGCTGCCATGATTCAGGCAGCTTGAGTGGATCGCTCCACATCTTCCAGGGACCACACAGGATCCAGGGTTAGCTCCTCAGTGACAAAGGGTGCCCATGAAGAACTTGCTGATGACGCTGTGCAGCAGCCACTAAACCCTGCAGAGAGAAAGTATAACGAATCTCATATCACTACCCGAACACCGGTAGAGCAGTGAATTAGAACCTTGAAGATGCCAAGACAGATCTGGTGAAGGTCTCCACTACTCTCGCCAGACAGTCTCTCAGGTCATCGCCACCTGCTGTGCGCTGCAAAGTGGGGAAGACTTGCCAAATGCAGACATGGAAGAGCTGCACGTCTCCTCCAACGAGGAGGACATTGAAAGGGATGAGGGCAATGAGTTTGAGGAAGCTGAGGCTGCAGGGGAAGAGTTTATGACATGGGCCAGGTTCCAAGGGGAGGATGGTGAGTGATAGTCTGCAGCCTGTTGGACAAGTGTCCTCTCTCATCAACCCACATGAACACCAGCATTGCTAACCCTCTCCTTGCAACCATGCGCTTCAATCTGAGAGTGAGCTCCCAACCATTGTCCTGGTCCTTTGAAGGATGATGAAGGTTCGGTAACATGTGTCCTTGTTGAGAGGAGGTCCAGCCTGGACCAGGGCTTTCCAGCATCACATGTCAGAAGACGCAGCCTCTTGTAACGTCTCTGCAGCATCACAGTCATAATGGAGGCCGAGTAGAGGCAGGAGCAGCTCTACAAACCTCAGCGCGCTCGTAGCTGTATGCCTTCAGTCTAATGAAGCTCCTCGAGGAAGTCCATCAGCCACAAATGGGGCAACACATTCTGTGTCACCTTGATGGTTTAACTGAGAGGTCACACTTGAGCCAAGGCAGCAGGGGGTGTTACGCAGGTATAATCCATCCTGACATCACAACGCCCTCTGTGCCTCCTTCTCCTCCATCACATTGACACCTGTCACTCTCAGTTAGGGGTGCGGGTCTGCGTTCATCCTGACCTTTCTATGGATTGGGAGCACCTGAGGATCACAAAGTTCACACAGTCAGTCTGCCCTGGCCCTTGCCAACTGCAAAATGCAAACACACGACGAACCAGTCAAGGTGACGCTTCCTTGATAATAAAGGGCACTCAGCAGATTCATCGCACTGTGGATTGCATCCCATTGGTGCCCTCAAAAGAGTCAAAAGCTGCCACATGCGCTTATAGAGCATGCTCCACGGCTCCTTTGATCACACCACATGACCATTTGTATTTATCTTCAGTGACCTCAGCGAGGATATAGGTGAGGAGGCTACTCAAAATGTGAGGCTCAGCTCTGCACCCCTACATCCTGACGAGAGCCTTGTGGCCACAGTGCAGTCAACTGCAAAGTTAGAAAGGCAGGTGGTTGAAGTTTTGCGATGAAGTTACCTTCGAGGGTCAGAGCTCCTGCACTTCAATGTGGAAAGTTGCTCAGACTTCTCACTGAGCTCAGCAATTGTTCACTGTGAGAGCTGGATATGGCGCAACACGGACAGGATCGCACACAATCTCTGAGTATGGTCTCAGAGGGGGGGAAATCCTGCCAGACGACAGTGAGTAAATGGTGTGTGAGGATCTGTCTCACCCCTCTGTGCGTTTACACATGACTCGATGAACATGGGACCTTCCCCTTACAATGATGCAGACGAGATGGCTGAACACCGTAGCACGAATCTTAAATGGGCAAGAATGAAGAATACATCAAGCAGCACATCATGTAACTGAGGTGCCTTACACAAGCAGACTTGGCATTAAGGACGGTGCATCAACGATGTTGGAAACGATATGACAGCGCACACACTGTGGTGATGTGTAAGCTGACAGCGTCGAACCGAGGCACCTGGTTTTGACATCTGCAATAAGGATCATCGTGTCACGCCTGACGGACAACAACACAACTGCTCATAAGGAGGAGGCGTACCCAGAGGCTGTCAAATGGATGGTTTTCTATTTACGTTAGTGCAAAGTATACAACGTGTGTGGTTATCGCCCGAGCCACCGTCCTGCTCCTAACGTTTCTTAATTTTCCTAAACCGACCACTACACCTTGGTGCAGCTCCGAAATCGAGGCTGGAGGTGGAGGCAGCCCTGCTGACTGCTCAGCCCTGTTCCCTAGTCATGACTTTGTTAGAATCATAGGCAGGGTATTCCGCCGCTCGGTGTGTGGGCACGCCCCTGACGCACTCGAGCGTGAAATAGCGCCGTGGTAACAGCGGGCGAGCATCCCGAAATGGCGCGCTCTCTCGATATTTGGGTTGGCAGGTGCGCGGGAGAGTGGGCAGCGCACCCGCCGACAGTGAAGAGGCCTATTAAGGCCCGCTAATCGATTCACTGAGCTCTATTTCTCGCTGCCCGTCCAAGGTGACGGGTTGGCGGGCGGGAGAATCGGCCGGGCGGCCTTGTCGATTTTTGAGGAAGCCTCATCCACAGGGGTTGGGGGTGGGGTGGGGGAGGGTGGGGTGGCGGGGGTGGGGGGGGGGGGGGGTGGAATGAGGTTTCCGTAATTAAGTCAAAATAAATAATAACGCTCTGACGTCATTTTCATGATGTTTATGTTCCTGTGAGTGAGTCCGATGTGGGGGACATTTTTTTTCAGACTTTCAAGATCTTTACTTTTGATGTTGAAATGGTTCAGCTCCCGGGGGCAGCTCTGTACCTTCAGGGAGCTTCCATGTTGCTCTCCCCCCCACCTCCCCCCCCCCCCCCTTCCCCCCCCGCACCCCCCCCCCCCTCCCCCACCCACCCTGGAACCTCTTAGTGAGCCTTTCATGCTGGCTGGCCGTTAATTGGCCAGACACCGTTAAATCGCAGGCAGGGGGCCAATCACGGGTGGTGGGCCATTTCCCAGCCATTCTCAGGCCCCGCCCACCGCACCCGAAAAGCCTGCCCCATATCTCTCAAGGCCGAATTTCTCTTTTGCCAAGTGGAAGGACATGGCACGATTGGAACTGTCAGCAAGCAGGCCCTCTTCCAAGAAATCACCTGTCCTTTACAGCACTTGTGGAAAATCTGGTTGTATGTTTCGAGCCGCAATCACTTTAACTGATGGGGAAAAACGCTGAAAGGGGAGGTTGGTAGCTCTCTGGAAATCACAAGGGAGGGGAAAAAAATCTTAAAGTTGTGAACCTGCTTGTTTTGAAGGTAGTCTCGTTCAGGAACAGGCTGAGGAAGGAAAGCTCCCCTAACTGGATCCCACTCTCCACCTTGCCTGGAATTGCGTGTGGTTACCAACCTGTAGCCAGAGAGCCCGCATCTGGGTGTAACTGGTCTGTTTTCAGACCTACAAAGCTGAGACCAGTTGGTGAGAACTTCCAGACGTCCACCAGGACCAGCGACCTGTCTTCACGACAGCGTCGAGACCTTGAGATCTTTATTCTTTATTGTACAACGCCCACCCTCCAAAGCCCATCTCTGCAGAGAAATTCTATCTGTTTGTCTGTGTGTGTGTGTGTGTGTATGTCTGTGTGTGTGTGTGTGTGTGTGTGTGTGTGTGTGTGTGTGTCTGTGTGTGTGTGTGTGTATATGTCTATGTGTGTGTGTGTGTGTATATGTCTGTGTGTGTCTGTGTGTGTGTGTGTGTGTGTATGTCTGTGTGTGTGTGTGTGTATATGTCTGTGTGTGTGTGTGTGTGTATATGTCTGTGTGTGTCTGTGTGTGTGTGTGTGTGTGTGTATGTCTGTGTGTGTGTGTGTGTGTGTATATGTCTCTGTGTGTGTGTGTGTGTGTATGTCTGTGTGTGTGTGTGTGTGTGTATATATGTCTGTGTGTGTGTGTGTGTATGTCTGTGTGTGTGTATGTCTGTGTGTGTGTATGTCTGTGTGTGTGTGTGTGTATATGTCTGTGTGTGTGTGTGTGTGTGTGTGTGTGTGTATATGTCTGTGTGTGTGTGTGTGTATGTCTGTGTGTGTGTGTCTGTGTGTGTGTGTGTATATGTCTGTGTGTGTGTGTATGTCTGTGTGTGTGTCTGTGTGTGTGTGTGTGTGTGTATATGTCTGTGTGTGCGTGTGTGTGTGTGTGTGTGTGTATGTCTGTGTGTGTGTGTATATGTCTGTGTGTGTGTGCAGGGGGAATTCTTTAGGAAGAGATAGATAGTTATGCTTCCCGATTACAATTGTGTGTTAACCAGCACTTGCAGCTTGTTAAAATGAACAATTTTATAATAAACAATTGTTCTGAGTTTATTGGAAGAAGCCGGGTTGAAGGCTTTTTATTCAGGGCACCAGTAGGGGAAATAGACAATTGGTTATTTTGGTGAGAAAATCAAAATTTTAAGTTAATGGTACGGCCCATGGAGCAGTAGGGGTGGATCATGCGTGCACTCCTTCCATCCCAGTTGTAACAATTTTGGTGGGCGTCCTCTGGAGGACCGAGGCCTGTCTGGCCCCGATCTGCTTTGGGTCTCCTGCTGTGGGGCAGGTGCACACCCCTCGGGCCAGTGGAGCTAGAGGTGATGGGGTCACAGGGAGAGGGGATTGGGGTCAGCTGGCTAGTCCCGGAGTCACGTGAGTGAATGGCCCCGAGGTATCCAGCTGCTGGTCTCCCTCCCTATGGGTGTCCGAGGGCCCCTGGATGACTCCTTGAGGAGAAGGGTAAGCTGGAGTGAGATTGAGTTGCCCTGCCTCCCTCTCGCATAACCGCCAATGGCTACTGCGATGGAGGGCAGTGCAGGACCTATGTCCTGGATTAAGGTCTCCATGGCAGCCACTATCCTACCAGTGTTGACCTCAGTGCGTAGGCATGCTGGTACAATCACCTCAGACTGATCGCAAGCGGACACCTCCATCGTTCGTTACAATCTCTGCAAAGTAGCTGACAACCCTTCATGTATTCCCTTGACTGTCGCTGAAGCTCCACTAACTGAGTTAATACCAGACCGATCGTTATTGGTCGCCAGTTGTCCATGCTTTTTCAGTCTTTCAGCATCGTCTGGCTTAGGAATGAGAACAGTGCGACTCTTTTTCAAGACCCTTGGGATGGATCTTGATTTGAGCCAGAGGGAGATGAGACGTGGGAGCCTGTCTCCATACTCTGCCTGGACATCCATGGTGTCTTCCACCTTCATTCCATCAGAACCCGCTGCAATGTTCTTATCCATGCCTTTGATTGCAGCCTCTACCTCCTCCCTCTGTATGGGTTCTCTTAAAGATTCGTAATCTCTCCTTCCATTATACATTGCGAACTTTGGGAGGTTTGCTTTGTTATTTGGTTTTGTCAGCTTATTGGTAAAGGTCTCTTCGAGTTCAGCTTTTCTGAGTGGATATTCTAGGGTGGGTGGTGCACCCATGATTTGCTGTGCGATTTTCCTCCTGTCTGTTTTGTACACCAACTTGCTTGCCCTTTTTAGTTGCCCACTAACTGGGTTAGGACCGCGTTCGGAGGCTTGTCCTCACATTCGGACACAGCAGCGCCCCAGCGCCAGCTACCCCAGATGTTGCTGCCTCCACCTGCTGTGAACCAGGTTGTGTGCTGTGCTTATCAGACAGCAACCCCGAGGCAACTGGAGAACTAAGTCTCGCCGAAGTGTGTGCTTCTGCACTGGTGGAGGGTATGGGTGAGCACCGTCATGGGTCTTCAACGATGCTCTCCTCCTTTTCTGCCTTAGAAGTGTCTTCATGGCTGGAGATGAGGCCTTGGCTGGAAGACCCTCTCGGACGCTTTCCAGAGGTGCCTAGGAAAGAAAGTAGAGATTACTTAAAGGTGACAAGCAACTGGAAGGTAGCAGAATGGACTCACAGTATGGTTGTCTGAGGTGTGAGCTGGTGTAGGGTCTTCACTTGGGTTGGCGCTGCCCAGCTCACCATCGCCACATGCACGGTCCCTGTCCTCTCCAGCCAGCACAATGACACGTCGCTCATTTGGAACGAGGGACTTAATTTCTGCTATTCTGTCCCCAGCCCCCGGTCCGGGACCTCTTCCGTCTACTGTGTGTGAGCATGCCCTGCATGAAGGCAGATGGAGAGATTGTGAGCAGGGCACATGCCAAGGCAGATGGCGCGGATGCCTGCCTTGCGTGCGTGGCGAATGGAGCAGTGGACGGGATGAGGACACGATGTACACAGGATATGGAGATGGTGAAGGTGAGTGTGAGAGGGTGAGTGGTGATGTGCCTTCAGCTGGCAATGTGTGAGATCCCTGCGGAGTGTCATCCTGCTAAGTCCTGATGGGCTGGTGAACATGTGGGTTGAGGGTGATGAGATGGTTGAATTACCCTGCCGGAATGGACGGGATCATTCCTCATTCCTCCTCTTCCTGTACTGGATTACAGAGCTTTCTCTGTGACGTGTTTGCGCTGACCACCGAAGACCCCGCCTCCCAAGGCTGAGTGGTGGCATTGGTGGGGCCTCCTTCGGCCATCACTGGGGTAGTGGGCATCCCAGCGGGCCTCGCCAGTGTCCAGCAGGTGGCCCGACCAAGTGTCACTGGACATGGGAGCCGCAATCTTCTTGCGGTTCGGGGCCAATTTCTTCCATGGGTCCCTCCTGGCCTGGAGATTGAGTGCGGCTGCACTTTAAATATGGCGCCTGGAGGAGAGAACCCCTGAGGTCACGGTGGGCATCTGCCTGCAATCCAACATGCATCTGTTTTTCACATTGGTAATGAGGCGGGGAGCGGACAATACAGTGTGAAAAGCTGCCATTGTGCTCAGTGAGAAAACCCTGCCCTAATTCTTTAATTCCATTCTCACCACAATATCCCTCAGGCAGTTTATTCCCCATCCCTAACTGTAGGTCTGGAGTCACATGTAGGCCAGACCGGGTAAGGACAGCAGTTTTCCATCGCTGCAGAGCATGAATGAACCAGATGGGTTTTTAACGACAATTTAATCGTTTTCATGGTCACCATGACCATTTATTTAATTGCTGAGCTACTTGTAAACATCACATAAACTATGTCACTGAGAAGCAAATGCTTTCCCATATAACTTTTCATTATTCCAATCTCTCTCAGACAATCTCATCACAAAGAGATGCAGCAGAGGCGATTTGATTGACAATCAAGATTCTCTCCAGAAGGAATTGTGGCCTTTCCGTGGAGCCTTCATTTTAAAAAGAGCGCGGAGAGCGGGGACACTATATTTTAAAAAGAGCGCGGAGAGCGGAGACACTTCATTTTAAAAAGAGCGCGGAGAGTGGTGGAGCCTTCATTTTAAAAAGAGCGCGGAGAGCGGAGACACTTCATTTTAAAAACAGCGCGGAGAATGGCGGAGAAAAAAGAGCAAGACTTCATAAAGAGCGTGAGAGGGTGGCAGCAGCGAGACTTCATAAAGAGCGCAAGATGGAGAGGAGGAGACGATTGGTGAGTGACTTTATTTAACATTTAAGGTATCTCAGTGCAGCTCGGCTATGTGGAATGTGCAGCCTGCAGGGTGTGGGAAGTCATGCAGGCACAAAGTGCCCTCCATGACTACATCTGCAGGAAGTGTCAACAGCTGCAGAAACTTGAGCTCTGGATTGCGGAACTTAAGCAGCAGCTGGAGTCACTGCGGTGACTCAAAGCTGAGGATTATGTGGATAGCACATTTAGAGAGGTGGTCACACCACAGCTAAGAAGTACACAGGCAAAGAGGGAATGGGTGACTGCCAGAGTATCTAAGAGAAACAAGCAGGTAGTGCAGGAATTCCCTGAGACTATCTCACTCTTTGACCGTTTCTCCATTTTAGCATACCACTGAGTGAGATGGTTTCTCGGAGGACTGTAGCAAGAATCATGTTTGTGGCACCACAGGTGACTCAGCTGCACAGGAGAGAAGGAGGAAGGGTGGAAGTGCTATAGTGGTAGGGGTTCCATAGTTAGAGGAACAGACATGCATTACTGAGGCTGTAGAATGTGACTCCAGGATGGTATGTTGCCTCTCTGGTGCCAGGGTCAAGGATGTCACAGCATGGCCGCAGGACATTCTTTTGGGGGGGGTGCAGGGAAGGGGGTGGTGGGCAGCCAGATGTTGTGTACCAATGACATAGGTAGGAAAAGGGATGAGGTCCTGAAAGCAGGTTTTAGGGAATTAAAAATCAGGACCTCTAGAGCAGTAGTCAGGATTACTCTCAGTGCCACGTGCTAGTGAGGGTAAGAAGATTGGACAGTTCAATACGTGGCTGGAGAACTGGAGTAGGAGGGAGGGCTTTAAATTTCTGAGGCATTGGGACTGGTTCTGGGGGGGTGGGACCTGTCCAAGGAGGACGGGTTACACCTTAACAGGACTGGGGCAACTGTCCTCATAGAGATGTTTGCTAGTGCTGTTGGAGAAGGTTCAAACTAGATTGGCAGAGGGATGGGGACCCGAGGGGAAATTCAGAGTGGAGAGGAGACAAACTAGCAATGGGAAGTAGAGAAGTCTTCACTGATGATGAGGATATATCAGAGAGTAGTGTCAAGGTAAAGAGAATACTTGGAGAGTTTGATAGAGTTAGAGTAGGCTATAGTAAGTCATTAGATGAGGTCAGAGCAAAGGGGAAAGTTAAAAAGCCTAAATCAAGGTTAATAACCATGTATGTGAATGCACAGAGTGTGGTTACTAAGACTGGTGAACTGCAGACACAGGTTGACAAATGGAACTATAATATTATTGCTATAACAGAGACCTGACTCAAAGAAGGACAGGGCTGGACATTAAATATTCCTGGGTACAAGGTGTTTAGGAGAAACAGGAAAAGAAGAAAAGGTGGGGGGAGTGGCAGTATTGATTAAGGATAGTATTATAGTTCTGGAGAGTGAGGATGCTCCAGAGGGGTTAAGGACAGAATCTCTCTGGCTAGAGGTAAAGAATGGGAAAGGTGCAATAACATTGATCGGTGACCACCAGCTAGTGGAAGGGATGTAGAGAAACGAGTTTGCAAAGACATTACAAGGCGGTGGGGGAGGGGGGGTGGGGTGGTGCCATAAGGGGATATAGACTGAGATAGGAATAGTGCAAAGGGATAAGAAAGGCAAAAGTTCCTGGAATGTGTTCAGGATAATTTTCTGTAGCAGGATGTTTCCAATCATCGAGAGGTCAGGCACTGTTGGATGCCTTTCTGGGGAATGAGTTGGCCCAAGTGGATCAAATATCAGTGGGATGGCATTTAGTGGACAGTGACCATTGTGTCATAAGGTTTAGGTTGGCCATGGAAAAGGACAAGGAGCAATCCAGAGCAGGGAAAATTTATAGGGGGAAAGCCAACTTTGATGGGATGAGGAAGCACCTGAGTCGAGTAAGTTGGAATCAAATGTTGGTGGAAAAGACAGTGGCTGAACAATGGGCCACCTTCAAAGAGACAGTATTGCAGGAAATGTCAAGATATAATCCCTCAAAGGGGAAAGGTAGGACAAATAAATCTAGAGTGCCCTGGATAACGAGAGAGATAGAGGTGAAGATGAAAAAGAAGATGTGTGCGTACGACAGATGTCAGGTAGAAAATATAATGGGAAATCAGGCTGAATGTAGAAGGGCCAGAGGGGAAGAGAAGAAACTAATCAGCAAAGCAAGGAGAGAGCAGGAAAAGAGACTGGCAGCGAACATAAACGGGAATCCCAAGGTCTTATATAAGCATGTAAATAATAAAAGGGCGGTAAAAGAAAGGGTAGGGCCAATTAGGGATAAAAGAGGAGACTTGTATATGAAGGCAGGAGAAATAGAAGAGGTATTAAATGATTGCTTTGTATCTTTCTTTACAAAGGAAGAGGATGCTACCCAGGCCGAGGTGGGAGAGGAGGTAACTGGTACACTAGAAGAATTTAAAATTGAGGAGGACGAGGTGTTAGAGAGGCTATCTTTACTTAAAATAGATAAGGTACCAGGACCAGGTGAGATACTGTAGGAAGTAAGAGTGGAAATTTCAGAAGCATTAATGATAATCTTCCAGTCTTCCTTAGATACAGGGGTATCTATCATTCTCAGGAGGACCGGAGAATTGCAAATGTTACACCCTTGTTCAAAAAGGGGTGAAAGGATAAAACCTGCAACCACAGACCAGTCAGTTTGGTTTCAGTGGTAGGGAAATTTCTGGAAACTATAGTTCAGGACAATAGTCACTTAGACAGGAGACAAGAGATAATTAAGGAAAACAAGCATGGATTCATTAAGGCAAAATCATGTTTGACTAACTTGCTGGAGTTTTTTGAGGAGGTAACAGAGAAGGTTGATAAAGGAAATGCTGTTGATGTGGTGTATATGGATTTTCAAAAGGCATTTGATACAGTGTCACACAACAGACTTGTGAGCAAAATTCTAGCTCATGCAAGAAAACGGAAAATAGGCATTTGGATAAGAAATTGGCTGAGTGACAGGAAATAGAGAATGCGATAAATGACTGTTTTTCAGATTGGAGGAAGGTTTGTAGTGGAGTTCCTCAGGGGTCAGTATTGGGACAGTTGCTCTTCCTGATATAAAATGACATAGACTGTGGTGTGCAGGGCATGATTTCAAAACTTGCAATTGATATGAAGATTGGAAACATTCTCAACTGTAATGAGGATAATCTTGAATTTCCAAAAGGACATAGACATGTTGGTGGAGTGGGCAGAGAAGTGGCAGATGAAGTTCAATGTAGAGAAGTGTGAGGTGATTCATTTTGGCAGGAAGGATGTGGAGAGATAGTATAAAATAAAGGGAGAAACTCTAAAGGAGGTGCAGGAACAGAGGGACCTCAGTGTATTTGTACATAGGTCATTGAAGATGGCCGGGCATGGGGCATGTTGAGAGAGCAGTTAATAAAGCATATAGTATCTTAGGCTTTATTAATAGGGGCATTGAGTACAAGAGAACGGAAGTCATGTTAAACTTGTATAAGACACTAGTTAGACCTCATCTGGAGTACTGCATCTAGTTCTGGGTACCATACTTGAGGAAGGTTGTGAAGGTATTGGAGAGAGTACAGAGGAGATTCACAAGAATGATTCCCGGGATGAAGAACTGTAGCTATGAGGATAGATTGGAGAGGTTGGGACTCTTTTCCTTGGAGAAAAAAAGGCTGAGAGGATAGTGGTTTTCAAGACCCTGAGGGGCATGAACAGGGTAAATAGTGAGAAACTGTTCCCACTCAAGAGAGCATCAAGAACTAGAGGTCACAGGTTCAAAATAATTGGCAAAAGGAGTAAAAGTGATGTGAGGAGAATGTTTTCATCCAGAGGGTGGTTGGAGCCTGGAACAAACTTCCTGAGAGGGTAATGGAGGCAGGTTCGATCGAGGTATTCAAAATGGAATTCGATTGCTATCTGAAAACAGAGAATGTGCAAGGTTACGGGGATAAGGCAGGGGAGTGGGACTCGGTAGAATGCTCTTTCAGTGAGCCAGTGCAGACTCGATGGGCTGAATGGCCTCCTTCTGCACTGTAACGGTTCTGTGATTCTGTGAAAGTCCTCAGCTTCCATGGTACGATTTGACCTCATGGCCAGAATTTTATGTTGAATGTGTGGGCGCACGCCCGACCCAGAATCACATGAAACCACACGAGAAGATGTCAGGCACGCATTCCGACATCATCGCGCTTACACGAAACATTACAGCCAGCGAGCGCGTGTGGGAGTCAGAAGTGCACCCGCCGACAATTAAGCCCATTAAGGAACCAATTGTCAGTGACAATTAGGGGTAACCTAATGGAGATGTACAAAATGCTCAGGGGCCTAGATTGGGTAGCTGAGGGGTCAATTACCAGGGGCATAGATTTAAGGTGATTGCTAGAAGGATTAGAGGGGAAATGAGGAACTTTATTACCCAGAGGCTGGTGGGCATTTGGAATTCACTGCCTAGGTTGGTGATTGTGGCTGAAACGTTCAACTCATTTAAAAGGCATCTGAAGCACTGCAACCTGCAAAAAGCTACGGACCGGCTGTTGGAAAGTGGGATTAAAATGAGCGGCTAGTTTCTTTTCTCTATTTTTGGCCAGCGCAGACATGATGGGCTGAATGGCCTCTTTCTGCACCGTAACTTTTCTATGGATTCCATGGATTTTACGCGGCCCGTCCACTTTTACGGTTAGCGGACAGGCCACTCGGCTACAAACTCCATCAGGGGTTAAAATGTCTGGGGTTAAATAAAGTGAAAGAGGTTTTTGGGGGATGAGGTGTTATGTAGTCTGCCCTCAGGTGCTTGCGTTTACAGCATTGTCACAATTTGCAGCAGTTTATTGACCTCATTTCATTTTCACGGTGTTGCGGCTCCCTGAGACAGCTCCACAGCAGCCGTCAGCCTTCAGGGCGCGCCCGCTCCCCTGCACCATCGTTTCTCTCGGCACTCTGCCCTCTTCCCTCACCCTCCGCCAGCGCCCAGCCTTCCCCAGCACGCGTCTCACCCTGGCTGCCGGTCAATTGGCCAGCCAGCCTGAAATCGTGGCTGGGGATGGATTGTGGCCGGAAGCGTATGTTGGACTGGCTTCCGGACCTCTGATCGCCCGCGCCCGGCAAGCGCAAGATTCAGGCCCATATCTCCAGGCTGTTAGGCCGGGGCCTCTGTATGACTGGTCCAGTAACATAACCACTATGCTACCATGCCACTGTAGCAGTTAGCGTTGACAGAGTATTCAATTATGAAGGAGCTCGCTCTTGGTCTCAAAGAATCCACAGACTGAGCAGTTAATCTTCATCTGGTCTCAATTTGTGGGTGACACTGGCAGAACTGTATTTATTGCACATCCCACGTTACCCCTAGAGGCTGTCAGCAGTTCCTCTCCTTGAACCATTTAACGACAGTGCTCCCCTCAATGGTATTCCAGGCCTTGGACCCAAAGGCGTCCAAGGACTAGCAGCAAATACGCAAGTCAGCGAGACGTGTGACTTGGAGGGGAACTCGCAAGCGATGGTGTTCCCTTACAATGCTGTCCATTTCTTCACAGTGGTAGAGTTCACAGGGGAAGTGATCTTGCTGAGTTGCTGTAGCGTATCCAGTAGCTTGAGGTGACGGTGGTGGAGGCGTGCAGTGCAAGTCCAGTGGTGGGGCATGAATCAAGCGAACCTCTGTCCTGGCTGGCGTTGAGCTTCTTGAACGTTGTTGTGGCTGCACCATTCAGGAAAGGGCAGGATGTTCCATCGCGCTCCTGACTTGTGTCTTGGAGGTGGTGGGGAGACTTGAGAAGTCTGGAGGTGAGCCGCTTACTGCAGAATTTCCAGCCTCTGACCTTTTGTAGCTTGCTCCAGATGTGCTTCTGGTCAACGGCAACCTTCCAAGGTGTCGAAAGTGAGGGATTCAGCAATGGCAGTGCCTTTGGGATGCAGGGCAGGTGACTGGGCCTTTCCTTGTTGGAGATAGTTACTGCCTGGCTAATACATGGCAGGATTGTTACCTGCATGGGGTCACTTCATCGTGGATGCCTTGCCTGTAATGGGGCTGACCTTAATTGGGAATTTGTAACACAGATTGCTGGGTTGTGGAGGAGTGAAGAGGGGCAATAGTGAATCAGCGGCTAGGTTTACACTCTGACACTCAAAGCCATAGAACCATAGAATACTATAGCACAGAAAACAGGCCATTCGGCCCTTCTAGTCTGTGCCAACGGAAAAGAAATTCAAGCGGAGGGTGCAACAGGCCGTTGGTTTGCTTTGTGGACCAGGCTGCCTTTCACCAGTAACATATAAAAGGACACAAGCGTTCCCAAAGATGGGAGAGTGGGTGGGGTCAGTGGGTGGGTTGTGGGTGGGATAGTGGATGGGGGTGGGGTGGGTAGGAGACTGGATGGAGTGTGTGGGTGGAGGGTGTGGGAGGGAGAGTGGATAGGGGGGTGCGTGGGGGAGGATGGGTGGGTGGAATGGGTGGGACACTATTCACCACAACACTCCCTGGGGTGGTGAGTCCACTTTTTCACTCTAGTGTGAAGAAGTCTCTCCTGAATTCCCGATGGATTTATTAGTGACTACCTTCTATTTGTGACCCCTGGTTCTGGTCTCCCCCACAAATGGAAACGCCTTCCCTATTGAATGTTTTCATAATTTTTAAGACATCTAATAGGACATCTCCCCTCTCACCCTCCTCCCCGGGCCTTTTAATTTATATCATTTAGTCCAATTCATCTGGAGAAACTTAAGATTTTTATTTCTTCTTTCACGGGATGTGGGTGTCGCTGGCTGGGCCCAGCATTTATTGCCCATCCCTAATTTCCCTTGAGAAGGTGGTGGTGAGTTGCCATCTTGAACTGCTGCAGTCCATGTGGTGTAGGTACACCCACAGTGCTGTTAGGGAGGGAGTTCCAGGATTTTGACCCAGCCACAGTGAAGGAACGGTGATATATTTCCAAGTCAGGATGGTGAGAGACTTGGAGGGGAACACGGTGGTGGTGTTCCCATGCTTCTGCTGCCTTTGTCCTTCCAGATGTTTTAGGTTGGGGGTTTGGAAGGTGCTAAGCAGCCTTGGTGAGTTGTTGCAGTGCATCTTGTAGATGGTACACACTGCTGCTACTGTGCATCGGTGGTGAGCGGAGTGAATGTTTAAGGTGGTAGATGGGGAGCCAATCAAGCGGGGCTGCTTTGTCCTAGATGGTGTCAAGCTTCTTGAGTGTTGTTGGAGCTGCATTCATCCAGGCAAGTGGAGAGTATTCCATCACAGTCCTGACTTGTGCCTTGTAGATGGTGGACAGGCTTTGGAGAGACAGGAGGTGAATTGCACACTGTAGAATTCCCAGTCTCTGACCTGCTCTTGTAGCCACAGTGTTTATATGGCTAGTCCAGTTCAGTTTCTGGTCAATGGTAACCCTGCAGGATGTTGATAGTGGGGGATTCAGTGATGGTAATGCCATTGAATGTCAAAGGGCGGTGGTTAGATTCTCTCTTGTTGGAGATGGTCATTGCCTGGCACTTGCCACTTATAAGCCCAGGCCATAATGTTGTCCAGGTCTTGCTGCATTTGAACATGGACTGCTTCAGTATCTGAGGAGTTGCAAATGGTGAACATTGTGCAATCATCAGTGAACATCCTCACTCCTGGCCTTATGACTGAGGAAAGGTCATTGATGAAGCAGCTGAAGATGGATGGGCCAAGGACACTACCCTGAGAAACTCCTGCAGTGATGTCCTGGGACTGAGATGATTGACCTCCAAAATTACAACCATCTTCCTTTATGCTAGGTATGACTCCAACCAGCAGAGAGTTTTCTCCCTGATTCCCATTGACTCCAGTTTTGCTAGGGCTCCTTGATGCCATCCTCGGTCAAATCCTGCCTTGATGTCAAGGGCAGTCACTCTCATCTCACCTCAGGAGCTCAGCCCTTTTGTCCATGTTTGAACCAAGGCTGTAATGAGGTCAGGAGCTGAGTGTCCTGGCGGAACCCAAACTAGGCATCAGTGAGCAGGTTATTGCTAAGCAAGTGCTGCTTGATAGCACTGTTGATGATGCCTTCCATCACTTTACTGATGATGGACAGTAGACTGATGGGGAGGTAATTGGCTCGGGTTGGATTTTGCTGTTTTTTGTGGGCAGGAGATACCTGAGCAATTTTCCACATAGCCAGGTAGATAACAGTGTTGTAGCTGTACTGGAACAGCTTGGCTAGGGGTGCAGCAAGTTCTGGAGCACAAGTCTTCAGTAACATTGCTGGAATATTGTCAGGGCCCATAGCCATTACAGTAACCAATGCCTTCAGCCATTTCTTGATATCATGCAGAGTGAATTGAATGCTTGGGTGAATTTGAGATGGCCTGATATTATAATTAATTTTATGATTCCACTGGCAGACATCTGCAGTTACGGTGAATTAAGGCCATAAAATCACAATAAATAGGAGCAGGACTAGGTTACCCAACCCAAGGAGCCTGCTCCGCCATTCAATAAGATCATGGCTGATCTGATTGTGGCTTCAACTCCACTTTCCCCCACTTTCCTGTTTCCCCCACAACCCTTGACTCCCATCCACATCAAAAATTGGTCTAACCCAACCCTGAATATACTCAGTGGCCCAACCTGCACTGCTCTCTGCGGAAGAGAATGACCTGGCAATGAAGATTTAATTATGAACGAGCTCCACACAAAACTGAATTGGGGACAGCTTACCAAAGCTCGGCGCGCTGTGCAACGTCATGTCCCGAATAACTCTCGTCCCAAAGCAGGACCACATCAGCAGAAATTGCCGAGCCACTCTCTTCAGACTCCCAGGCCTCTGCGCAGCAACCTGCCAAACAAACACTCTCTAAGTATTGGTCAGTCGGAATCGGGGGTGGTGGGGGGGGCGGGGTCTTTGCAAATTACCTCGCAAACAAAAGTGCTTCTTTCCTCCTCCTCTTCAGTGCTGACCTATAACTGGCAAAGCCCTTCATTCGGATGAACTAATCTAGCTTTTCACTGCTGTTTGCAGAAAGCTTGCTGCAGCAATTGCCTCTATTGGAAACAGTCAGTGAACTTCACTGGAATACACTCTGTGTGAAAAGGCAATGCATAAACAGGAGTGCTTCTTCCTTTCTTGGAAATCAAAAACTTTACAGCACAGACGGAGGCCTTTCAGCCCATCGCCTTTTTTATTCTTTCAGAGGATGTGGGCGGCACTGGCAAAGCCAGCATTTGTTGCCCATCCCTAATTGCCCTTGAACTGAGCGGCTTGCTCAGACATTTCAGAGGGGCAGTTAAGAGTCAACCACATTGCTGTGGGTCTGGAGTCACACGTAGGCCAGACCGGGTAAGGACGGCAGGATTCCTTCCCCAAAGGGCATTAGTGAAACAAGATGGGTTTTTACGACAATCGACAATGGTCACAGCCACTGATGTTAGCTTTATATTCCAAATTTTATTAATTAAATTGAAATTCCACCAACGGTAGTGGTGGGATTTGAACCCGTGTCCCCAACAGCATTAGCCTGAGCCTCAGGTGACATCATCGCTAAGTCACCATTGCTGTTTTGAGTGGAAACCCTTCTAGCTTCTCCTTCATTTCTCTAATGATAACACTCAGGGGAGAATTCTACACTCGGCCTGTGGTGTAAAATGACGCGCGATGACCTCAGGCGCGTGTCCCAACATCATCACCCAGTCTCGCGATATTTCACTCAGCGGCCACGCGCTGGGGGTGGCTGTGCTCCCGCCAACAATTAAAGGGCCTATTAAGGCCATTAAGAAGCTAATTAAGTTCAAATTGACGCTTCCCGTCCAACCTTACAGTCAGCGGGCAGGCAAAAGGCCAAGCGGCCTTGACATTTTTTAGGAAACCTCATCCATGGGGCGGGATGAGGTTTCCTAAAACAAATAAACATCAGATAAAAATTTTATTTTTGAACTTAAAACATGTCCCAGCTCATGTGACCGAGTCATTGTATGACAGTTTTATTTCCTTTATGTTTTTTTGAACAGTGCTCCGTCTCCCTGTGCCTCCTGGAGACTGAAGCACTTTTTCACACGCGTGCGTGAAGCTCACACCAGGCCCGCTCACCCTCCCCCCTCTGCCCACACAGGCCGCACTCAGCGCCGCTGCTCGCGTTCCAAGCTGGGTGAACCTTAATTGGCTCCGCTCGCGTAAAATCGCGGTGAGGAGCCGATCGCGGGCGGTGGTCGGCTTCATGACCTCCCCCTCCAAGGGTAAAATCCTGCCCCCGGCCTGTGCTCCCCTTTTAACAAAACACCAAACAGCTCTGCAACTGCAGCTGGAATCAACAGCGCTGCTCAGGGGGGTGGGGGAGCTGTGGGCAGAAGCTTCTGGGTCTGTACTACAGCAATGGGCCATCACAGGAGGTTTTCAAAGTGCTTCTTAATGTTCTACATTTCCAGACATGGATATTCTACTTTTTGCTTTTAAATTATTTCCGCAAAATCATTGACAGCCAATAAATGCAGGTTTAAAATCTGGAACTATGTAGATTAATTTTTGCAATCTTAATTTTAAAATGATTAGCATAACCTATGCACCCATTCCCATACAACGATCCCATCTGTGTGCAATAAGTCCTTCCGAAGACCCATTTATATAGGGACCAGCCACAACTTGCAAGAGCACAAGGGATAGGTGCGGGAGTAGACCATTCAGTCCCTCAAGCCTGTTCTGCCATTCAATGTGATCGTGGCTAACTTTCTGTCTCAACTCCACTTTCCCACCTGATCCCTGTTTCCTTTGACCCCCTGAGAGACCAAAACCCTTTCAGCCCCAGACTTAAACATGGTCACGTGCTCTTGATTTAGGACGAGAAGTCAACTTCTGCTTACCAACCTTGACAACGCATCTGTCCACCATGGAATCCAACCATTCAATGTAAGACTCAGTGGGCGACTGCTCCTCTAGAAGATTATCAAATTCCTGATACACTAGTTAGACAAAAAGGTCAGAATTGACAAGTGAGCTGTGGCGATGACAAAGGTACAGGTAGATCACTTTCAATTACACAGATAGACAGACGGCAAACACACTGCAGAGATAGATCCAGTTTCACTGCAGAGGGGGATCCAATCTCACTGAGAGGGGGATCCAGTCTCACTGCAGAGGAGGATCCAGTCTCACTGCAGAGGCTGATCCAGTCTCACTGCAAAGGGGGATCCAGTCCCACTGCAGAGGGGGATCCAGTCTCAATGCGGAGGCTGATCCAGCCTTACTGCAGAGGGGAAACGAGTCTCACAGCAGAGGGGATCCAGTCTCACTACAGAGGGGGTCCAGTCTCACAGTCTCACTTCAGAGTGAGATCCAGTCACACCAGGGGTAGCTACAATCACTGCAGAGGGAGATCCAGTCTCACTGCAGAGGGAGATCCAATCACTGCAGAGGAGACCCATTTTCACTGCAGGTGGAGATCCAGTCTCACTGCAGAGGGAGATCCAATCACTGCAGAGGAGACCCATTTTCACTGCAGATGGAGATCCAGTCTCACTGCAGAAGGAATTCCAATCATTGCCGAGGGAGATCCCAGTCTCACTGAGAGGGGGATCCAGTCTAACTGCAGAGGTGGATCCAGTCCCACCCCAGAGGGGGATCCAATCTCAATATAGAGGCTGATCCAGTCTCACTGCAGGTGGAGATCCAGTCTCATTGCAGAAGGAAATCCAATCATTGCCGAGGGAGATCCAGTCTCACTGCAGATAGAGATCCAGTCATTGCAGAGGTTGATCCAATCTCACTCCAGAGGGAGATCCAGTCTCACAACAGAGGGAGTTCCAGTCTCATTCCAGAGGGAGATCGAGTCTCGTGCAGAGGAAGATCCAATTTCGCTGCAGGGGATTATCCAGTCTCTGCAGAGGTTGAACCAATCTCACTGCAGAGCAAGATCCTGTCTCATTGTAGAGGGAGATCCAATCACTGCAGAGCTAGATCCTGTCTCATTTCAGAGGGAGACCCAATCACTGCAGAGCGAGATCCTGTCTCATTGCAGAGGGAGATCCAATCACTGCAGAGCGAGATCCTGTCTCATTGCAGAGGGAGATCCAATCACTGCAGAGCGAGATCCTGTCTCATTGCAGAGGGAGCTCCAGTTTCACTGCAGGGGGAGATCCAGTTTCACTGCATAGGGAGATCCAGTCTCACTGCAGAGGGAGATCCAGCCTCACTGCAGAGAGATATCCAATTACTGCAGAGGGGGATCCAGTCTCACTGAAGAGAGAAATCCTGTTTCACTGCAGAGGGAGGTCCAATCACTGCTGAGGGAGATCCTGTTTCACAGTAGAGGGGGATCCAGTCTCACTGCAGAGGGAGATCCTGTTTCACTGCAGAGGGTGATCCAGTCTCACTGAAGAGGGAGATCCTGTTTCACTGCAGAGGGTGATCCAGTCCCACTACAGAGGGAGATCCTGTTTCACTGCAGAGAGGGATCCAGTCTCACTGAAGAGGGAGATCCTGTTTCACTGCAGAGGGGGATCCAGTCTTGCTGCAGACAGGGGCAGAAATTCATCTGGGCCTGTCTTCAAGTCTAGACTTGGGTACAACACACAACCCGACCACCTGACCACAGGCTGGCCTGAAATGGGCATCTGCCGTCTCTGATGGGTTTAACAGATCCCGTGGCACCATTTCGATGGAGAGCAGGGGAAATCTCTCCATATCCTGGTCCAATATTTATCCCTTAACCAATGTCACTGGAACGGATTAGCTGAACACCTATCACATTGCTGCCTGTGGGATCTTGCTCTGTGCCGATTGGCTGCTCCATTTCCTACATTACAACAGTGACTACACTTGAAAAATTACTTCACTGGCTAACACCTCTGGTAAAATAACAGGCAAAGCAACACCATAGAATCATACAGCACAAAAGGAGGCCATTCAGCCCATCATGGCTGTGTCAGATCCAAACAAGTTAAATACTTGCATGCTAAAACCTAAGCATGGGGAAACTATATGGAAAACCTTTGAAGTTTGGGGCAGTTACTGCAGTTTGTTTGGAGAAATGTTCACACACACGGGCTGCTTGTTAATGCTGCTAAGTTTTTATGACAAAGATTTAAGAGAGAATGTTCAATGTAGCACTCAGTGAATGGGGAGGGTAACCATGAATTTCCACCTTGTGGTTATTTCATTCTTACATTTCACAATGAGTTTCCTGTGCTCCTCTCGCGAATTCTCCATGGTGTACAGGGTCTGTTTGGTGATGCTGTTCAGGTCCACATTTCGCCAGTCTTCCAACATTTGGAAAGTTATATCCGCACTGTGGATCACTGCCCGTGATGCCTACATGGGTCAAATAGCAGGTTTCATTAGTCTGTGATGGTTATTTCTCAGTCTGTGATACTACAGGGAGACTTGTACAAAGCAAATATGATTAGTATACACAGTAAATATACTTACACAAGTTGCCAAAGCTTTCCATCTTGCACTCATCAGGACAAACACATGAATGCCAAATTTCAAATGATCACAACAATTTATACTACTGGAGAAAAGGGTGCTGATTGGCTGGCAAGTCAACTCTGATTGGCTGAGATATTGCCATAGAGAAAGTCATGGGGAACTATAGGCTCCCCAAGCTCCCAGGTAATGCAAAAAAAGGCAGAACGCTTGGACATATTCCTTTTGTTTGCAGAGTATGGGTCTCTGTGTATGAATGCATGTCACTTCTGGCAAACATAAATGAGCCATGTAATGAGCTCAACTTATTATCTAAATTGATTATCAGTGTAGCTTTTAGTGCACACAGCATTGCCCAACAAGTGCTTCCCAATCACAGAGTCACATCTAACAGTAGATGTTTTGTTTTTTGTTTTTGCAAGCGCGAGCTGGTTGAGTACGGTCTGTACACTGCTTATTCTGAACAACTGAAGGAACAGGCGGTTTGATTTGATCACCCAATCACTGGGACGTATGGCCTATGTACTTGGCATCGCATCAGCACTGAGATTCATACACAATATTGCTCACTCTCATGGTTAGCTGAACGTCTTGTTGAATTGATGGCAACATTCTGTTAGTGGAAAATACCGCTCACATAGCTACTGCATAGCAGCAGCTTGAACAACAGATTAAAACATCAACTGTGATTCTGCGATTGGGCAGCACTTGCTGAACAATCCTGAGTGCGCTAATAGCTACACTAACAACCAATCACATCCAACTCATGCACCATTTTGTCTTGGGTGTTTATCATCATCATTGCAAAATCCTCTACCATCACCACTGAAGCACCATCACCACACAGATTCCAGTGGTTCAAGAGGACACACCATCACCTTCCCAAAGTAACTGGGGATACCAGTGACACCTCAATCCAGAGAATGAATAAAATAAATGCTGAATGTTATAAAACAAAAATATTCTACTCAGAATCAAACTAAGAAGCAGCTCTGGTTTTGAAAAAGATGTATCACTATGAATACATAGGATATCCAGTACAGAAACAGACTATTCGGTCCAACCAGTCCATGCCAGCATGTATACCCCACTCACGCCTCGTTCTGTCTTTCCTCATCTAAATCGATCAGTGTAACCCTAATATTCCCTTCTCGTTCATGTGCTTGTCTATCCTCCCCTTAAATGCGTATATATTATTTGCTCCAACCATTCCCTGTGGTAGTGAGTTCCACATTCTCACCACTCTCTGGGTAAAAAGTTTCTTCTGAATTCCCTCACAGAATTTTAATGGCACAGAAGGAGGCCATTCAGCCCATCGTGCCTGCACCTAGTGCCTTTGCCCTGCCTTTTCCCCGTAACCCCTGCACATTGTTTCTATTTAAATAATCATCTAATGCCTCAGTTGAACCTGCCTCCACCACACTTCCAGGCAGTGCATTCCAGACCCAAACCACTCATTGTGTGTAAAAGTTTTCTCTCAGATCACATATGCTTCTTTTGCAAATCACTTTAAGTTTGTGCCCGCTCATTCTTGATCCTTTTACGAGCGGATTTATTGGTGACTATCTTACATTAATGGCCTCTGGTTATGCTCTTCCCCACAAGAGGAAGCATTCTCCCTGTATCCACTCGATCAACACCTTTCAGAATTTAAAAGACCTCTATTGGGTCAGCCCTCGGCCTTCTTTCTTAAGAGAAAAGAGACGCAGCCCGTCCTTCCTTTCCTTGCATTCCTGGCATCACTTTTGTAAATCTTCTCTGCACCTTCTCCAATACCTCGATATCCCTTTTATTAAGTGACAACCAGGGCTGCATATGGCACTCTAAGCATGACCTAAGCAAGATTTGATGCAGGCTTTGCTTAGCTTCCCTACCTTTCAGTTCTAGCCTTCTAGAAATAAAGCCTAGTGTGTTTTGTTTTTGTTTATGGCCTTTGCTAACCTGTGGCACAAATTTCAGTGATTGGTGCATTTGTCTCTCACTTTATATTTTACCATCACTTTAGACTCCTGTTCTATAACTCTATTTTACTCCCTAAATTGCCACCAATGTCCCCCATTACTTTATTCTTTCCAGTGTTCTCATTTACATGTTTTGATCATGTGGCTTTCTTAAATTCTCAAGAAAGTTACATTTTTCATGATTTCCAGAACAAATACAAATCTCAAGGTGGGATACCACCCTCCTTAATGTCCAACCTGCCTCTTTAGAGTATTTTTAAACATTATAGAGAATCAAAAGTGATTCACAGAGCCCAAACTCAGACAATGAACATAAGACCATAAGACATAGGAGCAGAAATTAGGCCATTCAGCCCATCGAGTCTGCTCTGCCATTCAATCATGGCTGATAAGTTTCTCAACCCCATTCTCCCACCTTCTCCCCTTAACAGTGGAGAGAACTGATTAAACAGGCAGACACTCTTCCCTCTGAGAAAAGACTAAGAGGTGGCCCACCAGAGTCCTTTGAAGTTATGAAAGAGTTTGACAGGGTAGATGTAGAGAGATGTTTCCACCTGTTGGGGAATCCAGAACTAGAGGCCATAAATATAAGCTATTGGCTAATAAATTCATCAAGGAATTCAGGAGAGACCTTGATGCAGAGAATGGTGAGAATATAGGACTTGCTACCGCCTGGGGCAGGATCTTTAGGTCAGTGAGCAGGGGGCAGGGCCCATTCACCGATGTGTAAAATGATGCGGGATGATGTCGGGTGGGACTCCTGACACCACCCTGTGTCATTTCCATTTTCAGGTCGGCGGGGGGGCAGCCGAATCAGCTGTGCACCCGCCGACCTGTCAACGGCCAATTGAGACCATTGACAAAGTACTTAACATAATTAATGGACCCGCCCATCCAACCTTAAGTTTGGCGGACAGACCGGGAGCCCAGGCTGGCTTCAGAAAAAGCCTGAAACCTCATCCACGGGCAGGATGAGGTTTCATGAGGGTTTTAAAACATTTAATAAAGGTTTTACTGAAAGCGATGGACACGTCCCAGCTCATGTGACAGTGTCACATGAGGGGACATGTCAGGGAAATTTTGCATTTGTCTCTGTAACATTTTTAAATTTGGAGCCAAGCTCCCTGAGGCTGCACTTAGCCTCAGGGAGATGAGTGCGCTCTTCCTTGCGCATGTGTGAAAGAGCGCACTCTCGGCTGAGGGAACTCCCCCCACCCCCCACACAGGGAGCACATAGCACTTCCTGGAGGACATCACGCTGGGTGGGCCTTAATTGGCCCACCCACATAAAATGGCGGCGCGCCCCCAATCAAGGGAGCCAATGGGAGATGCGCCTGCCCACATCCACCCCTGCACTTCCTCCAGAGTTGTTGGGGTGAATAGCAGAGATAAATTTAAGGGCAAGCTGAATAAACACAAGAGGGACAAAAGAATAGAAGGATATGTTGATAGGGTGAGATGAAACAAGGTGGGAGGAGCATAGAGGCCAGCATGGATGAGTTGGGCTGAATGGTCTGCAAGGGCATGTTCTCAAGGGCAACTGAGGGTGAGCAACAATGCCAGCCTTGCCAGTGATACACACATCCAGAAAATAAATAAATATCTTGTAACTTGTAGATGAGAATTAGGATTTATAATCTGATGCTTTTGGGGGTGTGGTCACAGTGAAGGCTTGCCAAGGACATGGGTTATAGTGGAGTGGATGAGTGAATGGATGAGTTAAATGTCACTTAGCCTAAATGCCCACAAATACTGCGATAAAACCATTAATTTGAAAATGTCTCAATTTCTTACTAACAATAAAACCTGAAAAAAACCACAGAAAATGCTGGAAATAAACAGTAGGCTGGCCAGTCACAGTGAGAGACAAGGGCGGGTTCATGTTTTAACTGAACAATTTACCTGACAGAGGTGATTTAATGAGGTCTGGCGTCTGAGAACCTGGGAAAATCTTCTTGCCACTGAAAGGGAAACACAAAGACACTTTGGATAAATAAATAATTGGTGCATGTGTAAAATTCCAATAGATCAAACCACTTGTCACTCTCTCCAGTCAAGACCACAGGAAATAAGAGCAGGAGTTGACCATTCAGCCCATCGAGCCTACTCTGCCATTCAATACGATCATGGCTGATCTTGGACTTCAACTCCATCTTCCCACCCTCTCCCCACATCTCTTAATTCCCTAGAGATCATAAATCTGTCTATCCCTGTCTTAAATATATTCAACAATGAAGCATCCACAACCCTTTGGGGTAGAGAATTCCAAAAATTCACAACCATTTGAGTGAAATAATTTCTCCTGTTCTCAGTCCTAAATGATCAGCCCCTTATCTTGAAACTGTGCCCCATGTTTTAGCCTCTCCAACTGGCGGAAACAATCTTTCAGTGCCCACCCTATCAAGCCCCTTCAGAATTTTGTATATCTCAATGAGATCACCCCTGATTTTTCTAAATGCCAGAGAGTATAGGTCCAGTTTACTCAGCCTCTCATCATAGAGCAACCCCCTCAAAAGACCATAAGGCGTAGGAGCAGAAGTAGGCCATTCAGCCATTGACTCTTCTCCGCCAGTCAATGAGATCATGGCTGATCTGATAATCCTCAATTCCATTTTTCTGCCTCATCCCCAGAACCCTTGATTCCTTTACTGATTAAAAATCTGTCTATCTCAGCCTTGAATATACTTAACGACCCAGCCTCTACAGCCCTCTATGGTAAAGAATTCCACAGATTCACTGCCCTCTGAGAGAAGAAATTCCTCCTCATCTCCACTTTAAATAGGTGACCCCTTACTCTGAGAATATGTCCTCTGGTCCTAGACTCTCCCACAAGGGGAAACAACCTCTCAGCATCTACCCTGTCAAGCCCCCTAAGAATCCTATATGTTTGAATTAGGTCACCTCTCATTCTTCTAAAACCCAATGAGTACAGGCCCAACCTACTCAACCTCTCCTCATAAGAAAATCCCCCATACCCAGAACCAACCTAGTGAACCTTCTCTGGACTGCCTCCATTGTCAGTATATCTTTCCTTAGATAAGGGGACCAAAACTGTTCACAGTATTCTAGGTGTGGTCTAGGTGTAGTGCCTTGTATAGTTTTAGCAAGACTTCACTATTTTTCTACTCCACTGCCTTTGAAATGAAGGCCAACATTCAATTTGCCTTCCCTATTACCTATTGAACTTGTATGCTAGCTTTTTGGGATACATGCACAAGGATTCCCAAATCCCTCTGTGCTGCAGCTTTCTTCAGTCTTTCTCCATTTAAATAATATTCAGCTCCTTTGTTCTTCCTGCCAAAATGCATAACCTCAGATTTTCCCACATTATATTCCATCTGCCACCTTTTTGCCCACTCACTTAACCTGTTTATATCCCTCTGTAGACTCCTTGTGTCACCCTCACCACTTGCCTTCCCACCTATTTTGTGTCATCCACAAACTTGACAATAGTACATTCACTTCCCTCATCTAAGTTATTAATATATATTGTAAATAATCGTGGCCCAGCACTGATCCCTGTGGCACTCCACTAGTTACAGGTTGCCATTCTGAAAATGTCCCCCATATTCCAACTCTCTGTCTTCTGTTAGTTAGCCAATCCTCTATCCATGCTAATATAATATCCCCAACACGCTTCCAATGCAAGTATATCCTTTCTTAAACAGTCTAGAATTGCTGGGGTATCACAAAATAATTCCTTAGTTTTAAGCTTCTCAATGCTCAGCAAAATAAAGTGATCAATCAACCTCTGAATGTCACCCTGAGATAGCAGCACTGCTACAAAGCCCATGATGTAAACCGGGGAGAGGTGGGGTAAGAATAACAGTTCGTTGTAACTCCTTCTAGGTAGGCCTCTCTTTAATTTCACCAAAGGTGATCTGAGTTAACACTTGTTCCAGATGTGGCTTGCTACAAGTCATTAATCTGCTTTATTTCACTGCGTGTGAACATTCAGAGCAATGGTTATGACCGGAATCATTGTGGGTAATTTTCGACTTCATCTCCTGACATATGATGTGGCCAATTGATCGTCTGCCCATTATTGAACCCATCACATTTTTATTCTATTGATTTCAAGGGGTTGAGAATCAGACAAGTCTCTAAGAGGTGAGCGATCCCTTCACAATTCCATTCGTACTTCCCCACTTAGTTCAACCGGGGTAGTATATTTTTGCCTGACGATATAAAATTACGAATACGCCATATTTTCCCACGTTATGGGTTCAATTTTAACTCTGCATAAGTGAATGGGCTGTGAGTGAATTAAAATCTCGACCTCTTTCTTCCGATTACCTTTCAGTATTTCTAACCGCTTTGCCTCGGTGAAGGCCCTGGACAGCTTTAGCTTTAACAGCTGGCACTGCACCAGCACCCTCTGGTTTCAAACATCCTCTCACTTTCACCAGGTAAATTAGGCTTCAAGTGCTTTGCAACACAGTAGGTGCAAGGCATTGCCAACAAAATGCTATTGCTTAGTTTCTGGGGAAAACATCTTCCGTTTAGAATACTAACCATCTTTTGTCTAAATACCTTTCTTTTTACAAACTTACGGGAATAAACTTTGCTCAGAAAGACTTTAAAAGCTATTCTCAATTTCAAATTTATTTGTGGAACAAAACGAAAGCGCAAACGTGATCTCGAAAGGTTTTTAAGGCACACAGTGAGTATTTGCTCCTCCACTATCCTGTCAGAAGGCTCACCAAAGCGCACCATTCCAGAAGTATGTTGGATTAGAAATTAGAGCTGGAGTCCACCATTTGGTTCCTCGACCCTGCTCCGCCATTCAGCAAAATCCTGCCTGATCCTTCTACCTCAGCTCCACATTCCTGCATCACACCCACATCCCTTAATTCCCTTCACACTCAAAAATCTGTGGACCTTTGTCTTACATACACTCACCAACTGAGTGTTCACAGCTCCCTGGGGTAGAGGATTCCAAAGATTCACAGCCCTCTGGGTGAAGAAATTTCTCCTCAGCTCTGTCCCTCATTGGCCTGCCCCTTATTCTGGAACTATGGTCCATATGTGTTCTAGATACCCCCCCATCTCCACCACCCCCCCCACCCCAGCCAGGGTAAACATCTCCTCAGCAATGTCAGCAGCAAACACACTTATTTTCACAATCAGGGCTTTCCCAGGATTAAAGGAAGTAAAACAGGAACTCTGAGCAGATTCAGCCCCTCTGTTCAAGAAACTTTATGTGAATTTTTCTGTGCGTCTATTTGGTTTGAATTTGTGGGAAAAAAATTGGAACTGACATCTTCTCAAACTCTAGTGAAAAGATGGTGGTGGCGTGTTATGGTACACGCAGGGGGGTCCAAGTTGCTGTGGCAACATGCCCTTTTTAAACATGTGTGGGTCTGGGCCTATGGATAGTGATGGTAGAGGCTCCAATGTTCTTTCCATCTCATGGATGACCAGGAATCTCTCCTGCTTTTACTGCCTGCCATTGGCATGTGTTGGAAGGATTAACAGGCTGATACTCAATTTGTTTGGCTGTGTTATGAATGTACCTTCATTGCCCATCAAGTCCTGGAGTGGGACTCGAACCCAGAGCTTCTGGCTCAGAAGCAGGGATACTACCCACTGCGGCACAAGACCCCCCTTCAGTGAAAAGGTAGGCGAGTAAAAAACTGCTGAAATTAGCAGAGAAACTAATTGCACCTCGCAATTGGATGATTCATGTCGGAATCCTACTCTCTAGAATCGCTTACAAAATCCTGTGAAAATAAGGTTTCGTGGATCTTCAGGGCATTGTTAGAAGGAAAGAAAAAAAGTTGCATTCAGATAGCGCCTTTCACAACCTCAACACGCTTCAGAGCCAATGAAGTATCTTTTTGATGCATGGTCACTGTTGTAATGTAGGAAATTCAGCAATTTGTGCACAGCAAGATCCCATAAACAGCTGTGTGATAATGATCAGATAATCTGTGTTTTAGTGTTGGTTAGGTATTGGGATAAATATTTTCCGGGACACCTGGGAGAACGTTCCTGCTCTTCTTTGAATTGTGCCCATGGGATCTTTCACACCAATGAGACGGTTTAATTGTCCAAAAGAGTTAAAGGCAGGAGCTATGATAGAGCAACTGATAAACTTGTGGGTGTTATTCCACCAAAGTGAAATGTGGTTTTCAGAACAAAATAACATTACAATTGAAGGCTGGGAAGAGTCTGTGATGCCTTAATTCTGAGTCAAGAGAGAGTTTGGCTTCTCAGCTACGTGGGTACACTCCCCAACCATTTTCTAAATATTCATTCTTGGCATGTGGGCATCACTGGCTGGGCCAGCATTTATCACCCATCCCTAATTGCCCTTGAGAAGGTGGTGGTGAGCTGTCTTCATGAACCGCTGCAGCCCCTGTGGTGTAGGTACACCCACAGTGCTGTTAGGGAGGGAGTTCCAGGATTTTGACCCATTGACAGTGAAGGAATGACGATATATTTCCAAGTCAGGATGGTGAGTGGCTTGGAGGGGAACCTCCAGACAGTGGTGTTCCCATGAGCCTGCTGCCCTCTTTCTTCTAGATGGTAGTGGTCACGGGTTCGGAAGGTGCTGCACTAAGTACAGGCTTTGGGGGAGTGAATGTTAAAGGTGGTGGATGGAGTGCCAATCAAGCAGGCTGCTCTATCCTGGATAGTGTTGAGCTTCTTGAGTGTTTTTGGGGCTGCAGTTATCCAGGCAAGTGGAGAGCATTCCTTCACACTCTTGGCTTGTAGATGGTGGACAGGCTTTGGGGAGTCAGGAGGTGAGTTACTCTGCTGAATTCCCAGTCTCTGACCTGCTCTTGGAGCCATAGTATTTATATGGCTGGTCCAGTGATCAATGGTAACCGTCCAGGATTCACAACTCCAGGATCCCAGAAATGAACAGCTACAGCAGGCAAAAGAGGACCCTCAATGAGAAGGCACTGCGCAGGCCAAGAAACAACCGAGGAGCTTGGGCCGGTCAAGGGCGCTTTGTTGGCAACACTTTGGCAGCACATTAATTCCCTGCTGCTCAGTATTGCTGTAGTCAGGTGTCCAACTGTGGATTCAACTGAGGAAGAGGTGCAAGGTCTGGAAGATTAGGATCATGTGGTTCAGAGAACGTGAGTCCAAATCTCATTGCGATAGAATGTGAATTGGGAATAAAAGGCAGGAGCCAGTAGAAGTGACCATGAAGCTGTTGGATTGTCATAACAGCCTAACCTGAGGTGAAGAATTCCTTACTCAGTCTGGGTCGATATTCGACTCCAGTGCTTAACTGGCCTTTGCAATGGTCTAGCCACTCAAAATTACCGCCACTTTTTACGATGAGTGGATTTTCTGGGATAGTCATCACCTGCGACCTCAGGACGGACAGTCACTATGAAAAGAAGCACCCAAAGACGATGAAGAGATTACAGATTTCAAAACTGGAGATGGGGATGGACAAATCCAGGAATGAAAGAGGAGACTGTGCTTAATGGATTGGCCCAGGAGTCCAGTGCCTGTGAGTCTCATGGCTGAGTTCATGCAGCGAGCTTGCAATCAAATGTCGTTACTTGCAAACACGGAACTTACAGGCGCAAGTTTACCAGCCTTGGGGTGATGGACTGTGAGGCGGGACAGAACAGAAAAATGGCAGGGAGATGTGTTGTGGTAGCTCCCTGACTCGGTGCCATTACAAGGCAAGTTTCCAAGCTGGTGATGGGGGCTGTGACTTATCTGTCCACAGAACAGAGATGGGCAGCCAGTTTTAATAATCCAAGGCCCAATTAGGGACAATTTTCCTGGGCCAGCAGCAATTTTCCAGTGTTTGAGCAGCTCCTCACCCACCCCCCCCCAACAACCACCCCACCAACAACCCCCCCACCCTCCCCCCCACTCCTCCCCCCCCCACCACCACCCCCCACAACCATCCAACCACAACCACCCCACCAACAACCCCCCCCTCCCCCCCCCACCACCCCCCCCACAACCATCCAACCACAACCACCCCACCAACAACTCCCCCCTCCTCCCCCCCCACCACCCCCCCCACAACCATCCAACCACAACCACCCCACCAACAACTCCCCCCCCCACAACCATCCAACCACAACCACCCCACCAACAACTCCCCCCCCCACAACCATCCAACCACAACCACCCCACCAACAACTACCCCCCCTCCCCCCCCCACCACCCCCCCCACAACCATCCAACCACAACCACCCCACCAACAACCCCCACCCCCTCCCCCCCACCATCCCCCCCCACAACCATCCAACCACAACCACCCCACCAACAACTCCCCCCACCTCCCCCCCTCCCCCCCCACAACCATCCAACCACAACCACCCCACCAACAACCCCCACCCCCTCCCCCCCACCACCCCCCCCCACAACCATCCAACCACAACCACCCCACCAACAACTACCCCCCCTCCCCCCCCACCATCCCCCCCACAACCATCCAACCACAACCACCCCACCAACAACCCCCACCCCCTCCCCCCCACCACCCCCCTCCACAACCATCCAACCACAACCACCCCACCAACAACTCCCCCCTCCCCCCCCACCACCCCCCCCACAACCATCCAACCACAACCACCCCACCAACAACTACCCCCCCTCCCCCCCCACCACCCCCCCCCCCCACAACCATCCAACCACAACCACCCCACCAACAACCCCCCCCCCACCAACCCCCCCCCACAACCATCCAACCACAACCCCACCCCACCAACAACCCCCCCCCCCACCAACCCCCCCCCACAACCATCCAACCACAACCCCACCCCACCAACAACCACCCCCCCCCACCCCCCCCCTCCCCCCTCCCCCCCCCACCACCCCCCCCACAACCATCCAACCACAACCACCCCACCAACAACTCCCCCCACCTCCCCCCCTCCCCCCCCACCATCCCCCCCCACAACCATCCAACCACAACCACCCCACCAACAACCCCCCCCTCCCCCCCCCACCACCCCCCCACAACCATCCAACCACAACCACCCCACCAACAACTACCCCCCCTCCCCCCCCACCACCATCCCCCCCCACAACCATCCAACCACAACCACCCCACCAACAACCCCCCCCCCCACCAACCCCCCCCCACAACCATCCAACCACAACCACCCCACCAACAACCCCCCCACCCTCCCCCCCACCACGCCCCCCCCACCACCCCCCCCACAACCATCCAACCACAACCACCCCACCAACAACCCCCCCTCCCCCCCCACCACCCCCCCCCCCCCACAACCATCCAACCACAACCACCCCACCAACAACCCCCCCTCCCCCCCCCCACCACCACCCCCCCCCCACAACCATCCAACCACAACCACCCCACCAACAACCCCCCCTCCCCCCCCCCACCACCCCCCCCCACAACCATCCAACCACAACCACCCCACCAACAACCCCCCCTCCCCCCCCCCACCACCCCCCCCCCCACAACCATCCAACCACAACCACCCCACCAACAACCCCCCCTCCCCCCCCCCACCACCACCCCCCCCCACAACCATCCAACCACAACCACCCCACCAACAACCCCCCCTCCCCCCCCCCACCACCACCCCCCCCCCACAACCATCCAACCACAACCACCCCACCAACAACCCCCCCACCCTCCCCCCCACTCCTCCCCCCCCCCACCACCCCCCCCCACAACCATCCAACCACAACCACCCCACCAACAACCACCCCACCCCCCCCCCCTCCCCCCCCCCCCCCCCCCCCCCAACCACACCCCTCTGATTGTCAGACAGCATGGAAGTCCTACCACCCCCATCCTTAATTGGACACCTCCCCACCTGCTGGCTGTTAATTGCCTTCTCCTGGCAATGTGGCAGGCAAAGTCCCACCTCATGCCTATGGGGACCATCCTAACGACAGGATCTCCAATGTTTTGGAAAAATTTTCACCCATATTTATTTTATCTGGCTCATTTTTCATTAGAGTTTCACCTGCTCCATTCAGTTTACTTGTAGACCATTGATTCTCTTTCCAGTACAAAAACACTGAAGATAAAATGGTGAAAGTGAGTTCATTTTACTCCAGATTTCAGTTTACGTGCTTAATACATTTTGCAGGTGAACATGACTGAAGAATGATGAAGCATTGAAGGAAACCATTCAGCCCATCATGCCTCTTTGGAAAAGCTTTCTAATCAGTGCTCTTTCCCCACAGCCCCTGCAAATCTTTCCTTTTCACATATGGATCCGATTCCTTTTTGAGAATTATTATTGAAGCTGCTTCCACCGCCCTTTTAAATCACAAAACTGTGTAAAAAATGTATAAAATTTAGTAAAATCATTATGACTTTCTGCATGTTGGGTCTCCTGGTTTCCTGTTACAATTGCTCCCGTGGTGTAGAATTATGCTGATGAATGAGTTGGGATACAAAGGCCTGTCCCTTTGTCACTGAGATCTTCCTTGGCTGTGAGATGGTTGCTTTTCAGGATAGAGTCCAGGCCTTGTTGGATCAATGGGCCTTCCTCTTTCATGAGTATTGCTGTCAATGGTTGACTGACTCCATTGATAATAAGACTGAAGGCATCTTCTGCTGAGTGCAATTAATTGAACAGGTCTCTTCTTGACTTTGTCTTGTGGAGGTTCTGTAGTGCAGTGGGTAGCCTGCCTCTGAGGTAGTAGCTCTGGGTTCAAGTCCCGCTCCAGGGCTTGATGAAGGCGTGTTCACAATGTGGCCAAACAGGTTGACTATTAACCTGCACAGCTTTCCAACACACGCTAATGGCATGTGGTAAGAGTGGGAGAGATTCTTAGTCAGCCATGAGATGGAAAGAAAGTTGGAGCCTCTACCATCACTATCCATAGCTCCAGACCACAACATGCATGTAAAAGTGTATGTTGCCACAGCAACTCAGGCTGCTTGGGTTCAGCTGGCTGCTGTGGATCAGATTGGTGCCAACAGCAGGGGGTTCAATCCCTGTTCCAGCTGGGGTGGATTAAGGACCTGCCCTAACCTGTGGTGGAGGTGGAGCTGCTGTGGGTCAGACCTGCCTTCAGGCAGAGAACTTTAGGTGAGGAAGATTTTCGACAACCTCCAAGTGCTTCTGGAGGCCTGACTTGCAAAGCTTCCATAGATACAATAAGGAGCATTCATGGGAGATGCTCCTATTGTGTAACTGTGGTCATTGGTGCTGCTGGGTGTTCTATCACAGACAATCTGCCCTCCATGCAAGGGGGCAAGTGAGTCATCACTCTCACCAAGTGTCTGTGCTGCTACATTTTATTATTCTTCCATGGGATGTAGGCATCACTGGCTAGGCGTTTATCAGCAATCTCCATTTGCCCTTGAGAAGATAGTGGTGAGCTGCTTTCTTAATCCACTGCAGTCCATTCAATGCAGATACTCCCACAACTTTCCTGTAGCGGTTTGATACAACTGAGCAGCTTGCTCAGCCATTTCAGAGGCCATGAGTCTGGAGTCACTTGTAGGCCAGACCAGGTAAGGACGGCAGATTTCGTTCCCTAAAAGGGCATTAGTGAATCCGATGGGTTTTTGCAACAGTCAATGATGGTTTCACCATTACTGAGACTCGCTTTCAATTTCAGAATTTAATTCAAATTCCACCGATGCTGTGGTGGGATTTGAGCCCATCCCCCACAAGGCTGGAACTTTGGATTATTGTCCAGTGACAATACCATTTTGCCACCAGGAAGTGAGGATGCACTATGGTGATGGTGCTCCCAAGTTCTTTGTTTTCCCATTTCTTATGAAAGGAAACTTCTCTCTCCTTCTCCTGCAAAGAGAGCAGATTGTGAATTAACTGGTGCACTCATGGGCATTATTAAATGCAATATTATGTACAATTACTGTGGGTAGATAAATGTGTCCAATTAGAGAATGTTTGATCAGTCCGTTACATACCACAGTTTCCACCCTCTCTTCCACTGTTTCTAACCTTTCTTCCCAAAGGTTTTATGATCCTCCTAAATGGAACTTTGCTTTCTTCTGTTGTGTGTGAGTTTGGGCTTTAAACATAAAAGCAGTGCAGGTTGAGGCAGGGTGAATTGGATAATATCATTTGGTTCCTCGAGTACGTAGTCTCTCCCATAACCCTTGCTTCCAATAGCTTCCTTGCTTGCCAGTATAGGTTTTGTTTTACATGCCTTTTACAGGTGGTGGTGTATCAGGGGTGTGCATGCATGTGCCGAGTTGCAGCTTTACTGTAATACTTAGACATTGCCCCAGTGACCGAGTAGAATTGTGTTTATATAGGACCTGATCAACATTGCTCAGAAACAGCCCAGAACATAGAGAGCGTTACCGTTATGTGGATAAACACTGCATTCACTTTCCATACAGTGACTGCTCATAATCAGGAAATTAATGAGCAGCCAGTTAATCTCTGTTTGGTTGCAGATTGAATGTTCAATTGGAGTCTGAGGGAACAGTTTGTTACCATTGGCGCTGAACAGTACCTCACCAGAGTGAGAGGAGCTCCATAGGATATAACATGTCTGCACCTCTGACAATGCTGCTGTCCCTGAGTACTGCACTGGAGTATCAGAGCCTGGATTATGTGCTCAAATAGGGATTGAAGTGAAAGTGCCATTTACTGAGCAAAGCTCCACCTTAAGGTCTATCACTGTTCCTCTCACTTCCTGTCAGGATCTTGAGACAGCATCCCTCACCTACCATAAATATCATCCTGATCGCCCCATTACAGTGCTAGCAGAAGCCTGTAGAATATGGCCACTGTAACAAACCATGCTTGTTGCCTTTAAGCCATTCACACGGTACTGCTGCACCTCAGCAGCTGGTTAAGTTGCTGATTGGCTGCTTGGAAGGATCATTGCTGCATGTGCATTCTGATTGGTTGATATGCCAATGCCACAGCCAACAAACACTTTCCCAGGAATTACACATCACACGATTCGTGTGCTGCTTGTAATCCGCATTAGACCCTCATATTGTTTCTTAGCAAAAAAGAGGTATTCAAGACTGAGCAATTAAAGGACCAAAATCTAAGATTTACAAACTGTCGCTTCCTCTCCCAACGGGCCGGATGTTTCCGATGAATGACAATCACCGTCAGATTGTCCACTCTGCTGCTATTTATTTACCTTGCGCCGGAGTTCCACATTTCTCAGCCGGGCTCCTGAGCTGGTCCTCCTCAGAAATGTGGAGCGTACCTGCGCTCGGAGTCCTTCCCTCCGCAGGGCAGGGTTGTCATGAGAAGCCTTGCCACACCCCCCTTTATACAGCACCAGCTGCTGTATTCCACTAAGCTTAAATATCCCAAAGCCACGTTGAGAAACTAAGGAGAGAAGGTAAGTGGATAAGGTGATATGGTAGCAGGTGGGTGGGTGAGGGGGTAGGGTGACAGGTAAGTATGTGAGGAGGTAAGATGGGTCGGGGGTGTAGTCGTGCGATCAGGTGTAGTTGGGAGGGTAGTTGGGTGGTCAGGGGGCATTTAGGTGGTCAGGCAGGTGGTCGGGGGCAGTTAGTTGGAGGATCTGGTGGGGAGTCTGGGGCTCAGTTACTGAGGAGTTACAACTGGTTTAAATCCTTCTACTTTTTTCTGGGTAACTATTCTGGTGAGTGAGCTGGAACCATCCAAAGTTAGCTCTGGGGTACGGCCACCTGGAGATCGGAAGTACTGGACTAATGTCTTTGCTCTACTGCTGACTTTGTTGACAAATTGGCTGTGTGTTTATCAAGCCAGAACTATAGTCACAAACAAAAAATTATGTTACATAGAATCTATTGCACAGGCAGAGAAACAGGCCATTCAGCTCAAATGGTATGTGACAGACTTTATGTTCCTCACAAGCTTCCTCCCATCTCATCAACATATCTTTCCTAATCCTTTCTCCCACATGTGTTTATCTGGTATGTTACGGTTTACTCTGGAAGTCTGAGTTGCTGTGGCAACATGCATATGGCTGTCTGGAGCTATGGATAGTTGTGGTAGTGGCACCAATGCTCTTTCCCACCACATGGCTGAACAGGAATCAATCCCACTCTTACTGTCGGCCATTGCTGTGTGTTGGAAGGATTTGTAGGTCAATGCTCAACCTGTTTGGCCATGTTATGAATGTACCTTCCTTGACCATCAAGTCCTGAAGTGGGACTTTGAACCTAGGACTTTGAGCTCAGAGGCAGGAACACTAACCCACTGTGCCACAAGAGCTCCTCATGCGTGTATCTGGATGCCCCTTAAATGTCTCTACACTATTCACCTCATCCACTCACTGTAGTAGGGAGTTCCATGTTCTCACCATTTTCTCAGGAGCTTCTCCTGAATTCTCACTGGATTTATTCGTGACGGACTAATTTGTAGTGTAATTCTGTATAAAACAGTTCCCGGCGGAATGTAATGTGCATGTTAGGGTGCTTATAACGGAGGTTTGCAGATGGTAAACATTCCTCTATCTTGTCGATATCAGGAGCTTTTGAAGCTGCTTCCTGTGTGGATTGTATAGCTTTGTGGGCTAGTATAACATGTCTTTTCTGGTGTCCTTTGGATACAGATATCTCACACTCATGCTGACAGAACATAGTGGAGAGATCCTCAGTGAAAAACTCCCCCAACTGGAGTTACTTGACGTTACACATTGATTAAACTAAGTGATGCAACCACATTGACTGCACCATCTTGCAGAGCGTGGGGGCTCAGAGCCCTGGCAACTGGGTCTTCGTCGCCACGAAGCTGATGATTCAGGTACGGAACACGCACACGGGCAGCATTAATACAATGAAAGTCATGCTGCCATGCAAAATGTGACATTGGTGTGCTGAAACAATCCTTCTGCTGTTCGGACCTCTCTGGGTGGATTGCTGTCGGCTGTGCACAACCAGTGGTCGGTCTGCTGCAGGCTGCACAACCTCGTTGGTGGTGACAATTGGATAGGTTAAGAGTGACAAGTGCAGTCCACTCATCTGGAAAATGGAGGAGAGGCAATTGATAATGTTTTTAATAGCAGCAGCCTCACTTGGACCTATTCTCCCCAGCATTAAAATCGTACCAGCTGGTAAAAGGGGCTCTGTCCATGATGCTTACAAAAGGAAAGAAAAAGATATGAATTTATATAGCATCTTTCATAATCACCAGGCGTCTCAAATGCTTCTTCCAATGAATTACTTCTGAAGTGTAGTCTCTGTCATAACGCAGGAAGCGCAGCAGCCAGTGTGCGCACAGCAAGATCCCACAAACAGCAATGTTTGTTTTTGGGATAAATATTGAACAGGACATCAGGTACAACTCTCCTGCTCATCTTCAAATAGCACGCTGGGATCTTTTACGTTCGCCTGATAGGGCAGCTGGGGTCTTGGTTTAATGTCTAATCCAAAAAAAAAGTGTCTCTCCCTCAGCACAGCAATTTCAGCTGTGACTTTTATGCTCAAGTCATGGAGTGAGATTTGAACCCAGAATCTGTTGAGACAGAGGCAAGAGTGCTGCCCACCGAACCATAGCTAACAACTACACAGCTCTTTTTTCAATAATCAGAGAGCAACATATAACCAGCAGCAAAACTCAAGTCTACCAATTGTATGTGTATCAGAGATGGGACAATGAAGGGGGATTGATGGTTCTTTTTTGGCAGGGGGGATTCTTTTGATAATCTTTAGGTTAAGGGCCTTTTGTTTGTTCCCAGAAAATGAGACCGGTAGTTAAAAGTGCAAGAGCGCATATATACTTCTGAATGTGTGTGTCTTATCTACCTCCTGCCATTCAACATGATATGAAATCACAGGGCAATTGTGTTCATTTCAGTCAAGTTGCACAGTAACAAAGTTCCACAGATAATCACGCGGGTGTTTATTCCACAACCGTGCCATGCATGTCCCAGATGATATTTACACTGATCTATAACTTACATTCAAATTTGATATTTCTTAAATTTTCAGGAAGTTCATGAAGTGCAACTTTTAGCCACTCGTCCAACTGTTTAGCAAATTTGCGAATCACCTGTGTCAAACTGAAATGAGAGATGAAGGGAACGAATGAATCGAGTCCTAAAGGTTAACTCCTCACAAAAACAACTTGCATTTATGTAGCACCTTTACATACTGGAACATTACTAATACGCTAAACTCTAATCGTCACACGTTGCTACAGATGCAAAATAATCTCTTTGCAAAAAGAAGAAGAAGGTCAGTCATGGACCTGACCTCCTGTAAGTGGTGTCCTAGTGTAAACCTAATCACTGCCATCAACCATCAATATTGGGAATTAAGGCATTCGGTGGGTTGTTAACCCACCTCTTCTCTTTACAGATGCTGATTGACCCACAGTGTGTTTCCAGCATTTTCTGTCCTCTTCACTCCATCGACACATAGGATTATACAGTGGCAAAGGGCAGATTTTCATTTGTGATTCTCATGTGGCAAGTTCCTAACCTCAGTCGTGCTGCAAGTGCATTGCTTTAGTGGTAGTGAGGTGTTTTCATGTGGGAAGGGGGGAATCAGGTGCTGGTTGATGGAAGAGTATCATAAATTGTTGAGCAGCTGACCTGACTGTCCTCTTGACTTAGGGAGTGTCAGGCTCTGTCTCAATGCCCGGGAGTCAGAACATGCTGGGTTCAAGTTCCGCTCCCAGAAGCCTGATCATAAAATCCAAGTTGACACTCCCAGTGCAGTACCGAAGGAGCACTGCATTGTCAGAGAGTCAGTACTGAGGGAACGCTGCACTGTCAGAAGGGCAGCACTGAGACAGCATTGCACTGTTGGAGTGGCAGCATTGAGAGAGCGCTGCACTTTCAGGGGAGTAGTACTGAGGGAGTGCTGCACTGTTGGAGATGCCGCCTTTTCAATGAGACATTAAATTGAGGTCCCATCTGACTTATTGGGTGAATGCAAAAGTTCCTATGGCATGATCTTGAAGAGCAGGGGTCATAAATTCAAACATTAAATTAATATTAAGCAGCTTAATTTGCATCTGTAGCAAAGCGTGACATCCAGAGTGCACTAGAGACAATTGTATTACTCAATGGAATTTATATAGTAATTAATTGTTCCCAGATTGATTTAGACATGAAACACTACCAGAAACTAATCTTGAGATATAACATTCACTGGTTTAGATTCAACAGTTTCAGAAATTGCTACTCCTAATACTCAGTGGGACCATTGCTACCTGTTGGAAGGAATGGACTCACCAGTCAGGTATAAGTGTATGGAGAATGGATTTCTAATATAAAATCACTAAGTGTATACACACTCCTGCCCAATCAGGGCTTAGGAAAGCAACAAAGATTGAAACATCACAGGATAACCAGAGTCCTGTTGGATTTTACCCATAATTGTTCCCAAGTCAGGTAATAAGCAATGGGGTGTTAGAAAATATTTGCAGGAGTGTAAAACTGGTGGCAGTGGATCGATCACCCATTAGAGACTGATCCTGATTTTCCTGTCCATTGACTTAAATGGAAGCTAATAAGGGGGTGGATGCATAACGAGCGGGTGCATGACAGAAAAAAATGCCTGTTCGCTGGAGTGTGCAATGGGCACCTGATCTACTTCCCCTTGTAGATCTTGGCTGGGGTTAGTCTTTCCCTTGCTTGGAATCTGGGATTGAGGATGTTGTAGATATGGACGATGGTTTGACTAACCTGTCTGGTAATGCCTGTAGAACGGTGGGCATCAAAACCCCGGAGATTGCCTTGTACAATATGGAGTCACAAACACCTACGATGTTCACAACAGTGGAGGAGCCCAGGACCGGGAGCATGTGGGGTGGCATTCCTTGCCAAAAGTGTAGAAGGAAACTTTGAACCTAGTTCACATGGTGGAAGGAAAAGAAAGCAGCTTATAATTGCAGTTATGGCCCTGAGTTACCAAACAGGAGTTGGGTTCAAAGCGAAGTGCTTACCTCATCAAAATTTGCCCTGATCACTGTGTCTAGGATTCTCTGACAGTGAGTTCGGTACATCATAATGAAGGTGGAAACCTAGAAACAAAAATGGCAGAACAATCTGGTAATATTCACAAATGCCAAACTTTGTCCAATGTTACATCATAGTTTTATGATTTTTTTACCACTATGAGGCATACTTTGACATCAAAGAATTGTGTAAACCATGGGTAATTGGATAACACTCACCTCAAAGTCCAAACATTGGGTTCCCATTCCAAAACTTAAGATGCTTATCACGACAGTGTGTCATGCCAGTATTATAAATCATGAAAACTATATTTAGTTAAAAGACTACATTTTCAAAAAGACTGACTATCAAGGAGGCTCTGAGACCAGTCAGCCAGATTGGTGGGTCAGGCTGTGTTTATATTCCGAGAGGATAAAGACACTTTTTCTGACATCAGCTCGATGTTTGTCAGACTGGGAGATAAACAAAACTCCACTGACGCCCTCATTGTAAAAAAAAATGCGAATGTGCCTTCTCAAGGAACAAATATTTTCAGTGTACTGAAACCACAGTTGGGAGAAAGGATCCAACTGCCTAATGGGATTACCACAATACCTTATTTGGACCATGATTTGAGACTGATGCAGGGTCACATGATACAGTGGCCATCTTTACTCTCTATTTAAAATATAGCAAACCGCTACAGGCAGACAGAACCCCATCACATGGGGAGGGAGGGACCAACAAGCACAGGCATCAAACTGCTTGTATCAACCAGACTAAAAGAAAGGCCACACCGTATTCCTTGAAAGGAAATTAAAGAACCCCCTCTTTTCCATGCTACCTTGTTGCATCTTCAAGCCTACCTGAGAAAACCAACCTCCCTCAGATCGACTACAGAAGCCATCGCAACTTCTGAGACATCTCTGCAATTTCAAAGTCTTCACTTCAGACAGCTTAGCAACACAACTACAACAATAACAGGCCTGCATTGAAACAGAGACTGAGATCCATCCCATTTGTATAAGCATTGTTTTATCTACATCTGTACCTACTTTTGTGCATGGGTGTGTCTGAAGGTGAGAGTGAAAGAGTGAGAGAAATATAGTTTTCCTAATTAAATTCCAGGGCAAGGATGTGAAAAATAAATGAACCTCTTTCCTATTTAAATACAAAAGGCTTGCTGCTACATTATTTAATCACTCACTCCAAGAGTAAGAATACACACACACTCACATATAAATATAAACGATAGCTGCCAATAAAAGGTAACACCTTAAAGTTATCCATGGCACCATAAGCCAGGCTGACAATTAGGGTTCCAACCTTCCAGGGTTGGTCTGGAGTCTCCAGGAATTGAAGATCAATCTCCAGGACACTGCTGTGTGCAACCCAGGAGAAAAATCATCAGGACATTAAAAAAGATTGGGGTTTTTTTGTCATTGTATTTGAACATTTCTCTTTACGAGATATAAAAATATTGAAAATGGGGGAATAAATGGCTGTTTGGCTGACAGTCAAGCATCATCCAATTGGGTAATGAGTCTTTTTACTTTCCAATTGTCATTGGAAGGCATAGGATGGATGTGTTGGCCAATAAATGGCTGGAGCATGGGGGCAATTCATGTGGTGAAACCCCCAGGAATATATCTAATCACAGTTGGCAGCCGTACTGAGAACCTAGTGGAACTGAAGGAGTGCTGTGCTGGCCTTCAGTGTGACATTAAACCACCACTCTCTCAATTTGTTTAGGTGGATGGAAACAATTCCATGACACCTTTAAAGAGCTGCAATAGGCTTCAATTATTCTGGCCCAGCCTTCCTACTTCAATGACACTACTTGTCATTCTTTGTGGAACTTTTGCATTTGCTAATGAGGGTGTAATTTGTGGAATTCTTATTTCCATACTGGCCAATAGCATGGGGGGGTTTCGGGATGAGGTCACTTTGTTGGTAATGAAGAATGGAGTCAAAGCAATCTACTAATCAGTGCTTGAAGTGGATTTACAATATCAGTGGGTTTATTTATGGGATAGAGGGAGGCAAACCACCAACAACATATGCCAAGAAAAATGGTTCAGGTTGAAGCATCACAGACTATGAGCCAAGGAGTTGCCTTCAGGCAGGCACCCATCCCATACTGTATTGTGGGGCACCTACAAAAGTATCTCTCTTTGGGCAACATATTACAGATAATTTATATTTATGTATCTCAGGCGGCACTAGTGTAGTTCTCCCAGTCCTTCTGCAGGTTGGTTTTGAGATCTCCACCCTTCAGGTGCAGTCCGTGTCCTCTGAATTCACTGTTCTGGACACGATGAAACAGCTTAACATGGTTGTCAGTCCGTTTAAAATCCTAAATACAGCAATCAGGTCACTGCTCAATCTACTCTCTCCCAGTGTAAAGATGACCAATTTATATGTTTGCTCCTCATAATCCAGGCTTTCATTCCCTCAACCATTTCTCCCTGTATTCATGGTTAAACAATAGGGGGAGACAGTGGTGTAGTGATAATGTCACTGGACTAGAAATCCAGACTAATGTCTGGGGACGTGGGTTCATATCCCACCATGGCAATTGGTGGAATTTAAATTCAGTTAATAAATCTGGAATATAAAGTTAGTAACAGTGACCATAAAACCAATATTGATTGTTGTTAAAAACTCATCTGGATTACTAAACCTTCAGGGAAGGAAATCTGGCATCCTACATGTGACTCCAGACCCACAGCAATGTGGTTGTCTCTTAGCTACCCCCTGAAATGGCCTAGCAAGCCATTCAGTTCAAGGGCTCTTGCAAGTGACACCCACATCCCATGAAAGAAAATATTTTTGAATGGCAAAGCTGAACAGGGCAAGGTACAGGCGGAGTTGAATATTCTTGGGAATTAGGCAGACACACCACATGGAGACAAAATATCCAAGAAGGCGGATAAAAGCAAAATACTGTGGATGCTGGAAATCCGAAATAAAAACAGAAAATGCTGGAAAAACTCAGCAGGTCTGACAGCGTCTGTGGAGAGAGAAACAGAGTGAACAATTGGAGTCCATATGACTGTTCTTCAGTAATTCCAAGAAGGTGGAGTAGCTTAACTGGAAAGAAAATAATGTACGTGGCAAATGAGAGAGATCGGGTCATCCTAATTGGCAATAAATTGAAGCGATCATTGCTCTGCAAATTGAGCAAAGCAAATCATGCGCTGGGATATATTAAATAGTCACCATGGAGTTAAAATTGTTAAGTAATCCTGCCACTTTATAAGTCATTGGTGCGACCAATGGAGTGTACAGTGCTGGTCACCACAGTGCAAAAAGGATAATGGAACTATTGAAAAGATGCAGAGGGGGCAATCAAACATGGAGGGAGTGGAACATGAGGAGCAAATATATAAATTGGGCATGTTGTCACTGGAAAAGAGAAAGTTGAGAGGTGATACAATTGCTGTATTTAGGATTATAAAAGGATTGGATAGTGTTGGCCATCACAAGCTGGTGTCCAGAACAGTGGATCCAGGGGCCTGGAAGGGGGACAATTAAAAACCAATCATCAGAAGGACTGAGAGAATTGTGCTGTTGTTGGTTTCCATGTGCTGGTGCCACCTGGGATGTGTAAACATGAGTTCTTTCTTTGTGATACACTGCCCAAGGACAGATACTTTTTGCAGATACCTCATCATGGATAAAACCACTGATGTTCATTCCAAAACTTCAAAACTTTGCATCAAGTACTAATTAATAAATTGGAACATGCAGATTGCTTCGCTGGGGAGTTCAGAAATCAGACAACCTCCTGACCTGCTGAAGACGCCATTCTTCATGACCAATGAGGGTGAGCTCATTCTGAAACCCTCTTGCCATTGGTCAGCACTGAAATAAAAGTTACACAAATGAAGAGGAGATGAGTTACTGAGTGGGATTGCCAAGTGGCCAAGCCCTGTTTGAGTCAGCAACCCATGTGGATTGGAATTCCTGTGTAACCAGGTCCCTTACAATGTCGAAATCCCCATCATCAGGCAGCAGCAATGAAAGAATTTCCTCCGTTGTTGTTGGTACTGAGCTAGCCAGACCATCATCTATAACCCTTCTGTGACAAGTCACTCTGACATGGCCTGCCAAGCATTTCCTCAGCCTCTTGGCCCATGTAGCTCTGTCTAGAGGGACATCGAAAGGTATTCGAGTGGTTTTCATTTCTCAGACATGGCCCCAGTGCAGTCGCCCTTTCCTAGATCCTCAATATAAAGGCTTTTTTTTTCTTTTCCAGGACATGTTCTTATACCAGAAAATTACTCCTTATTTCACTATAATTCACCCCATCTACTCATTCTGCACTCTGAACAAAGCAGGAGTTACTATTGCAATACTATAATTACTTGCTGCCCTCCTCGATCTTCCAAAAACTATGGGCCAGAAATAGAAGATTAGTCACTTTGGTGATCAGTTGTTCAGTGTTTGATTAGGTGATTCTATTTACTATTGATGCTCACTGTGCTTGATTGGTTACGTCTGGGTGTGGACTCAGAGAAAAGTAAACAAAGCTGGAAGCCAGAGCCAAAGCATGGAGTAGACATTTTAAAGCACTGTGAATAAAACCTGTCATGCACATAGAAACTAGTGTCATCTCTGCATAACTCCGAGGTATAAAATATACAACAATCATGTGGTTAGAACATGGAGCTTGTTGCCACGTGGAGTAGTTGAGGTGAATAGCAGCGATGTATTTAAGTGGAAGCTAGGCATACACATGGTGGGGACAGCAACAGAAGGATGCGCTGGTAAGGTGAAATGAAGAGGGGTGGGAGGACGCTCATGTGCAGCATCAACACCAGCATGAACCAGCTGGGCCGAATGGCCTGTATCCCCTGCCGTATATTGGATGTAATTCTACATTCAACATTTGCACTTCTTCCAGTCTCTGACTCTCCTACCTCGTATGGATGGCAACAGGCAGCTCCTGAATTCTCATTAAAAGCTGCACTGCTCTGTTTGTAAAAAGGCTACACAGTTTTTGTCTGTCCCTCGCATTTTATCTGTGAGACAGGATGATCTACATTTAATTTGTGCATTGGCGTGAAGCAGCGCAGATAATGGATCAGTCACTCATTGTGTGTTTACCTTCTCCTCCGAGAGGCTCGCTGGCAGATTTAGATCTTTGACATTTGGAAACTCTGGCAGCAATGTGCCCAGCTTGGAGCGTGGTGAATATGCCACCGTCTGCTTTGCCACTTCTTTCTTCCCCGTCTCGTTTACCCAGGCTGCTCCTTTCTTGGAATACATCACATCGTAATACGGTGAGCTCTCCTTCACAGCTATCCCGTAATAATGGTATCTGTTAGTGGCAAAGCACCGGGGGTTACAGTTACAGAATCAGGCAACAAGCTCAAGAAAAACAGAATAAACTAATCAACCAGCTCATTGGACGGTCTGACAAAGAGCCAGCACAGGGCGTGATGGGCTGAATGGCCTCCTTCTGATTCTGTGACTCTGTTTGCACAGTAAGGCCCCAGAGCGGCAGCATTCTGCGAGTGGGAGTGAGGCTGCAGGATGAGGAAAGCAGAGATTGTTTTTCATTAGTTTGCAAGTTTCTAGATGAGATCCCTGTGAGACAGCTCATGCACGCCCATGGCTATTGTAAATTTGGTGCAAAGCAGCTTTGCTGTGCCCCACTGCTGTGGTTACAGTGTAAGTACAGCATAAATCAGGAGTCAGACCTGGCGCTGGACTGATTAACCCAGTTCAGGCATTGATGCGATATCCAGGCCACCAGGTTCAATGACCCAGTAAAAACACTGCTCACATTAACCACCCATCTCTCTAACTCTGCTTCCCTGCAATTGTGGAATTCTGGCTCTATGCTCCCCACAGTAAGAGACTGGGAGCAGGGACTCACTGTGTGGAGAAACTGCCGGATAAATCCTTACACAATCTCCCCGTGGAATATTCCATTGATCTGGAACTCTCTGTCTCACTCAGGGAAGGCTCCCTTCATGGAACCAAAGTGTAATCTGTTAACAGTGGATCTGATGTGAATGGAGAAGCAGCGTGTTACAGCGTAACTGCACTGGTTTGGGCTCCTTCTCAGGGCTAATGATCTAACTTTCAAATTGGTGTAAAACAGGGGTATAATTGGGTTGTGCAGGATTGTAGAGGAGATAAGACCATGAGACATAGGAGCAGAAATTAGGCCATTTGGCCCATCGAGTCTGCTCCGCCATTCAATCATGGCTGATAAGTGTCTCAACCCCATTCTCCCACCTTCTCCCCATAACCTTTCATCCCCTTACCAATCAAGAACCTATCTATATCGGTCTTAAATATACCCAATGACCTGGCCTCCACAGCCTTCTGTGGCAATCAATTCCATAGATTCACCACTCTCTGTCTAAAGAAGTTTCTCCTTATCTCTGTTCTAAAAGGTCTTCCCTTCACTCTGAGGCTGTGCCCTCGGGTCCTAGTCTCTCCTACTAATGGAAACATCTTCCCCACGTCCACTCTATCCAGGACTTTCAGTATTCTGTAAATTTCAATCAGATCCCCCCTCATCCTTCTAAACTCCATCGAGTATAGACCCAGAGTCCTCAAACATTCCTCATATGTTAAGGTTTTCATTCTTGGGATCGTTCTAGTGAACCTCCTCTGGACCCTCTCCAGGGCCAGAACATCCTTCCTGAGATACGGGGCCCAAAATTGTTCACAATATTCTAAATGTGGTCTGACCAGAACCTTATAAAGCCTCAGCAGCACATCTCTGCTTTTATATTCTAGTCCTCTCGAAATAAATGCCAACATTGCATTTGCCTTCCTAACTACTGACTCAACCTGCAAGTTAACCTTAAGAGAATCCTGGACTAGGATTCCCAAGTCCCTTTGCACTCCAGATTTCTGAATTCTCTCCCCATTTAGAAAATAGTCTATGCCTCTATTCTTCCTACCAAAGTGCATGACCTCACACTTCCCCATGTTGTATTCCATCTGCCACTTCTTTGCCCATTTTCCTAACCTGTCCAAATCCTTCTGCAGCTTCACTGCCTCCTCAATACTACCTGTCCCTCCACCTATCTTTGTATCATCTGCAAATTAAATAGGATGCCCTCAGTTCTTTCATCTAGATCATTAATGTATAAAGTGAAAAGTTGTGGTCCCAACACTGACCCCTGCGGAACTCCACTAGTCACCGGCCGCCATCCTGAGAAGGACCCCCTTATCCACCTAAACAGACCGACACTGTCCAGATCGAAACACAGTCCAACATCAAATGTGAGACAAGTTCTGATGTGCTCCCAACAGTACAAAACCTCCCTCCTGGCAAACAGGAACGTAGCAACATAAGTACACAGGAACAGAGGAGGCCATTCAGCCCCTTGAGCCTGTTCCACCATTCAATGAGATCATGGATGATCATCGATCTAACTGCACATATCCACCTTTGCCTCCTATCCCTTATTTTAGTTTTAAGATTCACAAGGGATCTAACTATCTATTATAATTAGCAGAAGAGAGTTCAGAAGTGTTTCCTACTTTCTGATAGGACTAACTCAAATTTTTAGATTATGCCCCTTTGTCTAAACTCCCCGAGCAGTGGAAATAGTTTCTCTCTATTGATCCTATCTGTTCTCATTAATATCTTGAAATCTTTCATCAGATCACCCTTTAACCTTCTAAATTCCAGGGAATACACTGCTAGTTTGTGTAATCTCCCCTCAAAATTTAAGCCTTGGCTTCAGGTTTCATTCTCGTATATCTCCCCTCCAAAGCCAATATATCCTTCCAGAGCTGTGGTTCCCAGGGCTGCTGACAGTGACTCAAGGTGGGGTCTAACCAGGGCATTGTGCAGCTGAAACATGATTTTATCCTCTTGTATTCTAGTCCTCTGGATGAACATGCTACAAGCTCTAGCTTGGCACAGCATCGAAATGATACCCATCTAGATCCTGGTAGGCAAGGTTGCCATTGGTGGCAATGGAACTATCCAGCGTTCCATTAGCTGGATAGTACCACTCCCGGAATCTCACTGTCTTTTGTTCATGTTGAAACTACCTGGGTCAAAATGTGTCCAAGCCCAAAGGAAACTCCTCACTCCCTGCCCACATGAACAGCTGGACCCTCACTGGGGAGAGGGACAGCTCCATCCTTTAGATATTGGGGCCCACCACCACCTTCTCAAGGGCAATTAGGGATGGGCAACAACAGCCTAGGCAGCGACAGCCACAGTCTGTGAACGAATAAATAAAGAAACAAATAACTAATGGGTCTATGAATGAGAAAATGGTGACTGATGTGTTTTTGTATGTATTTCTGGTCACCAACACTGTGCCAACATCATGGGGACAGGTAAGGGAACACTAACCATATATCAGGTCTGTTTCGGCCCATTGGCTGAAAACCATTTTCTATCCCCAGTCTCTTGAGGGTCCTTGCTATCAACAGGTGTTCGAGAATTTAGACTCCACTCTCCTATTAGCAGAAAGCTTAACACAAGCGTGGGCACATCTCTCTTCCAACATTTAGGATATTTAGATGTTATGGGAGTGAGGAAGGGGCCATTGTTACTCTCTAAACATTTAGCCTGAAGGAGGGTCAGCTCAGCAGACTTTGCAAACCAGGTTTGATACTACATTGGATTTATATTCTCAACCAGTGTGACACTGGTCCCTCGAGTGTCAACCTGCTTCATTCCAGATGCAGTTTAGCAAATCACTTGCTACCGTTGGTAATCTTGCAGTGGAAATGCACAAGACACCCTCAACATTTATGTCGACTTTAAACTTTTGCCACCTGTGCAACATTAAGTAAAGACAAACTGACACTGATGTCGTAGACTAGTTTTGAGGAGATATTACTGCCAAATTGGGTTACACGCCAAGATGATTAGATTGATCGCATCATACCAAGATCGCTACATCAGTTACCATGCCTACCAGGATCTGCATGTGTCTCATTTCGATGCTATGCCAAGCCAAGGAATTGCTCTAATCATCAGGACACTGTGAGCATGAAGCTCCAGGTACTGTAGTTCCAAGTCCTGCTTGTGTTCGTTCTGTATCCCTTGGACCAACTCGAGCTGAGACAAGGTAAACTCCGTTTGTTCACAATTGTATATTGCCATCAGCTTAAAAAGGAATCTAATATCCGAACAAATTCTAAGACTCTAGCCTTCAGGGTTTTTGTTTAGGTTGAAGCTTATCCTAAAAGATGGGTCTTTAAAGAGAGACGTCTAAAACACCAGAAGTTCATAAATTAGTTCTTCCCCAAATGTAAACCTGCCTTTTGTGTATTTCGATAAGAAACGTCCTGATTACACATCTGGATCCACATTACACGTCCGGATTTCACAAAATATCACCAGCCACAGATACATTAATCAACAAAACCGCCTGTACATTTAAATATTCCCCCATTTAACTTTCTTCCCTTTGACCTTTAAAACCATCACATCCACCAACTCCCCCATCAGCAACATCTCGGAGGTTAGCATTGATCAGAGATTTTAATTGGAGCAATTATAGCGACACTATGGCTATTAAAGCAGTGCAGCTGCTGGGTACACTGTGATAGTGGCTCACCTCCTGATCAACAAAACCTCCCCACCATCCACAGGCTCCAGTCAGGAATGTGACGCATATTCACCACTTAACCTGGACACTAACACCAACACTCAAGAAGTTCAACACCAGCCAGGACAGAATAGTTTATTTGCCCCCTTGGTAAGACCACAGCTGATGTCAATTGCTGCGCAAACCAAACTCCAGAGGGAAACTTGGCGTATTCTGAAAACAGCAGCAAGAAATCCAGTAACACCTTTGGGCTTTTAGAAGTTAAAAGTAAAAGTTTTATTAACCAGAATAAAAGAAAACTTAAGCAGACAAGATTACAATTGCACAATTAAAATTAGTTTTACAAAACATTCCCCCAAAAGACTCCCTACTTGGCCAGAACCACAAGTAAACACCTTCCAGGCAACGATCCCTGATCGGTCACAAACAAACACAAAAATAGCTGGAAAAACTCAGCAGGTCTGACAGCATCTACGGAGAGGAAGACAGTTAACATTTCGAGTCCGTGTGACTCTTCAACAGAACTAAAGAAATAGAGAAATGAGGTGAAATATAAGCTGGTTGGGGGGGTGGGGGGGGGACAGGTAGAGCTGGATAGAGGGGAAGAAAGGACAATGGGGTGTTGACAGTGGTGATATTATCTAAAGAATGCGCTAATGGGGACATATGCCTTATTTATATCCCTTTTAGGTGTTTAACTATAAAAATCTAGTAAGATTACCCAAGGCAAACTGCTGTTGCTTCAATAGAGGCATACCACATGACCTCTTAAACTCTGCTGTGGAAATCCAAAACTTCAGAACAAGACTGCTTGTTGCAGCCCAAAACTTTTCTGGCTTGATTGGATGGCTGATTCAAACTGCATCTTTCTCCCAACCAAGAGCTATTTTCAGGAGATCTTCCTCAAACAGCCAATAGCTAACAGCTCAACAGCTCCCAGCTTAATTAAATCATTTACACACATGCACACACAGACACAATCTTCACAGAATAACAAAATATTCCCCCAAAATATTTTAAAAATAACATCCATTTTCACACCATATCCCTGGACTCAACATCCACTTAATTTCTATACTGCGGAGACCACAGGATTGGTTACAGCAGGCCGAGGTTATCAGGGTGATTACAGTGAAGGATTCACTGGTACACCATGGTTGGAGTGTGTGCAATTTTACAAAATGCACTGCAGTAACTCACCAAAGTTATACCGACAGCACCTTCCAGTGACATAGAATGATAGCAAAACAGAAGAAGGCCATTTGGCCCACTGTGTCCATGTCAACTCTCCGTGAAAGAAGCTCGGCTAGTTCCACACTCCTGCCTTTTCCCTGTGGTCCTGCAATTTTTTTCTCTTCAGATAATTATCCAGTTCCCTTTTAACGGTCTTGATTGAATCTGCCACCTCCCCACTCTCAGGCATTGCATTCCAGATCCTAACCGTTCATGTCACCTCTGGTTCTTTCACCGATCACTTTAAATGAGTATCCTCTGACTTTTCTTCTTTCATGGAATGGGGGTGTCGCTGGCAAGGTCAGCGTTTATTGCCCATCCTTAATAGCCCTTGAACTAGAGAGCAGTTAAGAGTCAACCACATTGCTGGGGGTCTGGGATCACATGTAGGCCAGACCAGGTAAGGATAACAGATTTCCTTCCCTAAAGGGCATTAGTGAACCAGATGGGTCTTTACAACAATTCATGATAGTTGTGATGTCACCATTACTGAGACCATGGGCAGAATACTTCACTCGTCGGGCGGGCGTTCACTAGACCCACAAGAGCATAAAATGTCATGGAACGATGCTGGACGAGCATCCCGATGCCATCGTGCGATATTTCGGTCAGAGGGCAGCTGTGCATGTCGACAGTGCGCCGCTTGACAATTAAACAGCTTATTAAGGCCATTAAAGTCATAATTAAAAGAAATTTTTTGCCGCCCGGACAACCTCATGGTCGGTGGGCGGGTGAATCGGCCAGGCGGCCTTTGGGTTTTTACGAAACCTCATCCAAAGGCGGGATGAGGTTTCGATCAGTGATTGAAAAAAATAAACATTTTCAAACTAATTTCTTATAAATTCTTTATTTTAAAAACCTTCAGTAGCTCTGTGCCTCAGGGAGCTTTTACTGCATGCTCCCATGAACATCCACACTTACCCTCCTTCCCCACACTCCCCTGGGCACTGCAGTGTATCACCAATTGGCCAACCAGTGTGAAATTACAATCAGGGCCCATTTCACAAGTGTTCCTGTTTGCCCTGCTGAACCACCAGAAAAGCCTGACCTTGCTTTTAACTGAACTTATACTCCACCAGCTGCTATGTGGGGTTTGAACCCATGGCCCCAAAGCATTAAAACTGAGTCACTAGATTGCCAAACCCAGTGACACTACCAGCACACCACCATCTCCCCCAATTCCCAATCCTTCCAACAATGGGAACAGTTTCTCCCAATCTACTCTGTCCAGACCCCCTCATGGTTTTGAATACCTCTGTTAAACCTCCTCTCAGCCTTCTCTTCTCTAAGGAGACCTTTAGCATACAGATAGACAAGAGCAGCAATGTCATAGGAACACATCACCTCCAAATTCTCCTCCAAGTCATGCACCATCCTGACTTGGAAATAGATATATATCACTGACATCACTGGGTCAAAATCTTGGAAATCCCAACCCAGTGGCATTGTGGGAGTTTCACCACGTCGACAGTGGTAATTTACATAGGATGTCAAGCCCGTTCCGGGTTCGATAAGATCATGGCTGGCTTGTTTGTGTTTCGAGTTCCATGTTCCCATCTACCGCTGTCTAACTTTGATTCAATTGTCTAACAAGAATCTACATACTTCTGCCTTAAAATAATTGAAGTAGCCCCACCTCCACCACCTCCTGAGGCAGAGAGTTCCAAAGCCACAAAACCCTCAGAGAAAAAATTTCTCCTCCTCTCTGTCCTAAAAGGGTGACCCCTAATTTTAAACAGTGCCCCCTAATTCTTGGACTCACCCACAAGAGGAAACATTCTTTCCATGTCCACCTTGTCAATACCATTCAGGGTCTTATATATTTCAACAAGTCACCCCTCACTCATCTAAACTCAAATGGAAACAAGCCCAGTCTGTCTAATCTTTCCTCATAAGACAACCCACTCATTCCAGGTATCAATCTAGTAAACCTCCTCTGAACCACCTCCAAAGCATTTACACCCTTCCTTAAATAAGGAGACCAAAACTGCACACAGTACTCGAGGTGCAGTCTCACCATGCCCTGTATGATGACTTTCATATTGAGGGTCTTTAGTTAAGCTGCAGTCCCTGCCTCACCCTCCCTGCTAAAAAGTCAGTGGGGAACCTGTCTACAATCCCAACAGCTGCCCTGCAGCAAGTTAATGCTGGGGGCAGTGTTAATTGCTTTAAGGCGAGACTTCCACCCCTGTCTTGAGGTGGGGTCCGGCCTTAGACAGCTGGGGGCCAATCCGATTGGCCAGCAGCTCTGTAGTCCCACCAGCGCCAGAGGGAGCGCTGGCCATTTCTGGAACTCAAGGCAGTCCCGTCATACCAAGAAGCCCAGGTAAGTCCGGGGCCAGGGGTCTCGGTAAGGGGGATGGGGGTGGTGGTGGGGGTGGGGGTGGTGGGGAGTTGATGGGGTGATGGGCTGGGCACAAGAGGCCGGGGGAAGGATAAAGTACGGGGAGGGGTTGATGACCATTGCTTGGGGGGGGGGGGAGGCGGTGCCTCCACTGGGCCCATGGGGCCCACACAAAGGCAATTTCCTCCCCATTGACCAACGCCAGCCCTCGCAGCTAAAGGGCTGCTTGGCCTCCCACATGGCATGGGCCACTTAGGGGCCTCAGTAGATCCAAGAACTTGACCCCATAAGATTTCAGATAGGCGGGCGGGTGGGTGGGTGGGTGGCGAGTAATGCTGGCTGCTGGATCTTCTGTCCAACCCCTCGCCCGCTTTCACGCCCGCCGGCAGGGGAGCCCGAAATCCAGCCCATTCTCCTCACCAACACCCTCGGGGCAACTTGGGATGGACAATAAACGTGGCCTTAGCAGGGATATGCCCACATCGTGATAAGGAATGAAGAAACAAATTCACCTGCCCTCATCTCAGCTGCCGTTCATGGACTCCTGTTTATAGGGCTCTCCACTGGAGCACTGTAGGTAACCTTTCCTCAGAAATAAAAGCGTGTGGAATTGGAGGTGACCTTGTGTCACGTTTTGATCGAGGATTGGGAGCCGGGAGACAGAGAGTAGGGATAGTGAGAGTGAGCTCTTATTGCAGAAGGCAGCAAGCGATGTTCCCCAGCAACCCATCTCAGGGTCTTGGCTTTGTATTGGGTTTATTATCAGCTTGGGTGCAGGGTTAGAGAGTTGTACATCCAGCTTTGGAGATGCACTAAGTTAGGAGGTAGAGTAAGTTGTGATTAAGCAGTTGCAAAGAGACATTGACAGATCCAATGAATGACTGATGGAGTTCAATGCGGGAAAACATGAGGTAATCCATGTTGCATCCGAGTGAGACAAAGTATTCTCTTAATGGTGAAAGTGTCAGAGCTGTGGAGCAGCAAAGGAATTTCAGGATCCATGTACACGTTCACAGTTGGGAGGGGGGGTTGTTGGGGTAATGGTAATGTCACTAAGCTAGTAATGCAGAGGCCCAGTCTCAACGCTCTGGGGATCACGTGTTCAAATCTCACTATGACAAACTATAGTAGCTGGTGGAATTTAAATTCAATTAATAAATCTGGAATTGAAAGCTACTCTCATTGTTGTGAAAGCCCAAAGAGTTCACTAATGTCCTTTAGGGAAGGAAATCTGTCCTTACCTGGTCTGGCCTACATGGGACTCCAGACCCCCAGCGATGTGGTTGACTTTGAAATGGCCGAGCAAGCTGCTCAGTTTGTGGGCAACAAATGCTGGCCTTGCATGCAAATCTCACAAAAGAATAAAAAAAACAAGTACACTAAGCCTTAGGGTTAAAATTATACATTCAGTTCCCAACACAGAACTAAAAGATCACAGCTCACAATATGGAAGGTATCTCCACAAATAAAGATCATGCAGTTAACATATGAGGGCCAAAGTCATACGTGGAGAGGGTTAGACCACCCTGCTGGTTGACACCTACTCTTTGACAGCTCTTGTGGGTTTTTAACTTGAAGCAAGTGAATTTTAATGAGTATTTTCATCCACTTAACCCGGGAGAATCAGCTTGAGCTATGTTCTTACTTCGCATTTTCTCAGACCTCCCCCCATCTCTGTCACAACTTTGGCAGAAATCCTACTTCCATTCGGAACTGAGTTACTGCTCAAGTTCCACAAGCAGAGCAAATGAGGAAGTTTAACCCTTTGGTGTTCTCAGAATGTTAAGGCCATTTGCGTTGTAAAAAACCTGGCTCTTGCCTCTCATCTGCTAAGTAAAACTGCCGCTCAAATCCTTTCGCATTCATAATGGCCATTGTATGTGGCTTTTGGTTTACATGTAGTCACTGCACTTGTTTTTGCAAAATATTTCCTCTTTTATGTAGTTTTAATGCTTGTACTGTAGTCATCCCTTCATTCAAAATCCTTCATTCAAATTATATTTTATTCAATTTCTTTCACATTATATTATCCTGTTGTTTATTCTTTTTAATCCAAGTTATCTCATAATTTGATACTTATTGCAAATAAAAAGACTGAATTTGCAAGATCTTTTTAGGTTATTCCAATGATTAAATCTCTGCCACAAAAAGGAAAATAATTGTTGCTCAGTGAGGTACAATGTACATCTCTAAAATTAAGAGGAGGCGATGGTGTAGTGGTATTGTTGCTGAACTAGTATTCCAGGGACCCTGGGAACCCTATTTTGAATCCTACCATGGCAGATAATAGAATTTGAACTCAATAAAAATCTGGAATTAAAAGCCTGATGAAGATCACGAAATCATTGTCAATTGTTGTAAAAACCCATCGGGTTCACTAATCCCCTTTAGGGAAGGAAATCTGCCATCCTTACCTGGTCTGGCCCACATTTAACCCACAGCAATGTGAATGACTCTGAAATAGCCCAGCAAAGCACTCAGTTGTAACAAACTGCGATAAAGTCACAATAAAGGAATGAAACCAGATGGACCGCCTGGCATCGATCTGGGCACCGGAAACGACAACCTGACGACCCTGCAGAGTCCTCCTTACTAACATCTGGGGGCTAGTGCCAAAATTGGGAGAGCTGTCTCACAGACTAGTCAGGCAACAGCCTGACATAGTCATCCTCACAGAATCATATCTTACAGATAATGTCCCAGACACCACCATCACCATCCCTGGGAATGTCCTGTCCCACCAGCAGGACAGACCCAGCAGAGATGGCTGCACAGTGATATACAGTCAGGAGGGCGTTGCCCTGGGAGTCCTCAACATCGACTCTGCACCCCATGAAGTCTCAGGGTAAGGAAATCTCCTGCTGGTTACCACGTACCACCCTCCCTCAGCTGATGAATCAGTGCTCCTCCTTGTTGAACACCACTTGAAGGAAGCACTGAGGGTGGCAAGGGCACAGAATGTACTCTGGTTGGGGGACTTCAGTGTCCGTCACCAAGAGTGGCTCGGTAGCACCACTACTGACCGAGCTGGCTGAGTCCTAAATGACATAGCTGCTGGACTGGGTCTACTGCAGGTGGTGAGGGAATGAACAAGAGGGAAAAATATACTTGACCTCATTCTCACCAGCCTGCCTGCCGCAGATGCATCTGTCCATGATAGTGTCAGTAGGAATGACCACCACACAGTCCTTGTGGAGATTAAGACCCACCTTCACATTGAGGATACCCTCCATCGTGTTGTGTGGAATTACCACCGTGCTAAATGGGATAGATTTCAAACAGATCTAGCAACTCAAGACTGGGCATCCATGAGGCGCTGTGGGCCATCAGCAGCAGCAGAATTGTACTCGAACATAATCTGTAACCTCATGGCCCAGCATATCTCCCACTCTACCATTACCATCAAGCCAGGGGATCAACCCTGGTTCAATGAAGAGTGCAGGAGAGCATGCCAGGAGCAGCATCAGGCATACCTAAAAATGAGGTGTCAACCTGGTGAAGCTATAACACAGGACTACTTGCATGCCAAACAGTATAAGCAGCAAGTGATAGACAGGGCTGAGTGATCCCACAACCAATGGATCAGATCTAAGCTCTGCAGTCCTGCCACATCCAGTCATGAATGGTGGTGGGCAATTAAACAACTCACTGGAGGAGGAGGCTCTACAAATATCCCCATCCTCAATGATGGAGGAGCACATCAGTGCAAAAGATAAGGCTGAACCATTTACAACAATCTTCAGCCAAAAGTGCCGAGTGGATGATCTATCTTGGCCTCCTCTGGAGGTTCCCAAGCATGACAGATGCCGGTATTCAGCCAATTTGATTCACTCCACATATCAAGAAACGGCTAAGGGCACTGGATACTGCAAAGGCTATGGGCCCTGACAATATTCCGGCAATAGTACTGAAGACTTTGTGCTCCAGAACTTGCCACACCCCTAGCCAAGCTGTTCCAGTACAGCTACAACACTGGCATCTACCCGGCTATGCAGAAAATTGCCCAGGTATGTCCTGTACACAAAAAGCAGGACAAATCCAACCCAGCCAATTACCGCCCCATCAGTCTACCCTCGATCATCAGTAAAGTGATGGAAGGGGTCATCAACAGTGCTATCAAGTGCTTAGCAATAACCTGCTCACTGATGCCCAGTTTGGGTTCCACCAGGACACTCAGCTCCTGACTTCATTACAGCCTTGGTTCAAACATGGACAGAAGAGCTGAACTCCCGAAGTGAGGCGAGAGTGACTGCCCTTGACATCAAGGCCATATTTGACTGAGTGTGGGCAATGGGAATCAGGGGGAAAACTCTCCATTGGTTGGAGACATACCTAGCACAAAGGAAGGTGGATGCGGTTGTTGGAGGTCAGTCATCTCAGCTCCAGGACATCACTGAAGGCGTTCCTCAGGGTAGTGTCTTCAGCCCAACCATCTTCAGCAACTTCATCAACGACCTTCCTTCCATCATAAGGTCAGAAGTGGGGATGTTTGCTGCTGATTGCACAATGTTCAGCACCATTTGCAACTCCTCAAATACTGAAGCAGTCCATGTCCAAATGCAGCAAGACCTGGACAATGTCCAGGCTTGGTGACAAGTGGCAAGTAACATTCGCACCACACAAGTGCCAGGAAATGACCATCTCCAACAAGAGAGAATCCAACCATCGCCCCTTGACGTTCAATAGCATTACCATCACTGAATCCCCCGCTATCAACATCCTGGGGGTTATCATTGACCAGAAACTGAACTGGACCAGCCAAATAAATACTGTGGCTACAAGAGCAGGTCAGAGGCTAGGAATCCTGCGATGAGTAACTCACCTCCTGACTCCCCAAAGCCTGTCCACCATCTACAAGGCACAAGTCAGGAGTGTGATGGAATACTCCCCACTTGCCTGGATGAGTGCAGCTCCCACAACACTCAAGAAGCTTGACACCGTCTAGGACAAAGCAGCCCACTTGATTGGCACCACATTCACAAACATTCACTCTCCCCACCACCGACGCACAGTAGCAGCAGTGTGTACCATCTATAAGATGCACTGCAGGAATTCACCAATCCTCCTTAGACAGCACCTTCCAAACCCCATGACCACTACCATCTAGAAGGACAAGGACAGCAGAGAGATGGGAACACTACCACCTGGAAGTTCCCCTCCAAGACACTCACCATCCTGACTTGGAAATATATCGCCATTCCTTAACTGTTATTGGGTCAAAATCCTGGAACTCCCTCCCTAACAGCACTGTGGGCATACCTACACCACATGGATTGCAACACTTCAAGGAGGCAGCTCACCACCACCTTCTCAAGGGGCAATTAGGGATGGGCAATAAATGCTGGTCCAGCCAGTGATGCCCTCATCCCATGAATGAATAAATGAAAGAAAAGCACTCCGGAATTCAATCCTGAAAGCAGCACAAGCAAAATTCTTGTTAAACATAAATGTGAAGTTGGTTACTTACTTTGACTGGCCTCTTGTTCCTAATCTCCTCGTCGTTAATTGTGGAAATTGCTGACGAATTATCTACACGAAGAAAGAAATGTTTGTCAGAAAGGATTTAATTTCCTGTTGCTCTTATAACTTACCTGAGATTTTTTTTTATTTGTTCGTGGGATGTGGCTAGCACTGGTTAAGCAGCAATTATTTCCCATCCCTAACTGCTAGAGTCAACCACACTGCTGTGTGTCTGGGGTCACATGTAGGCCAGACCAGGTGAAGAGGGCAGACACCCATCCCTAAAGGGGCATGAGTGAACCAGATGGGTTTTTATGACAATCGACAATGGTTTCACAATCATTGCCAGGCTTTTAATTCCAGGTTTTGAATTAAATTCAAATTCCACCCAGCGCATTACCCTGGTTCTGTGGAATGCTAGCCCAGTGACAAAACCACTATGCCTCCCCCTGTCCATACCAGCTGTGCCTCCCCCTGTCCATACCAGCTGTGCCTCCCCCGTCCATACCAGCTGTGCCTCCCCCTGTCCATACCAGCTGTGCCTCCCCCTGTCCATACCAGCTGTGCCTCCCCCGTCCATACCAGCTGTGCCTCCCCCGTCCATACCAGCTGTGCCTCCCCCTGTCCATACCAGCTGTGCCTCCCCCGTCCATACCAGCTGTGCCTCCCCCTGTCCATACCAGCTGTGCCTCTCCCTCTCCATACCAGCTGTGACTCCTCCTGTCCATACTAGCTGTGCCTCTCCCTCTCCATACCAGCTGTGCCTCTCCCTCTCCATACCAGCTGTGCCTCCTCCTGTCCATACCAGCTGTGCCTCTCCCTCTCCATACCAGCTGTGCCTCTCCCTCTCCATACCAGCTGTGGCTCCCCCTGTCCATACCAGCTGTGCCTCCTCCTGTCCATACCAGCTGTGCCTCCCCCGTCCATACCAGCTGTGCCTCCCCCTGTCCATACCAGCTGTGCCTCCCCCGTCCATACCAGCTGTGCCTCCTCCTGTCCATACCAACTGTGCCTCTCCCTCTCCATACCAGCTGTGCCTCCCCTCTCCATACCAGCTGTGCCTCCCACTGTCCATACCAGCTGTGCCTCCTCCTGTCCATACCAGCTGTGCCTCCCACTGTCCATACCAGCTGTGGCTCCCCCTGTCCATACCAGCTGTGGCCCACTTGCTAGCTCTTTCAGCTCCAGGGCAAAAAGATTGTGAATCCAAGCCCCGCATCGAGAGCTGAGCACAGAAATCAAAGCCGACACTCCAGTGCCATACTAGGGGAGAGCTGGACTGTCGGATGAGACATTAAACCAAGGTCCCGTCTGCCCTCTCAGATGGATATAAAAGATTCCATCACACTATTTTCAAGAAGAGCTGAATATTTATCCCACCCACCCCCATTTCCTGGCCAATATATCCCCCCAATATCAAGATCACAAAAATAGATCGGCTAGTGATGATCACTTTGTTGTCTGTGGGAGCTCACTGGGTGCACACATCGACTGAGAGGTGCTGTATAATTGCAAGTCTTTCTTTACAGATTATTAGTAGAATATGCATTGATCTTCCGCGATAGTTTGAGAAACAGAATTCTTTTAAAGATAGAAAAGTTGATATTAAAAATCTTTTCCCTGCGTACACTTTGTTATAAATTCCCAAGTCGATATTTATAACCGAAATTACGGGCAGAGTTTAATGCCCTCCCCCGGGGCGAGTTTGGTGGCATTTAATTTAATTATTTAATAGTAATTTTATAGTATTTAATCGGGCAGGAGGGTGATGAGGGCATACTCCACCGCCTACCCACCTCCACCTCAGTTAATTCCATGAAGGGAAGGCCTGTGGAAAGCCTTCCCACCCCACCACAAATTGAGGCCCTTAAGAGGGCAATTAACACCCACCTAAGGGCCTCATCGCTGATACTCACCCAGTGCCGGGTGGGAACTCGCCATGTGAGAAGCCTGAAAAGCAAACTCTGGCATGACCTGAGGGAATCCCTCATTGTCAGGCACTCGGTGCCTTATCGAGGGGCCCAGCATCAGGAAGGAGGACCCTTGCTGCCTGCACCCTCCCCCGGGACCCCAATTCCACGACCCCCTCCAGCTATCACTCACCTGCGCCTGGATCCTAGGCCTCAGGTGGGTCAAGTAACTCTAATTGGCCGGCAGCTCTCAGTGGGCAAGACTTTCGCCCCTGGGATCCTTGATTCCAGCGAAGGCCCAGTGATGTCCAGTTAAGTGCCTGATTGACACTTAATGCAGTGGGCCTTCACTTAAAGCAGGGCTCTCACTGGTTATCCAGCCAGCGTCACCTCCATTAAATACCGCCTTACATGTGTAAATGAGTCCCACTGCAATTACAGTCTCCCACCAGCAATGGCGCAACAACACCTTTACTGAAAGGAGGATGGTCATTACGGTGTGACATGTTTACATAGCCAGCTTCCATTACAAATATGGACATGGGAATTTGGATTGGAAATATAAGAATAAGAGTAGAATTTCTGGTTCTAAAATCATGACTGAGCGGCCATCTGTGTGCTCTGGGTCTCTAATCCTGCTTTGTCCTAGATTACATTTTGCCTTGAGTCTCAGTGTGCGGTTCCCCTGGAGATTGACTCGTATTTGCCCCCTTCATTTCTTATCTACGTGCTGCATCTCAGCACCATCATCTGAAAACACCACATTAGTTTTCACTTGTACGTTGACGACACCCAGCTCTACCTCACCACCAGCTCTCTCAGCCCTCCACTCTCTCTAGCTTGTTATACTGCTTGTCCAAACAGTACTGGGTGCCCAGAAATTTCCTCTAACTAAATATTGGGAAGCCTGGACCTACTTTGGTTCCTGACACAAATTCTGTTTCCTAGCTACCAATTCCCCCCATGTCCTCCCCACCTCACTGGAAACTGCCTGAGAATGAAACCAGACTATTCTGCACTGTCAGCCGGGTCAAAATCCTGGAATTCCCTCCCTAACATCACTGTGGGTGTACCTACACTGCATGGACTGCAGTGGTTCAAGGAGGTGGATCACCACCACCTTCTCAAGGGCAATTAGGGATGGGCAATAAATGCTGGCCCAGCCAGTGACACCCACATCGCAAACTTGGGGCCATTCTTGAAACTGAATAAGATTCTGGCCACAAACCTGTGCTGTCATTAAGACTGGCTATTTCTACATCCATGCTTTGTTTCCTCTAGACTTGACTATTCCAACCCCCAGCCGACCTCCCATGTTCTAACTTCCATAAACATTGAGGTCCAAAGTGGTGTTGCCCCTGTCCTTACTTGTACCTAGGTGTACAAAATTATGAGGGGAATAGATAGAGCGGACAGGATGAAATTGTTTCCCTTGATGGAGAATTCTAGAACCAGGGAACATAGATTCAAGATAAGTGGCGGAAGGTGTAGGGGGAACATGAGGGAGAACTTTTTTACGCAGAGGTTAGTGGGTGTCTGGAATTTGCTGCCCGAGTTGGTGGTAGAGGAAGAAACTTTAAACTCTTTTAAAAAGTAGCTGGATCTGCACCTACAGTGCTGTCAGCTGCAGGGCTAAGGGCCAGGTGCAGGAAGGTGGGATTAGAAAGGGCACCTGGGTGTCCTCGGGCTGGCATGGACAAGATGGGCCAAATGGCCTCCTTCTGTGCTGTAATTTTTCTATGGTTCTATGGTTCTAGTCCCATTCCGCTGTCACCCCTGTGCTCACTGACCCACATTGGCTCCAGGTCAAGCAATGCCTCAATTTTAGCATTCATAGGAACAGAGGAACATAGGAGCAGGAGTAGACGATTCAGCCCTTTGAGCCTGCTCCACTATTCAACTGGATCATGGCTGATCTGGTTGTGTTCTCAGCTCCACCTTCCTGTCTGCCCCTCCCTTCCCCATAACCCTTGCCTTACAAAAATCTAACTCTGCCTTGAGTAAATTCAAAAGACCGAGCCTCCACTACTTTCTGGAAAAGCGCGTTCCATGCAGCAATGACCCTTTGAGAGAAAGGATTTTTCCTCATCTCTGTCTTAAAATGGAGACTTATTTTTAATCACCTAGTTTTAGTCACACCCTCAAGAGGAAACATTCTCCGGCTATCCACCTGTCAAGTCCCCTCAGGATCTTATATGTTTCAATAAAATCACCTCATCCTTGTTTTCAAACTCCTCCAAAGACGGGCCCCTCCATATCTCTGTAATCTCCTCCCAAACTACAACCCTCCGAGATACCTGTTCTTCTAATTCTGGCCTCTCAAGCATCCCCAATTTTAACTGTTCGACCATTGGCAGCCATGCCTTCAGCTGCCGAGGCCCTAAGCTCTGGAATTTCCTCCCTAAACCTCTCTGTTTCTCCATCTCTTTCCTCCTTTAACACACTCGTTAAAACCTACCTCTTTGATCAATATATCTAATATCTGCTTATGTGGCTCAATGTTGGTTATTAAATCCCTTAAATTATCAACATCTTGGGGGTTACCATTGACCAGAAAATGAACTGGACTAGCCATATAAATAATGAGGCTACAAGAGCAGGTCAGAGGCTAGGAATCCTGCAGCGAGTGACTCACCTCCTGACTCCCCAAAGCCCGCCCAGCGTCTACAAGGCACAAGTCAGGAGTGTGATGGAATACATGCCTGGATGAGTGCAGCTCCCACAATAGTCAAGAAGCTCAACACCACCCAGGACAAAGCAGCCCTGCTTGATTGGCACCCCATCCACCACCATCAACATTCACTCCCTCCACCACCGATGCACAGTAGCAGCAGTGTGTGTACCATCTACAAGATGCACTGCAGGAATTCACCAAGGCTCCTTCGACAGCACCTTCCAAACCCACAACATCTACCAGCTAAAAGGACAAGGGCAGCAGAAACATAGAAGCATGGGGCAGTATTTACCCTTGTCGGGTGGGCATGGCAGGGGTGGGCAGGAAGCTGACCGCTACCTGTGGTCAAGGCCGGAAGGCTAATTGAGGCCCGCACAGCGTGTAACAAGAGCAGCAGCGCTGCCTGAGCGGGGGGGAGGAGGGCGAGCGTGAACCCATCTGCTTGACAATCTCCATGAGGCACAGAGATGAAGAGTTTTCAAAAAAAAATAAAGAGGTGAGAAATGTTATAAAACATGTCCCCTCATGTGACACAGGGACACATTATAAGTGAGATTTGAAAGTTTCTATTTTATTTTTATTTGCTTTCGGAAACCTCATCCCGCCCGAGGATGAGGTTTCCAAAAAAAAAATGCAAAGGCTGCTTGGCCTGTTTGCCTGCCTCCCTGCCAACCGTTAGGTTGGACGGGCAGTGAAAAATTTAACCGAATTGCTACTTTAATGGCCTTAACAGGCCTTTTAATTGTCAGCGGGCGCACTGCTGACTCCCTCTTGCGCCCGCCGACTGAGCTATCGTGCGACTCTGCGTTGACGTCGGCACACTCACCCGACATTAGCAAGCGTCATTTCACACTCGAGTGGGTCGGGTGTGTGCCCACCCACCGAGGGGACAATTCTGCCTGCAGAAAATAGGAGCAGGAGTAGGCCATTCAGCCCTTTGAGCCTGCTCTGGCATTCAGTATGACCATGGCTGATCTTCTATCTCAACACCGTACTCCCGCGCTCTCCCAATACCCCCTGATGCCTTTAGAGTCCAGAAATCTATCTATTTCCTTCCTAAATATATTCAGTGACTTGGCCTCCACAGCCTCCTGTGGTAGAGAACTCCACAAGTTCACCACCCTCTGAGTGAAGAAGTTTCTCCTCATCTCGGCCCTAAATGGCCTACATCCTGAGATTGTGACCAAGCTAACATCTTCCCTGCATCCAGCCCTGTCAGAATTTTATACGTTTCAATGAGATCCCCTCTCATTCTTCTAAACGCCAGTGAATACAGGCCTAGTCGGCCCAATCGCTCCTCATTTGACAATCCCGGGAATCAGTCTGGTGAACCTTTGTTCCCTGGGAATGCCACCACCCACAGGTTCCCCTTCCATCGAAATCATGAGGGGCCTGGGGATGGGGAGAAACTGTCCCCACTCATAAAAAGATTGAGTGAGAGGGCACAGATTGAAAGTAATTTGCGAAAGAAACAAAAGCAATATGATGCAGCGAGTGGTTAGGGCCTGGGAATGCACCGCCTGAGAGGGCGGTGGAGGCAAGTTCAACTGATGCATTCAAAAGGGAAGTGGATTATTATCTGAAAAGGAAGAAGGTGCAGGGTTATGGAGGTGGGGGGGTGGGGAAGGCAGGGAAATGGCACTAGGTGAATTGCTCACTTGGAGAGCCAGTGCAGAACACGGTGGGCCGAATGGCCTCCTTCTGCACTGTAACAATTCCGTGATTCAGTGAAGACACTCGCCACCCTGACTTGGAAATAGATCGGCCGTTCCTTCACCATCGCTGGGTCAAAATCCTGGAACTCCCTCCCTAACAGCACTGTGTGGGTGTCCCTAAACCACATGGACTGCAGCAGTTCAAGAAGGCGGCTCACCACCACCTTCTCAAGGGCAATTAGAGATGGGGCAATAAATGCCGGCCCAGCCAGCGACGCCCACATCCCGTGAACGAATGAAATAAAATGCCCCCTGACCAGCGGACACCTCCGAATGAGCCTATCACAGTGACAAAGGGTCCACGCTGCATACATAAACTTGCCGAATCTCCCAATAGAACCTCTCTGAGTTGCAAACTGTTTACAGCACCTTCTATTTTGATTTCAGTTTTCTATCATCGGTTGATATTTTCTATTAAAAAAAGCTTCATCCACCTGTATAGCTTTCTGTCGTTCTTGTCATATTAGTGTGTGAGAAAGTTGCTTATTCTAATAGTGAATAAGCTGAACTGAAATCCAGAAACCTTTCAGTAAATACATGCTGAGAGATTAAAAGGGATATTGCTTATTTGCATATCTTCCACAAGTAAACTTATTCCAGGAATAATTTCACTTATGTAAATTTATGTAAATGCACAGCCATCCTGGTGGAACAAAGACTGAAAATTATATTGCGTGTGAGAGAGAGAGAGAGAGAGAGAGACCGAGAAGCCTCATTTACAGGGGAATGGAATAAAATCCAAGGAAAGCAGTGAAGCAGGTTCTCTGGGAAATGGTCTGGGTGAAAATGTTCCCTAGTGAAAAGCAGGTTTGCTCAGAACTGGCAGAGCAGCTAGTTTTAATTTCATTGCTGAGAGTTTCACAAACAGGACATGGGAGTTTGAAAGTTGCTAGAGTTTGCCTGACTGTGTGATAAATGAGCAGACACAGAGACAGCCCTTGCTTTTTGTACAAATTCAATGGAGCTTGGCTAAAGGACACCCCTGCTGCTCCAGCTACTGATCTAACATTCCAGAACATCAGTGCCTTCTACTGCCTCTTTAATTGCACATTAATCCCTCCCCCTATCCTTTAAGATCCACATGTACGGTCTTAGTGAACTCCCCAAAGCTGTGGGAAAACACAACCTACACTGGCCAATTTTGCAGACAAAGAACTTTCTCTCACATCCAGTATCCCTGGGTTCTGGTTGCTCGTTCTTCTAGAGCGGTTTAAATTGTAAATTCTCTTCTGCGCAGGCATGACTACCCACGCTGAGCCACCAGAATTCTCTCAAAGGCATTTTCGAGCCAGAAGTGATCCAAGTTCTGATGCTTTAGTCATTGAGGTGTGCAGGATGTAGGAGTCAGTTAGAGGTGATACCTCTGGGGCATCAGTTCTGGGACTTTTAGCAGGTAGCTAGGACAGGCTCTCCATATCACTGACTTAAAACTTGTCCATAAACCTGAACTAGCAATCAACCACTTTGCTTTATGATCTGGGATCCTACCTCTGTTTAAAGATATATAAATTTGTGTTGCTCTGAAATTAATTTCATTTAAACTTTAAAGAAACAGAGCTATTTTTAGTTGATTCAGTCTGTTCGAGAAAACTGTCAGAAGTCAGAATAATAAAGCAGGCTGTAAGTATATTTCTTGCAGAAGTTGTGGTTTCCATAACAATTGGGTTTAAAAATGAATCTATGTCACAGAGAGATAGAGAGAGAATTACAGAAAGAGACACGCAGAGAATCAAAGCGTGAGAGAGAGAGAGACAGTATTACAGACACAGAAATATTGAGAATCACAGGCAGAGACACAGAGAGAGGGACAGAATCACAGAGAAAGAGAAGCACACAGGGACAGAGATACATACTCAGAGAATTACAGATAATGAGAGTATGGGAGAGAAAGAAAGAGTTAGATAGGCAGGGTTACAGGGCAAGAGGGAGAAACACATACACAGAGATAAAGACACAGGGACACAGAGAGAGAGAGAGAGAGTAAAACAGAGAGAATGACATACAGAGAGAAAATGGGAGAGACAGAGAGAGAGGGAGACAGAGAGAATACGACACAGAGAGGAGAGAGAAAATGACCGAGAGAATGAGACACAGAGAGTGTGTATGAGGCAGAGAGAGAGAATGAGACAGACAGAGAGAGACAGAGACAGAGGGAATGAGACAGAGAGAGTGAGACAAAGAGAGAGAATGACACAGAGTGAGACAGAGAGAGAGAGTGAGACAGAGAGAGTGAGACAGAGAGAGAGAGAGAATGGGACAGAGAGGGAGAGACAACAGAGATTGACAGAGACTCCTAGATAGAAACAATGAGAGAAAAAGTACTGATGGGACAGTGAGAGTTCCCCTTGTGGAGGTGATAATCTGGTTAATTCCCCCAGGGGGTTAGAGAGTGGGCAGAATTCATTGGTCCATTTAAATGTCTGACATTTTACTAACCTGGCTTCAGAGAGGATTTAGTCATAAATACTTATTTGAAGATACTGCAAGAATATTAACTAAAACTTGGTCCTTTTGAAGTATTTCCTGGCATGCTTTCAGTATTTTTACATTGTTTCAATTTGATGGATAATCCTAGAGGAACAGATTGATTCCTAATTTCCATGTCAGTCAAGAAGAAGTTTTTAAATTGCAGTTCACTCCCATTACCTGATTACTAAACCAGCCCACTCCCGATTACCAAGCCAGTTCACTGCCGGTTACCAAGCCAGATCACTGCCGGTTACCAAGCCAGCTAACTCCCAGTTACCTAGTTACTAAGCCAGCTCACCCTGGTTACCAAGTCAGCTCACTCCCTGGTTATCAAGCCAGCTCACTCCCCTGTGGTTACCGAGCCAACTCACCCCCGTGTCATGGAACCAGCTCATGCCCCTGTTACCGAATCAGCTCAATCCCTGGTTACCAATCCCCTGCTCACCTTGCCAAAACTTGCTGCATTGACTGGCTGTGTGTCATTCTTCTCACAGAAGTCCAGGTAGTGCATGTACAGAGCACTGCGAGGGATACACACTCCTTCTGCAATCTCATAGTTCTCCTCCAGCCTAAATGGGACGTAAAGCAAATGAACCATTCATCGTGCCCCAGAAACAGAAAATCATGATTATTTGTATTATTATTTAGAAATCGCACCATTACACTGTTTAAGAAATTGCTTCCTAAAGGAGATTACTAACACGGTTATCTAAAATACTCAGCTAGGAACGATAAGTGACACACACAGAAACCCAGATCAAGGAAAGGAGGTTGGTATTTACAGTAAAATCACAAAGAGTTGCTGATAATTGCAGGAGCATCTGTGTACTAGAACTTCTAGGAAAGAATACGAGAGAGAAGGGCTGAGGAGAGGAAGAAGAGGGGGTCACAAGCAAGAGGAATGGCAAAACGTGAAGGGGCAGATGGACTAATGGCTTCCTTCGCTTCCTAATTCACTGAACTCACCACTGCAGAGTTGCTGGAGTGGAGTGTGGTTTCGATGCTCGGTTATTTTCCTTTTCTTCATCTGTAGACAGAGAAACAAATAGAAGTGGGAGCCCCAATCCATACAGTAACACAACAAAATAATCCACACAGCAACAAGGCATGTTAATCCACACAGTAATCTGACACATTAACCCACACAGTAACATGAAACATTAATCTATACATTAACATGATGTTAATCCATACAGTAACCACAACATGTTAATCCATACAGTAACATGAAACGTTAATCTATACAATAACATGACACTTTAATCCACGTTAACCTGATACGTTAATCCATACAGTAACATAAAACTTTAATCCATACAGTAACATGAGACGTTAATCTATACAGTAACCTGACACTTCAATCCTATACAGTAACATGAAACATTAATCCATACAGCAACCTGACACACTGATCCACACAGTTATCTGACACATTACTCCACAGTAACATGAAATGTTAATCTATACATTAACATTAATCCACACGGTAACATGACAGATTAATCCATACAGTAACCTGATACGATAATCCATACAGTAACATGAAGCTTTAATCCATGCAGTAACCTGATACATTAATCTATACAGTAACCTGACACTTTGATCCATAGGTAATACGGCACGTTAATCCATACATTAACCTGACACATTAATCAAGACAGTAACTTGGCACATTAAACTATACAGTAATCTGACATGTTAATCCATAGAGTAACCTGACATGTTAATCTATACATTAACATGACACATTAACCCATACAATAACCTAACGCATTAATCCACACAGTATCTAACACATTACTCCACGTTAATCTATACATTAGCACAAAACGTGAATCCATACAGTAACCTGAGACATTAATCTATACAGTAACATGACACGTTAATCCACACAGCAACATGAGATATTAATATATACAGTAACCTGACATGTTAATCCACACAGTAACATGACAATTTAATCCATACAGTAACCTGATACGTTAATCCATACTATAACCTGACACGTTAATCTATACAGTAACCTGACATGTTAATACATGCTATAACCTGACATGTTAATCCATACTATAACCTGACATGCTAATCCATATGGTAACCTGACATGTTAATCCATACAGTAACCTGACATGCTAATCTATACATTAACATGACACATTAACCCATACACTAACTTAACACATTAATTCACACAGTATTCTGACACATTACTCCACACAGTAACATGAAACGTTAATATATACATTAGCACAAAACTTTAATCCATACAGTAACCTGAGACATTAATCTATACAGTCACATGACACATTAATCCACACAGTAACATGACACATTAATCCATACAGTAACCTGATACATTAATCCATACTATAACCTGACATGTTAATCCATACAGTAACCTGACACGTTAATCTACACAGTAACCTGACATGTTAATACATACAGTTACCTGGCATGTTAATCCATACAGTAGCCTGACACGTTAATCTATACAGTAACCTGACATGTTAATCCATACTATAACCTGACATGTTAATCCATACAGTAACCTGACATGTTAATCCATACCATAACCTGACATGCTAATCCATACGGTAACCTGACGTGTTAATCTATACAATAACATGACACATTAACCCATACACTAATTTAACACATTAATCCACACAATAATCTGACACATTACTCCACACAGTAACATGAAACATTAATCTATACATTAGCACTAAACTTTAATCCATACAGTAACCTGAGACATTAATCCATACAGTAACATAACACGTTAATCCATACAGTAACCTACATGTTAATCTATACAGTATCATGACATGTTAATCTGTACTGTAACACAACACATTAATCATACATTAACATCACAAGTTACTCCACACAGTAATCTGACACATTAATCCTTACAGTACCATGACATATTAATCCCTACAGTAACCTGACACATTAATCTATAAATAAACATGACATGTCAATCAACACAGTAACGTGACACGTTAATCCATATAGTAACATAACACACTAATCCTCACAGTAACATGAGACATTAATCCATACGGTAAACCAACATGTTAATCCATACAGTAACCTGACACATTAATCTATACATTAACATAGCATGTTAATCCATACAGTAACCTAACATGTTAATCCATACAGGAACACCGCATGTTAATCCACACAGTAACATGACACATTAATTCATACAGTAACCTGACACATTTATCCATACGGTAAACTGATGCGTTAATCCATTCGGTAACCTGGCATGTTAATCTATACAGTATCATGACTCATTAATCCATACAGTAACCTGACATGTTAATCCTCACAGTAACCTGACACATTAATCTATACAGTAACATGACATGTTAATCCATACAGTAACATGAGATATTAATCTATACAGTAACCTGACATGCTAATCCATACAATAACTTGACATGTTAATCTATACAGTATCATGATACGTTAATCTGTACAGTAACCTGACATGTTAATCCACACAGTAACCTGATTAATCCACACAGTAACTTGATACATTAATCCATACAGTAACACAACACATTAATCCAAACATTAACATCACTTGTTAATCAACACAGTGATCTGACACATTAATCCATACAGTAACATAACATGTTAATCCTTTCAATAGACTGACATGTTAATCCATACAGTAACATGACATGTTAACCCATACAGTAACCTGACATATTAATCCATACAGTAACCTGACACATTAATCTATATGTTAACACTACACAGTAATCCACACGGTAACCTGACATGTTAATCCGTACAGTAACATAACACACTAATCCTCACAGTAATGTGAGACATTAATCCATACAGTAACCCAACATGCTAATCCATACAGTAACCTGAAACATTAATCCTGGCATGTTAATCATGCAGTAACATGAAATGTTAATCTATACAGCAACCTGAAATTTTAATCCACACATTAACAGGACATCTTAATCTATATATTAACATGGCATGTTAATCCATACAGTAACCTAAAATGTTAACCCATACAGTAACATGACACATTAATCCACACAGTAACACGACACATTAATTCATACAGTAACCTGACATGTTTATCCATATGGTAACCTGACACATTAGTCCATACATTAACCTATATCACTACTCACCACTGCACCGATACCTTCCTTTATTAACAAAGCTACCCCACCTCCTTCTCCTTTTTGCATATTTTTGCGGATCGTCAAATACCCTTAATTATTGAGTTCCCAGTCTTGATCACCCTGCAACCACGTCTCTGTAATAGCTATCAAGTCATATTCACTTATTTCTATTTTTGCCATCAACTCATCTATCTTGTTACAAATGCTGTTTCAGATAAAGATAAAGATAAAGCTTTGACTTTTTACCATTATTATTCATTTTGGTTCTATTTTCTGCTGCACTCTTCTGCTTATATTTTCTGCCACTTTCAGTCACACTTTAATTATCATTCACCTCTTCACCACCCCGCCCCTCTGCTCTCTCATTTCATTTCTTCTTGGTTTTTAAAACTTCCCTCCCATTGAACTCACCGCAACCCGCCCACCAACTAATTAGTTTAAACCCTAGTTATATGATTCGCCTGAACATTGGTCCCAGCATGGTTCAAACGAAGTCTGTCCCATGACAACGTTAGTCCATACAGTAACATGACACATTAATTCATACAGTAACCTGACACGTTAATCCAATAATTTTGTTTGTTCATGGGGTGTGGGTGTCACTGGCTGGGCCAGCATTTATTGCCCATCCCTAATTGCCCTTGAGAATGGAGTGACTTGCTTGGCTGTTTCAGAGGGTGTTTAACAGTCAACCACATTGCTGTGGGTCTAGATCATGTAAAGATGGCAGATTTCCCTCCCTAAAGGGCGTAAGTGAACCAGATGGGTTTTTATGACAATTGTCAATGGTTTCACGATCAGCGTCAGGCTGTTAATTCCAGATTATTTTACTGAATTCAAATTTCACCATCTGGTGAGATTCGAGCCCCGGACTCTAGAACATTACGCTGGGTATCTGGATTACTAGTCCAGTGATAATACCACTACACCACCACCTCCCCTATACAACACAATTTATACAGTAACATGACACAATGATCCACACAGTAACATGACAAATTAATCCATACAGTAACATGACATGTTAACCCACACAGTTACACGACATGCTAATTCATACAATAATCTGATTTATTAATCCATACAAGAACATAACACATTAAGTCATACAGTAACCAAACACATCAATCCATACAGTAACCTGACACGTTAATCCATACAATAACATGACACATTAATCCAATAATTTTGTTCGTTCATGGGATGTGGGTGTCACTGGCTGGGCCAGCATTTATTGCCCATCCCTAATTGCCCTTGAGAATGGAGTGACTTGCTTGGCCATTTCAGAGGGTATTTAATAGTCAACCACATTGCTGTGGGTCTAGATCATGTAAAGATGGCAGATTTCCCTCCCTAAAGGGCGTAAGTGAACCAGATGGGTTTTTATGACAATTGTCAATGGTTTCACGATCATCGTCAGGCTGTTAATTCCAGATTCTTTTACTGAATTCAAATTTCACCATCTGGTGAGATTCGAATCCCTGACTCTGGAACATTATGCTGGGTATCTGGATTACTAGTCCAGTGACAATACCACCACACCACCACCTCCCCTATGAAACACAATTTATACAGTAACCTGACACATTGATCCACACAGTAACATGACAAATTAATCCACACAGTAACATGACATGTTAATCCATACAGTAACATGACAAGTTAATCCATAGAGTACCCTGACATGTTAATCCATACAGTAACATGACAAGTTAATCCATACAGTAACATGACACATTAATCCATAGAGTACCCTGACATATTAATCCATACAGTAACATGACAAATTAATCCATAGAGTACCCTGACACATTAATCCATAGAGTACCCTGACATGTTAATCCATACAGTAACCGAACACATTAATCCATACAGTAACATGACACATTAATCCATACGGTAACCTGACACATTAATTCATACAATAACCTGACACATTAATCCATACAATAACCTGACACGTTAATCCACAGTAACATGACATGTTAATCTATATGTAACCTGACATGTTAATCCATACTGTAACATGACATGATAATCTACTGTAACATGACACGTTAATCTATACTGTAACCTGACATGTTAATCCAGACAGTAACATGACATGTTAATCCATACGGTAACCTGACATGTTCATTTATATGGTAACCTGGCACGTTGATCCATCCAGTAACATGACGCGTTAATTTATACCGTAACCAGACACATTAATCCATACGATAACATGGCATGTTAATGCATATGGTAAAATAACACATTAATCCATAAGGTAATTTGACACATTAATCCATATAGTAACCTGACATGTTAACTTATACATTAACCTAACACGTTAATCCATACAGTAACATGACATTGTTAATCCATATGGTAACCAGACACCTTAATCCACACAGTACAATGACACATTAATCGATACAGTAACCTGTCACACCAACACACACCCACCCTCTCGCACCAACACATGCCCACCCTCTCGCACCAACACACACCCACCCTCTCGCACCAACATACACCCACATCCTCACATTTACGCATACTCAATCCTTTGCACTAAAACACACCAGCTTACTCACACCAACACACACACACACACACACTCTCACACCAACACACATCTGTCCTCTCACACCAACACATACCCACACACCCCTCACACTAACACAGACACAGAACTGCCCTCTCACACCAACACACACACACCCTCTCACTCAAGCCCACACCTACCCTCTCACACCAGCACATCCACCCACTCACATCAACAAGGATCCACCCTTTCATAACAACATGCACAAATGCACACACCCATTCAATGGCATTGCTATAGCTGAATCCCCCACTGTCAAGACCTTGGGGGTTATCTTTTGCCATAAACTGAACTGGACTAGCTATATAAATACTGTGGTTGCAAGAGCAGGTCAGAGACAAGGAATCCTGTGACGAGTAACTCATCTCCTGACTCCCCAAAGCCTGTCCACCATCTGCAAGGCACAAGTCAGGAGTGTGATGGAATACTCCCCACTTGCCTGGATGAGTGCAGCTCCCACAACACTCAAGAAACTTGACACCATCCAGGACAAAGCAGCCTACTTGATTAGCACCCCATCCACAAACGTTCACTCCCTCCACCACCAACACACAGTGGCAGCAATGTGTGTACCATCTATAAGATGCACTGCAGGAATTCACCAAGGCTCCTTCAGCAGCACCTTCCAAACCCACGACTGCTACCATCTAGAACGACAAAGGAGCAGACAGATGGGAACACCACCACCTGGAAGTTCCCCTCCAAGTCACTCACCATCCTGATTTGGAAATATATCACCGTTCCTTCACTGTCGCTGAGTCAAAATCCTGGAACTCCCTCCCTAACAGCACTGTGGGTGTACCTACACCACATGGACTGCAGTGGTTCAAGATGGCAACTCACCACCACCTTCTCAAGGGCAACTAGGGATTGACAATAAATGCTGGTCTAGCCAGGGACTCCCAACCATACCCTATGAAAGAATACGTAAAAAACAACACCACCCACTCCCTAACAATAACACACACCTGTTCCCTCATACACCAACACACACCTGCCCTCTCACACCAACACACATCTGCCCTCTCACATCAACACACACTCACTCCCTTGCACCAACACATAAGCACCTGCCCTCTCACGCCAACACACACACACTGTGTCGTACCATCACACACGTTCTCACTCCAACCGAATGTGAACACACACACACACACACACACACGCACACACGCACACACACGCACGCATGCACATACACACACACACACATGCACATACACATACACACTCATGCGCACACTTGCTACATTTGTAAAAACAAAAAACTGCGGATGCTGGAAATCCAAAACAAAAACAGAATTACCTGGAAAAACTCAGCAGGTCTGGCAGCATCGGCGGAGAAGAAAAGAGTTGACGTTTCGAGTCCTCATGACCCTTCGACAGAACTAGGTGAATCCTGAATGCTGAGTTTTTCCAGGTAATTCTGTTTTTGTCTTGCTACATTTGTGTCAGGTTTCCAGTACCAATATAATTATGGGTTCCTGTTTTCTCCCATTTGGAGTGCTATCTTTCAGAAAATGAGTGCTGCCTCTGTGCAGTTCCTATTAACACCCTGCTCTCAAATAATCAACAGTCCGTGACTATTAAAGTTCAGAGATCTTTTAATTTATTTATTCAGTCATTGGGATGTGGGCGTCACTAGAATAGGCCAGTGTTCATTGCCCATCCCCAACTGCCCTAGTGAAGTTGGCACTGAGCTGTCTTCTTGAACCGCTGCAGTCCTTCTGGAGCAGGTACTCCCACTGGTACCCCTGCTGTTAGGAAGGGAGTCCCAGGATTTTGACCCAGTGACAGGGAAAGAATGGTGATATATTTTCAAGTCAGGAAAATGCTTGGCTTGGAGGGGAAATTGCAGGTGGTAATGTTCCCTGTAATATTAGGGTTTGCAAGGGTTAGTGGGACAGTGTAAATAGCTCCTCCCATAATGATGAGGTAAGAGAACACATGGTGAGGAGTCAGCGGGAGAATATTCATGGCTTCAGCAGGGTAACACCTAGTCATGGATAGCTGTACATAATTCAATTGTAAAAAATAAACCAGTTGTTGTTTGAACATGTCAATGTCTCAGCAATCGTTCCAAACTTAGACAATCCAACATACAACATGGTAACAGTGGTGGCGGCGCTGAAAAAGCTGAAAATTTGAAGAAGATTAAATGCAAGGCTTGTAAAAGTGGTGTCAAAACTGCAGAACTCTGTAACGCACAGCTGAAGAACTCCAAAGCTGCTCCATAGACAAAGTGGAGGCAGGAAGTGTCAGAAAATCAACTTCCAAATTCACTGAGGGCTGCACCACAGCATGTGGTGCTCTATGAAGAGGATCCTGATCCAGCAATCGTGGGCTTTGAGCCAGAGAGCCGAGCAAAGGTTGTGGAACTATTGAGCAACCCTTAAAAAAGGGCTAAAACTCCATTTTAACAGGGCACTGGGCACACAGCACTGGGAAAGACAGGTCCCCAGCAAGCACAGGTTTTGGGAAACACTGCAGTCCGGGTGCGAGGTCCACACCGTAGCACATGGTAACTGTGAGGTAACCCAAAAAAAGCAGCTGCAGCTATTCGATGTTATTCGATGAAGAAATAACTTAAAAGAAAGCAGCCTTTAACAGCTTTGCAGCATTCAAGAAATAAATGCCAAGCCTGGCTGAGAGATCCCTCGGGGAGAGACAGTGACTGCAGCGGGTCTCAGTGAGCAGGGGAACAACATGGGAAAGCTTCAAATGCTGGAAGGAAAACCACCTGAAAGCTTAGAAAAACCATGGATCCTAAATGTATGCTACCTGAAATATTCAGACACATGGAAGGGCCAACTCAAACTCAAAACTGGGCACTTTGGAGAAAAAGATTCTTAAGGTTCTGAATTGCTTCAGGGTTGGACAATAAATCTGAAGCCAAACAGGTCAACACATTACTTTACTCCATTGGAACAGTAGCGGATGATGCTTTTCCAAGACAGGGCATCAATGAGACCTCTGATAAATTTGAAGAAGTCTCAAAAGTCTTTGATAACTATTGCAACTTGAGGAGCAATAAGATTCTGGAAAGGGCCAAATTCAACAAAAGGGTCAGAAACCAGGTGAACCAGCAGATGCTTTTATTAATGACCTTTACCAAGCTGGTTGAAGGATGTGAGAATGGAGACCTAAAACAGAAATACTACGAGACTGGACTATAGTCAGTGTTACTGATCAATCCCTATCAGACTTATTGCAATCTAAGGAAGACATCACCTCAGTAAAAGCAATACAACTGGTGGGACAAGCAGAGGTCAGTAAACAGGACAGGGCAATACTGAGAGGTGTAGAAAAGCCTTGGCTCAGGAAACCTCCGGTGACCATGCAGTTCCTTCAGCCCAGGAATGTAAAAGAAACATCAGAAAAGAAGGTACAGAGAAACTTCAGTTATGAAGATAGATTGGAGAAGCTGGGACTGTTTTCCTTCGAGAAAAGAAAGCTGGGAGGAGGTTTGATAGAGGTATTCAAAATCATGCGGGGTCTGGACAGAATAGATAGGGGGAAACTGTTCCCACTCGTGATAGGATCGAGAGCGAGAGGCAGAGACTTAAAGTAATTGGCAAGAAAAGCAAAAGCTATAGGAGAAAAAAACATTTTCACCCAGCGAGTGGTTAAGTGGTCTCACTGCCTGAGAGTGTGGTGGAGGCAGGGTCAATCAAAGTATTGAAAAGGGAATTACACTGTTATCTGAAATGAAACAATACACAAGGTTACGCAACGAAGGCAGGAGAACGGCACTCGGTGAAATGGTCATTCAGAGAGCCGGTGAAGAAGCTGTACAGCATCCTTCCATGTTGTAACAACTCTGTAAATTTGGAGGGAAAGTACAAGACACCATCAAACCCGGCCAGCACTGTGGCACCAAAAAGACCCACAGGTGCGAACAGTGCCCTGCAAGCATTTCAGAAATGCTTTCTCTGCAGGAGAATTGGGCAACTCGGGAAGATGTGCTGAAGTAAAACCTCTAACTGCACAGGTTCCAAAGAAAATGTCTTCACGCATAACGCTATTAATGAAGTTGAAGAATTTCTGCCAGAAGAGTAGCGAAGATATTTCCTGGGTATATCTAGAACGCAGATATATATGTCAACAGATATATCAGCACCTTTAAGCTAGACACAGGAGCTGGTGCAATGGTTTTATCAGACAATGAACAAGGGCGACTTCAGAAATGAATCCTCCAGAAATGAAACTATCCAACTGCAATGAAGATCTGGATTACGCCTTCAGCACCAACACTCTTCACAGAGATTGATATCCAGCTGTTTTGCCAGAAGGATGCTCAGGGGTGGGGAGGTCCACTCACTCACAACCAATGCACAGTGAAAAAATTAGACCAGAAAAAACACAAGAACGAGAGTGATCATTCATCTCTCTGTAGCCTTGCTTCGAAAGTAGGAGATGAAAATCTGATGACGGAATACTCTGTTCAAATGCCACATCCATCCAACAGCGGCGACCTTCTAGAAAGTACATCTGCATCTATCCATCCACCAAAAGTGGTCATCAAGGATGCTGGGAGTCAAAGAAGTCAAAACCTAGACATGGAATCAAGCCATGCAGCGTTCGTCTTTATTACGAGAGAAGAAAGTGAACTTATCGATAAACCAGGTCTGCTGGGTTTTTGATGGAAACCAAGACATTGGTCAGGTGGATCCCTCTCAGCTTCCCATCCTACCCAAAGCATCACTTCCAGCGCTGGAAGTCCAGGAGAATCCAAAAGATCACAAATGAGATTCTGCGAGGAAACATTGCTCCTGAAGTGAAGAAGGACAGAAAAGAAACAAACAAAGGAAAGAGGGCAAACTCAAGAAGCAAGGATAGGGAGTGTGTGAAACGCAAAGAGAGGGATAAACCTGCAAAATCAGATAGAGAGAGAGAGGGAAATGTGATGGAGAAAAGTTTAACAGTGAAGAGAGGAAGAAACAGGGAAAGTCCAGATACAGAAATCTGACCAAGGGAAAGAAAGGGTAATAGTTCAGAGATGACAATCATCAGAGATCTTGTTTAGTACATACTTCAGAAGGTGTTATACATAGAAATGGGAGGAATCTTACTTCCATTCATCAGAGATGACAATCAGTCATACGTTTGGAAGAACCAGATGTTGAGTCAGAAATTAATAAAGAACCAGATACCAGAGCTCTCAATGATGAGTATCCAAGTCAAGAAAAGGGAGCTCAGAGAGAACGTATTGACCTTCCAAATCTGACAGGAACACGATCAGAGGGGAGTTGTGAGACCTCCTGACAGATTGAATCTGTGATGTCAGAGAGTTGGGGGGGGGGGTGGGTGGTGGGGGGTGGCGGGGGGAGTGGGGAGGGGAGATGGGGTAGTATGTAAATGTGAATGTAAAAAAAATGGATGAAGACATGGGGGAGATGTAGTATTTGGGTTTGTAAGGGTTAATTTGTGGGACTGTGTAAATAGCACATCCCATAATGATGATGTAAGAGAACACATGGTTTGGAGAGGAGAGGGAGAATGTTCATGGCTTCAGCAGTGTAGCTACTAGTCGTGGATAGCTATACATAGTTCAGTTGTATAAGATAAACCAGTTGTCATTTGAACAAACTAACATCTCAGTAATCATTCCGAAGCTGGACTAACCAACATACAACAATCCCATTCTCCTGCTGCCCTCGTCCTTCTGGGTGGTAGAGGTCATGGGTTTAGAGGGTGCTGATGAAGGCGAGTTACTGCAGTGCATCTTTTGGGCAGTACACACTGCTGCCGCTGTGCTTTTATGATATTTAATTTATATTACCTGCTAAAGTCCTTGGACTCTGCCCTTTCTGGTGATTTCTATCAGGGGCCCCTTTCCCAGTAAAAGCCCCACCCGGTACTCACGTTCCTCACCAATGGACACGTTCGCCAGGGAGGTGTGGTTCGGAAACCGTTTGCTTTCACTCTCACTGAGGCACCTTTCAATCCAACTCTCTGCAATAAAAAAAGGGAGTTCACCGATCATTCATTCTTCCCGGCGAGACAGTGTTTTTTAAAGTCAGTTCAATTATTCATGTCTGAAGATTTCAATAGAATAATTTTTCCCAGAAAAATCATGGAGATCATCCCTGATTGTACAGGATGGCAGAGCTGGTGTGAGGGCTGGTATTGTTTACTCCTGCTCCTATTTCTTAAGCTCTTATTTAAAAGTTAGCAATTCTCTGTTCATTCTTTTGGTCAAGTTTTGAACTCATATTTATAAATACCCTGGCTTTCAACAGAGATCGCAGTACCCCCAGAGAGGGGGGGTGGGTGTTAATGGTATGTTAATTACATTACACAAATTAAGGGCATTGTTTAATTAAGTACCTAGAGCATTTGTAAAGAGAGACTGCTGGGAAGCTGGGTCATTAGATAGGAAGCAGACATATGTAGTGCTGCATTCTGTGAATAAACCCATTATTAAGACATGTACATGTCCAGTTACATATTTCACCAACAGGCATAGGATTGAGTTAACAGTGGGGCCACAAACTCCCTGGGGTAGCTGCTGTCTTCACATTTCCTACACTTACTGGCTGCGAGTTTGCTTCAGTTGTGTACGCGCCAGCGAGGGCAGTATAACAGCAGTCTGCTCCTGATCTTAACTCCCAAAGACTTGGCATTGAGCCCAAATCAGGTCACCATTTAACAGTTTCCAAGTCTTCATGGAACTTGATAAACTTTAGTTTGGGTTATTGTCAAATGGGGGGAGGGGCTTTCCCCATCCAATAGCCATTCAACGTGCAGGTGTCGGGCTCTGTTGGGTGTGGTTAGCAGTATAACTAGCACCTACATGGAATATCATGTAGGCACAAGTCTGCATTGTAAACTTAGCCCATTGGATTGAGGCCAAGGAGATTCCTGATTTCAAGAAAACCCATTGCTGGAGAGATTGCTGTCTCTGTCTGTCTCCCTCTCTGTCTTTGCCTCTTTCTGTCTGTTTGTCCCTCTCTCTCTCTCTATATATATATATATCTCAATGTCTCTCTCTTTCCATCTCTCTCTCCCTGTCTCTGTCTCTCTGTCTGTCTCAGTTTCTCTTTGTCTGTCTCTGTCTGTCGCTCTGTGTGTGTGTGTCTCTCTCTGCCTCTTTATCTGCCTCTCTCTTTCTTCCCATCTCTCTCTCCATTTCTCTCTGTCTGTCTCACTCTCTCCCATTGTTTCACTTTCTCTGTCCATCATTCTCTCTCTGTTTGTGTCTGTCTCAGTCTGTCTGTCTATCTGTCTCTCTCTCTCTGTCTCTCTGCCTATCTGTCTCTCTCTCTCCCTGACTGACTCTCTCTCTCTCCCTGACTCTCTCTCTCTCTGATTCTTTCTCTCTCTCTGACTGACTCTCTCCCTGACTCTCTCTCTCTGATTCTTTCTTTCTCTCTCTCTCTCTGATTCTTTCTCTCTCTCTGACTGACTCTCCCTGACTCTCTGTCTCTCTCCCTGACTCTTTCTGACTCTGACTCTGACTCTCCCTCTCTGTCTCTCTGTCCCTGACTCTCTCTCCCCCAGACTCTCTCTGACTCTCTCTCTCTCTCTCTCTGACTCTCTCTCTCTGTCTCTCTCTCTCTCTCTCTCTCTCTGACTCTCTCTCTCTCTCTCTGACTCTTTTCACTCGTCCTGCTCCACTGAGCTCACTGTGCAAACCTGGAGCTTTCACTGACCCATCCCAGGGGCATCAATTGTTTTTTGCACTCTCAGAAAAATTACTGTCCCACTGGACACTGTCCAGAACTGTCCCAATGGCCACTGTCCAGGACTGTCCCACTGTCCAGGATTGTCCCACAGGCCAGTGTCCAGAATTGTCCCACTGGCTACATTCCAGGACTGTCCTACTGTCCACTGTTTGGAACTGTTTCACTGGCTACTGTCCAGGGTTTTCCCACTGGTCGCTGTCTGGGGCTGTCCCGCTGGCATGGTCCAGAACAGTCCCACTGACCAGTGTCCAGGACTATCCTACTGGTTACTTTCTGGGACTGTCCCACTGGCCATTGTCTGTCGCTGTCCCACTGGCCATTGTCTGTCGCTATCCCACTGGCCATTGTCTGTCGCTGTCCCATTGGCCTCTGTCCAGAACTGTCCCACTGACTAGTGTCCAGGACTATTCCACTGGTTACTTTCTGGGACTGTCCCACTGGCCTTGTCCAGAATTTTCCCACTGACAAGTATCCAGGACTAACACACTGGCCACTGTCTGGAACTGTCACACTGACCAGCGTCCAGGGCTGTCCCACTGACCAGTGTCCAGGGCTGTCCGATTGGTGGGTGCTGAAACTTTTCAATTCACACTGAGAAATATTTCAATCCTTCCCTGTAGGCCCTGTGTTTAGAATGAAGAATCCCTGGATTGGGTGGTGTGATGGGGGGTGGGGGGGGTGCGCAGAAGCAGTGACTTTACTGCCGGGTGGTTCATTGGGGAATAGGCTCCAGGTTCAGGACAGTGAGAATCCAAACTCCCAGTGAAGTGACAGGGGAGGCAGATCCATCGTCGGGAGGGACGGGGTGTGGGATCTGCCTCTGCAAACCTGGTTGCAAATGGTCACCCCGCCTGTGAGGGCTAAGGGGCATGGAGATCGAATTTGGTGTCAGGGTGCTGGGTGCTGGGTGTCAGGGTGCTGGGTGCTGGGTGTCAGGGTGTTGGTTGTCTGGGTGTCAGGGTGCTGGGTGTCTGGGTGTCAGGGTGCTGGGTGTTGGTTGTCTGGGTGTCAGGGTGCTGGGCATCAGGGTGTTGGTGTCTGGGTGTCAGGGTGCTGGGCATCAGGGTGTTGGGTGTCTGGGTGCTGGGTGTCAGGGTGCTGGGTGTCTGGGTGTCAGGGTGCTGGGTGTTGGTTGTCTGGGTGTCAGGGTGCTGGTTGTCTGGGTGTCAGGGTGCTGGGCGTCAGGGTGTTGGGTGTCTGGGTGTCAGGGTGCTGGGCGTCAGGGTGTTGGGTGTCTGGGTGCTGGGTGTCAGGGTGCTAGGTGTCTGGGTGTCTGGGTGCTGGGCATCAGGCTGCGCATGTTTGATCTGGGGAGGGGTGGGTGCTGAGGGACCTGGGTGTCTGGATCATAAATGGCCTTCGAGTCATAGTTATTATAGTACAGGAGGAGGCCATTTGGCCCATAGTCTATGCCAGCTCTCCATACAATCCCATTCCCCCCGCTCTATCCCCATAACCCTGCAAGAATATGTCCCTCAAGAGCCTGTCCAGTTTCCTTTTGATGTTGTTCATTGTTTCCCCTTCAACCACCATTAAGGGTAGTGAGTTCCAGGTCATTACCATTCGTTGCAAACTGTTCCTCCTCACCTCTCCCCTTGCACCTCCCCACACCACCCCACCCCCCAAACCTTAACTCTGTGTCCCCCCGGTCCTTGTACCATCAGTTAATGGGAACAGCTTTTCTTTGTCTCCCTTATCTAAACCTGTCATCATTTTGTCCACCTCCATCAAATCTCCCGTCAATCTCCTTTGACTTAAGAAGTTCGACCCCAGCTTCTCCAACCTAACCCCCTCATCTCGGAAACCACCCTGACCTCCTTACATCTTTCCTAATGTGCAGTGGACACAATACTGCAGTTGTGACCTGACCAAGTTCAGCGTAACTCCCCTGCCTTTGGACTCAGCCCAAGGTCCCGTACGTGTGGGGGTTTGGTCTGGAGAACATATTTTTCTTCTTCTTCAGTCTTTCATCATGTGTGGGCATCACATTTATTGCCCATCCCTAACTGCCCCTAAGGCAGTGGTGGATGGCTTGATAGACCATTTCAGAGGGTAGTTAAGAGCTAGCCACATTGCTGGGGGTTTGGAGTCACATGTAGGCCAAACCAGGTAAGGATGGCAGATTTCCTTCCCTAAGGGACATTGGTGACCCAGTTGGGTTTTCTGTAACATCTGCTGTTACCATTACTGATGGCGAGCTTTATATCCCATAAGTATTAATTGAATTTAAATTCCACTAGCTATCCTGGTGGGATGTGAACCCGTGTCCCCAGAGCATTAGTCTGGGTCTCTGGGGTTATTAGCCCACATGGACCACTGGGCCTGGTCTCGCCTGAGCTACCAGGAACTGGACTGGGAGAAAGCTGAGTTCAGTAGGGATCCCATTACCTTGTTCCATTCTCTGTTTGAATGCCAGCGCTGGGATTTCTCTCTCTGTCCTAGTTCTGACCTCGACATGACGCTCATTATTTCCCCTACACTCGGACTATTTACAGTGAGCACAGCGCCAACTCATAATATTTGGGAGCCTCCCGCAACCCCCGCACCCCACCCCCCCCCCCCCCACCCCCCCCCCAAAAAAAATAATCTGTTTCCTACACAGGCCGAACGGTAACCAAGGCAGCATTACTCTGTCCTGGTAACCCTTGGCAACGTGTCCCTGGATACGCCTGGATACTTCTCCACTTCCTAGTGGCAAATTTTGGTAACGATTTAATTTGCAGATCACAAGTTGCAAGACTTGAAATACTTAAATAGTCACTCATGAGTAAATTCCATGTATTTGTCGAGCTCTCTCTCTCTCCTCCCTGGCCAGTTTTTGGGGACAATAGCTGGCTGAACTTTATGGGGAACGAGGGCGAGGCTGAAAGAGCTGTAAGGAACTAAAGTAAACTTTACTTTGTAAGCGATACTCGACAGCAGGGAAAGTAGGAGATAAATTTGCAATGTCAAAAACAATCGAGAAACTAATGAATTTTTAATTTCTTCTGGGGTTTTTTTTTTTGTTTTGCCCTCCTACAAGTCATTTGCCGTCAAATCCAAGGAATTGTTAAAGATTTCAAGATCCTGCGTCTTAGTCTTGACACCGTTTATTATAATCCACAAACTCCGAAATGCTCATCACTAAAAGAAAAAAAAAGGTTTATAATTGGTATTTTTATCGGGTATATAAATTTAAAATCAGTCAGGAATTCATCCCCGGCAAAGTTATAATAATTGGGTTTTACTTTAATAGCCCGATCCTGAATTTTAACTCCCCAAGTTTCGGTGAAACTGTTTTAGTTTGTTTGACAGGGGGATAAAAGTGAAGAGAAAGATCCCAGGCGGATAGTAAGGACTGAACTCGAATTATTCATTGGGATTGAATCCTCTGATTCACCCAGTCCAGAGCCGTTTAGAATTTGTCCATGTCTAGAATTTGCCTGTTTTGATTTCTCTTGAGGCAGCGACACATCACAAATGGATCTCGAAGAAGATGAGCAGATATTTTGGGGAACAATTGTCTGGAGAAATCGAGTTCCATATAGAATCAGAAGGGATTTTCCAAAAAAGAATCCAACAGGAAATGTTCTAATTCTCAATCCTGGAGCAGAGGGCGCGGGAGGTGGGGGGGTGAGGGAGAGAGATTTAGAAATATTTCCACCCCCCTTCACTCACTGGAACTTAAGCAAAGTTCAGAAACTTCAATCCCCACTTTGGCCCCGGGTTCTCCTATCCGGGCGGTGAGCTACAGAAGATGAGATGAAGACCGGGGTTGTTTTATTCACACAACGACACAACTCGAGCGGCTCCCCCCGACAAATTAAACCCAATACCCCGAGTGCCGGTTCGGTGGGAACTCATTGCAATGTTGTCTTCCCTTTGAAGAGACCAGAAGATGGACCGATTTAGCATCGCGGGAAGGTCACATCCCAGAGCGATCTTACAGGCAGACCCTCTTAAATTATTTTTTTTTCCAATGATCTCCACGATTTTAAGTCCCCTGTGAAGGGTTTATTCATTTAGCGAATTACCCCGAATTTGAATTATGTAACATATTACTCTTACAGATAATACATGGATTTGCATAGTACACTTGAAATTAAAGCATTTGGCATATTACTCCTGAAATAAATGTTTTTATCGATCTATTATTACCCTGAAAGTAATGAAGTAGAGTATCTATTTGATATATTACTCCAGAAATTGAAGTAGTTATTTGGTGAATTACTCGTGAAATTGAGATATTTATTTGAGGTATTACTCCTGAAATTGAAGCACTAATTAGGTGAATTACACCTGAAATTGAAGTATGTATTTGGTGAAATACTTCTGAAATTGAGTTATGTATTTGATGTATTACTCCTGAAATTGAAGCATTAATTTGGTGAATTACACCTGAAATTGAGATGTTTAGTTGGTGAATTACTCCCGAAATTCAAGTATGTATTTGGTGAATTACTCCTAAAATTGAAGTATTTATTTGGGGAAATACTCCTGAAATTGAGATATTTATTTGATGTATTACTCCTGAAATTGAAGTATTAATTTAGTAGATAAATTGAAGTATTTATTTGGTGAATTATTCCAGAAATTCAAGTATTTATTTGATGAATTACTGCTGAAACGATTATATTTTTATGTTGTGTTACACTTGGAACTAGAGTAATTTATTGGTACATTAGCCCTGAAGGTGCTGATTTTTCTTGGAATCAATTTGGAGTATCAATTAATGGGATATTAAGTATTAATTTGGAAACTAATGCATTTATTTTGAGGCATTATTGCTGAAATTAATGGAGTTACTTCAGAATCCGATGTCAGAAGTGAACGGAGAGTTTTGCAGACTTTTTGGACTCCATACTAACTAGTGGAAAGACGCGGCTCCCAGAAGCGAGCAGTGTGTATTCTGTCCAGGAATCGCCCTAGTTTTATTCCAGTTCACATTTAGGAATATTGGTCAGCCATCGAAAACTTTTCGCCATCATTCGTGCCAAAAACTCACGGACATGTCTCTCCAACCACCCCCACACACCCCCAAAAAAAGCCTTTAAAATGTCACCACTTGCAGTGTGAAATCCCAGTGGCTGTTTGGACTACTAGTGTTTAAGCGGGGTTCCTTTGGGCCCGGTAGAGAGGGTCTGTCAGATTTGGGCCTCACTCTGTCACTTTCTCCTGGTGTCCAGAGAATTGGTGGGGAGAGAGAGGGGGAGAAAGGGATGGGGGGAGCACTTTTGCACACTGTCTCGATAGGGTCAGTGCAGCAAGTCCGAGAGACCGAGAAGTCCGAGAAGAGCTCAAGCAAATTCGGGCCGAGTAAAACAGCCACATCCCAAAGTGAGGTACTGAACTTTTTTTGGGAACGGCTTTTTGGGACCAGTTGTAACGTTAAATTTAAACTTTCCCTAGGAACTAGACAACAGAAGCGGGGGGAAATGGGCGAGTAATTGGGGTTTAACGCGAACACTATTGCCTACAGATAATGAGTTTCCCTTTGGCAGTTCACCACTGGGCTTATTGTTCTTAGAGCAGAGAGAGAGAGAGCATTTAAATAAAGGCAAAATTATAAAGGGCTTTAATATAATAAAATAAGGGGCAGGAAGGTAAGCAGAGGACGCATTTAAAGTACTTGGCAAAAAGCACTGGCGGAGAGATGAGGAGAATTTTGTGTCTTTTACACAGGTTATGACCTGCGCTGCCTGTGGAAGCAGGTTCAATAAAAATACATTTCGAAACACAATTGAAAAAGAAACCATTTACAGGGCCGTGGGAAAAGAGGAGAGTGGGACGAATTGGATAGCTCTTTCCAAGAGCCAGCGCAGGAGCGATGGGCCGGGTGGCCTCTTCCTGTGCTCTCTGCTAACCAGGTCCACTGTTTTTTAAAAAAAACTCCACCCTCCCAGCAGTTCAAAGATAGGGTGAAGCCAGCCGGAGCATCTCACACTTATAGCATCTTAGCGCCCCCTCCCCAGAAAACATCCCACTCCCACCAACCCCACACACCCCCCCCCCCACCCCACACACACACACACACCCCAACCAAAGCCCACCTCCCCCCCCCCCTCCCTCTCTCCTCCTCACCCCCACCCCCACCCCCAGAGCCAGCCATCCCAAAAGCTGGTCCCAGAGCCCTGGCACCACGAATTCTCACCTCACTGTGCAGAATGGGGCCTTCATGTGACTCAGACACACACACACACACACACACACAAGCTGCATTAAGGAGAGGCAACTCTGGCCACATCTTGGATTCTCTTTTTTAATGTACAAAATGAGGCTGGACCGGACTTCACAGCGAAAAAAAAAGTTAAAACTAACAATGCCCAGGGAGCTGGCAGGAATAACTTCAATCCGGAACAAAATAATAAGATTACCCACTTTCAAACCAGAGGTGCATTATAGCCACATTATTCTTTGGGATTAAGTGCGATGGATCTTGAATTCTCAATTCCGCTCCCCCGCCCCGCCTTTATCCTAATATCCCAAAGAATCACCAACCTGTGGAATCCATGTCTGAATCTTCCAGAATCTCACAATGCATGTTCATCCCTGTAGACCCCGGGCAGCTCCAAGAGAACTCTCTCTCCCTCCTCCTCCTCCTCTCTCTCTCTCTCTCTCTGTGATAACTCTGTGTATAATCTAACGGAGTCAGATCCGTCAGAATGTTTGCTGATGTTACACGGGAAAAGAAACCCCGATGTGAGCTCTGTCATGGATAGGCCGACAACGTGATGAATGGCAGCTAGTCTATATGGCCAATGTGACCGGGCGCACTGTGTTCCATTGTGATGGTATTTTGAATAAGAAAAGCTTAAGGGAGGAGGGGGGGGGGGAGGCTTATATATACCCAAGCCCTCGCATTTCATCCTCCCCTTCCATTATACCCCGAGAAACTTTCTCTCCCCCCCACACCCCCGCCCCCCCCTTCTCTCTCATTTTAAACTCCCGGAGTTGCTCTCGCTTTCCATTGTGGGCACCTAATGACAATTATGCTGAGTTCTCAGTGCAGTTTAATGCCAATGTATTATTGGCGCTCACTCCAGTCCTGACCACTTATTTCACCCCCTCTCTCTCTCTCTGTCCATAAGCCAAGACTTTTCCCTTTTTGCGTCTCCTTTTAGAGAATTTTGTCCCATTTCTTCCCCCCCCTCCCCAAATAGAAAATCTTATATATATATATTTTTGTTTCAAATGCAGCGTGTACATGTTCTCCGAACTTGCTGATGTGTTTGTACAGAGGGAAAGGTCGAAGCTTCCCTTCCCGAAACTGTTAAATGGACGCGCTGTTGAAATTTGCGTGTCTAAAGTGTAAAGACTTGTTGGAAAGTCTGGATGTAAAGCGTGTTCGCCAGGAGTTGGCAGTGATTAGAATATGAATGAAGCTTTCAGAGAGAGAGAGAGAGAGTGAGTGAGAGAGGAGAAAAAAGGGATTAGGGCCGAATCCCTCTGAACCTCGGAGAGCAACAAGCTGCACCCGGAGAGACTGTTCGCCGATGGGAATTTTCACAGATTTTTTTTCTAAATCATTTTTATACATTTGACCGAGGAGAGAATTCTTGGCACTTTTTCCAAAGTTGTGTCGCTATCCAGAGACCAGAAAACAGTCAAGAGAGCTCAATGTCTTCCAAGAAAAGGCAATCTGACATCTTTTGTACACATTTTTTTGTTGGATAATTCTACAGAGACGCAGCATTCGGACTCTCGCCCATCTGAGCAGTTACTGAAGTATATTATCCCCAAATATACACCCTGAGGGAAGGCCAACTTTTAATGTGGATTTTTATCAGAATCCTATTTTACACCTTTGAATTTAACAATGTGTGTGTACCGTATTTAAATCAATGGCTAACAAAGCAATTTAGAGGCATTTTTTATCATGTCTGTCTGCTTTAAGTATATAAATATAAAGACTGGCAGGCTTTATACTGAAGTAACCGCCCTCATTACCCAGCTGAACCTGGTCCTTGTGGTCTCAGGTTATTATTGTATTTCTCTGGCTCGGACCTTATCACTTTCATTCTAATTGGATTGTTAATAGGCTGCTGATTCTACAGCGCGAACACCTCATTAAGATGAGATTAGCATTGACAGGTTTAATCTGTATCCAACATTACACCTTACACAAATATCCAAATAATAAATCTCTCCGGGAAACGCACAGGGAACGTTGGCCATTCAGCCCCTCGAGTCCTCTCCGTCATTATAGACCATGGCTGATCGCTTATCCCTTTGCAGTCGCGCAGTACCGAAGGAAAAGTAAGACTTGCATTTATATTGCGACTTACATCAGCTCGGGGCTTCCGAATGCGCCTTACAGTGATTTTATGAAGTGCAGTCGGGTGTGGTGGTGCGCACAGCAAGATCCCACAAAAGGCATTGCGACAGTGACCATATAACCTATTTCAGTGATGTTGGCAAGGATGGGGTTGTGGTGGGAACACCCCTGGTCTCCTTCAAAGGGTCGCCATTGGATCTGTTGCTTCCACCTGAGAAGGCAGACAGCGTCTTGGTTTAAGGTCTCATCCAAAAGTAAGTACCTCCAACAGTGCAGCTCTCCCCGAGTACTGCATTGAGAATGTCAGCTACCATTACGTTGTTAAACTTGGAGTTGAGTAATGAATCCCGGACCTTCTGATTCAGATGTAAGAGCACTCTCCACTGAACTAAATCATCCCCTGACTCCTGCACCAATAACTGTAACTCAGTATCCCATGCTCACCAATCCTCCAACCAGTGGAAGTTGTTTATTCCTATTCCACGCAGCCAAACCTGGACAATATCCAGGCTTGGGCTGCCAAATGGTAAGTAACATTCGTACCACACAAGTGTCAGGCAATGACCATCTCCAACAAGATAGAATCTAACCATCACCTCCTCGACATTCAATAGCATTACCATCACTGAATCCCCACTATCAACATCCTGGGGGTTACTATTGAACAGAACTTGACCAGCCGTATAAATACTGTGGCTACAAGAGCAGGTCAAAGGCTAGGAATCCTGTGGCAAGTAACTCACCTCCTGACTCCCCAAAGTCTGTCCACCATCTAACAAGGCACAAGTCAGGAGTGTGATGGAATACTTTCCATTTGCCTGGATGAGTGCAGCTCCCACAACACTCAAGAAGCTTGACACCATCCAGGACAAAGCAGCCCACTTAATTGGTACCCCATCCACCACCTTCAATGTTCATTCCCTCCATCACTGATGCACAGTAGCAGCAGGGTGTACCAACTATAAGGTGCACTGCAGGAATTCACCAAGCCTCTTTCAACAACACCTTCCTAATCCATTACCACCTAGAAGGACAAGGGGGTGCAGACACATGGGAACACCACCACCTGGAAATTCCCTTCCCAGTCACACACCATCCTGACTTGGAAATATATCGCCATTCCTTCCCTGTTGCTGGGTCAAAATCCTGGAACTCCCTCCCTAACAGCACTGTGGGTGTACCTACACTGCATGGACTGCAGCAGTTCAAGAAAGCAGCTCACCACCACCTTCTCAGGCCAGCAATGCTCACAACCCATGAATGAATAAAAAATAAAGTGATGCTTCTATTGCACTGAACCTTGGTCATACTTATCTCTTTATTACTCATTCATGGGATCTTGGCATCACAAGCCAGGCCAACATTAATAGCATGTCCTTCATTGCAATATATTGCCTGCTACGTGCAAGGGTGAGAAAAATCTCAAACCAACTGAACTTGGGAAAGGGGGATCCAATTGTTCTGATCCATGCTGAGACCAACAACATAGGGAAGAGTAGGCAAGAGATCCTGTTTGGACAGTGTACCATAAACTAGGAGCTGAATTAAAAAAAACAGATCTCAAGGGTTATTACCTGAGCCATGTACAAATTGGTCTATAGAGAAGCAGATTAGGGAGGTGAACATGAGGCTGAAGGAGTGGAGTGGGAAAGAGGGGCTCCATTTCATTGGACACTGGCATCAGAACTGGAACAGGAAGGAGCTGTACCATTGGGATAGGCTCCACCTGGGCTGTGCCTGGTGAAAAAGAAAAATAGAACAGCCACATGGACTTTAAACTGGGCAATGGGGGAGGGCTCAGGTGGGAAAGGTATTAACTAATAATAGTTCAAAAACAATTGAAAAGAAAGAGTTGAGTAACAGTCAGAAATAGTGCTTTAGACAATACATGTAAAAGGGAAACTAAAATTTGTAGTGACTAAACAAGGAGAGAGAAAGAAGATTGGCGAATAAGATGTCAGAGCAGGACAGGTTAATGGCCCAAACACACTGAGTGTAAGGAACAAATCGAATGAATTGCAGAAGCAAATTAAACTTGGAGGGTATGACATGCTAGCCAGTATTGAGAAATGACTGCAAGATGGTCAGGATTAAATACAAGGAGGTAGGAGACATGCTTCTAGTTAAACAAAGCCCTGGTTAGACCACACCTGAAGTTACTGTGAGCACTTTTGTGTGCCACATCTCTGGAAGGATATGTCAGCCTTGGAGGGAGAGTAGTGCAGGTTTACTAGAATGATACCTGGATTCCATGGGTTAAATTAGGAGTGATTACACATACTAGGGTTGTATTCCTTGGAAATCGGAAAATGCTGGAAGAACTCAGACCTCTAAACAAGATTCATACATACTCAAAACATTAACTCTGTTTCTCTCTCCACAGATGTTTCCAGACCTGCTGAGTTTTTCCAGCATTTTCTGTTTTTGTTTCAGAATTCCAGCATCCGCAGCATTTTGCTTTTGTTTTCCTTGGAACTCAGATGGTTAAGAGATGATTTGATTGAAGTTTTCATGATATTAAGGGGAACAGGCAGGGTAGATAAAGAGAAACTCTTTCCACTGATTGGGGAGTTTCGGACTAGAGGGCATAATCAAAAAATTGGAGACAGACCTTTCAGGAGTGAAATCACAGTAAGTTCAATAGAAATTTGGAAATCTTATCTGCAAATGGCAGTTGATACTACATCAATTGACAGATTTTTGTTATCCAAAGTTATGAAGGGATAGGGGACAAAGTCAGGTATATTGGGTTAGGTCGTAGATCAGCCATTACCTCAGTGAATAGCAGAACATACTTGAGGGGCTAAGTGATCTCCTTCTGTGCCTATGTTATATGTACCTATGCCCCAAAGTGCTGATGAGGGATTCAGTGATGGTAACACCATTGAATGTAAAGGGGAGTTGGTTAGATTCTCTCTGGTTGGAGGTGGTTATTGCCTGGCATGTGTCTGATGCAAATGTCACTTGCCACTTATCAGCTCAAGGCTAACTGTTGTCGAGGTCTTGTTGTATCTAAGCATGGACTGCTTTAGTATCTGAGGAGTCGTGAATGGTGCTGAACATTGTGCAATCATCAGCGAACATCCCCACTTCTGACCTTATGATGGGAGGTAGGTCATTGATGAAGCAGCTGAAGATGGTTGGGCCGAGGACACTACCCTGAGGAACTTATGTCCTGGAACTGAGGTGATTGACCTCCATCAACCACAACATATTCCTTTGTGCTAGGTATAGACTTCAACCAGCAGAAAGTTTTCCCCTGATCCCCATTGACTTTAATTTTGCCAGGGCTCCTTCATGCCACACTCGGCCAAATGCTGCCTTGATGTCAAAGGCAATCACTCTTACCTCATTTCTTGAATTCTCTATGTTTGAACCAAGGCTGTAATGAGGTCAAGAGCTGAGTGGCCCTGGCAGAACTCAAACTGAGCATCATTGAGAAGGCCACTTGATAGCACTGTTGACCACACTTTCCATCTCATTGCTGATGATGGGAGAGTAGACTGATGGGGCAGTAATTAGCCAGGTGGAATTTGGTCTGTTTTTCTGTGGACAGGATATATGTGGGCAACTTTCTACATTGCCGGGTAGATGTCAGTGTTGTACTGGAACATATTATGGCACAGCTGTTGGCAAATGCAGAGTTGTTCAGATCCCAAAGGCAAACTTGAAACAACTGCCACAAGTTGTTTTGCAATTTGTATAAACTTCAAGATGCATGCCTTGAATTCAGTAGTAATAAGACTACCAAGTCTAACAGGTTTTTACAAAACTAGATTAAACATTTATTAATAAGAGAAATGATTTTAAACACATACATAGATCTACAAATTATTACCATGATGACTTTTAAATCCCCTACTTAATCTGACTCCCAGCCACAATTTCATTAAGGTAACAGTAAGACACACAGGTTTTATAGGACCCAGGCAAGGTGACACACAACACCCTGAACCAGTTGAATTCAAGGCGAGTTTTCTTAACATCAGTTCTTTGAAAACAGCAGCTTGAGGAATAGATGCTGAAGGCTTTTCACACTTGTTAGATCTTAAAAATGCCTACGCTTATACACAGCCTTCACTCCCTTATATATATATTTCCCCTACGAATGCAAATTCCCATTGTTTCACTATGTCTTTGGACTTTATCTTTCTGATAATAAAAATCTCTCAGAGCACTAAGTTTTACCAGTAATCTTTGGGAAAAATAAACACACTGAGCAGGGTTTTTCAGTTGTCAAGCCCGACACGCCAATGTGTAAAATGACATGTGATGATGCCAGGTGTGCGTTCCAATGTCATCGTGCTGAATTGCAATGTTTTGTTCGGCGAGCACACGCAGGAGTCAGCTGCACGTCCGCCAATATGCAAACCGCCTATTATGGTCATTAAGGAATGAATTAAGGCAATTGTAAACGCTGCTCGTCCAACCTTACGGTTGGAGGGCAGGCAAAAAGACCAAGCAGCATTTGCGTTTTTTAGGAAACCTCATCCAGTAGCGGGATGAGGTTTCCTAAAGCTTTTATTAATTAAGTAAAAAAAATTTTCATCAATATAAAAACCAAGTCCCATCTCAGGTGACACAGTCACATAAGGGGACATGCTTAAATAAAATTTTAAAACTTTTATTTAATAATTCCAAAAGTCCTTCAATCTCCCTGAGGCAGCGCTGTGCCTCAGGGAGATTGAAGCACTCTTTCGTGTGCATGCGCGAAAGAGCATTGGCCCCCACCCTCCCTCCTCCCCTGCCCATAAAATGGTGGCACAAAGCCAATCGCGGGCGGCAATCGGCTCTCTGGCCGCCTGTTCCCACCAAGGCCGCTCACCGCCTGAAAACGTCGGGCCACTGTTTCTAAACCTCACCTGGCTAGGTGATACATTCCACTCCTCCTTTGAAAACAATCTAGCCTGATTTATTTAAAACTGCAAATGTCTTACATTCTAAACTTCCCCCATGTTTACCACGTTTACATCAAAGACTTCAGACCAGCCTTTACTCCAATTAAGTCTCTCACATACACACGCACACACAGATATAGAGACAGGTTTCACTATTTTATAATAAGTTCCAATAACATTATGAGAATTATTATATCCTCCTGACAAACAGCTTGGCTAGGGCCGTGGCTACTAATGGAGCACAAGTCTTCAATACTACAGCTGGGATGTTATCGGCCCATAGCGTTTACTGTGTCCAATGTGTTCAGCGGGGTTTCTGGATATAACCTGGAGTATATCAAATTGGCTTGAAGACTAGCATCTGTGACAGAGGGACGTCAGGAAGAGGCTGAGATCATCCATTCAGCCATTCTGGCTGAATTTATTGCAAATGTTTCATAGCATCAGAGTCATATAGCACAGAAGGAGGCCTTTGGCCCATCGAGTCCATGCTGGCTCTCTGTACAGCAATCCAGTCAGTTCCATTCCCCCACTTTAGTCCTGTAGTCCTACAAGTTTATTTCCTTCAAGTGCCTATCTAATTTTCTCTTGTAATCATTGATTGTCTCCACTTCCACCATCCTTGTAGGCAGCAAGTTCCAGGTCAATACTCAACATCCAGGGCTCAACATTCAGTTCAACAATTTCAGACCATGAACTCTATCCCCCATTTTGAAATTTTGCCCCCCCCCACAAGTGCCAGTCTGTATCGTGTCTTCCTGTTTTTGCTTTCAGATACTGCTTACCTTTCTCTGCTATGAACACATCCTGCTCTTTTGCTTTCAGACAGTGCTGACCCTTATTCTGCTATTAACACCAACTCTGGACCAAAGCTTTAGACTTTAATATTATCATTACCACTCCCATTGCCTTGTGTTCCATGACATCTTTGACATTTAATTCCCCCCTCCCCACCCTCTAACCTATCCCTGACCTTCCCTTTTGCTCTATCTTCCCCATCCTCCTTTTCAATGACATAAAACGCATCACATTCCTCTGAAGAAGAGTCATACGGACTCGAAACGTTAACTCTGTTTCTCTCTGCACAAATGCTGCCAGACCTGCTGAGGTTATCCAGCATTTTCTGTTTTTATTTCAGGTTTCCAGCATCCCCAGTACTTCGCTTTTATATTATCTAGGTCAATACAACTCGCTGTGTTAAAAAAAAGTTCTTTCTCGCAACCACCTCTCCTACCCCCACCCTGCATTTCTTGCCCAAAACCTTAAATCTGTGTTCCCTAATTCTTGTACCATCAGTAAATGGGAACAGCTTTACTTTCCCACCTTTCATTGACATACTGGGCTTCTCCACCATCAAGGATGTGGATATTTGAGGAGTTTCCTCTGATCTGTTGGTCGTGGGATCGCTTAGCTTTGTCTATAGTGCGCTTTGTCTGCTGTTTAGCATGCATGTAACTCTCTTTTGCAGCTTCACCAGGTTTTAACGTTATGTCTGGTGCTGTTTCTGGCATACTCTACTACCCTCCCCATTGAAGCAGGTTGTCACACTGGTTTGATGGGTTGAGTGAGGGATATGCTGAACGATGAGGTTACATACAATTTTATTGCTGCCGAGGGCCCAAGGTGCCTCATGAATAGTAAGTTTTGAACTGCTAGATTTGTTCAAATCCATCCTATTTAGCACAGTGGTGGTGCCACACAATAAGATGCAGGGTCTTCTCAATCTGAAGATGGGAATTTGTCTCCACAAGGACTATGTGGTTGTCACTCCTACCAATGTTGTCTTGGACAGAGGCATCTGCAACAGGTAGGTTAGTGAGGGCAAGGTCAAGTAGGTTTTTCCCTCTTGTTGGTTCCCTCACCACCTGCCACAAAGCCAGGCTAGCAGCTATGTCCTTCAGAACTGGGCCAGCTCTGTCAGTCATGGTGCTACCTAGCCACTCTTGGTGCTGGACTGTGAAGTCTCCCACTAAAGAACATTGTGTCCTTGCCACCCTCAGTGCTTCTTCCAAGTGGTGTTCAACATGGAGGAAGGAGTACTGATTGATCAGTCAAAGGAGAGTGGGAGGTGGTAATCAGCAGGAGGTTTCCTTGCCCATGTTTGACTTGATGCTATGAGACTTCATGGGATCTAGGGTCAATGTTGAGAACTCTCAGGACCACCTCCTCCCAACTGTATACAATTGTGCCACTACCTCTGCAGGTCCATTCCATTTTAATCTTGTTAGACTTTACTGTAGTGGTTTGATACAACTTGTTTGGCCATTTCAGAGGACAGGTAACCATGTTGCTGTGAGCCTGAAGCCACATATAGGCCAGACCAGCAGGTTTCCGCTCCTGAACAGGCATTAGTGGACTATATTGTTTTTCAATGACAGCCTGGTGACCATTACTGATACTAACTTTTCATCCAGATGTATTTAACTGAATCTGAAATCCCCAGCTGCTGTTATGGGATTTGAGCTCATATCTCCAGATCGTTAGTTCAAGTCTTTGGACAACTAGCCCAGGAACATACCCAATATGCTCCCATTCCTGCTAACCCTGGAGTACTGCATGCAGTTCTCAGCCCTACATGTCATGGGTGATATATTGGACATGGAGGGGAAGAAGCACAGACTCTCCAGACAATGCTACCAAGCAACATTTACTCAGCAATAACCTGCTCACTGACACTCAGTTTCAGTTCTGCAAGGGCCACTCAGCTCCTGACCTCCTTAAAGCTTTGGTCCAAACATGGACAAAACAGCTGAGATCAAGAGGCTATTACTAGACTAATATCAGGGATACCAGGGTTGTCTTATGAGGAAAGGCTGGACAGGTTGGATTTGTATCTGCTGGAATTTAGAAGAGTAAGAGGCAACTTAATTAAAACCTTTAAGATCCTGAGGGGTCTTGACATGGTGGATGTGGAGTGGATGTTTCCTCTTGTGGGAGAATCTAGAACGAGGTGTTACTATTTAAAAATAAGGGGTCACCCATTTAAGACTGGGATAAGGAGAATTTTTTTCTCTCAGAGGGTTGTGAGTCTATGGAACTCTCTTCCTCAAAAAGCAGTGGAAACAGAATCTTTAAATATTTTTAAGGCAGAGCTAGATAGGTTCTTGATTAACAAGGGGGTGAAAGATTATTGGGGGTAGGCAAGAATGTGTTTGAGGTTACAATCAGATCAGCCATCATCTTATTGAATGGTGGGGCAGGCTTGAGCAGCTGAGTGGCCTACTCCTGCTCCTAACTTGTATGTTCGTAGATGAGGTAAGAGTTACTGCCCTTGACATCAAGGCAGCATTTGACCAAATGTAGCATCAAAGAGTCCTAGCAAAGCTGGAGTCAATGGGAATTGGGGGAAAACTCTCAACGGCTTGGAGTCATACCTAACACAAAGGAAGATGGTTGTAGTTGTTGGAGGTCAATCATCTCAGTCCCAGGACATCACTGCAGAAGTTCCTCAGGTAGTGTCCTCGGCCCAACCATCTTCAGCTGCTTCATCAATGACCTTCTTTCCATCATAAGATCAGAAGTGGGGATGTTCACTGATGATTGCACAATGTTCAGCATCACCTGTGACTCCTCAGATACTGAAGCAGTCCATGTCAAAATGCAACAAGACCTGGACAACATTCAGCTTGGGCTGATAAGTGGTAAGTAACATTCACGCCACACAAAGTCCTGAAACTTCCTCCCTAACTGCACTGTGGGTGTACCTACACCACATGGACTGCAGCGGTTCAAGAAGGCAGCTCACCACCATCTTCTGAAGGGCAACTAGGGATGGACAATAAATGCTGGCTCAGCCAGAGATTGAAGGCTGTGAGTGTTGGAGGTTGAAACTTTGAAGACTGAGATAGATAGACTTTGGTTGGGTAAGAGATATGGAGCAAAGGCAGGTGGATGGAGGTGAGGTGCAGATCAGTCATGACAATACAATTACTGAACAGGATCGAGGGGCTGAATAGCCTCCTCCTGTTTCTAATCACATTGAAACTGATCGAATCATTTAACCAAAGTTAGGGAAGGGAATATCTCACTAAAGCCTGCTGTCCTGTGATTTAGTCACTCAATGCCCCACCCACATAGCGTTTTCATGCACAATAATCCTTTTGAAATCCAGAAATTGAAAGACCAACATCTTCCTAGGGAATCAAATGTAACTTCCAATCCATCAGGCCCATTGTTCAGTTAGATATGAGAAAAAAACACTTTAGTATCTAAGCTCTAGTCACCCCTAAGTGAGACTCAAGGGAACTAAAGGATATTGAACTCAGTCTCCAGGGCTCCAGACAGTTTATCATTATCAGTCATATTGATTCTTGATCACTGAAATTGCCCCAAGCACGATCTTTAGATTAAACTCCTTCCCTTGCGTCTGGTGATGATAGAACATTAACATTAATATTGAAATCTCCAGCTAACTCTGTGTCTATTCTCGGAGTCTCCCTCTGTCTCAGTGGTTGGTTATTGTTGGTAATGAGATTTGAAGTTGCTTTTAGAGACAGCCTATGTATGATCTTGGAGCAGAATCTGACCTCACACTGGTACATCAGACCCAACGCCTGCTCCTGCTCCCCATTTAAATAAGGAAACCAAGATGTAAAAACAGGAAATGCTGCAGGCACTCAGCAGCTCAGGCACACCATGGAGAGCCTTGCCTTCATTACTTCTGGGTTTGACTATTTTAACCCACTTTTGGCTGGTCTCCTACTTTCTACCCCTCTGTACGCTTGAGGCCATTCAAAACCCTGCTGCCTGTAACTTAACTCGCACCAAGTCCTATTCACCCCTGTGCTCACTGACCCACGTAGAGTTGCCAACCCTCCAGGATTGGTTTGGAGTCTCCAGGAATTGAAGGTCAATTTCCAGGACACTGCTGTATACAGCCCTGGAGAAAAATCATCGGGACATTAAAAAAGATTGTATATTTTGAAATTTTCTTTGAACATTTCTCTTTACCAAATATAAAAATATTGAAAATGGGGGAAAAGAAGGCTGTTTGGCTGAGTCTTTTTGCTTTCCAATTGGCGTAGGAAGGCAGTGCGTCACAAGAGTGGATGTCGTTTGGTAGTAAAGAACTTGAACATTGCTGAAGAAAGAGACATGTCTAAGCTTTTCATCTTGCACTCTTCAGGACACTCACAAGGGTACCAATATAAGAGGAAAACAACAATATACACTGAATGTGCAAAATAAGTGCCAGCCATTCGCTGACTCATTCCTCGGGGCAATGCCTTTACTAATAAGGGTTCAGCTGCCTGGTTTAAATTTCAAACAATGCTTGACAGTTAACGGTTAGTCACCATCAGTGGTGCATTCTCCATGACAACGCCACTTGCCAACCAATCAGCACTCTCTTCACATACAGTATAAATTGTTGTTTTCCCCTTATATTGGTATTCTTGTGGGTGTGCTGATGGGTGCAAGATGAAAAGCTTCGACATGTCTCTTTTTCAGCAATACTCAAGGATGGGTGTGTTGGCCGACGAATGGCTGGGGCATGGGGACTAGTCATGTGATGAAACCTCCAGAAATACACTTAAACACAGTTGGCAACCCAAAGTACACTGGTCAAGCAACATTTCAATTTTAAAATTGTTTTCAAATCCCTCCATCCTTAGCTTTGTAATCTCCTCCAGCCCCACAATCCTCTCTGTGCGCATCTAATTCTGGCCTCTATCCCAGATTTTGACCACTCCACCATTATTGACTGTGCCTTGCATCTCCTCAGCTTTCAGCATGGAATTCTCTCCCTAAACCTCACCGCCTCTCTATCTCCCCGTCCTTCTTTAAGACACTCCTTAAAACTTACTTTGACTCAGCTTTTGGTCCATCTGCTCGGATATTGCCTGATGCTGCTCAGCATCATATTTTCCTTTATAATGATCTTGTGCCTTGAGACAGTTTATTATGTTAAAGGTGCTACATAAATGCAAGATGCTGTTTTTGGCGGAAGCAGATTAATGTTGCAGGTCGATTTGAGATAGAAGTTGTTACGTAAGTTGTTGGAGATATTAACTACATTTCCACAGCCCGCCTCCTGGTTCAACTGTTGTGTTCTCCTTCACAAGGAGGGGATTGGCCCTATAATCGTCTACTGCTGGCATCTAATACATTCCAGATAATGCTGATAGAGCTGTGACCTTAATCTTGACAATGTTCATTGTCCATAAACGTGTAACAGAACAGATCGCCACTCTACACTTCTGAGATGGGTACAAGCTGCTATTTTGGGCAATACCAATTCAAACCTGCAGCATAATTTCATTAGAAAAGAGAGTTTGATTCAGTTTCACTGTGGCGCAGTGTGTAGCTCTCTCTCCTCTGAGTCATTAGGGCTGTGGCTTCAAGTCCCACTCTAGGAATTTAAGCACATAATCCAGGCCAACACTCTCAGTATAGTGCTGAGGGTCAGGCCTGAGGGAGTGCTGCACTGTTGGAGGGTCAGGACTGAGGGAGCACTGTACTGTCAGAGGGTCAGCACTGAAGGAGTGCTGCACTGTTGGAGGGTCAGTGCTGAGGGAGTGCTGCACTGTCAGAGGGTCAGTGCTGAGGGAGTGCTGCACTGTCAGAGGGTCAGTGCCGAGGGAGTGCTGAACTGTCAGAGGGTCAGTACCGGGGGAGTGCTGCACCGTCAGAGGATCAGTACTGACGGAGCGGACTGCATCGTTGGAGGTGTCATCTTTCAGATGAGACAATAAACCAAGGCCCTGTTTGCCCTCTTGCATTGATGTAAAAAATCCCATGGCAATATTCTAAGAGCAAGGGAGCTCTGCCTGGTGTCCAGGCCAATATGTAATCCATTTTTAAGATGATTGGTTGATGGATAACTGGTCATTTATCACATTGCAGTTTGTGGGACCTTGCTGTGTGCAAATTGGTTGCTGCTTTTCAGACATGATCTTCTCAACATCCGTGCAATGGATCGATATCATACTTCAGAAGCAAGTGAACTGGGACCGATAGGTGAGGGGAGGGGGAGGGGGGGCGGTTGTGGGGGGGGGGATTGAGTTCCTGCAAGGCTTTGTCTGCCCCATTGCTCTAATTTCAGTCAGTTAGGTTAGATGTCACTAAGTTCCTTTCTCAGAGTAAAGGATACAGGTTCCAGGGCGGGGGGGTAAGTACAGATTTTATACAAATATTCAAAAAGTATCTGGACAGGTAGCTGGGCTGACCTGCATCCTGGGTTCCTGAAATTTGCTTCATGGGTTTTGCATGATTGAGAGGAATTTTCCAGCATTATTTTCTCCATCACTGGTTCACGGGTTTTTTCTCACAGCTGCCAAGATTTTGCCTCTCTCAGGAGATTGAGAGATCTGAGAGGTGAACTTTAAAGGGATGGGTTCAGATGACAGGTTTCGTGGATCAACTGATCTTCTCCTGTTGTGCTGTGTGAAGAGTCTCGCTGAGTTACTCAGTGGCCTTTGCAGATGAAACCAAGACCCTTACAATGGTAGCTTTCTGAAAAAGAAATTCAATTCACTTAAATCACACTGGGTTGCAGTCTATGTCCAGACATGAAATCAGTTTATTTTTGTTCATCCACGGGATGTGGGCGTCGCTGGCTGGGCCCAGCATTTATTGCCCATCCCTAGTTGCCCTTGAGAAGGTGCTGGTGAGCTACCTTCTTGAACTGCTGCAGTCCATGTGGTGTAGGTACACCCACAGTGCTGTTAGGAAGGGAGTTCCAGGATTTTGACCCAGTGACAGTGAAGGAACGGCGATATATTTCCAAGTCAGGATGGCGAGTGATTTGAAGGGGAACTTCCAGGTGGTGGTGTTCCCATCAATCTGCTGCCCTTGTCCTTCTAGATGGTAGCAGTTGTGGGTTTGGAAGGTGCTGTCTAAGGAGCCTTGGTGAATTCCTGCAGTGCATCTTGTAGTTGGTAGACACACTGCTGCTACTGTGCTTCAGTGGTGGAGGGAGTGAATGTTTGTGGATGTGGTGCTAATTGAGTGGGCTGCTTTGTCCTGGGCAGTGTCGAGCTTCTTGAGTGTTGTGGGTGCTGCACTCATCCAGGCAAGCAGGGAGTCTTCCATCACACTCCTGACTTGTGCCTTGTAGACAGGCTTTGGAGAGTCAGGTGAGTTACACATCGCACGATTCCTAGCCTTTGACCTGCTCTTGTAACCATGATATTTATATGGCTAGTCCAGTTCAGTTTCTGCTCAATGGTAACTCCCAGGATGTTGATAGTGGGGGATTCAGTGATGGTAATGCCATTGAACATCAAGGGGCGATGGTTAGATTCTCTCTTGTTGGAGATGGTCATTGGCAGACACTTGTGTGGCATGAATGTTATTTGCCACTTGTCCATCTAGAAGGACAAGGGCAGCAGATTGATGGGAACACCACCACCTGGAAGTTCTCCTTCAAATCACTCGCCATCCTGAATTGGATATTGTCCAGGTCTGAAACAAAAACAGAAAATGTTGGAAAAACTCAGCAGGTCTAACAGTATCTGTGGAGAGAAAAAGAACAGAATTAAGGTTTCGAGTCTTAATGACTCTTCTTCAGAGCTCTGAAGAAGAATGCTCCTCAGTGAGACATCAAAAAATGGCAGAAGGCACTGGATACTGCAAAGGCTATGGGCCCTGACAATATTCCGGCAATAGTACTGAAGACTTGTGCTCCAGAACTTGCTGCGCCCCTAGCCAATCTGTTCTAGTACAGTTACAACACTGGCATCTACCCGGCTATGTGGAAAATTGCCCAGGTATGTTCCGTACACAAAAAGCAGGACAAATCCAATCCAGCCAATTACCGCCTCATCAGTCTACTCTTGATCATCAGTAAAGTAATGGAAGGGGTCATCAACAGTGCTATCAAATGGCACTTGCTTAGCAATAATCTGCTCACTGAAACTCAGTTTGGGTTCTGCCAGGGCCACTCAGCTCCTGACCTCATTACAGCCTTGGTTCAAACGTGGACAGAAGAGCTGAACTCCCGAGGTGAGGTGAGAGTGACTGCCCTTGACATCAAGGCAGCATTTGACTGAGTGTGGCATCAAGGAGCCCTAGCAAAACTGGAGTCAATGGGAATCAGGGAGAAAACTCCACTGGTTGGAGTCCTACCTAGCACAAAGGAAGATGGTTGTGGTTGTTGCAGGTCAGTCATCTCAGCTCCAGGACATCACTGCAGGAGCTCCTCAGAATAGTGTCCTTGGCCCAACCACCTTTAGTTGCTTCATCGATGACCTTCCTTCCATCATAAGGTCAGAAGTGGGGATGTTCGCTGATGATTGCACAATGTTCAGCACCATTCATGACTCCTCAGATACTGAAGCAGTCCATGTCCAAAAACAGCAAGATTTGGACAATATAAAAGCAAAATACTGCAGATGCTGGAAATCTGAAACAAAAACAGAAAATGCTGGAAAAACTCAGCAGGTCTAACAGCATCTGTGGAGAGAAAATAAACAGTTAACGTTTCGAGTCCTTATGACTCTCCTTCAGGGCACTGAAGAAGCAAGTTCTGGAGCACAAGTCTTCAGTACTGTTGCCGGGATATTGTCAGGGTCCATAGTCTTTGCGTTATCCAGTGCCTTCAGCCATTTCTTGATATCACACGGAGTGAATTGATTTGGCTGAAGACTGGTATCTGTGATGCTGGGGATCTCTGGAAGAGGCCGAGATGGGTCATCAATTGGCAATTCTGACTGAAGTTTGTGGCAAATGCTTTAGCCTTACCTTTTGCACTGATGTGCTGGGGTCTCCCATCATTGAAGATGGGGACATTTGTGAACACGATTCCTCCACTGAGTTGTTTAATTGTCCACCACCATTCGCAACTGGATGTGGCAGGACTGCAGGTATTAGATCTGATCCGTTGGTTGTGGGATTGCTTAGCTCTGTCTGTCACTTGCTGCTTATGCTGTTTGGCACACAAGTAGTCCTGTGTTGTAGCTTCACCAGGTTGACACCTCACTTTTACGTATGTCTGGTGCTGCTCCTGGCATGCCCTCCTGCACTCTTCATTGAACCAGGGTTGATCACCTGTCTTGATGGTAATGGTAGAGCGGGGGATATGCTGGGCCATGAGGTTACAGATTGTGTTCGAGTACAATTCTGCTGCTGCTGATTGCCCACAGTGCCTCATGGAGGCCCAGTTTTGAGTTGCTAGAACTGTTTGAAATCTATCCCATTAGCACAGTGGTAGTGCCACACACGATGGAGGGTATCCTCAATGTGAAGATGGGACTTCGTCTTCACAATGACTGTGCGGTGGTCACTCCTACCGATACTATCATGGACAGATGCATCTGCGGCAAGCAGGTTGGTGAAGATGAGGTCAAGTATGTTTTTCCTCTTGTTGGTTCCCACATCACCTGCCACGGACCCAGTCTAGCAGCTACGTGCTTTAGCCAGCTCGGTCAGTAGTGGTGCTACCGAGCCACTCTTGGTGACAGACATCGAGCTCCCCCACCCAGAGTACATTCTGCGCCCTCAGTGCTTCCTGAGTTGGAGACTGACATCAGGAGAGAGAGGCACCTGACAGGGCAAGTGCTGAGAGGATGTTTCCCCCTCCTGGGAGAGTCTAGAACGAGGGGGCACATTCTCAAAATTTAAGACAGGGATGAGGAAGAATTTCTTCTCTCAGAGGGTCTTTAGTCTTTGGAATTCTCTTCCCCAGCGAGCAGTGGAGGCTGGGTCAAGGATTATATTCAAGGCTGAGTTGGATTTTTGATTGACAAGGGAGTCAGGGTTCTGGGGGGTGGACAGGAACGTGGAGTTAGGGCCACAACCAGATCAGCCATGATCTTATTAAATAGTGAAACAGGCTTGATGGGTCGAATGGCCTACTCTTGCTCCTATTTCTTGTGATTTTATAAGAGCTCCCATCGACTGAGCTAAACAGGTTAAGAGATTCATTGATTACCAAAAGCATACATGTGTGAGAAATGCCCTCTACATGCACTGGGGAGTGGGACCAGCTGAATTTCTCTTGCAGAGAAGCCAGCAAAAGGCCGAATGGCCTCCTTTTGTGCTGTGATTCTCCATTCTACACTATGATTCTACACTAGCCATGGGTAGTGCAATTACTGGATAAAATTGAATAAGCTGGGGCTCATTTCTCTGGAAAAAAGGTGAAGGGTCGTCTGATAAAGGTCTTTAAATATGAAAGGCTTTGATAGGATAGACGTCCAGAAGGTGCTGCCAGATTTGTGGGTGTGGGGTGGGGGGTGTTGGGGAGAGGTGGGCACAAGTCTAAAGCTCAGGAACATAAATAAGACAGTCACTAATAAATCCAATAAGGAATTCCGGAGAAATCACATTTCCCATAAAGCAGTGGGAATGTGGAACTCACCTACCAAATGAAAGAGCTGAGGAAATGTAGATGCATTTAAGGGGAAGCCTTAAAGGAATGGAAGGGTATGGTGATGGGCTGAGACAAAGGCATTTGAGAGGAGGCTCACGTGGAGCGTAAACACCAGTCGGGCTGAATGGCCTGTGTCTGTGCTGTAAATTCTAGGTAATTGGGTGGAACCATTTAATTATCAATCTTAATGCCTCATGAGTGAACAGCAGGATGGCTCTCCTATTAGATACTTGCCCCCTTTCAGCAATCTGCTGTGATCAGCAACTGGAAGGTAACATAGGTTGTGTGATCATGGTTGTTGCCCATTACTCAATTGCCTTGCCAAGTGGTGGATGGCCACAAGGTATCTCAAATTTCTGCTTCTTCGTTTTGCTTAACAGAGAATTATAATGGAGAGTAGAAAACAATTCCACAGGTGAAGATACTAACCTCAGAACACGTGTAGGGAGTTACATCTTCATAACAATGGAACAGAAATCATTGCAATAGTTTCAGACGAGGCGAGATCAACTCATCCTCCTAACCAGTCCTCAGCCCATCCACAGTATTTTTCTTGATGCATTTCTAGTAGATTACATTTATTGACTAAAACCTGTCTAATTCCTTCTTGAAACACAGTAAGATTCCTTGCTTCACACCTGGCCAGTAATCTAGTTCACTCTTTTTAGTAAAAAAAAGTTCATGTACTTATTTTCTTTTTGTTGTCATTTATGTACAGCACAGGAGGCGGCTATTCAGCCCATCGAGTCCATACTGGCTCTCTGTAGAACAACCCAGTCAGTCCCATTACCCCGTTCTATCCCCGCATCCCTGCAAGTTTATTTCCCTCAAGTGCCCATCCAATTTCCTTTCGAAACCATTGATCGTCTCTGTTTCCATCACCCTCGTGGGCAGCAAGTTCCAGATCATTACCACTCGCTGCGTGAGAATGTTCTTCTTCACATCCACCCCCACCCCCCCTCCCCCAGCCCCCACACCCCCCAGCAGCTCTTACCCAAAACTTTAAATCTGTGTCTCCCTAGTCCTTGTACCATCAGCTAATGGGAACAGGGTTTTTTTCTTTACCTTATCAAACTGTCATTATCCTGTACACCCCTAGCAAATCTCCCCTCAAACTCCTTTACTTCAAGAACACCCCCAGCTTCTCCAACCTAACCTTGCTAAAACTCCTCATCCCTGGAACCATTCCGGCAAATCTCCTCTGACCCGCTCAAGGGCCATCACATCCCCAAAGTGCAGTGGCCAGAATGGTACTCAGTATTCTAGTTGTGGCCTAAGCAGAGCTTTATAAAAGTTGGAAATAATTTCCCTGCTTTTGCCCTCAATGCCTCTGTTCATGAAGCCCAAGGTCCCATATGCTTTGCTAACCACTCCCTCAATATGTCCTGCCACCTTCAAAGTTCAATGCACAGGGACCCCCTGGTTCCTCTGTTCCTGCACACTTTTTAGGACTGTGCCATTTTTTATATCGCCTCTCCCTATCCCTCCTGCCAAAAGGTGTCAACGCACACTTCTCACTTACATTCCACTGCCACTTGTTTGCCCATTTTGCTAGCTTATATCCCGTTGCAGTTGATTGTATCATCCTCACTGTTTACCACTCCAAGTTTGGCAGCATCAGAAAATTTTGAAATTTTTCTCTGTATTCCAAGATCCGAGTCATTTCTATATATCAAAAAAAAAAGCCAGGGCCCTGGCACTGACCCTTGGGGAACATGATTGTCTACCATACTCCAGTCCGAGAAATAACCATTTACCACGGCTCAATGTTTTCTGTCCTTAAGCCAATTTTTTAAAATCAAAGCCGACACTGACCCTCCTCTTCTGTGAGCCATATTTTTATTAACCAGCCTTTGATGTGGTACTTTGTTAAACATTCCCCTAAAATCCATACATTTCCCTAAAATCCATACATTTCCCTAAAATCCATACAGACAGCAACCATTGCTTTCCCTTCATCAGTCCTTTAGCAAGTGATTAGGAAGGCAAATGGAACGTTAGCGTTTATCACAGGGGGGAATGGAATATAAAAGTAGGGAATTTTTACTGCAGCTGTATATAGGGCCTTGGTGAGACCACATCTGGAGTACTGTTAACGTTTCGTGTCTATATGGCTCTTCTTCTGAAGAAGTCATACGAACTCGAAACGTTAACTCTATTTCTCTCTCCACAGATGCTGCCAGACCTGCTGCGTTTTGCCAGCACTTTCTGTCTTTACTTCAGATTTCCAGCATCCTCAGTATTTTGCTTTTATCTGGAATACTGTGCAGTTTTGGTCTCCTTATTTGAAAGATGATACAAATGGGTTAGAAGGTTCACCCGACTCATTCCTGGGATGAAAGTCTTATCTTATAAAGAAAGGTTGGACCTTTACTCATTGGAGTTTAGAAGAATGAGGTGATTTTATTGAAACATAGAAGATCCTGAGGGGACCTGATAGAGGATGTCTCCACATGTGGGGGAGACTAGAACTGGGGGACACAGTTTAAGAATATGAGATCTCCCTTTTAAGATGGAGGCTGGGCCATTGAGTTTATGCAAGGCTGAGTTGAATAGGTTTTTGATAGACAAGGGAGTGAAGGGTTATGGGGGAGGGCAGACAGGGAAGTGGAATTGAGACCAGAACCAGATCAGCCGTGATCTTATTGAATGGCGTAGCAGGTCCAAAGGGCCTACTCCTGCTCCTAAGTCCTATGTTCCCATCTCTGTTATTCCATCAAAAAATTCAATTAGATTAAACAAACACGATCGCCCTTTTACAAATCCGTGCTGGCTCTCCTTAATTAACTCAAACCTCTCCCAGTGCCTGTTGATTTTTTCCAATTATTGTTTCTAAAATCTTACCCACCACTGTTGTTAAACTAACTGGTCTGTCATTACTTGGACTGTCCTTAGACCCTTTCTATAATAAGGGTGTCAAATTTGCCACTCTCCAATCCTCTGGCACTTCCCCTGTTTCAAGGGGAGATTTGAAGGTTAAGGCAAGCCCTTCCACCGCCTCCACCCTCACTTCCTTTAACAACCTAGGATGCAGCCATCTGGACCAGGAGACTTACCCACTCTGAGGTTAGTCAGCATTCCAATTTTCACCATATCCATTACCTCTACCATCTCTGCAACTACAGATATTTTGTCAGCTTTCTCCTTAGTAAACACTGATAAAGTACTCATTAAGTATTCCAGCCTTACCCTGCACCTCTAAGCATATATCACTCTTTGTCCCTAATGTGACCCACTTCACTTCTTACTATTTAGATGCTGGTAGAAGGTTTTTGGGTTCCGATTCATGTTGACTGCCATTCTATTTGCATACTCTCCCTTTGCCAGTCTTATTTTCCTCTTCACTTATCCTCTCAACTTATTGTGTTTGTTCTAGTTCCTGCTTAAAGAATTCACGTGAAATGCATTATTAACCCTTTTTATTAAGTTTCATCATATTCTCTAGCTTACTGATCATCCAAGGAGTTCTAGCATCTCCTCCTTAAAGATCATGCGTTGTTCCATTAGTTTTTCCTGTCATAAATCCTGGTCAGGACCCCAGGGAAAACTCCCCTGCTCTTCTTTGAAATAGTGTCATGAGATCATATATGTCAACTTGAGAGGGCAGATGGGGTTTCAATTCAATGTCTCATCTGAAAGACAACACCTTGATTGATTTTCATGGTCAGGCCCAAGAGTGGGACTTGAACCCATAACCTTCTGACTCATAGGTGAGAATTTTACCAACTGAGTCACTTGTTCCTTGAGGCTGCCCTTAATTTGTAATGGTGCAGCTAAAACCATCAGGTCAAGACCCACAGCCAGGGAGCAGGCCCTCCACTCTCGAACTCCGTCACTGGGTGAGGCCAGAAAGGAGGAATGATCTGTCCTACTTTTGACCAAATAAAACATGAACAAACGATTAGGGGCAGAGTCTCGCTTGTTGGATTCTCTGCCTCCATTTCTCGAAGTTCTCACATTGCTTTACGGTGTAAAGGATCCCCACTCTCTCAAGCCTGACAACAGCTTCAATGGGTCGCGGATCCCTTTATGGAGGACAAGCTCATGTACCGGATCGGGAGGTGACATGCCACTGCTCACGCCTGCCCAGATGTCAGTAATCGCCTTTTAGCAATTGGAAGGGAGGTTGGGCAGTCTGCAGAGTTGAGACATGGTCACAGCACCGAGTATGCTTCAGTATCAGAATATGTACACTTCCCACCCAATCTGAAGACGTGTGGTCTCCTGGGGGAGGAGCTGGAAAGCCAGGCTAATTTTGGGAAAGAAAAAATGGGAAAATCTCTCTCTCCGATCCATCCTGACGATCAAAACTAGTTCATTTAATCTGCTGCTGACCCTGAGCAGCATTTCCCTAACCCTCCACTGCTCCAATATTTAAGCCCATTCAAGACAGGAGCCAACAGTGAACTGGCCCAAACACTTTATTTTTATCTACCACGAGTTGAAATAAGATGGTCGTGAATTCGATTTCATTGTTCCCATGGCTGTCACGTCTTTGCGCTTTTCCCCACGGACAGCAGTGTGAAGGGGTGGAAGGAATCGTGGGCTGACTAACTGCCTGACAGGCCGTGAAGTGAACGCTCCTTCCCTGCCTGTAAGCGTCATTCTCCCAACCAATAGGGGGTGGTTAGTCCTGTACGCGATGAGGGCTTTTTGGGCTCCCACGGCCCCCATATGACGAGGGTTAGAGTCTCCCACACCCACCGGGTGTCACCACAGAAACACTGGGTTCCTCTACTTCAGGCAGCTGTGGATGCTCAGTCATTGAGCATATTCGAGACGGAGGTCAGTAGGATTTTGGACGCAAAGTGAATTAAGGGATTATGGGGATAGTGCTGGAAGGTGGAGTTGAGGTAGAAGATCAGCAATGATCTTGTTAAATGGCAGTGCACAGGCTCAGGGGCTGAATGGCCTCCTTCAGCTCCTATCCTGATGGTGGTGATTGCAGGTTCACAGTTTCAGCATTACTGCCAGGCGAGCTCAACTCAGACATTTTATTGTAAAAAAAAGATTTATTTGAAATGATGTATCCATAGCATACAGAATAAAACAGATACAGCTACCTTCCAAAAATTAAATTAAATAACCCTTCTTCTTCGAGTCTGTCTTGGCCATTCAGCTACTCCCAGCTGTGACGCTTATAGCTGAATGATGTCGGGCGGTTTTGTTTTCTTGTTTGATAGCAAAACTAATTTTGGTGAACAAACACAAGGCCTTGTATTAACTCTGCTCCCTCGCTTCAAGAGAGCTAGCCAGACCTTTATGAAGGCAGCTACAGTCAGTGTTGCTGTATTGTATCAGCCCATCAATCACAAGCAAATGATTCTCTCTCCTTGTCAACTTGAGAGCTGAACAGGGAGCATAAAACAGACATATCTGAGGTTTCGATCTTCCCTCCACAGCCCGGTGATGCTCTGGGGAGAATCTCTGTGCCACGAGAATTTGTGCCATTTCTGCTTAAACACCTCCCTCACTTTCCAGGGCAGATTATTCGTTGTACCTGGCCAGCTTCAATCTGGGCACAATGTTCATGGACTGCAGCTCCTGGAACAGCAGTTTACAGGCATATGGGATACGCAGTGAGGAAACATGACACGATGACTTGCAGTAATGACACCTAGGAAGACAAAACATTCTTAAATCATCTGCTCTAAACTGGGCTGAGTAAAATTATCCAACTACTTTAAAAAATGCTTTTTTTTTAAAAAAAAACACACAAGAATCAGTCCCCGCCCAGGAATGGAGAAGGAAACAGGCCTTTTAAATTGAGATATCACACGAGGGACAGACCCCACTAGGTCAGAAGAGTGCAAATCTGCACCAACCACAGTTGATGTCTCCAATACACCAGCACAGAACTTGAAGTGATATTAAAACACAGTTATTGGGGGTTTACAGGGAATATAGTTCTGCAGTGTTTAAAACTGCATTCCAGAAAACCAAAGCATTTAAGATTTTCTGAGCATGATACAGATAAACTGTACAACACAGCCAAGTGATACAAAAATCTCAAATCGCTGCACACCGGATAATTATCAAATGCCATTTTAACACAGTTAAAACGCTCAGCGTTAGAGTCACATTTCCAAAGCATTAGCAATTTGCCACAGACCAGGATAATGACGACGAAAAGGTTACGGCAGGGCAGTGGTTATAGCACTAGATGAGAAATCAGAAATCAGGTTCAATTCCCAGCCTGTCAAGTGATGAAGTTAAAAATCAATAATTCTGGTAACTTGTGGGAAAAAAAATGGTTCGTCCGGCCTCCCTGACTCAATAAAAGACAGAGTTGCATTTTTATAGTGTCTTTTATAACCTCAAGGCCTCCCAAAGAGTTTCACGACCAAGGAAGTATTTTTGATGTAGGAAACATGGCAGCCAATTTGCACACAGCAAGATCCCACAAACAGCAATGTGATAACAACCAGATCATCTGTTTTCGTGATACTGATTCAGGGATAAATACTGGTCCCAGGTCACTGGGGAGAATTCCCCCTGGTCTTTGAAGTAAAGCCATGGGGGTCTTTTATACCCAAAGGGAAGACAGGGCCATGAGTTAACATCTCAGCTGAAAGATGTGGAATCCGACAGCGGAGTGCTCCCTCCGCCCTGCCCCTCCGACAGTGGAGCCCTGCCCCCCGACAGTGGAGCGCGCCCTTGGCCCTGCCCCCGCCACCTGTCAGTGAGGCCCTGCCACCCCCACCCCCAACTCCCCCCACCACCCGACAGTGCACTGGAATCATTTTGCACTCAAGTCTCTCAAGAGGTGTTTGAACTCACAACCTTCTGACTCAGAGGTGAGAGTGCTGCCTACTGAGCCATGGCTGATGGGGTAACGGCAGCTAATTCTCTCAGGCCGCCTCTCAACAAGTGAATAAAGCAGCTGTACTTACCAGCCAGAGTATCCCAGGAGACCACACTGCCCGCAGACATCCACCTCAAACGCATCACTCGAGATCATCAACCTCTCCAGCAGCATCATGCTGGCTCCATAGCCAATCAGGCAGTCACGTTCCATCTCACCAAGCCGCAAACCTCCATCGCGAGATCGTCCTTCTGTTGGTTGCCTGGAGGGTCAAGTTTTGCAAGAATCATCATATCAAGGCTCGAAGCCACCTGCAAGCTGCCCAGTTACACAGGAAGTACCAACACTGCAGACCTTGTGTCATTCACCATCTATACACTGCTCCTAGATTCTCCCACTGATCACCAGCCTGATCACAGCAATAGTTCAAAACAGGTTATTTAACACAATTAAACTCATTCCATTTACTTATTATTTCTTCTAGACCCTCAAAAGGCTCAGGGCCAATTGAAATTTCCAACACTGAAACATATAGATTTTCATTAGGAAAAGGTATCCAGGGTTATGGAGCAAATGCAGCTAAATGGAGATGTGGGACATGTGTGCCTGCTTTTAATAAAGTGGTCGAGCAGGTCCACAGGGCTGAATGTCCTCCTCCTGTTCGTATCTTGGGCCCTTTTATTCCAATTCCTTAATCTGTCCTTTTGATTTAATTTTCAGAACATTGTTAAGTGGAAGTTGTACAGGGGACTCAACATGCAGGGAGTGGGCAAGCTGTCAGGTTCACACTAACCTACGCAGTTCACAGGTTTTAACAAACATTAAGTTAAAATTCAATCACGTTAACTTCAGGATCTGTACTTCTCACCGTACACAACGGGAACAGTTCCAATCAGCTGGCCAACAATGCTGGCAGCAGATCGCTATACAGTAGGGCAGGATTAATAATCAATATTAATTTAGCACTGACGAGAGCTCACCTGGTGAGGACAGCCCGGGGACCTCGGGCCCGAGCGTGCATCTTATCCAGGACCATGTGCTTCAGCTTCTGATAGTACACAGGGCCGAAGTAAATGTACGCCTCCAATGGTTCACTGGAAGAGAGAGCGAGAAAGGGAGCTGGGTCTGGGAGGGAGTTGGTGACTGAGCATGCCTGAGCACGAGAGTAAGACAGTAAAGTGCGCGAGCGAGAGGCAGGGCGCAATAGCGAAATACATTAAAGATTTTTTTTTAAAAACAAGGACGAGACATACTAAAGATACAAACATACGAATTAGGAGCAGGAGTAGGCTCTTTGGCCCCTGGAGCCTGCTCCTCCTTTTAATAAGATCATGGCTGATCTGATTGTAGCCTCAACTCTACATTCCCCCCACTCCTGATAACCTTTGATTCCCTTGTTGGGCAAGAATCCATCTACCTCTGTCTTAAAAATATTCATTGAGCCTGCCTGGGGAAGAGAATTCCAAAGACTCACGACCCTCAGAGAAAAAATTTCTCATCTCAGTCTTAAATGCCTTTATTTTTAAACTGTTTCCCCTAGCCCTAGTCTCTCCCATAAGGGGAAAACATCTTTTCAGCATCCATCCTGTCAAGTCCCTTCAGGATCTTATATATTTCAATAAGCTCACCTCTCTCTTCTAAACTCCCTGCCTGTCCAGCTTTTCACCTCCATCCCAGAAATAGAGGGGCTTTGGCAGAAAATTCTAGAGCCTTGGGCTAGGGCACAGCTGTCAATAGTGGGTGTGGGTATTGCACAAAAGGCCAGAGTTGGAGCTGTGAGGTTAGGGTGGGCTCATTGCACAGGTTTATACCGTCGGTAATTAAGAAAGCTAATAGAATGTTATCATTCATTGCGAGGGGAATTGAATACAAAAGTAGGGAAGTTATGCTTCAGTTCTACAGGGCACTGGTGAGACCACATCTGGAGTACTGTGTACAGTACTGGTTTCCTTATTTAAGATAAGATGTAAATGAGTTGGAAGCAGTTCAGAGAAGGTTTACTAGATTGATACCTGGAATGAGTGGGTTGTCTTATGAGGAAAGGTTGGACAGACTGGGCTTGTATCCGCTGGAGTTAGAAGAGTGAAAGGCGACTTGATTGAAACACACAAGTCCCTAAGGGGTCTTGACAGGGTGGATGTGAAGAGGATGTTTCCTCTTATGGGAGAATATAGAACTAGAGGTGACTGTTTAAATATAAGAGGTTGCTGATTTAAAACAGAGACAAGGTGACATTTTTTCAGAGGGTTGCGAGTCTTTGGAACTCTCTTCCTGAAAAAGTGGAAGCAGAGTATTTGAATATTGTTAAGTCAGAGGTGCATCAATTCTCGATAACCAAGGGGGTGATAGGCAATTGGGGGTAGGCAGGATGCAAATTTCAGGTTACTATCAGATCAACCATGATCTTATTAAAAGACGGAGCAGGCTCGAGGGACTAAATGGCCTACTCCCTCTCCTTGTTCGTATGGTACACAGCAAAACTCTCATTGCCTCTGGATCAATGTCCTGGGACTCCCTACCTAACAAGGCTTGTGGGAGTAATGTCACCACATAGACTGCAGTGAAACAAGGTGGGCAGGCAACCACAGCTTTCTCAAGGGCAACTCTATATTCCAGCTTTGCCCATGACACCCATATCCAGAGAGTGAATGAATAAAAATGTTTGCACTCCAGTTGTAATGTAAATACAGTCCAAGAATCCCAGCAACCGCCTGCACTTAAGAGACATTTTAGGGATTTTAAAATGATTAATTGTCCAGATCTCTACTCATACACTAGATTTTCTATCACAAACATTCAAGGTGCAAACATAAAATATGGAATAATCACTTTTACTACAGTTTGATCAAGGGTTAAGTCTCCTGAGAGTTCACCAAATTTGCATTCCATACTTCTGTCTTCAATATCTGAAAAAAAGGGCCTTGCTCTTGGGTGGAGTTTTACATCTTTGTTATATCCTAGAGCTCCTATAGCCAATTATTTGCTTTATGAATTGCACTTTGTTGCTGTTTAGACAACTAGAGCAATAAATTGGCACACACTGCAATAAGATAAACGACTAATTAATCTGTTTTTGGTAAGGGATAGATAATGACCACTTGAATGGGCAGACGGAGCCTTGGTTTTGTGTCTCGTCCAAAATACGGCATCTCTGACAGTGTGGAACTCCCTCAGAGCTGCACTGAGGCGTTGGATGAGTTTACATGTACAAGTTCTAAGCTGACATGGAAGAGGTAGTTCCCATTGTTTTCAAATCCCACACTTAAGTCACATTGGTTTGAATTGCATACTTTGCAGCAGAGATTATGTATGGGTATACTTTCACTGCTAAAAGCCAAAGATACCTAATGTAATACTGACTGTACCATATCCTGTAATTGTAACAAGAGTACCGAAAAATCACAGAATAATGTAGCACAGGAGGCCGCCATTCAGCCTATCTTGTTTATACTAGCTCTTTCAAAGACCTATCCAATTAGCCCCATTCTTTCCCTATAGCTCTGCACACATTCTTCCAAATATTTATCCAATCCCTATTACTACTGAGTCAGTTTCAGGTGCTGCATTCCAGGTCACAACTCACTGGATGAAAAAACAATTTAATTTCCCCTCTTGTTCTGTTGCCATTGCCTTAAATCTGTGTCCTCTGGTTATCGATCCTTCCACCACTGCAAACGGTTTCTCCTTATTTACTCAACTGAACACGTTTATCAAACTCTCCTTATGGTGCTTTGCTCTCAGGAGGACACAAGCCCAATTTCTCTTGTCTCTCCACAAAAGTCAGAATGGTTCTGAGGTTTATTAAAGTGCATGGGGAATAAGTTCATAAATCAGACATACCCAGTGATTCCAGAGGTTACATAGTCCTTGCCAAGATAGTTATAGCCGTAATGTATCAGGTCCTCGCAAACATCCTTGACTTTGCTGCCGCCAAAGGCAGTGCCATAGTGGAACCTGCCATCCAGGATGCCAGCCTTCCCTGCCAGCAGCTCAATCAACTTACCGACCTATGGAGACAGGGAGATGAAAGCAAGCAACACACCAACAAATCCTGGAAAGCCACAATTCAAAATCAATAACCACCACACAAATTCTCAAATGTCTGTCTTCAATTACCACCGTGGCTTTGCTCCATCCTACCTTAGCGACCTGTCCAAAATGTGCCCCCCCTCCACTCCCAGATTGCTCCCTGCCCATTCCCCCAGCCGCTCCATCAAATCCCACAGCGTTTCCACTCCTAAAGCCCCCTGTACAGCCACCATGCTCTTATCTTTTGGCAGTCGCTTTCAATGACCCCTGCCAATGACTCTCTCCCGTCTAAAAGTGGTGTCCCTGGGGATAGGTGTGGGATTTATTTCACGTTTCTCTAGTAATTGTCCCTTTCCTGTCTGTCTGACTGTAACACGTACATAAATGTTAAACCTTTTTATCAGCAAGCCTTTCCCCAATTTTTTTCTTTTTTGATTTCATACAAGATGAAAGATGAGGTTTTGGGAAGTTGACTATGAGAGGTTCTGGTCTCTCCTCTGTCTCAATGGATAGACAATAAACACTGGTCTTGCCAGTGTCACCCATGTCACATGCCACAAAGAAATATTTGTAAAATTATCCGTTACCTTCAAAAATCATTAAACTATGACCAACAATTTTATCATCTCTTTTATTTTACTTTGATCATATTTACCCCGCCACTAAGGTAGGCGGGGGTAATGTATGGGGGCCAGTTTGTAGACAATATATTGGACTGTTATGAGACAGCTTTTCGGTAAAAGCTGAGTTATTTAAAATCCCAGAGGGAAACTTTAAACAACTGTCATAACCTATATTTTTAAATGATGTGTTTGAGCTGCAAATCTAAATTCAGGAATCAGACCACCAGTTCTCGAGTTTTATATCAAACTAAAGGAAACATTTGATTAATTTACACAAGTTAAATGCATATGCATGGCTGCAAGTCACTACTATCATAACTTTTAACAAATTCCCAAACTAATCTCCATTAAGATAACAGCAACCCATAGACTTAACCAGACAGCATGCAAACCTTACGAGTTCAAAATGAGGTTCCTTTCACTTTGGTTCCTGTGGAGACAGTTGTAGGCTTACAGCTACTTTGAACTTACATTGCCTCTGCCCTGCACACATGAAAACTGCTGAAGTAATACCTAGCACAGTTCATAGAATGCAAATTCTCATTGAATCACCAACCTCTTTTAAGAATACAACTCCTTTCTGGAGTACCAATTTTATTAGCAATATAAACATATTGCTTGGTCTCTGCTTGCTAGGTGCCAGATTTCACTTGTCTTCTTGAATGGTCTATTCAAAAAATGCAAATACACTATACCTCTCTTACATCTTAAAACCAGTACACATCAAAGCACCCAGGCTAGCCGGCTTTAATCCAATTAAGACACACCCACATACTAAACCTCTATTTTAAAAGAAAAATATTTGCCAATAATATTATATACTTTGATAGCTTCCACACATGGACAGGTTTCAATGAAACTTAATACACAGAAAGAGTATGGCCCAAAGAAGAACTGATTAGTTTTTGGTGAAGTTACGGATCCAAATCTGGATTCTGGAAACTTTCAAAGGATCTGTTAACATTGGGAAACAGGGCGAATTGATCTTTTTAAAGAATGTTGTGGGTTGTTTAATTTTAAAAGTTGTTGATCGTTTAAGATGCAGCGGATTGTCTTAGCTGCTATGGTGGAATTTGCCATAGCTGCCAAAATGTGAGCAGAGTTTTCCGAACAGGTTATTGGCTGTTATTTGGCCCAAAGCCTCTTCAGCACTTAATAAAAAGATTTATTTATTTTTTCTGCTTTGCAGTTACAGAGCATCAACAAGACAGGAAAAAGCCACAAGGAACGGTTGTGTAATTGTAACAATATTGAGTTAACACAGCATGGTAGAGGCATGCACTCTACTGAGTATCCCTTTCACTTGTTATTTTTTAGATTTAAAGGCGGGTGACATTGTTAGCGATAATTCAATGTTTGACAGCACAAATTGGCAGTTCTGTTCACCTAAGAAGTTTTGGAACACTAGGAACCGGAACAGGTCTTTCAGCCCCTCACACTTGATCTGTATCTCAACTCCATTTACTTCTTTAAGTTACATATCCTTCGGTACCCTTACCTAACATAAATCTATTGATTTCAGTCTTGAAAGTCCCAGCCGACACCCAGCATCAACAGCCTTCTGGAAAAGAAAATTCCAGAATTCTACAAATAAAGACAGAAAGTGCTGGAAAAACCCAAGTCTGGCAGCATCTGTGAAGAGAGAAACAGAGTTAACATTCTGAGTCCGATGTGACACTTCCTCGGAACTCTCCGAATAGCAGTCATATTGGAATCGAAACATTAACTGTTTCTGTCTCCACAGATGTTGCCAAACCTACTGAGTTTTTCCAGCGCTTTCTGTCTTTATTTCAAATCTCCGGCATCTGCAGTATTTTGCTTTTATTACAGAATTCCACAACACTTTGAGTGAAAAACTTTGCATTGGCAGTTTTGAATTAAAAGCTAACTAAGCACCCTCAGAATGCTGCTCGGAGCTCACGTTAAAAATGAAACACAAACAGTTAAGTCTTTTAGTGTGTTTCTACCCATGGAGTTGTTGGTCTCAGCTGCTGTTCGGGTTACGAGGTAGTACCCCTGTTTGCACTGCTTCTTTGACTGGCTGGAACCTCTAGCTCTCCTGTTTAGGAGTGAGCGTCTATCTGCCTGGATACACACACGGTTAGAGATCTTTGCCAAAATTAAATATTTAGAGCGTGGCAAGTGAGAATTCCTATTTTCTAAACGATGAGATTGAGGTCGAGCAGGTTTGAAGAAGTGCCCCAGAATTTTAACTGACCTCGGAGAGCTTTGTAAACCAGGTTTGGCACTGAATTGGATTTACAAGGTCGAATTGGAGTGCTGTAATAATACAGGCCCCAGGCAGTCTCGCTCCAGGGGCTAGCTGAATCCTAGTCCAGATTTAAATTACAAGCTTAGTGTTGTTATAAAGTGGAATTCAGCAGAACAGGTGCTGAACCAGCAGTGGAACACTAAAGGGCCAGTTACAGTTTTCAGCGAGTGCCACACAAAAGTGGGAATCCCTTTACGGAAGCTTTTTCTTCCGGTCAGGTGAAAAAACTTTGGCCTCCGCTCCGTTCGCTCGAGGGAGATCGGTAGTTTACAGGCATTCCAGCACAACTGAAGTAAACTAAGGCTACACAGAATAAGACAATTGAGGCTCACTGTCATTCGGGAGGGGTAACCATGAGGATTCATGATGATATCTGGACAGATTCCACTATCGCAGAATGGCATGTCTTCTTGAGGCACAATCAAACCGCAGACACCTAGGGGAGCAAAAGAGAGAGATTTACTAGCAGTTGCACGCAGTATCTAGGGCAATTATTCACAAATGCACTATCCAATCATTAGTATTCTGCAAAGACTAGATAATCATAGATACATTTCCAAACTATTAAAATCCTTTGGGCACGGCTAATCCTGTCAGCACATTCAATGGATCGAAACAGGTTAATTTAATGGCTAAATGGTTATGTTACTGGGCTGGAGGCTGGGGCTAAATCCAGAAAATAGAAGTGCATGGCAGTTTGAGCTTTTGAATTTATGGTTTAAAATAAACTGGAAATAAAGAGTTCTTATCAGTAAAAATGATAGCTGACTCCAGTCCCACACCAATATCACTAAATCCTAACAAGCGACGGAGCTGTAGCAGATTAATCAGCAATGGGCAAGAAGTACCCGGCAGGTCTACAGGTCCGGTCATGTAAACCTAGCGATGACGGGCGTTAGGAATTCTCAGCCAGGTTAAGAGAGGGACCTTACCACAGAATAGAGAGATTTACTTTACTGGATAGGAGGTAATGAATCACAAGTAATAACTGCGGCAGGTTGGGAAGGTCTAGGATGCGGGTGGCTGGGGATGAGGGTGCGGTGGCGGGGGGAGTTGGGTGCGGGGGGCGGGGGGGGGGGGGGGGGGGGGGGGGGAGGTGGCTGGCACTTCGGCAAGGCCACAGGATAAACACCAGCCAAAAAAAGGGGTTAAAAGACCCTCCAGTTCACCAACCAAGACTTCTGGTTTAACAGGTGAATAAGCATCTTTGGGAAAACTTTATGCAACTTTCTTGTATGAAATAAGCACAACTGTGAATGGCAGCAGACTGTGGAAAATGTCGACTGCTAAGGCTACAGAGAGCCAGTGTGTGTTGTTTGTTTTGTGTGAAAGGGAATGATAAAAGATGCATGAAATTGACACAGAAAGGCAAGAAAACAGAAAGAAGCAAGGCTGCTCCATCAGAGGCAGCATGTAGCCTTTGGTGAGCTGTATAACAATGGGATCCACACATCCAAGCACAGATCCAACACAGCTGTGGGTTTCATTAGATGAAGAGACTGGTGACTAAAGTAAATAATTAACCTATTGTGATCCAGTGAAAGTGCTGACAGGGCTAACCATATCCAAGGGATTTTAATAACATTTCCCCAATTTAATTGCACAAGTCTATTTTATTGCCTTCAAGGTTTAAACGCACCTCTTGCATTAAAAAAAATCCTGCAACAACATTTGAAATAAGCAGAATGATTTTCATTGGGCAGTCAGGAAATTAAAACATTAAAAAAAAATACTCGGGAACGACTCAAGTCACAGCTTGTGGAGCTTATCAAAAATTCCAAAAAAAAAAGACTAAGACCATCACTAAATGGAGGTAAAGCCAGAATCGCTGCCAGAATCAGAGACTGTTTTGATCTCTGTATTTTGTTGAACTCTGGTAACAGGCTCCCATTTAAACCATTTCAGCTTTTCTATATAGGATTTTCCTCAAGCTCAGCTATATTTTCCCACTAAATAGAGCAAGATAAGAGAGTGAATACTAATTAATACAGAAAGATTAAAATTCTCTTGCGAGGAGCTATTAGAAAACAATTAGCACAGAGCCTTTCGAAGCTGCGAATGGAAAGAATGGGTTAAGGGTTTCTTTGCAACACAGTTTGCATTTACTGTTTCACTCCTAGATTGTGTTTGTGGGAGGCAATTATGTGCCATAAAATGGTAATGTAACTGTTTTGCATACTTAATTGGGAGGTCACAAGGTTACCAGTTCAGTACTTGTATCTGAAAACATGCACTGCGGGACATTTTATAGCTGTTTGTGCCTTTCACATTTCACAGCGATGTCACAATGACCAAGGAGAGTTTAAAAAGGTTTTTAAAATAAAATAAGTTGCACTAGTCAAACCTTCCTACTAGAACTTGCAGAAACACTTCATTTTAAAAAGCGCAATTTTAAACTGGTGAAACCACCTAGGACAAAACATCTTAAGATGATTTATTTCCATGCCTCGAGCGGGGCACATCCCCGATCGCTTCATATGTCAAATTCTTACAGTTCACGCTGCAGCAAGTAATTTGGCAATAATTAACATTGTGCGACATCTAAAAGTTTTAAACTCCATTAAAGCAAAGGGATTAGGCCAGTCATAAATCAGGAAGTTAGAGCGCAAGTAATTAGGGAAATAGAGTAATCATGGGGGATTTCAATCGTCATATAGACTGGGAAATCCAAATTCACAGTAATAGGTAGAGGGCGAGTTCATGGAATGTTTACTAGATAAGTATGGTTAAGGAATCAACAAGGAACCAGACTATTTTGGCTTTCGTGTGATTGCTGTAAAGGGGCCTCTGGGAAAGAGTGACCATAATATGATAGAATTTTATACTGCATTTGAGTGATTTAATTAAGTCTGAAATTACGGTCTTAAAATCTAAATAAATCAAACTCTGTAGGGATGAGGGGCGAGTAGGGTAGGGTATATTGGGAAACTAGATTAAAAGGTATGACAGTTGACAAGCAATGGCTAGGATTTAAAGAATTAATACATAATTGCAAAAAAAAAACACCAGTGCGTTCCACTAAGGCACAAAAACTCTGTAGGAAAAGTGGTTCAACCATAGCTAACAAGGAAGAGTTAAAGATAATATTAGATCAAAGGAGAGGCTCATATTGTGCCAAAAAGAATTGCAAACTTGAGGATTTTAGAATTCAGGAAAGGAAGGCCAAGAAATTGATAAGGAATAAAAGTGTATATTAGAAAACAACACAAGTACAAATTGTACACATTTCTACAGATATGTAAATAGGAAAGGTTAATGAAGTAACCATGGGTCCATTAGAGACAGAGACAGGTTAAATTATAATGGGGAATAAAGAAATGATAGAGACAGTAAACAAATACTTTGTACATGTCTTAATGGTAGAAGGCAAAAAAATCCAGTAATAATGAGAAACCAAGGGTCTAGCAAGAATGAAATAAAAACAGAAAATGTTGGAAATGCTCAGCAGGTCTGGAAGCATCTGTGGAGGGAGAAACCGAGTTAATGATTCAGGTTAATGACTTTTCATCAGAGCTGGGAAGAACTAGAGAGAATGAGGAACTTAAAGAAACCATTATAAGCAAAGAAATAGTATTGGTAAAATTAATGGGATTGAGCGGCGACAAATCTCCTGTACCCAATAACCTGTATCATAGGGTTTTAAAAGAAGTAGCTGTGGAGATAGTAGATGGATTGGTTTTGATCTTTCAGAATTCCTTGGATTTTGGAAAGTCCCCAAGGATTGGAGGTTGCAATCATAGCCCAGCTATTTAAGAAAGGAGGGAGAGCGAAAACGAGGAACTATAGGCTGGTTAGCCTAATATCAGCAGGAGGCAAAAGGCTAGAGTCTATTGTTAGGGATGTGGAAAGAGGGAACTTAATCATATGCTTAAGTTGAATCAAAACGGATTTATGAAAGGGAAATCATGCTTGGCAAATCTGTTAGAGTTTTTATGAGATTAATTTGCAAGATGGATAAGGGAGACCTACTCCGAAGGAACAGTGTGTGCTTCTGTGCACAGTCAAACCCCTAAGTCACCCGTGCTGTCTGCCTATGGAATTCAAGCCACATTTACACAACTTGCCCTCCTAATTTAATACTTTGAGCCCTGGTATCATTCTGGTGAATCTGTGTTGCACCTCCTCCAAGGTTAATATTTCTTTCCTGAGATGTGGAACCAGAACTAGTCGCAGTTACTACATATGGGATTTGACTAAGTCTCTGCACAACAGAAACATCACTTTCTCACTTTTGAATTCCCACCCCCCACTGTGGGTGGCTACTTATAAATGCCATGTACAACTTGGAATGGACACCATGAACTGCATGCCACGTATTACAGCCTTACCTTTCTGTCCATGCCGGCTGCTGAATTTATCACCAATCTCCGGACGCCTCGTCTGTCTCAGTAGAATTTTAATTAAGAATGCATCTTCTGAGTTTGAGGAGATCATCACCTTCTCGATATAAGAATCTGTTGCTCCTTTGTAGCTGTTAATGTAAGCAACATCGGGCGATGTTAACAATTTCAGCTATAGACTGTTTAATATAGTGAGTAATTTCAGCTACATACTGTCTAGCGTAAATTGCAATCGCATGAAAATATTTAATTTATTCCAAAATGTTAAGCAGCCAAAGCAAAAAGGGTTGAGTATGGATGGGATCCAGCCCTTCTAACAGAATTGGGGAGGGGTTGCTGGGATAGTATGGGGAGGGGCAGTGGGGGTAATAACTCTGCTCAACAAAACTGGAGAATCCGGGTTCCGGAGCTGTCATCCCATCTGTGACAGGAAGAATAGAAAATCCAAATGTTATTTAAATGGCGACAAGATTACAGAATGTTGCATACAGAATCTGGCTGTCCTTGTACACAAATCACAAAAGTCAACTTGCAGATATAGCAAGGAATTAGGAAGGCAAGTGGAATATTGACCTTTATTGCAAGGGGGATAGAGTATAAAAGTAGGGAGGTCCTGTTATAATTGTACAGGGCATTGGTGAGATTGTACCTGGAGTACTGCGTACAGCTTTGGTGTCCTTACTTGAGGGGGGACATACTTACATTGGAAGCAGTTCAGAAAAGGTTCACGAGGTTGATGCTGGGATAAGCTGTTTTCTTATTAGGAAACGTTGCGCAGATTGGGCCACTACTCACTGGAGTTTAGAAGAATGAGAGGTGATCTTATTGAAACATAAAAGATTCTGGGTGGGGTGGGGGAAGGCTGACAGGATTGATGCTGAGAGGTTGTTTCACAGGGGGAGAGTCAAAAACTAGGGGACATAGTTTAAAAATAAGGGGATCTCCCTTTCAAAATGGAGATGAGGAGGAATGTCTTCTCTCAGAGAGTCATTGGTGTTTGGAATTCTCTTCCTCAGAACAGTGGAGGCTGGGACATTGAAAATATCCAAGGCAGAGTTAGACAAGTTTTTGCCCTGTAAGGGAATCAAAACTTATTGGGTGGGGGCATGTGGTGTAGGCAGGAAAGTGGTCCTAATGGCACAATCAGATCAGCCATGATCTTACTGAACGGTGGAGCAGGCTCAAGGGACCACATGGCCTACTTCTGCTTCTATTCCTTACAATCTTATGTTGTACTCTCCTTATGGGAGCATAGAGCTGTGGACCTACCACAAAGTGCTTTAATTCTGCACAGCTCAGCTCATTTCCCAAACACAAACATGAATGCAAAGTGATGTTTTTGAACGATTTACAGGAACTATTACATTCTACTGGTTGTTTCCTTATAACACCAGGATACTACAGACTCAGGTAAATGATCATGCTAGAAGTGCCATTCCTCTCTCATTGGTGTTAGACTACACAGCAAAATCCCCTTCATTATTCGCTTTTACACAGAAAAAAATAAATGATATCTTAGCACATTTCTGAAAAAGCCCAAAGTGCACATAATGAATGACTTTGAAGTGCAGTCACTGTTACACAGGTGAACAGCATTCACTAATTTGCACGCATCAGGATATACCAGCAGAAATTCGATGGGTAACCAGTTAATTTGTTTGTCCAGTGTTAGAGGAATGCACGGTAGGACACAAGGGACACTGGGCCTTCTTCCAGTAGTGCCATGGGACTTTAGCATTCACCTGAACCACAGGGCAGGTGGACAGGGCCTCAAACTAGCATCTCTCCACACAAGAGGGGGAAAGTGTTTAATGCAGTCCATTGTTGCAACTTCAAATGCACGGCCTGAAAGGGCGGTGAAAGCAGGTTCAATAGGAACTTTCAAAAAGGAATTGGATCAATGTGTGAAAAGAGTATGGGACTATAGGGGCTCTTAACTGCCCTCTGAAATACCCTAGGAAGCCACTCAGTTCAAGGGGCAATTAGGGAGGGGCAACAAATGCTGGCCTTGCCAATGACGCCCACATCCCGTGAAAGAATAAATGATCCGATTCAATTGTGGAATAGCTCGAAGGGCTGAATGGTCTCATTCTGTTCCTCAGCTTGTTCCTTTTGATCTCATTGTCATTTCTGGGATCTTCTCGTGTGCAAACTTGAGTGTAATGTTCACTTACAATGACTGCATTTCAAAAGTGTTCATTGGCTGTGAAGCCCTCTGGGGCCTCCTGGGGATGTGAAAGATGCTATATAAAGGCAAATACTCTCTTTTCTCTTTAATGTAAGAATTTTCCACCATGGTTTCAGTCAACCAATTCCTTTTTCTTCCCCCCGAGGTGGGCTTCCAAGAGTGACAGAGGTCAGTGTTTAAACGTACGTGACTGGAACATCGCGAAACTGCGGCTGTTGAGATTGTGCGGTTCCCTCTAGTGGAGTCTGTGTAACCGTCGGCATTGATTTGTTCACCAGCACTTGCCTGTTTTCCACTTTCTCACCTAACCAAAAATAAAAGTGAAATGGAAATTGTTTCTCGGTCAGGAGCTCACACCGTATCATGGGGTAAGAGTGAAACATTTAATTCCATTTACAGAGTGATTCACTGCAAGTGGCGAGAATAAGATTTATTCTAATCAACAGAAAAGGGTAAACTGCATGTTTTACTTTAATACCATTGGAACTATCCAGAGACACTGAACGTAATGTAGTCCACCCAATATCCACACGACAGTTTTAGGTTCCCTCTATATTCTAAGACCAACGAAAGTTAAATGTTTTCCCCTCTAATTTCTATGCTTGATCTTCAATGTTTGGAGCTGGTAAGCAATGCTGAGACGGGTCCCACAGGCACTGGAAGTCCACTATTACCTCCCCAAGTCTTTATTTCATTCAATAAAAGCAAAGTACAGCAGATGCTGGAAATCTGAAATAAAAACATAAAGTGCTGGAAATACTCAGCAGGTCTGGTGGTATTTGTGGCGGGGGGGAAGCAGAGTTAACGTTTTGGGTCCAAATTGACACTTTGGAACTCCATTTTGTTCAGTTTGAGCTCCAAGCAGCTAATGTGAGTGAAAGTGGCATCACTGCAACATCTGTTTCTGTCTTCACTCTGCTGGAGCTTTTGAGGTCTTTAGAAAAATGAAAGGGGTTTGATAGGGTAGATGTAGAGAAACACTTGTGGGGAATCCAGAACTAGGGGCCATAAAAATGAGAATCACTCATAAATCCAACAGGGGATTCAGGAGAAACTTCCTTACGCAGGAAGTGGCGAGAACATGAAATTCACTCCCAGAGGGAGTTGCTGAGGCAAACTGGATTAAGAGGAAACTGGATTCACAGATTCAATTGCAGAAGAGACCCTTCGGCCCATCGAGTCTGCACTGACAGGTGAGAAACACCTGACCTACCTACCTAATCCCATTTACCAGCACTTGGCCCACAGCCTTGAATGTTATGACGTGCCAAGTGCTCATCCAGGTACTTCTTAAAGGATGTGAGGCAACCCGCCTCCACCACCCTCCCAGGCAGCACATTCCAGACCGTCACTGCCCTCTGGGTAAAAATGTTTTTCCTTACATCCCCCCTAAACCTCCTGCCCCTCACCTTGAACTTATGCCCCCTCGTGACTGATCCTTCAAGCGGAACAACTGCTCCCTATCCACCCTGCCCATGTCCCTCATAATCTTGTACACCTCAATCAGGTCGCCCCTCAGTCTTCTCTGCTCCAACGAAAACAACCCAAGTCTATCCAACCTCTCTTCATAACTTAAATGTTTCATCCCAGGCAACATCCTGGTGAATCTCCTCTGCACCCCCTCCAGTGCAATCACATCCTTCCTATAATGTGGTGACTAGAACTGCACACAGTACTCCAGCTGTGGCCTCACCAAGGTTCTATACAATTACAACGTAACCTCCCTACTTTTGTAATCTATGCCTCGATTGATCAAGGCAAGTGTCCCATTTGCCTTTTTCACCACCACCCCACTAACCTGCCCCTCTGTCTTCAGAGATCTGGATAAACACATAAGGTGGAAAGGAATAGAAGGATATGGTGATAGAGTGAGATGAATAGGGATGAGAGGCAGCTCGTGTGGAGGATAAGCACTGGCATTGACCAGTTGGGTTGAATGGTTTATCTCTGTGATGTAGACTTGACAATACTACAGTTTAAATGAATTTTCTTTACGGGGATTTTTGCTAGTGCTGTTGGGAGGGCTTTGAACTAACTCGGCAGGGGTGTGGGATCCAAGAGAAAATATGAGAGAGTAATATCAAGGTGTGAAAGATACTGGGAGGGACAGACAGCACTAATATAGTGAATATTAAGTTAATAGGTAACGTCGGGGTAAGAGAGAAAGTAACAAAATCTAACTCAGGGTTACTATGCATAAATGTGAATGAGCGGAGTATAGTAAATAAGATTGGGGAGTTACAGGTGCAAATTGCCATGTGGAAATATGATGTTGTGGCAATAACAGAGACTTGGCTCAAAAATGGGCAGAAATGGGTGTTAAATATTCCTGGGTACAAGCTGTTCAGAAAAGATAGGAAGGAAAGAAAAAGAGGAGTATTGGTTAAGGACAGCATTGCCGTGCTGGACAAAGGGAATGTTTTTTTTCATATTTGTTCATGGGATGTGGGCATCACTGGCCATTTTATTGCCCATTTCTAAATGCCCTTGTTCAGAGGGCTGTTAAGAGTCAACCACTTTGATGTGAGTTTGGAGTCCCATGTAGGCCAGACCAGGTAAGGACAGCAAATTTCCTTCACTAAAGGACATTGGTTAATCAGATGGGTTTTTACAACAATTGGTAATGGTTTCATCGTCAGACTCTTGATTCCAGATTTTTATTGGATTCAAATTGCTCCATCTGCTGTGGTGGGGTTCAAACGCGGGTCCCTAGAGCAATACCCTGGGTCTCTGGAATACTAGTCCAGTGACAATACCAAGGCATTGGGACTGGATGAGATGCATCCAAGGTTACTGAAGGAAGTGAGAGTAGAAATTGCAGGGGCACTGGCCATAATCTTTCAGTCTTTCCTAGACTCAGGGCAGTGCCAGAGGACGAGAGAATTGCAAACATTACACCCTAGTTCAAAAAGTATTGTAAGGATAAGTCCAGCAATTACAGATCAGTCAGTTTAACTTCAGTGGTGGGCAAGATTCAAGAAACAATTATTCAGGATAGAATTAGTAATCGCATGGAAAAATATGGGTTGATAAGGAAGAGCCAGTATAGATTTCTTAAGGGGAAATCATGTTTAGCTAACTTGGAGTTTTTTTGAAGATGGTAATGCTGTTGATGTGGTGTACATGGACTTTCAAAAAGCATTTGATACAGTGCCACACAACCAACTTGTGAGAAAAGTTATTGTTCATGGAACAAAGGGGACAGTAGCAATGTGGATACAAAATTGGCTGAAAATAGAAAGCAGAGAGTAATGGTCAATGGATATTTTTCAGCTGGAGGAAGGTTTGTAGTGAAGCTCCCCAGGGGTCAGTATTGGGACCCTTGTTTTTCCTGGTATATGTATATTAATGATCTAGGTCTTGGTGTGCAGGGGACAATTTCAAAGTTTGTGGATGATGTGAAGCTTAGGAGTGTTGCGAACTGCGAGGAGGATGGTGTGGAACTTCAAGAGGATATAGACAAGTTGGTGGAATGGGCAGATAGGTGGAGAAGTGTGAGGTGAGACATTTTTGTCAGAAGGACATGGTCAGACAATATAAAATACGGAGTGAAATTTTGAAGAGGATTCAGGAGCAGAAAGACCTGGATGTATATGTGCATAGATCATTGAAGGCAGCAGGACAGGTGGAGAGAGCAGTTAATAAAACATATAGTATCCTGAGCTTTATTAATAGAGGCACAGATTATTAGAGCAGGGAGGTTACGGTGAATTTATATAAGATACTCATTAGACCTCAGCTGGCGTATTATGTACATTTCTGGGCACCACATTATAGGCAGGATATGAACATACTGGAGAGAGTGAACAAGAGGTTTACAAGAATGGTTCCAGGGATGAGAAACTTCAGCTATGAGGATAGATTGGAGAGGTTGGCAAAGAGGAAATTTGATAGAGATGTTCAAAATCAGACAGATAGGGAAAAAGGGTCAAGAATGAGGGGGCATGGATTTAAAGTCATTTGCAAAAGAAGCAAATGCGATGCGAGAGAAAACTTTTTCACACAACGAGTGGTTCAGGTCTAATTCGCGCTGCCTGGGGAGTGTGGTGGAGGCAGGTTCAATTGAGGCATTCAAAAGGGCATTAGATCATTGTTTGAATAGAAACAAATTGCAGGGGTATGGGGAAAAGGCAGGGCAATGGCATTAGCTCATAATGCTCATTTGGAGAGCCATGCAGACACAATGGGTAGAATGGCGTCCTTCTGTGCTGTTAAAATTCTGTGATTCTGTGAAGCAAGAATCAGTCGTTGAAAAGAAGGGATTGCCAAGCTGCACATAGGAACACAGGAAATAGGAGCAGGCATAGGACATTTGGCCTCTTGAGCCTATTCTGCCATTCAACTAGATGATTGCTGATCTTCCATCTCAATGACATTTTCCCGCACTATTCCCATATCCCTTAAAATCTTTAATATCTAGAAATCTATCTATCTCTGTCTTGAACATACTCATTGACTGAGATTTCACAACCCTCTGGGATAGGGAATTCCAAAGGATCACTGCCTTCTGAGTGAAGAAACTCCTCCTCCTCTCAGTCCTAAATGGCTTACTTCTTATTCTGAGGCTGTGTCCCCTGGTTCTAGACCACACCTCACCTGCTTCACTGTCTACAATCAGGGAGGAGACCCTCCCTACATCTACCCTATCGAGCCCTGTAAGAATTATGCATGCTTCAATGAGATCACCTCTCTCTCCTCCCCATTCCAGGGAACAGTCTGGTGAACTTTCGTTGCACTCCCTCTATGGCAAGCACATGCTTCCTTCGATAAGGAAGGAGCCCAAAACCGTACACAATATCCCAGCTGTGGTCTCACCATGGCTCTATACAATTGCAGCTAGACATCTCTACTCTCATTCTTCTAAGCTCTAAGGAATACAGGTCCAATTGCCTCAATCTCTCCTCATAGGACAATTACACCATCCCACAAATCTGTCTGGCGGACCTTTGCTATATTCCCTCTATGGGAAGCAAATCCCTCCTTAGGTAAGGAGACCAAAGCTGTACACACTGCTCTAAGCATGGTCTCACCTTGACTCCATACAATTGCAGCAAGACATCTTTACTCCTGTACTCAAATCCTCTTGCAATAAAGGCCAATATATCATATGCCTTCCTAATTGCTTGCTGTGACATATGAACAAGGACACTGAGGTCTCTTTGGACATCAACACTTCCCAATCTCTCCCCATTTAAGAAGTACTCTGCATTACTGTTTTTCCTGAAAAAAGAGACATGCTGAAGCTTTTTGTCTTGCACTCATCAGGACACTTTGCAAGAATGCCAATATAAGGGGAAAGCAACAATTTATACTGTATGTAAAGAGAGTACTGATTGCTTGACAAGTGGCATTGCCATGGAGAAAGTAGTGATGGTAGCTGACAGTTAGCTGCCAAGCATTGTTTAGCTAAAACTTATGAACTTGGCAACTCATGCAGTTGAGTTCAGTTTTAATGAAACCATGTATGCCCAAATAGATGGTGTTGTCATTGGATCCCCTCTCGGCCCAGCTATCGCAAACATCTTTGTTGGGTTCCATGAGAAACACGTCTTTGATGGAATAACACCTAACCTCCTACTCCTCGCATGTTTCCGATATGTGGAGGACATATATGATACATTTAAATCTGCAGCTGCATGTAACAATTTCCTTCCATGCCTTAATGGGCTCCATCCTGCGCTCAAATTCACCTTTGAAATGAACTCCTCATCCTTGGCGTGCTAGTTGAGAAATCTGCCGGGGATTCTCTACCACAATCCTATCTTCACTAGTCAGTATACGCATTGGGAGTCTTACAGTTCCACACGTTATAAGATTGGTCTGATTGGCAACATTGTAAATAGGGCTCGAGCCATTTGCTTTCAATGGAAGCTAAAATAAGGTGCATCAAAGGCATCCTGTAGGATAGCGGCTACACTGATCAAATCATTTCCCACTGTATATTACACAAACTCATGAATGGGCCTAAGGCTGTCATTTGCAGCCTTGAAAAATGCCCACTCTACCTCAGATTAAGGGCAAGGTATCTCAAAAATTTTAGCAGCAGGTGAAGCTAGCTGTTACACGCTGCTACTGTACAGTAGCAACACAAGTGGTATTCGCCACCATTGGAATGCTGCCGTCAAGCCAAAAAAATGTTCTGCCTGTCGCACAGATGAGGAATGTGGTATATGAATTTCAGTGCCAGTGTGAGGCTGGGTATTGTTGGCCGTACGTCCCAAAGACTGGCAGATCGCATCAAACAGCATGTCCCAGCCGCTGTTCGCAATGGGCAGGGTACAGACTGTACCCAACCAGTCCGTGCTTGCAAACTCAAAACACAGTCTCCAATAGTAGATGTGAATCTGATAAATAATAAATAAATAATATTTGCTAAATATTCCTCAGTGTGCTAAGAATGACACTGACACCCAATTTAAGATTGTCAGTCAAGCTCACAATGTGGTGCATTTGTGTGTACTGGAAGCTACGTATATTAATACACAGGGCCCTGTTCTTTGCAGACAGAAAGAACATGTACACACATTGCGCCTGTTTCAGTGAAACAAAATAAGTGACAGCCATTGCTCAGGGCAATGTCTTGACCAATCAGGGTCAAGCTGCCTGGTTTAAATTTCAAACAATGCTTGGCTATAAACTGTCAGTCACAATCACAGGTGTATTCTCCATGGCAATGCCACTTGCCAACCACTCAGCACTCTCTTCACGTACAGTATAAGTTGTTGTTTTCCCCTTATATTGGTATTTTTGCAAAGTGCCCTGATAAGTACAATACAAAAAGCTTAGACATGTCTCTTTTTTCATCAATGCTCAAGCTCTGTATTACCAAACAACTATTATTGTTTTTCCTACCAAAGTGGATAACTTCACATTTTTCCACATTATATTCCATTTGCCATGTTCTTGCCCATTCATTTAGTCTGTCTAAATCTCCTTGATGCCTCTTTGCAACCTCCTCACAACCCCACCAAGTTTTGTGTCATCAGCAAACCTGGAAATATTACATTTGGTCTCCACATCCAAAGCATTGATACAGATTGTGAATAGCTGGGGCCTAAGCACTGATCCACGTAGTACCCCACTAGTCACAGCCTGTCAACCTGAGAATGACCAGTTTATTCCTACTCTGTTTCTGTCTGTCAACCAATTCTCACTCTATACAGTATATTTCCCCCAATCCCATGTGCTTTAAATATTTTGATAAAAACTACAGTTTGTTCAAGATTTAATTTAACCCAACATATCTCACATTTCTTTACCTGGTGAGCAAATGCCATCTGCATCTAAAATTTCATGCCGCCAAATTGGCTTTCGTGTCGCTGCATCGAGCATTGGACCCATGACTTTGTCGAAAGTTTGATTGGTATAACGTTTCAGTGTACATTTTGCGTTCTTATACACCAGGCACCTTCCAAAACCTTGGGTGGAAAGATAAATACAACAATTATTACAATCAAGCGCTGCTCAATCAGTCACTCCCCAAATTACACAGCACCATTCGTGACTCCTCAGATACTGAAGCAGTCCCTGTCCAAATGCAGCAAGACCTGGACAATATCCAGGCTTGGGTTGCCAAGCGGCAAGAAACATCCGTGCCACACAAGTACCAGGTAATGACCATCTCCAACAAGAGAGAATCTAACCATCGCCCCTTGACATTCAATGGCATTACCACTGAAGAATCCCCCACCATCAACAGTTGGTTTTTTGGATTATAACACTGAGGATGGCAAAATGGGCAGAATGGTAATGAACTGCCTTGCTGTTCCCAGGAATCTTTCACTATCTTTACAATGTTATGCCACCGACTCAGAAGAGAGAGCTTTGCATTTGCTGCCTCTGTTATAAACCTACCAGTTGAAGGATAGGCAACATCTTCCCAAGGAACACTCAACGTTCAGACACTCCTGCACAGTGGGATGCAAGAGGATGGAAGATTAAAATAAACCAAGCGTAGGCCTCGCTGAGAATTTGTTTTGGGGCCCTCGATTCACATGGTGCATTGCATTTATGGTTTCAGACAACGAATTTAAGGAAAAAATGGGACCAATCGAGTGCCCTATCATGTGAGAACCTCATAAAATGCTTCCCATACAACATTTGTATGGGTGGATGAAGTTACACTGGCAGTGGTTGTGAGGGGGTGAGTGGATGGGACGGCGGGGAGGTGGTGATGGTGGTGGTGGGGGGGGTGGGGGATGAGGTTAAGGCTATGGAGGGATTTGAAAATAAAGATCAGAATGATCAGAATTTTAAAGCTTAAGTGCTGCTGGAAAAGTAATCAATGTAGGTTAGTGAGCACAGGGGTGAATGGAACTTGGTGCGAGATAAGATTCAGGCAGCAGAGTTTTGGATGAGCTCAAGTTTATGGAGGATGCAGGCTTGAAAGGCAGGCCAGGAGACCTTGGTCAAATTTAGAGGCAACAAAGACATGGGTAAAAGTTTTAGTAGATGAGTGAAAGACATTATGGAGGGAAGTACGTGGTCTTGGTGACGGAGCGATAACGTGGGTCAAATATGACATCCAACCCTGCAACCCTCTCAGATCTCTGCACTCTTCCAATTCTGTCCTCTTTCACATCACCAATCTTAAATTGCTCCACTATTGGCGACTGTGTTTTCAGCTGTCTGGGCTCCAAGTTCTGGAATTCCCTTTCTAAACCTCTCTGCCTCTATACCCTCCTCTAAGATGCTCCTTAACACCTCTGACCAAGCTTCTGGTCATCTATCCTAATATTTCCTTGTGAGGTTCAGTGTCAAATTTTGCTCGATCACCTTGGACATTTTACTACATTAGAAGGTGAAATATAAAGGCAAGCTGTTGTTGGAATGGCAGCTAGAATACCCACAATTCCCAACTTCCCAGAAACGGCTCCACTGCTATGTGGTTATACTGGAGGGCACAAGCCCCACTGCTGTTTATTTCAATCTGTCAGGGACAAACTGGAGGAGAAACTGTGCCTCTGATTTCTCATCCAGATAGAACATATGAGTGTCAGGGAGATTAATCTTTAATACTGGGAAAGCCCAGGTCAATCAGAGAGTGTTAGGCACCATAGATCAGCAGGTGCAGTGCTGTTTCACTCAGAGTACATGAGCTTCCAATGGCTGAGGAGTTAGCAAGCACCTGGGTCATTTTATAGCTCATAAACTACTGGTGGTCAAACATAAGCCTGTGATTTAGACGTTATGGGTGGAATTTAATGGTCACGGCAGTGGGCTGTCCACCGCCTGGAGAACTGGTGGCAACCCCACCACAGACATTTCCAGGAGAAATCCTAATTAGGCAGCTCACTGGTCGGCGACAGGATTCCTGGTTCCACCAGGGCTACTTGCTGCTGCATTTTCTGGTGGTAGACGGATGTCCCGTCTCCGGCTTCTGGCCAATGGAAGGCCGGCATTGCCACCAGGAGCAGGGGCCACCGCTGGTACTGCAGAAGGCCAGAGGCTGAACATCTTCACTGGACCAAGGTGAGTGGGACAGGATCACAGGGGCCAGTCAGGGAATCCCTCAGGAGGGGGAGGGTAGTTATGAAGGGCAGGAAAGTGTCTTTTCAAGGGTGCCTCCCTTGCCATCAGCATGTCCCTCCATTGGGCACAGGGTCCCCGAGAAGGAGAGACCACCCCTACCAAAGCAGCAGGCATGCCCACAAGGGTTCCTCTGGCAGTTTGCCCATATGTCATGATTAAATACCAGCAGCAGTGGGATGAGGAACTTAACTCCAGCAGGAAGCTTGTCCTTGATGCTTCACATCCCAGGCTTAATTTTGGGTTGGGGGGGGGGGGGGGGGGGGGGGGGGGGGGGGGGGTGCGGGGTGGAAAGAGTGGGAAAGATTGGGGTCTCCGCTCTATTCCATTATATGTCCTTCCCCCACCACCCAGCCTCCTCCTGGGGAGCATCAAATCCCACCCCACATACGTGAGATATGCTGTTCATACATAATCGTCCTGCTATGGAATATTTAACATTAAAGCTTTACAATTCACAGTCAGGACATGCAGGGAATGGTCATTAGCAACTCACCATGGCACCAGGAAGAGTAAATTTCCTTGGTGGGTACAAGTGAGTCCCCGTTTCCATGGTAAGTTAAACAGGATGTTGGTGTTACTGGTAAAGGCAGCCGGACCATATCAGCCACTGCTCAGTGAGTGGCACTCGTGTCTCTGAGTTAGAAGGTTCAAGTCCCACTCCGTGGACTCGAGCACGAAAACCCAGGCTGACATTCCCATGGCGGTGCTGAGAGAGTACTGCATTGTCAGAAGTGCCATCTTTCAGAAAGATCCCCTGGCACTATTTTGAAGAGGAACAGAGGAGTTCACCCCGGTGGCCTGACCAATACTTATCCCTCAACTAGCATCAAAAAAAGCAGAGTAATTGGTCATTATCACATTGCTTTTTGTAGGAGCTTGCTGTGTGTGTGCAAACTACCTGCCGCGTTTCTTAAATTACAACAACGACCACACCACAAAAAGCATTTCACTGGCTGTAAAGTGCTGTGGGGTGCCCTGAGGTGAAGAAATACACCCTATAAATGCAAACTCTTTCCTTTCTCCTGCAATGCTCGACAAAGATCAAGTAATTCTGTTAAGTCCGGTGCATGAACCTTTTAGGTAAGATAAGGATTCAAATTAAAACGCAAAGGAATGAAATAGCTGAGCTTGCATCACCTCTGTCCAAAGAAGCCTTGTTTAGGACAAGAGCATCTTCGATATCATAACCGCTGTAGCTCATCACAGCAACCGTGGCATTCTGCCCAGCTGGTAGCTTTTCAAAATCAATCAGTTCGATGGATTTGGTCTTCACCATGGGCTTCTGAGGGTAGGCAAGCAGGTACATGAGGGTGTCAATCCTATTACGCTGGTTGTAGCCTATTGTACCTGCAGGGACAAATTAATAAAATATCACCAGTCTGCATTCCTGAAAGTAATCCTACAGATCGTTCTACACCAACTGCCTTTGGTGATCTCGTTGCCTGGTGTACAGATCAAGTCAGGAGGAAAAAAACAAGGTGCAAAAAAAAAAAAAAAAAAAAATCCTAATCCGAAGCAGGTGCAAATAAAAGATGATCTTTCCTCGGTTAGATTTCATTTATTCATTTTTACTTAGGATTTCAATAGTTTCCTAGTTATATTATGAGAGTTCGTAGATTTGTCTTTCAAATCACTTACGTTCAGGGAATGCAATACCTGAAATTATCCACTTTTTGTCACCTACTGGTGTAAAACAGTTTATCAGGACACTGGGAAATTGCTGCTTAGTCAATTTTCACCTCAGTGGCAAGTATAGGAACAGACATGTCAAGTGTAACAATTTCATTCTTCCACAAACTTGGTGCCAATAGCTGTTTAGTGATTCATTTTCCAAAAATAACCCACTGAGTAGCAGGCGCAAGAGTTTGTGAAGTGTGAATTTAAGAGTCAATTAAATATTTTTTTTAAAAACCCTGCAAGAACCTCCACTTTGGTTCCATTCCTGGGTGGATTCTGATTGGTACACAACTTCTTAAACCTGCCAAGGATTACCTCGATCCTGAATAAAGACAGAGACATTTATAACAGCAGCAAAAGAATTAGAAACCATCAGCAGTTTTGCTGAGCTTACATCTGTGCAGAATTCCTCTACAAAACTTGTAATGAGGAAAATCTCAAAACACAAATGTACAAACCTTTCAGCTCAAGTTAGTTGCTGTATGAGAGCTACTTTACATGTTAGTAGCTTACATTGACATGATTAATTAGATTAGCTTTAGCTAATTACATTTAGATAAAAAAGTAAAAGGTTTATAGGGTTTCCCTGCTTCCCCCTCTCCCAATAGCATTGCAAATCTTTCCTTTAAGAATATATCCAATTCCTTTTTGAAAGTTACTATTGTATCTGCTTCCATTGCCCATTCAGGCAATGTCTTCCAGAGATCGTAACAACCCACTGTGAAAACAAATTCTTATCCTCCTTTTGGTTCTTTCATCAGTTTCCAGCAGATGGTGGCATAAGACCATAGACCATAAGACATAGGAGCAGAAATTAGGCCATTCGGCCCATCGAGTCTGCTCCACCATTCAATCATGGCTGATAAGTTTCTCAACCCCATTCTCTTGCCTTCTCCCCGTAACCTTTGATCCCCTTACCAATCAAGAACCTATCTATCTCGGTCTTAAATACACTCAATGACCTGGCCTCCACAGCCTTCTGTGGCAATGAATTCCATAGATTCACCACTCTCTGGCTAAAGAAGTTTCTCCTCATCTCTGTTCTAAAAGGTCTTCCCTTTACTCTGAGGCATAGTGGGAATGTCACTGGGCCAGTAATCCAGAATCAGAGGCTAATGCCCTGGGCACAGGTTCAAATCCCACCATGGCTGCTGATGAAATTCAAATTCAATGAATAAATCTGGAATACAAAGTTAATCTCTATAATGGTGCATATAGCTATCGTCGATCGTTGTAAAAACCCAAGCTAGTTCACTCCTGTCCTTTAGGGAAGGAAATCTGCCATCCTTAGCCGGTCTGGCCTACTTAGCTCCAGACCCACAGCAATGTGGTTGACTCTTAACTGCCCTCTGAAATGGCCGAGCAAGCCACTGAGTTCATTCGCAATTCGGGATGGGCAACAAAGGTTGGCCTTGCCAGTGACACCCACATCCCATGAAAGGATAAAGGAAAAAAAAACCTTTAAACCTCCTCATTTATTCCATCAAAACCTCTCAATTTTGAGTATCTTTATTAAATCTCCCCTTAACCTTCTCTGGTTCAGTCTCTCCACATAACTGAAGTCCCTCACCCCGGTATCATTAAGTAAATCTTATCGTGTGGTGCGTTAGTTCAGCCAATAGTCAGCACAGTTCCAGTTAAACGTAACTCTTCTTTTTCCACAAAGGCTGCACATTGTCGTGATGGTGCCATTAATCATAGCTATGCATTCAACCTGCTCAACATTTACATCCAGGTTTCGACAGTCGCCCTGCTTTCTAACGTCAGAAGTGACGACAGGACACCGTATCCAGGGAGCTGATTGTACAAGCTCAGGGTCTGGGCAGCTGAATACACCAGCCACAGAGAGAAAAAACAGACAATGAATTGCAAATGACACTCCAAAACAAAAACACAAAAAGCTTCACACACAAAACCAACAATAGGACTCTGCATATATATCGATCTGCTGTTCTGTATGCACTGATCCTACTTAACTGTGTGTGGCAACAAACTGTTCACTTTGAAAATGATGTCAAACGGGTACAAACACAGAAAGCAATTAGGAGAAACCTTTAGTGCTGGTCTCGCACCACTGACCCACTCCCAGAAAAGAACAGTGACAGAAACAACGCTTAGAGAAACAAATGCTCAGAATATCACTACAGGAACATAGTGATAAATAAACTTGTCTTTCACAACATAATACAGAATTATTGAATTTATGGTGGGGAGGGCAGCCATTCAGTCATGTTTTCAAACTGGACCTAGCTCTTCGAATCCCTATCTCCCTGCCCTTTCCCCTATCCTTTTATAGTCTTCCTTTCAAATCATTAACAAATTGCCTTTTAAAATGAAGTCCTAGCCTCTATACCTCTAGCCCCTTATGATAATGCATTCCCTGTTTGAACAACCAGCTTTGTGAACAAAAATTACTCTAATCGGCCCTTTATTTCAGCCAATGACTATTGTCAGTCTGGTTTCTTGTGACCCATTTACCAACCAGTGTGAACAAACTCTCACTATTTCCCTTCTCAAAAGCTGATTTTGGCAACCTCTATTACATTCCCCCTTTCCTTGCTCTTGTGAACATTTTTTTTCTTTATCGCTCTTCACCATCATAACCTTATTATTTCCCGATCTGAGTTCTTTACTGAATTGTACATTTGAACAGATTGCAGCCAAACAGTGAGACAGATTGAATGTGTTGGTCATAAACTCCTGAATATAGTTCAGAGTTTTTCCCTCTTACTGTTTAGCAAAAGTTGCAGGAATTTTTCACAAGGTAAGCAGCTCTTACCCATGGCTTGTTTCCCCATTGCGCACTGGTAGGTGTTCCTTGGAGATTGATTGTGGTGAGGATAGGGAATGAGCCCTGCACACACACCAAGCAGTGTAAACGGTTCAATCTCCAAGTGGGTTGTCGACCTGCAATAATGATCAACAGAGCTAATTTCAGCCACTTCAACCAGAATAAGAGTGATGGAAGAAATGTCTCTAATAGTCATACATCAGAAGTCCAGCACTTATGTATGATGGAATGCCCTGTTTAGTTAATTCTGGCTCATTTATTACATTTTTTCCTCATAATTATTGTAACGTCTAGAATAGGGAACAAGTGTATTAAGCAGCAGTATTTTCACAAGACAGTATTGTCCAGAACGGAGAAGGTTAGGGGGAGATTTAATACAAGTGTCCAAAATAATGAGGGGTTTGGCAGAGTAAATAAGGAGATGATTTTTCCAATGGAAGGGGGGTTGGTAGGCAGAGGAGACAGATTTAAGGTAATTGGCTAAAGAACCAGAGGTGAGGTGAGAATGTTTTGTTAGGCAGCTGTAATGCATTGCCTGAAAGGTTGAGGCAGATTCAATCGCAATTTACCTCATTTCCTTTTAAAAATATTTGAAGGGGGAAAAAATTGCAGGACTATGGGGAAAGAAGGAAAGTGGGACCAATTAGGTAGCTTGACTAATGAGCTGGCCAGACAGGGTGGGCCGAAGGGCCTCCATCCAGCTGTGTGATAAGGTTCTAAGGATAACTGGTATTGATAAAGTGCCTTTAACATGAAAACAAGCCAGTAATGTGTTTCATAAATTGGCATACATCCCAATCAAAAAGTACAGCTCCACAATGAATTAGTAATATCAATATTACAGCACAGAACAGGTGAATGGGTGGATCTGATGTCAGATCAGCATATGACAAAGGTCAAGTCTCAGGATAAAATTATAAATGGGACTGTATGCGACCTCGGCTTTCCCAGCTGGCCGACCATCACCAGCTCCTTGTGCACTGATCTCTGCCAGAGGCTTCACCATCAACGTGGAAGAGGCTCACTCCCTAATGGTTGGGAGAATTTGGTGGTGGCCAAAGCCTCAAACGGACAAAGCCCTTGATGACAACATAAGGAAACGGGGCTGCCAAGAGCCCTGGTCAGACCCCACCTGGAGTAACTGTGCTCAGCTCTGCGCACCACACCTCAGGAAGGGTATATTCACCTAGGAGGAGACGCAGCACAGATTCATCTGGGGCTAATAGAGTTAAATTGTGAAGGCAAGTTGCATTAAGTTGACCTGTATTCTATTGAGTTTAGAAGGTTGAAGGGGTGATCTAATCAAGGTGCTTACAATGATAAAGAGATTCAAGATATAGAGAAACTCTCCGCTCGGTTGCAAAATCCTGAACAAGGGGCCATACTCTTAAAATCAGAGCTAGGCTACTGAGGAGTGGAATCAGGAGCACTTGTTCATGCACAGCATAGGCAGAAACCTGTATCTACCACCAACAAATGGCTTTGGATTCTGGGGTCATTTGGAATTTTTAGACTGAGGCAGATAGAAATTTGCTGGGTTAGGGTATCAAGGGGTATGGAGCAAAGACAGGTAAATGGGAGTTGTGGTACAGATCAGCCATCATCTGATAGGGTAGAGGAACAGACTGGATAGGCTGAATGGCCTCCTCCTGTTTGCGTGTTCCTAGCAGTCAAGCTAAGCATCATCATCTAAGGCATGGATCTCAGACATAGAAAACATATTTTCTGTTTGCAGAATTGACAAATTATACTTTGAAATGAATAATTTTATGCAAAATCGCTCCTGCAGTTATATCAAGTGCAACAGTTTCTAAACTTACTTTTTGATCATATGCTCATAAAGTGCAATATAACAATCATTTTCTTCATTGACATCGAGGTACTCCACTAACCCCTCATGCAGGAAATCTTCAAAGGATCTGCAGATGAATCATGAAAATTAAACTAACCATTACATTAATACAGCAGCAAAATATGCAGATGCTGGATATCTGAAATATTCACACTCCTTCTAGACACCTTTTGTTTCTTTACTTGTCCCATTACCATCTCCTTTTGTCGTGCATCATCACCCCATTTGCCATCTAATCTCTCTTGCTTTCCATCCTATCGCAGATCTTACCTTTTGTTCTTTCCCTCACTGCTCTCCCCTTTCCCTCCCTCTGTACTTGCTTAAAACCTGTCACATCTCTAACTTCTTCCAGTTCTGGTGAAAGGTCATTGACCTGAAATGTTAAATGTGTTTCTCTCTCCACGGATGTTTCCTGACCTGCAGAGTATTTAAAGCATTTCACTTTAGTTACAGCTGGGGTACCTCAGGGGATACTTCAATCCCAAAATTGAGCTTTTATTTCCTTAAAATCATTATCCAATTCCCTCTTAAATATTCTGATTAAATCAGCATCAATGGCCTCAAGCAGAAACATATTTTTAAAATTGTTTGCCGGCGGAGGAGGGGGGCTGTTAGACTTCACCTCGTTGGCACACCCAATTAATTAATAAAGCTTAAATTAAGTTGTACTGTACCTAAGCTTATTGATGAAAGTTTTAATTTGAATGTATTTTTGGAATAATTCATGAATTTTGGGATATATTGTATGAACGTACAGATTAGGAGCAGGAGTAGGTTACTCGGCTCCTCGAGCCTGCTCTGCCATTCAATAAGATCATGGCTGATCTGAATGTAACCTCAACCCCACATTCCTGCCAACCCCCGATAACCTTTCACCCCCTTGTTAATCAAGAATCTATCTAGCTCTGCCTTAAAAATGTTCAAAGTCTCTGCGTTCACTGCCTTTTGAGGAAGAGAGTTCCAAAGACTCAACTCTCAGCGAAAAAATTTCTCATCTCTGTCTTAAACGAGCGACTCCTTATTTTTAAACTGACCCCTAGTTCTAGATTCTCCCACAAGAGGAAACATCCTCGCCACATCCACTCGGTCAAGACCCCTCAGGATCTTAAAGGTTTCAATTAAGCCACTTCTTACTTTTCTAAATTCCAGTGGATACGAGCCTAACTTGACAGACTTTCCTCAAAGGTCAACCCACCCATTCCTGGTATTAGTCTAGTAAACCTTCCCTGAACTGCTTCAAATGCATTTACACCTTTCTTTAAATAAGGAGACCAGTACTGTACACAATACTCCAGATGTAGCCTCAACAATGCCCTGTACAACTGAAGCATAACCTCCCTACTTTTATAATCAATTCCCCTTACAAAAATAATAACGTTCTATTAGCTTTCCTAATTACCTGCTGTACCTGCATACTAATCTTTCGTGATTCACACACTAGGACATGCAGATCCCTCTGAATCTCTTACCATTTAGATAATAAGCTTCTTTTTCTTTCTCATTGGAATGTATATATTCTGTGTATTCTGAAATATCCCTTTAAATGTCTGCCACTGAACTTCTGTTGACATATCCCATAACCTCATTTTCCAATTCACTTTAGCGAGCTCTGCTTTCATGCACTCATAATTGCCCTTATTTAAGTTTAAAATACTAGTCTTGGACACACTAGTTTCTCCCTCAAAGTGAATGTAAAATTCAATCATGTTATGATTGTTGCTATCTTGGGGTGCATTCACAATGAGATTATCAATTAATCCCTATTTCATTACACAATATTAGGTCTAGTAGTATAGCCTGCTCTCTGGTTAGCTCCAGAACGTGCTGTTCTAAGAAACTATCTCAAAAACATTCTATGAACTTCCCATTTAACACTACCTTTGCCCATCTGATATTGCCAGTCTATATGTAGATTAAAATCCCCCATGATTATTGCTGTACCTTTCTGGCAAGCTCCCATTATCTCTTCTTTTATACTCTGTCCTACCGTGTAGTTACAATTAGGGGGCCTGTACACCACTCACACAAGTGACTTCTTGCCTTTATCGTTCCTCATCTCAACCCAAACCACCTCTACATCCTCGTTTCCTGAACTTAGGTCATTCCTCTCTAATGTGATAATACCATCATTAATTAGCAGAGCCACCCCTCCACCTTTTCCTAACTTGCTGTCCTTCCTAAATGTCACATACCTTTCAATATTCAGGTCCCAATCTAGGTAGCCATGTCTCTGTAATGGCTATCAGATCGTACTTATTTATTTCTATGTGCACTATCAGTTCATCTGTTTTGTTTCAAATGCTATGTACGTTTATATACAAAGCCTTTAGTTTTGTCCTTTTTCTAACATCAAGTCTTATCTGCTGATTTACTCCTAGATTTCTACTCTCTGTCCATTCTTGTCACAGTCTGTTTATCATTTCCCATATTAATACCTGTCTCTCTTGCCTTGTCTCTACCCTTTGGTTTACCACATCTTCCCTAATTTGATCCTTCACCCTCCACTATTGAGTTTAAAACCCTCTACTTCTCTAGTTAGGCGGATTGAAAGGACACCAGCCCCAGAATGGTTCAGGTGTAGACCATCCCAACGGAATGGATCCCACTTTCCCCAGTACTGGTGCCAGTGCCCCACAAGCCAGAACCCACTTCTCCCACACCAGTCTTTGAGCCACACATTCATTTCTCTAATCTTATTTGTCCTACGCCAGTTTGCACGTGGTTCAGGCAATAATCCAGAAATTATTACCTTTGAGGTTCTGCTTCTTAATTTGCAACCTAGCTCATCATACCGACCAAGCAGAGCCTCCTTCCTCATCCTGCCTATGTCGTTGGTACCTACATGGACCACGACCACTGGATCCTCCCCCTCCAGCCCTGAGCAGATGTCCTGAACACTGGCACCAGGCAGGCAACAAAACTGTCTGGACTCTTGCATTTTTTTTCTACAGAGAACAGTGTCAATCCCCTTTACTACACTGTCCCCTACCACCACTACATTCCTTTTTGCTCTCCCTCACTTGAATGGCTCCTTGTACCACACCGCCACGGTCAGTTTGCTCATCCACCCTGCAGCCCCCATTCTCATCCAAACAAACCGAGAGAACCTCAAACATATTGGACAATTGTAGACGCAGTGGCACAGAGGTATTGTCACTGGACGAGCATTCCAGAGAACCAGGGTAATGCACTGGGGACCCGGGTTCGAATCCCACCACGGCAGATAAAAAAATCTGGAACTAAAAGTCTAATGATGACCATGAAAGCATTACTAGCTGTCATAAAAACCCATCTGGTTGACTAATGCCCTTTAGGGAAGGAAATCTGCCATCCTCACCTGGTCTGGCCTACATGTGACCCCTGACCACAACAATGTGGATGACTCTTAAATGCCCTCTGAACAAGGGCAGTTAGGGATGGGCAATAAATGCTGGCCCAAGCAGCGACGCCCACATCCTATGAGCGAACATTTTTTTAAAAAAAGGCTCACACTCCTGCCCTCTGGGTCCCCTTACCTGGCCCACTCGCAGTCACATCCTCCTGTCCCTGTCAGAAGACCCTATCCTAAGTGGTGCGACTGCCTCCTGGTATAAAACATCCTAGTGACTTTCCCCCTCCCTGACGTGTCGCAGAGTCTGCAGCTCAGTGGCTCTGAGCCGAAGCTCCTCAAGCCACAAACACTTATTGCGGACGTGTTTACCCTGGATCACAATCACTGAGGACCCGCAGCTGAACCATGGCAGGTGGTGAAATCTGAATGTCCTGCCATCCTTAATGTGTTTTAAATCATTACTTAATTATATTAATCACTTACTTATGTCACTTTCTTATATATTTTATTAACTTTACCACCAAATTCTGTACTATTTTAAACTTTAGGGATAGAATAGAACCTACCCGCTTACCGGTTACTCACCAAACAGCTAGTTCCTTTCCCTGTAGTAGAGCAAGAACCAATTCTTACAGAGTGAAAAAGATAGAAAGAGGAAACAAACAGCTCTTTTCCACCCCCTCCCCACCTTCTTCCAACTTCTCTTTCACCAAACTCCTAGTCTTCATTCAGTCAGCCAGCTGCACTCCGTTCGCCAAGGTTGCACTAAAGAACCCTGAACCTATAGTAAACTGAACTGGGGCTAAGTAACCAGATTCAACCAGTTAGCTAACTAACTACTCAGTTCCTACAGCTAAGAGAGAGTTTACCCTGTCTACACTGCAAGAAAGAACAGTCTTAGCCTGTTTACACAGTACTTTCCAGTTACTGCCAATTACAGACTAGATTAGATTTTAGGAGGAAAATTTAAGAATAAGATAAATCTTAAAACTCCCCTCTTGCCAAACTCCAAGTCTTCACTCAGTTAGTCAAGGCTGCACTCAGTTTGTCAGGTAGGAAGTCTTAAAGATGGTAACTCTAAGTGCCAAACACTGTGATACAGATTTCAGAAAGAACACATGGTGATTTTAAAAAAAAATCATTCATGGAATATGAACGTTGTTGGCTAGGCCAGCATTTATTGCCCATTCCTAATTGCCTTCAAGAGGGTGGTGTTGAGCTGCCTTCTTGAACTGCTGCAGTGAGCTGGAGTTATAGCTAGAACACATTTGCAGTAAACAGAAGCCAAAGCTACAATGTTGTCTGGCCAGGAAGGTGGCATGAAGACCATGAAGACTAGAAATTTAAGGGGCCTCCAGTCAAAAGCAGTTAGAAGGGAAGCCAAGGTTGCAAAACAGATCGGCTGGAAGAATGGTCTGAAGACTTGATGTTTGCAGGGCTTCCGGTTAAGAGATACAATTTAAGGTTAGATTGTTGCGGGGACGCTAGGAGCACTCTCCCCATTGGTCAAGATTTGCAAATATTGGGATATAAGCTATTAGTTGTGTTGCTTCAGGTGCACCTACTTGGGCTAAATGTTGCAAAGTTACCTGCAAAAAGGATATAAAAACTGGGGTGCATCACTAAGGTCTTTGCACTTGCCAAGGGTTAGCATTTGTCACAGGACACTTCCTGGGGAGGGGGGGAAATGGGGGAGTAATTGCCCAAGAGCCAGGAATAAGGCACTTGCTAGGAAGTTAGCATTTAAATACAACATTGCCAGTCTGTGGGTATTTGTCACGGGCTGAGGGGTCATTGTAAGAGCCCAGTATTAGGCTTAACTAGTCCACTAGTAATTGTCATAGGGATGAGGGTTGCCATAAGAATCCCGTGTTAGGGATCAGTGGATCCAGGATTGCCAGGGCTAAACTAATTGCTTTAAGAGAGAGTGAACAGAAAACAGATAACCACTTGGCTTCTCTCTTAGACTCCAGTTTGGGAGAGTCAGGAGTAAAATACAGTCTTAATCATTTTGGGAAAGCTACAGTTTTTGTTCGAACTGTTTCCACCAGAGAGAGAGAGAGAGAGAATATTCAGCAAGCAGCTGTGAAGTGTGGAGCTTCAGCAGTTAAGGTGGATTGTAAGCTTCAGCAGTTAAGATGGACTGCAAGCTCCAGCAGTTAAATTGGACTGAGAAGTTGTGAGCTGAAGTCTTAAAGCTGTAAAGGGATTTTTATGTATGTTTGAGTTGTTAGTTAAGCTAAAATCTCGAAGGGTGCCGTCATGAGTCAAGGGAACATATTCACAGAACCAAGACCCCAGGTTTCCTGGGATCCATGGGAAAGACAGACTGACACTTGTTAAACTTGTGTATCATGCCATGCCTTGACTAATGAAATGCTAAGTATCAATCTTTATCGTCCAAGAAGCCTTGTTAGTTTGCATTCTAAATTAGTGATTGTCTTTTCTGTCAATATGGTTATTCCTCAACAAAAATTTTATTACTCTGGGGTTTAGTATAGAGTCCAAATCTCTAAAGGGCTTTCTGCTTAAAGACAAACTGAGCATGCACAGGAACTGCAAGAAAATGAAAATGGAGGCAGCTCTATTCGGAGAACTTCTCTAATTTACAAACCATGATAAAATGAAAACACATTTTAATGCAAAGGGATCATTTAAAACTGTACATAACTTACAGCTTTAAAAAGTAGAATAAAGAACATGGGTGTCAGCTGTGGATCAGTTGGTAACACGCTCATTTGAGTTACAAGGCTCCAGGGTTCAAGTTCCTCTCTAGGGTTTGAACACCAAAATTGAGATTGACACTCCAGTGCAGTACTGATGGGGTGCTGCATTGTCGGAGGTTCATCTTTGGGATGAGGTGTTAAATGGAAGCACCATCTGTCCTCTCAGGTGGACACAAAAGTTACTGTGGCGCTATTTCGAAGAAGAGAGTTATCCTCCATGTTCTGACCAATATTTATCATGTGTACAAATTTTAGCTTGCATGTCGTGTAGAAGATTCGTCATTGCCATCTTGGTTTTACGTTCCATTTCCTAAGAATCCGATTCACCCTTACTAATGTTTTTTTTTACTATTTGGGGTCCATTTCCATTTTCTGTTCAGTTTCCCCAAAAGACATTGCTTCACCTTAAGATGCATAAATCCCAAATCAAAAGGAATGCTGCAGAGCAGATTTTGTAGCACTTAGCTAAACTGAACAAGGCTATCGAGTGCACATCTTCTATTTTGTTAATTTTGCTGCTTTCCTGCACTGACACAAACTTGCTCCATTTTTGATCTGGTGGCCTATCCCCTTAAATTCAGAGCACTATACCCGAAGGGTTTTAAAACACCAGCCTATATTGTTGTGCAAGTTGCAATGTTTGTCATTGTTGTTTCCATGGCAACTGGTTTGAGGGCGGGACTAACACACACAATGTGAACATACGAAGATATGAATTAGGAGCAGGAGGCACCACAAACTTACGCCACCATTTGATAACATGGTTGATCTGATTGTGGCCTCAACTCTACTTCCTCTCTACCCCCTATACTCTTTGACTTCCTTTTCAATCAAGAATCTATTTAACTCAGCCTTAAAAATATTCAATGACCCAGCCTCTACTGCTCTCTGGGGGAGAAATTCCACAGACTGACAACCCTTAGAGAAAAAAATTCTTCTCATCTCAGTCTTAAATGGGAGACCCCTTATTTTAAACTTTATTCCCTAGTTCTAGTCTCTCCCACAAGGGAAAAAAATCCTCTCAGCATCCACACTGGCTCCCTCAGGTTGTTATATGTTATAAGATCACCTCTCATTCTTCTAAACTCCAATGGATACAGGTCTAATCTGTCCAACCTTTCCTCGTAACGCCTTCATCTCAAGAATCAGTCTAGTGAACTTTCTTTGAACTGCTTCTAATGTAAGTGTATCCTTTCGTAAGTAAGGAGACCAAAACTGTACACAGTACTCCAGATGTGATCTCACCAATGCCCTATAAAACTTTTGCAAAACTTCCCTATTTCCATATTCCTTGCAAAAAATGGCAACATTCTATTTGCCTTCCTAATCACTTGCAGGGGAGATAGTGGTATTATTACTGGACTAGCATTCCAGAGACCCAGGTTAATTCTCTGGGGACCCAGGTTTGAACCCCAACACGGCAGATGGCGAAATTAGAATTCAATAAAAATCTGGAGTTAAAAGTCTGATGATGACCATGAAACCATTGCCGGTTGTTTCTGATTCACTAATGTCCTTTAGGGAAGGAAATCTGCCGTCCTTACCCGGTCTGGTCTACATGTAACTCCAGACCCACAGCAATGTAGTTGACTCTTAAAAATGGCCTCTGAACAAGGGCAATTAGGGATGGGCAATAAATGCTGGCCTAGTCAGCGATGCCCACATCCCATGAACTAATATAATTTTTTTTTTTTTAAATCCTGCAGACTAACTTTGTGTGATTCATATACCAGAACACTCAGGTGTGTCTGTACTGCAGAGTTCTGCGATCTCTCTCCATTTAAATAGCATACTGGCTTTTTTTTAATTCTTCCCGCCAAGGTGGACAAGTTCACATTTTCCCACAGTACACTCCATCTGCCAATTATTTTGCTCACTCACTTAACCTATCTAAATGCCTTTGTAGACTCTACGTCCACCTCATAACCTGGGGCGGGATTTTATACCGGCGGCATTTTACGGTCCCACCGAAGTCAATGGCTCCTGAACAGCTTGCCACGTTTTACAGCCCCACCCCCCGGGGCCATAAAATTCCACCCTTACTCTCCTACCTATCTTTGCATCATCAGCAAATTTAGCCACAATACATTCGGTCCCTTTATCCAAGTCATTTATATAGATTGCAAATAGTTGAGACCCCAGCATGGATTCCTGTAACTCCACTGGTTACAGCTTGCCATCTCGAAAATGGCCCATTTATCTCTACTCCCCGTTAGCTAACCAATCCTCTATCCCTGACAATACGTTACCACCAACCAGGTGCTCATGTCTTGTGTAGTAACTCTTGATGTGGCTCCTTACCAAACGTCATTTGGAAATTCAAGTACACCACATCTACAGGATCCCCTTTACCCACATTACTCGTTACTTTCTCAATTCATACAGAATTTGTGATTGGTTCAGTTATGTATACGACAACTTGTTTTGAAAGCGATGACAGCTATGAAATTCCAACAAGCTTCAGCAGCCGATTGAGGGGACTGAAAAGGAGAGGGACAGGACTGAGCATTTCAGAGAAAGGAAAGATGGACCAGCTCGCACCCAAGGTTACAAGAAAGGAAAAACAGAAAATGCTGGAAAAGCTCAGCAGGTTTGGCAGCATCTGTGGAGAGAGAAACAGAGTTCACCTTTCGAGTCCGTAAGGCGGCAAAGGGGCAGGCCAGCAATTTCCTCCCTCTGTGGGAACGGACTGATTTTCCAACCGGAACGACTTTGGTAGTAAAGCTTGCCCGGCAGCAACCCCGGCAGCGCAGATTGCCCAGCACTGTCCACCCCCACCACCCCGGCAACAGCTCAGCTCACCCAGTATCCAGAACTGACCTGGTGCCAGTGGAGTCACACTGCTACTGCGGAGTGTGCACAAAAGATTTCCATTTCAACAAAAAAAAATGCATGAATATTGTTAAATGGCTTTCAAGGTTACCTGTAGCCCTGAGAAAGCTCTTCAATATGCTTGTTTGTTACCGCTGGTTTTCCATTCTTCACAATGATGTAGGGCCTAAACACAAAGTTAAGCAAACAATTTTTCATGAGATAGGGAAGGCAGCTATCTCCAGTACAATCAATGACTGCCTCTTTTTCTAGAGCAAGGAATTTGGAGAATTAAAATCATTGCAATTCCACTACAAATACAAGAACACAGCACAAGAATTATGAGTAGGCCATTCAGCCCTTTGAGCCTGTTCTGCCATTCAATAAGATCATGACTGCTCTGATTGTGGCCTCAACTCCACTTTCCTGTCTGCTGCCCATAACCCTCGATTTTTGATTAACGAGGGAGCCAAGTGTGCATAGTCAAATTTTTAGCATAATTACAGAGGCACACACACACTGAGCTTCAGGCACTGTGATTTAATTTGCGTCCAACTCCTGGTTATATCAAATAAGTTTTAATTTAAGTTAGGTAAGAAATCAAGATTGCACTGTGTATATCAGTCTGGTCACTTTACCTAAAATTATCAAAATGCCACTAGTGCCCTACCTGGGTAACTTGGCAAATTAGTTATAGCCATGATTCAATGAGTAGCACGCTTGCCTCCACATCAGCAGGCAGTGAGTTCAAGTCCCACACAAGTGACTTGAGCACATACGCTGGTTAACATTTCCAGAGCAGTACTGAGGGAATACTGCATTGTAAGAGATGCCTTCGTTTGGATGAGACATTAAACCAAAGTTTAACCCTATTGTTCTAATCTGCATAGTGGTATTGTCGCTGGGCTAGTAATCCAGAGGCCCAGGGTGATGCTCTGGGGACCCGGGTTTGAATCCTGCCATGGCAAATAGTGGAATTAAAAGTCTAATGATGACCACAAAACCATTGTCAATTGTTGTAAAAACCCATCTGGTTCATTAATGTCCTTTAGGGAAGGAAATCTGCTGTCCTTGCTTAGACAGGAGAGGTAACAGGGTCTGGCCTACATGTCACTCCTGACCCACAGCAATGTGGTTGATTCTTAAATGCCCTCTGAACAAGGGCAATTAGGGATGGGCAATAAATGCTGGCCTAGCCAGCGACGCCCACATCCCATGAATGAATAAAAATCTTCAAAGAACAGCATCACCAGTGCAACTTTTATAACCTGATGATATTTTTTAACTTATTTTAATCTTAAATTATGTAGGCTGACTGACTTTCCTGCCACAATGTCATTTTATATTTACGGTACAAAGCCAAAATTCAGAAACATGAGAGTCCACAGTCCATCTCTTGGGTCAACACAGAGTGTCAGAGAAAATGGCCATAACCTGGAAAGGCTTAATGAAAATGAGCAGATTTATGAAAGTGTTTCGGATCTTTCTATTTGCAGCGTCTGACATGGGGACATGTATCCCGCATACTCTACCACTATCACCGGAGCAACCCATGAGGACAAAGGATGGCATGCAACATCTGATCATCAGCAAGCTCGCTATTTGTACAGCGAGCTCCAGCAAAGAGCAGAAAATAAACAGTAGGTACTTGTATAAAAATAAAGTACAAACACTCGCCCAAGTTTTAATGAGCACATCTTAAAAAGTTAAGTACTGTATCAGAACAATGCAACCCAAGTATAGTATTACAGGATAGAGCAGATAAAATTCAATTACCACTCTTTAACTGGGAAACAGTCACAACACAGAAACAGATGAGATTTTCCTTGTTTGGAATATTAGCAGTACCGAATAGGATTAACAATGTCTTTTAAGCTATATTCGCATGACAACTGGGGAAGGGAAGAGGCCTTCAAGAGTTTAACATTTTCCTCTTCCAAAAGATATGTATTTTGAACCCTGAAAAAATAAAGCAAATAAGTTGTAATGCCCTGCTATACTTCTGAACAATGAGTACTGTGGCTGCACAGTGAGTTTACTCTGGTTTATTTATCTTGCCTCTGGAAACACCATTATGTATGATAGCGATTAGGGCCATCAATTAATCGCAGCTAACTTCTGCCTTAATCACAAAGTCACAAGAATCAAGGTAGGAATTAATTTTAGCCCAGAGCTTTAGCTTGCTGAACTGTGACCTACTCTTCTACTGGGATGCCTTGGAATATACAAGGTGCTGGACGTCATGCTACATTTACAGCACAGCACAGAAACAGGGTGCTTGGCCCACCTAGTTTATGAAGGTGTTATGTTCCAAATAAGCCTCCTCTCACCATTCTTCATCTCATTAATTAGCACTTCTTTCGATCCTGGTTCCCTGCACATCCCCAGTTTTAATCACTCCGCCACTGGCAACTGTGCCTTCAACTGCCTGGGCTCCAAGTCGAGAATTCCCACCCTAAACCTTTCTGCTTCTCTTAGTCTCTCTCCTACTTTAAAGCACTCCTTAAAACCTACCTCACTGACCAAACTTTTGGTCACCTATCCTATTATTGCTTTATGCAGCTGTGTCTAACTGTTGCTTGGAAAATAGCTTCTTGGAGAGAATCTCCTTGGTGTCCCATTCTTTTTTTTAATCATGAAATCATATAGCATAGGAGGAGGCCATTTGGCCTATCGTGCCTGTGTCGGCTCTTTGAGAGCTATCCAATTAGCCCCACTCCCTGCTCTTTCCTCATAGCTCTACAAATTTTTCCTTCTCCTCCTCCTCCTGTTTATATAAAAATATATATAAAAACAGATAAGTAAGTCACCACTGAATCTACTCCCACCATCCTTTCAGGCAGTGCATTCCAGATTGATAATTTTCAGAAGGAAATTTTAAGATCGTTTAAATTCTTAATTCTAGATTATTTACACACGAGTTGCCCCAACACAGGTCCTTACTGTCAAACACCACTCATCGATTCTTCCATTCTTAAATTCCCTTTATTTCCACCATCTTTCTATCCATATTGCCTCATTTTTCCTTAACTCCATGTCCTATTATTACAAGCGTTATCAAATATTTTATGAAAATCCCTTATAATCCATAGCTACTGCATTCCTTCCATCTTTCCTCTCTGCTCTTCACCAGTTCTGCAGGATAAAGAGGAAGATTTATGACTTATGTATTGCATACAGTGCATCCACGATAGGAAAACAGCACCGTGGGGAGGTTCTGCATACTACCATTAGGATAAACCGAGCTCTGCCCTTGGAGTTGCTCAAAATGACTAATTCTTGATACCTGCAAAGTCTGCCTCCATCAGAAGAAATATACACACAGCGATCTGTCAGGTTCGTAGAGATAGAAACAAATTCATTGATGTATCCCGCTCGGCGCATCAAACGGAACGTTTTCACCAGCTTCTGATGGTCGTGTATTACACCCAAGATGTTACCTTTTGAGATCAGCACAGATAGAGAGATTACATTGGGATTGTAGGTGTTGAATGGATTCCAAAAATGGATTTCTGAATCAGTCAGACAGAATCTTACAGTACAGATTCTTTGCCAACTCTTTGAAAAAGCTATCCGATTTAGTCCCACCCACCATAATCCCATACATTGTGGTTCAAGACAGCAACACACCACTACCTTCTCAAGGGCAATTAATAAATGCTGGCCTAGCCAGTGATGCCCACATCCCAGGAACAAATATTTAAAAAGTACATGCTCAATGGCCTTTGAAAGTTCCTATGGAATCAGATTCCACCACCCTTTCAAGGATTCCAGATCTTAACCTTCTGAAGAAATTTCTCACTTCCCTTCTAGTTCTTCTGCCAATTATTTTAAATCTGTGACCTCTAGTTACCAACCCATTTGACTGGGGAAACAGTTTCTCCCTATTTGACCTATCAGAACCCCTCAATTTTCAATACCTCAATTAAGTCTCTATGTAATCTTCTGTCCTCTAAGGACAATTCCAGCGTCTCCAATCCCTCCACATAACTTTCTTCCCTGTTAACATCTTGGTAAAACTCCTTTGTACCCTCTCCAAGGCCCTGACATCCTTCTTAAAGTGTGGTGCTCAGAGCAACACACAATACTCTAGCTGAGGCCTAACTAGCAATGCTTAAACATTTAGCATGATTCCCTTGTTTTTTAATTCAATGGCTCTACTTACAAGCCAACTATCCCATAACGCTTTCTTAACCAGCTTATCAACTTGGATTGAACTTCACTGATGACATCGCTGCCCTGTTGGACAGCATAACATGATTGCAACAGCTCATTAACTCAATTAGCAATCAGGCTGAGAGAATGGAACTCATTGTAAACGACAAAAAAAAAATGACAGGAAATCACCAAACAACAGATCTGTATATCTATAATAAACAAAGTTGAGATCACAAAGGACTTCACCGATCTGGGCAGTTCCCCTAATATCCAAGGAGCCATAGACAAAGGACTAATGCGAGAATAGGTTAAGCATCGTTAGCTTTCAACCAACAAAAAAAGATTTGAAACAGTAAAAAGCTTTCCAGGAAAACAAAACTTATGTTCGACAGTGCAGATGTGTTCTCCACTCTCCCATATGTTGTGAAACTTGGAACCTGAAAACCTGCCAAGAAAGGAAATCAAATGCCTTTGATACCAGTTGTGTCCAAAGGATTCTAGACATATACCCAGTGGGGGTTTTATACCCAACACTGAGGTAAGAAAATGCTGAGAACAGCCTCCAATTTTATTCATCATCTATAAAAGATGGCTCAGCTGGCAAGGCCACATCACCCGACTTCTGTCATCGTGTCTGCCCATCAGGTTATGCAATGGGCAGAGGGCGACCCTAGATGAATTGGTGCCAGACTGTCAGTCGAGAATTCCAACTGGTCAACAGACTCTCGAGCGACGCGAGACCATTGGCTGTGGATAGGAGAGAACGGAGGGGCTTTGTCTGCCTCATTCATCTCTAGACACGGAAGCTACTAAGTCTAAATTAACAGCTTGTTCTGTCACCTTCAAGGGTCTGTAATCATGTACCCATGTACTATGTAATTATGACTATAAGTATTTGGAAGCTAAACTACATTTAAAGAACCAACATAGCACAGGTGGTGAATCAGACAGAGCTCTCGCACATGGATTAAGCTACAGAATACTCAGACTCTGAGAATGCTTTCTGCAACTTGCTGCTAAGAAGGACGTTAGTAAAGTCACACCCAGACTTATTCCAAAATCATGTTGGAGTGCTCCAGCTTCCAGTGAACAATCTCTCTCTTCCCAGTGCCTTACATGGTGCAAGTCGGGAACTCATTCCTAGGCAATCCCATTATCCTGTAGAATTGGTTTAAAGGCAGTTATTTGGTGGGCAGCAGGGAGTTCTCATGATGTACTGGCCAACGTTCCTCCTGCAACCAACAGAAATCTTCACTTGTCAGTCATCTTATCGCTAAAGATTTCTACCTGTCAGCTGTGGCTCAGTTGGTAGCACGCTCGCCTCTGAGGCAGAAAGTTCTGGGTTTAAGTTCAACTTCTGACCCTTGAACACAAAAATCAAGACTGGAAGTACTGCTGCACTGTTGGAGGTTCCATATTTTGGATGGTGCATTAAACCGAGGCCCCCATCTGCCCTCTCAAGTGGATGCAAAAGATCCCAAGGCAATATTTTGAAGAGGTGCAGGGGCGTTATCCCTGGTGTTCTGGCCAATATTTATCCCTCAGTCAGAAATCAGCATCACAAAAAACGGCTTATCTAGTCATTAACACTTTGCTGTCTGTGGAAGTTTTCTGCGGGCAAATTGGCTGCCTTGTTTCTGGCTTTACAACTGTGATTACACTTCATAAATACTTCATCAGCTGCAAAGCACTTTGAAACTTTTGGTGGTTGTGGAAGGCACTATATAAATGCAAGTCACTCTTTTTAACTGTGGGGCAGAATGGCGACATAACTCATTGTGAGAAGTGCTTCGGAATATTTAAATGTAAGAAGGTGTTGAATAAATTCAATTATTTTATCACTACTGCAGTGGCATTGGAAAGGAATAGACAGCCCATTGCATTAAACAGCTTAGATAAAATTCTATCATCTGTTTAAACACGGAATTTACTGCAAGTGTCAACAGTAATATTTTAGCGTGGTAACTATATTATTCCGTTAGTGTGGTGTTGGGTGCACATTAAAGAATACTTGGAAATCAGTTTAACCATAATCATTGTGAAAATTAACAATCTTTTAAACTATTGCAAGCACTCATCTTGAGAGTGTTATGTAATTCATATGGGTGTCTATTGCTCACAAGTACTTAAAAATTCTATCTAGCTTGCAAGTGGATTGATCTACTTTTTCTTAAGGACTGTATATATGAATAAAACATTTATACCAGAAGAAATGGGTTCAGTTTACCATATGCTGAATGCTTAAAAAAAAGTTCAATGGTCCAACAACTAACTATAAAAATGCATCTCTTCACCTCTCGGCTGTAACTCAAACTCAGCCCAAACTGATACAACAGAAGGCTCCCCTTCTGTCAACAGTAACTTATGCCATGTCAACTCAGCTCCCAACACGAAGATACCAACAGTCCAAGGACCATTTCTGCTCTCCGCCATCAATGATTTGGGTCCAGTGCCACAGGGAGTAGAAAAGGAATTTGAATATGATTTGAACAGGAGTTTTTTGATCATCTTCCCCCTTTTCTCCTTCTGTGGCTCAACATCAAATTTTGCTTGGTAATGCTCCTGTAAAGCACCTTGGGATGTTGCACTTTGCAAAAGGCTCAACTATAATTACCAGTTATCGTAGAATGAACAACAGGTGGAACTTAATGCCAGTAAGTGTGAAATTATACATTCAGGTAAAAAAAAAGTAATAATTATACTTTGAACAGGGAAAAGCTGGGTGATGTGGGTGGGCAGAGGGATTTGGGGGTTTAGGTCCATGTCCCCAAGTTACTAAATGCATACCTTATGTGGAAAGGGACATTAAAAAAGCTGCTGAAGACTAGATTTTAAGGCATTATGTATAGGCTGCTGGAACCAGGGGCAAGGGTGCAAGGTTAAATGTAACAGATTTAGAAGAGAGGAGGAACATTTTCTTTTATACTGAGGGTTACAAGGCTGCAGAATTCTCGATTGGAGTTAATGAATAAAGCAGAGACCATGCGTCAGCATTGAGGAATAGATTAGAAAGGGTCTTAAGAGAAAGAGGGAGAAAGGGAACAGAGTGGGCATGGGATTAGGGTAAACACCAACAAAACTGGAAGGGTCAAACAGCCTGTAACCTCCATGCAATTCACTCTGAGGCCTGGGCTGCCGTAGTTGGATTAGTCTTCCAATTTTAGATTAGCTACGATATTGCTGCAAAGAGGAAGAAGCCCACCTGATAGCTCCTGATGCTGCCAAATGTGGGAGCATCTATCATCCATGCATAGGCTGACATCTTAAAGATACTCTCTCTCAATTGACTTCAATGTTCTGGCACATTGCATTGCAAAAGAAAGAGGTAGAGATAAACAAACCTTATGGCTGCCTACAGTTTAACTCATGGGCAGATCAGCAAAGCCAAGGAGGTAGAGTTCAACAGCAGTTGCACCGACCAGGACATTGCCTCGCAATACCCCTGGGCCAGGCCGGGGCATTAGCATGGGCCACCCATGGACAAAAAAACAAGCAGGTGGACCCATAAATTCGGGCACTGTGCCACTGGCGACAGGCCACCCAGCCCAACACAATTTGGTGGCGGCTGGGGGAAGTGTAGGGTGGGCTGCCTGCCCCAGGCCCAATTGAGGCCCTTAAGTGGGCAACTAACGCCCATTTAAAGGCTGCAGCCCGTCACCACTCCGATATAATGGGCAGCAGGAGAGGCCTACGCCTAATGTATAGCCCGGCAGGTTTAACTCTGCTGACTAGGGGGTCAAAGTGGGGATTCCCCCCCCTTCCCAGGCCACCTGGGCCAATCGGAAACCCTCCCCCACCCCAGCCCCAAACAGTTTTGCCTCCCTGCATCCACTCTGCTGCCAACCCGACACCAGCAAGATCTTGGACTTATCTGGGTTTGGGGGCATTCGTAGTTCCTCTTCCTCCTGGGTCTTCTAAAATACCAGCAGCGGCCATCGCTCCTGGTGTGGCACAGAGCTGCTGGCCTCCAGTTGTCCGGCAGCTCAAAGAGGCGGGACTCCCTCCAAGAGACAGATGGAAGTCCCGCCTCGTATCAATTAAAGGGCCGTCGCTTTAAGAGGGGCTAGCTGGCCTAGCGAAGGAGGGCTCGCCTCTGAAATTTATGCTGAGGTTTGGGAAGTCCACCTTCAGCATATAATCCAGCCCTATGACTGATTTTGTGTCACGACTTGCATCCGCTGGAAAATGTAGTGGAGACGTTCAAAACTCAGTTTGGATCCTTCGTGATTGAGAAGAGTTGTATTCAATGAGTTTGGGCCAAATTCGAACCCGGGACCTTACAATAAAGGTGATGTTCAGGACAGACTCAGTCACAGATTCCTGGATATGTTAGATGCTCAATGGAACAAGCCACTGTTTAGCTACTTCAATATGCTCTCAGTAAGCTAATAGCAACTGTAAAAATGTTCAGTTTGAAGTGTAGGACCAAGTAAGAGGTGCTTACCATTTAGAAATACAATGAACACATTTGGGTATGAAAGCTCTTCTCCACAAAGCAGATTTACATCTTCAACACCCAGATTAAAGGCAAGTTTGATTATGGGCCCATCCTCCATATCTGTCGTGATGTGTGTCATCAGCGCCAAATTCTTCACTAAACCACAAGCCTGTCACGAGATCAAAACAAAAACAATTACTTTAAAACATAAAACACAAATCGATCACTTACTTTGTGAAGGAATGCAAGCATGATCCAGGACCAAGATGCCTTGGGCTGCAGAAAGGTTCAGGAAACTTCCAGCCCCTTTGTTAAACAGCCTGGATAGCTAAATTTAGTTTCCCATTCTTAATGTTTAGTAGGTGCTTAAGTGAAGAACTACACAGACATAGGCCAAATGGTGTCCTCCTCTTGTGCTGCATCATTCTAGGATTCTGCAAAAAGGGTCATTTTAGAAATCTAGACTCCTGGTTGCAGACCTAAAAATCAGGGAGCAAACATCAGAATTCAGGTGACTGACCACAATTTTGCAACCATTAGGTTGGAAATTAGATGAGTGCATGAGGGAAAAAAGAATTGAAAGATATGTTGATAATGTGGCAAAGAGACCAAGAGCAATGCATCTAAGTTTGCTGATGATACAAAGCTAGGTAGGAATGTAAGCTGTGAGGAGGATACAAAGAGGCTGCAATGAGATATAGACAGGTTAAATGTGTGGACAAGGTGGCAGGTGGGGGAATGTGGGGAAGTGCAAGGCTATCCACTTTGGTCGTAAGAACAGAAAATCAGAATATTTTTTACAATGTGTGAAACTTGTAAATGTTGGTATTCAGAGGGACTTTGGTGTACTTGTACAAGGAACTCAGTTAGCTTGCAGGCACAGCAAGGAAAGGCAAGTGGCATGTTGGCCTTTATTGCAAGGGAACTAGGCTACAAGGATAAAAAAGTCTTACTGCATTGCACAGGGCTTTGGTGAGACTATTCTTGGAGTAGTGTGTGCAGTTTTAGTCTCCTTAGTTTAGGAAGGATACACTTGCATTGGAAGCAATACAGTGAAGGCTCACTAGGTTGGTACCTGGGATGAGAGGGTTGTTCTACGATGAGAAACTGAGTAAATTTAGCCTTTACCATTTGAAGAACAAGAGATGATCTCGTTGAAACATACAAGATTCTGAAGGGGCTTGACAGGGTCGACACCGAAAGGTTGTTTCCCTGAATGGGGAATCTAGAACATGAGGAAACAGTCTCAGGATAAAAGGACTAATTATTTAGGACTCAAGGCGTTGTGAATCTTTGGAATTCTCTACCCCCCCGGTTGGGGATGCTCCATCATTGAATATATTTAAGGCTGGGATCGACAGACTTTCGATCTCTTGGAATCGAGGAATAGGGGAGTTAAGGCTGAGAACTAACCATCATTGTATTGAATGGCGAAGCAGGATCGAGAGACCGAATGGTCGCCTCCTGCTCCTATTTCTTCTGTTCTAATGTGAGATTCTAAGGTGGGAGGAGGTTTGGATGGACTGAATGTTGGGCTAAATGACCTGCTTGTGTATATTCTGTGTAATTAATCAAGGAGAGCACGGCTTGAATACTTGATGTGCACTCCCAGCAGGTGAGTCTCCACAGCAGGAGTGTGAAATCACACAACTACTTCTCATATCCTTACTATACAGTCAACTACCTACAGGCCTACTTTGATAAAGGACTTCACTGAATCCAATTCAAGGCAATAAGCAAACTCTACCATATATACGCTGACCTCCTCAAAGTGCATTGGTTATAATTCAGAAGGAAATTAAGAACGTAGGTGCAGTCATACTTCAGTAAAGTCACTTTGCACACAGAATATTCATTTAGTCACTTCTTCCTGACCATATCACCATGAATAAATGTGCAAAATCCAAGTAATCATAGAATCTTAATGCACAGGGGGCAGACATTTGGTTTCATTGGCTTGTGCCGGCTCTTTGAAAGAGCTGTCCAACTATCCCCACTCATTTGCTTTTTCACATTAACCCTGTCATCCTTTTTTACCCTTCAAGTGATGTTGCTAATGTTGCATTAACAATATCAGTGGGTATGAGAATTTTCCAAATAACGCACAGAATTAAAAATCTCAAAGTTAGAATATTTACCTCTCCTTCAGGAGTGTCTGAAGGACACAGCATTCCCCATTGTGACGGCTGAAGTGATCTTGGACCACTCACTTTCCTGGTCTTTTCAAACTGAGAGGAGATCCTGGTCATCATACCCAGAGCAGCAATATAGGACAATCGAGACAACACCTGGGTCACCCCTTGACGGTCCATTTTGAATCTTTTGAGAGACCAGTTTCCCTGCAACAGACAAAACTTTGAGAACTGGGTCTTAGAGGCAATATTTCAAGATAAGGCCTCAAGTATCAGTTGGAGAGGAAGCAAGCAAAATTGTAATAAAAAAATACAATGCAATCAAACACTAAGACATCACTATCTCTAACAGTGGATAATTCCTCAGGTAATGAAGCAGTCCATATCTTTATGCAGCAAGAAACACGCAACATTAAGTCTTGCATTTCTCAGAAGCTGAGGATTCCTCCCATTCCCCCCCGCCCCACTGTGGTTGACAGGGCCCTCTACTGTGTCCGTCACATCTCCCGCACTTCTTCTCTCAACCCTTCTCCTCCCTCCCAGGGCCACGATAGGGTTCCCTTTGGGGATATTGGGAGCAGGCAGGAAAGTAGAGTTAAGGCTGAGGATTAGCCACGATCATTTGAATGACGGAGCAGGCTCGACCCAGCTTCCATAGTCAATGGATCATTTTCCGTCCTTACTGCCACCTCCAGCATGTTGCTATCACCAAATACATTTTCCCCTTTCAGCATTCCGAAGGGACCATTCCCTCCACATCTTGGTCGACTCCTCTATCACCCCACCACCCCATCCCCCTTCCCACATTAACTTTCCATGCAAATGCAGGAGATGTAACATCCGCCCTTTCACCTCCTCTCTTCTCAATGTCCAAGGCCCCAAACACTTCCTCCAAATGAAGTAGCGATTTACGAGTACTTCATTCAATTTAGTATACCGTATTCACTGTTCACATTGTGGCCGCCTCTACAATGGGAGAACAAATGCAGATTGGGTGCCCACTCTGCAGAACACCTCCTTTCAGTCCGCAAGCACGACCCCTGAACTTCCAGTGGCCTGTCATTTTAATTCTCCATCTTGCTCTGACACTGACATCTCTGTCCTCAGCCTGCTGCACTGTTCCAGTGAAGTTCAACACAAGCTCCAGGAACAGCCCCTCATCTTTCAATTAGACCCCTAACAGCCAGCTGGACTCAACACTGAGTTCAACAATTTCAGGACATAAACTTTGCTCCCCCATTTGTTTCCTTTCTTGGCATGTTTTAGTTTTTTGTTTTATTTTGCTTTCAGACAGCAGCACATCTGCTTGAGGCATATTTTTTGTTTCTGTTTTTTTTCTTGCCCCATTACCATTCCCTTTGACTCTGTAAGACCAACTCTTCTGTCATTCAATCTCTCCCGTCTTCCATCCCGCCACAGACCTTCCTTTTGTCCTTGACCCAAACCCATTACATATCTAACTTTTCCCAGTTCTGATGAAAAGTCATCGATCTGAAATGTTCACACTGTTTCTCTCTCCACAGATGCTGCCTGACCTGCTCCAGCATTTTCTGTTTCTATTATTTCAGGTTTCCAGCATCCGCAGTATTCTGCGTTTCCAGAATTTTTGGAAGTGGGTATCACTGGCAAGTCGCCATTTATTGCCTATCCTAGTTGCCTTGAGGTGGTGGTGGTGAGCAGCCTACTTTAAAAAAATTGACACAACAGAGTAACTTGTTCGGCCACTTCTGAACGCAAAACAATCAAACACTTCTAAACAAGGCTGAGAAATAAAACATAATTCAGAAACAACTGTAGACTTCACAAAAGTGCTTACTGTTGAGATGGCATTAACCATGCCATTTGTGATCTGGTCTTGCCGCATATGTTTCACGACATCAAACTGGGCTGCTCGCTGCTTGGGGATGATCTGGTCCGCAATCTTCTTCAACTCTGAATTGAACTTTTTGAACAAGTCTTCAAAGAGCAGAGAGAGAAGCTGTGGAACGGGAGAGGGAGGAATAAAGGGGGAGTTGGAGTTAAATAGGAGAGACGGATGTAGAATCCATGATAACATTCATATCAGGTTTTACTTTTGGTTTCAATAAATCTGGTAATGCTTTGGAATTAATTCATTCATCTGCAAACATCTCATCAGTGGCATTTAACATACATGAAAAACAATTACATATTTAATATAGAAATTAAGCTTCCTGAATATACCATCACTAATTAGTTTAATGTCAGGGAATTCTAATTAGGTACCTTGAGATCCCCATTTATCTTTGAAGCCTTCCGAGTGCCAAATTCTCCTTTCACACAATCTCGTTGTGAATTTAAAGACAGGAGGGCAGATTTAATTACATTATCAGAGAGGGTAGGATTAGACAATCTCCAAAGTCAACGTTTTATTCTTTTGTCGCCAGGGAAATCCCTTGCTTTCCAGGGTGCCCAGATTTTGGGACTGTTCCATATCTCTCACCAACAAAGCAAGCAGCATTAGGGACAAAAACTGACGACAAAGAATAGAGGAAATAATGAACACATTAAAAACACGGAATATTAAGGTGAAAGATTAAGCCAGAAAACTGGCAGGTTTTACAAACACCTCCACTGGCTCAAAGCCTACCAAATCTCAAGTGGTGATGGGCTTAGGGCGGTACTATGGAACTGAACTGACTGTTAGCTGCTCCACTCTTATCTACAAACCAATGCGGATTCAGATTTCTTCTCATCCCCTGTCGTGTGGAATTAAAACCCATTGTCTCCACGATTTTGAACACAGCGTTCTTTGTCTCATTACATTCCCAATATAGAAGCTATGCCTTCTTCTTTGGACCATTCATTACAGTCCTCATAAGTTAACTTTCTCAATTACTCAGGGATAAGGGAAGTTTGTGATCTAACTTCAAAACCTAGATACTTTGAAGCTAATTGCATAGACTGTCATCAGTGAAAATTATTATTTAAACAAAGATATAAATAGTAAATTCTACCAGTGTATATTGGAATGAAATATTTAGCCATCCTGCTAGATCCAGGTGAGCTACAGCTAATGAAGTTTATCAGTTTGACCAATTTATATTCACTGACGAAACAAACAATAAAACCATATCTTCTTTTCTCTGCTGTATGTACCTCACGTGGTTGAGGACAGAAAGGATGGGCGAGAGGGGTAGGACTGGCCTTCAGAAGGAACACTCTGAACCTACTGCCGGCGGGGGAGGGGGTTGTGAACAGCGGCAACTGTGGGGTGACTCTCCCCACAAGAGGAATAGCCAGGAAATTCCGAGCTATTCCTTAGTACGTGCAGCTATCCAACTGAGGCTTGCTATCATGCAGTAGGAGGCAATTTAGATCACGGGCATTGGTTTGGGGGCGGGGGGGGGGGGGGTGGTAGGAGGGTGAGCATGCATCGGGGGTGAGGAGAGGTTGGCATGGGTCAGGATTGGAGCCAGGGTGGGGATCGGGTCCTAACATGTAAGCGCAGTGGAAATTGGAATATGGTGGTGGTGTCATGGGCTCAGCCTGAGAGTGTGTCGGGTGGGGGGGGGGGGGGGGGGGGGGGGGTAGGGGGTAAGAAATATAAATAAATCGGGGTTGGAGTGTGATGAGGAGGTGCAGAGGTTTGCCTGGGGGAAGAGCAGCTTTACTATGCCACAAGGGATTTTGGATTGTGATTGCGTGGAGTAGCCTGGATTGTGTGTGTCTACCAGGTCATGATGTAGGATATTTGTGCAGTGAGTGTATAAGGTGGACAAGTTACACCTTAGCAGGACCGGCACCAATGTCCTCGCAGGGAGATTTGCTAGTGCTGTTGGGAAGGGTTTAAGCTAGCTTGGGATGGAAACTCGAGAGGGAATTCAGATTGGAAAGAAACAAAGCTGATAATGGTAGGACGAAAAGTAATGAGTAAAATTGGAAGCCAGTGGAAACAAAGGCCAGCATTAAATAGGGTCAAAAAATGGAAAAATTTAAAAAGGCAAAATTAAAGGCACTCTATCGGAATGAACTCAGCATTCGCAATAAGGTAGAAGAACTGACAGCAGAAATAGTGAACGGCTATAATCGAATTGCCATTATGAAGATATGGCTGCAGGGTGAGCAAGACTGGGAACTGAATAGTCAAAGATACTGAACATTTAGGTAGGACAGGCAAAAAGGAAAAGAAGGTGGGGTAACACTGTTAATAAAGGATGAGGTCAGTACATTAGTGAGAAAGGAGCTTAGATTGGAAGATCAAGATGTAGAATCAGTTTGGGTGGAGCTAAGAAACAGCAAGGAACAGCAAACATTAGTAGGAGTTGTTTATTGGCCACTAAACAGTAGTGGCAACATAGGGCATGGGATAAATCAGGAAATTAGGGGTGCATGTAACAAGGGGACTTCAATTTACATATAGACTTGGTGAACTTAATTAGCACTAAGATAAAAGCTTTTTACTTAGTTCTGTTGAAGTCATACGGACTTGAAACGTTAACTGTGTTCCTCTCCGCAGATGCTGCCAGACCTGCTGAGTGTTTCCAGGTATTTTTATTTTTGTTTTTAATTAGCACTAACACTGTGAAGGGTGAATTCCTGGAATGTATACGAGATGGTATTCTAGAACAGTAGGTTGAGGAACAGGCTATTTTCGATCCAGTATTATGTAATGAGAAAGGACTAATTAATAATCCCATTGTAAAGGAGCCTTTGGGGAAGTGTGACCAAAATATGATAGAATTTTACATTAAGTTTGAAAGTGGTGTAGCTTAATCTGAAACTAGGGTCTTAAATCTAAACAAAGGAAACTACGAAAGTATGAGGGATCAACTAAAAAGTATGGTGGTAGACAGGCAATGACTAGCATTTAAAGAATTAACACAGGGTTCACAACTAATATACATTCCTTTAAGGAACAAAAACCCATCAGGAAAAATGATGCACCTGTGACTAACGAGTAAAGTTAAAGACTGTATTAGATCAAAGGAAGAGGCTTATAAAGTTGCCAAAAAACTGATGAGAAACATGAAAACGGACTGTAAAAGCTTCTACAGGTATGTAAAAAGGAAAAGATTAGCAAAGGCAAGTGTGGATCCATTACAGGCAGAGGCAGGAGAATTTATAATGGGGAATGAGGAAATGGCAGAGAAACTGAACAAATACTTGGTGTCTGTCTTCACGGAGGAAGATACAAAAAACCTCCCAGAGATACCAGAGAACCGAGAATGAGGAACTGAAAGAAATTAGTAATGATGAAAAAAAATCTATTACTAGAGAAATTAATGGGACTGAAAGTTGATAAATCTCCTGGACTTTATGATTTACATCCCAAAGTGCTGAAAGAGGTGGCTGTAGAGAAGGTGGATGTATTGGTGGTCATCTTCCAAAATTCTATAAATTCTTGAATGGTTCCTACAAATTGGGAGGTCACAAATGAAACCCCACTATTTAAGAAAGGAGGGAGAGAGAAAACAGGGAGCCACAGATCTGTTAGCCTGACATTAGTAATAGGGAAAATACTAGAATCTATTATAAAGGGTGTGACAACAGGACACCTCGAAAGTAAAGGTAGGATTGGGCTAAGTTAACATGGATTTATGAAAGGGAAATCATGTTTGACAAACCCATTGGAGCTTTTTGAGGATGTAACTGGCAGAATAGATAAGGAGTACCAGTGGGTGTGGCGTATTTGGATTTTCAGAAGGCTTTCGATAAGGTCCTGCATAAGAGGTCAGTAAACAAAATTAGAGCACGGGATTGAGGGAAATATAGTGGCATGGATTGAGAATTGGTTAACACACAAAAAATAGAGAATAGGAATAAATAGGTCAGTCTCAGGCTGGCAGGCTGTGACTAGTGGGGCATTGTAAGGATCAGTGCTTCTGTTCCCAGCTATTCGCAATCTATATCAATAATTTATGTGGGGAGCAAATGTAATATTTCCAAGATTGATAATAACATAAAACTAGGTGAGAAAGTGAGTTGTGAGGGGGATGCTAAGAGGCTTCGAGGGGATTTAGTAAGGCTATGTGGGCAAGAGCATGCATGGTGTTGGGGGTAGTATATTAGCATGGATAGAGGACTGGCTTACTAATAAAAGACAGAGTTAGAATAAGGGGCGCATTTTCAGGATGGCAGCCTGTAACTAGTGGAGTGTCACAGGGATCAGTGCTGGGGCCACAATTATTTACAATATATATATTAATGATTTGGATGAGGGAAATGAATATACCATCGCCAAGTTTGTGGATGGCAAAAACAGATGGGAAGGCAAGTGGTGAGGATGACACAAAGAGTCTACAGAGGGATTTGGACAGGTTAAGTGAATGGGCAAAAACTTGGCAGATGGAATACAATGTGGGAAAATGTGAGGATATGCACTTTGGCAGGAAGAATAGAGAAGCTGAATATTATTTAAATGGAGAAAGACTGAAAAAAGCTGCAGCACAGAGGGATTTGGGGGGTCCTCGGGCATGAATCCCAAAAAGCTAACATACAAGTTCAACAGGTAATAAGGAAGGCAAATGGAATGTTGGTGTTTATTTCAAAGGGAATGGAGTATAAAAATAAGGAAGTCTCGCTAAAACTATACAAGATACTAATTAGACCGCACATAGAATATTGTGAACAATCTTGGTCCCCTTATCTGAGGAAAGATTGGCATTGCAGATAATCCAAAGAAGGTTCACTAGATTAATCCCGGGTATGGAGGGATTTTCTTATGAGGAGAGGTTGAGTAGGTTGGACCTGTACTCATTGGAGTTTAGGTGACCTTATTGACACACATAAGATTCTTAGGGGGCTTGAAAGGGAAGGTTGTTTTCCATTGTGGGAGAGTCTAGGGCCAGAGGGTATAATCTCAGAGTAAGGGGTCACTCATTTAAAACAGAGATGAGAGGGAATTTCTTCTCTCAGAGAGTAGTTAGTGTGTGGAATTCTTAACCACAGAGGGCTGTAGAGACTTGGTCATTAAGTATATCCAAGGCTGAGATAGGCAGGTTTTTAATCAGTAAGTGAATCAAAGGTCATGGGGAAAAGGCAGGAAAGTGGAGTTGAAGATCATCAGATCAGCCATAATCTCATTGAATGGCAGAGCAGACTCAATGGGCTGAATGGCCTATTTCTGCTCCTACGTCTTATGGTCTAATGGTGGAAAAATGTGAAGTTATCCACTTTGGCAGTAAAAACAGAAATGCAGAACATTTCTTAAATGGTGAGAGATTGGGAAGTGTTGATGTCCAAAGGAGTCTCCAGACACTTGTTCATAAGTCACTGAAAGCTAACAGGCAGATGCAGCAGCAATTAGGAAGGCTAATGGTTTGTTGGCCTTTATTGCAAGAGGATTTGAGTACAGGACTAAAGATGTCTTGCTGAAATTGTATAGAGCCAAGGTGAGACCACCCCTAGAGCAGTGTGTACAGTTTTGGTCTTCTTACCTAAAGAAGGATTTACTTGCCACAGAGGGAAAAAGTCCACTAGACTGATTTGTGGGTTGGTGCAATTTTCTTACAAAGAGAGATTGAGGCGACTGGGCCTGAATCCCTTAGAGTTCAGAAGAATGAGAGGTGATCTCATTAAAACAAAACATTTTTAGGGCTTGACAGGTAGATGCAGGAAGGCTGTTTCCCCTGGCTGGGGCTCAAGAACCAGGGGCCACTGTCTCAGAATAAGGGGTAGGCCATTTAGGACTGAGATGAAGAGGAATTTCTTCACTCAAGGGATGGTGAATCATTGGAATTCTCTATACCAGAGAGTGGTGGAAGCTCAGTCATTAAGTATATTCAAGACAGAGATTGATAGATTTCTAGATACTAAACACATGAAATGACAGGGGGATTACGCAGGTTAAGAGGTAGAAGATCAACCATGATCTAGCTGAATGGCAGAGCAGGATTGAGGCGCCAAATGGCCTACTCCTTCTCCTACTTCCTATGAGCCAAAAAAGTACTCTTTTCCCCTGCCTCGCACAGAATTTACAGTGCAGAAACAGCACAAAATTAGAGCACATGGGATTGGGAGGGAATATACTGGGAATTGGCTAGTGCACAGAAAACAGGTCCATGCCAGTATGCTGAGGAAAATAGGAGCAAATTTACTAATACTAGACAACAGGATTCTTACTCCTTATCTCAATCCAAGGCCGTCAAGTAAAACTGACCTGGTGTAAGATCGGTGAAGTACAGCAAAAAGCTATCTCTACACTTTCTCAACATAGCTCAAACCCAACTTCAGGAACAAGCGTGACATTTTCGCCTCTTACGCTGAATGGCTAGTAAGTGGGGCTGTCAACTTACACACAGCATCAGGACATTGAGCTGTATATGCCCTTGTGAATCACTTTGGGATGGGCTGAAACACAGGATTCAAAGGAAATGGTTGCTTTACAAATGACCACACGAGGGGAAGAGAAAAGGGAGGTGGAAGAAACATGAGGCACCAAACTCACCTGTCCAGCCAACTCCAGACGCTTGTTGCCGTAATAATCTCGGTCATCCACTTTGTTTGCTCCTTGGGCTAGAATCACCCTGCGTACCATGACGGCTGTGTAGATGCACTTTGCACGGAAGTTGAATTCTTTGACCTACGGAGGAAGAACAAGCCTCCATTTATATAGCATCCTGTGGATGTTTTAAAGTGCTTAGAACAAAAGAGTTACTTCTGAAGTGCACCCCTCATTTGAAAATAATTGTGGACATCAAGGGGCCACAAATGCAGATGAGATGAATTATGAGTTTGAAGCATACAGCACAGAATACGGCCATTCAGCCCATCATAAAGCAGCTACCAATTAGTCCTACTCCTCTCTCTGCTCTTTTCCCCACAGCACTGCAATGTTCTCCCCTTGATGCATTTATCCAGTTTCCTCTTAAAAACTAATAAACCTGCTTCCACTACCCTCTCAGAGAGAGCACTCCAGACCATACCTTGCTGCGTAAAAATAAATTCTCATTACCCCAGTCTGATTCTCTAACCAATTTCCTTAAATTTGTGTCCTCTGATTACTGACCCATCCATCATGAAGTCAATTTCTCCCTATGTACTCTACCAAAACCCATGTTTTTAATTACGGGCAGAATGTTGATCAGGATGAAGGAATGTGCTCTCCTGCTTTGGTAACTGAGCGCCACTCAATAATGCCAATCTGCACCAAAGATCTTCATTGCAATGATCAGTGACAGTAAAATAATGCAGAGCTGCCTAGACAAGCAATAGTAATATTTTCACAAATTATAGAGGAATGGTCTGACCAGTGAAAATATTTATCATGATTAATAATAATCTGTGTACAATGCAAGAAGGAGGGGGTCATAGGGACGATTTTCTTTGCCCCTAAAGTTATATGCACCCTTCGCCCCCTGAAATGTCACTGTGTGAAAACATAAACACTCAGTTTATTATACAGTCTGCTCGCCATCAAAAGTCCTGGTTAAGTTCTGATGCATTTGCAGCTCCATGCACACTTCAGACAGCATGCATGATTCATATTACTAGTTTGAAATTACTGCCAACATAAATTTTTTTTTAACGTAGAACCTGGGGATGAATTTTAGAATTTTTTGGTGGGGGGGAGGGGGGTGGGGGGGTGTTTGGGGGTGTGATGTGGCCAGTTCTTTTTGATTGCATGAGCTCTTTAATTATTTTTTGTACGGCCAATTTACACGCAGCAATTTAAAGGGGCTGACTTGCGCATGGGCAGTGGGGGGATAGTGTGGCTGCTGCACAGCTGGGCACCCTTGAGGAAACACGGGTCTGAACTCAACTTTAAATGGGCTAAAATTTGAGATTCTCCAGCAAAAAAAAATGCTGACAGTGAAAGCTTTACTAAGCAATGGATTTTAAACAACCTATTCCCAGGGTTTTATTTAGAGAAGTGGCAATAGCTCTTCCTAGACAAAATCAATACAAAGCCCCTCTCAGATGGTCATTAGTTTGAGAATGCTCTTTCCCAGAAAGCAAAGGAGGCTGAGTCATTGAATTTATTCACAGCAGAGCTAGAAACACTTTTGATAGATAAGAGAGTCACGGGTTATGGGGGGGCAGACGACAAAATGGAGTTGAGACCACAACCAGATCCGACATGATCTTATTGAACAGCACAGCAAGCTTGAAGGGCTGAATGGCATATTCCTGCTCCTAAGTCCTAGGTTCCTATATACGGCTAAGCCGTATGAAACAACAATTTGCAGCAAAATGTCCCAAGAGGTTTCAAAGGAGTTTGAGCAAACAAAATTTTGACCCAAAGCCACATAAAGGTTCAGCTGACCAAAAGCTTGTTCAAAAAGGTAGATTTAAGAAGTCACTTAAAGGAGGAGAGAGGTCAAGGGGTTTTGAGAGGGAATTCCACAGCTTAGGGCCCAGCCGGTTGATATTATGGTAACCAATGGTGCAGCAGTGAAAATCAGGAACATGAAAGAAGCCAGAATTGGAGGTGCACAGAGATCTCGGAGGTCTGCAAGGCTACAGGAAATTGTAGGTAGGGGGTGAGGCCATGGAGCTCCTTTGAACAGGAGCAGGAGAATAGTAAAATCAAGGCATTATCAGACCTTGAGCCAGCACAGGTCAACGAGATGATGGGTGAAGAGGACTTGGTGCGAGTTAGTTCATGGACAGCAGAATTTTAGATTAATTCATGCTTACAGAGGGCAGGAGGTGGGAGGTTGGCCAGGTGAGCTTTGGAATAATCAAATTTAAAGGAAACAAAGGCATGGATGAAGATATCAGTAGGTGAACCAAAATCAATTTCTGATCTGCACTACCAACCTCTAGAGAAATGGTTCTGTACTGCAGTTGTCTTGTACTGTCCTGGAACTACAACAAGGGGCATCAACAAACAGCTGGGTGCCTGACTCTTTCCCCAGGCAGGTCCTCATCAACAAATGGAATTCAGGGACATTAGAAATGCACCAAGGGAATACTATGGGAATAGGAGGGCTGGATGGGCTCAAAAGTCTTAACCAGGCTGAAACTGTTTACCACGTTACTATATATACACCTTAGGAAATGTCATTAAACAGTGATAAAGGAGAAGGCGGGCATATCATGAATTAAGATGCGGCCGACCTCATCAAGTCTAAGTCTTTTCAAAGGGGCCAAAAAAGTTATTGCTTTATTCATGTTGTAATGGAAAGTGCAGGGACCATTTTAATTGGTTAACTGGAATCTGCTGCCGATTGGTAGTAGAATGGGTAACTATGGGAACATTTGCCACTTTGCAGAATTGCCCACAATGTGTAAGGAAACAGCTTCAGTACCTGAATCATCGTAGCAGCTTTGTTTCACTCATACAGGGAAATAAAATAGCCCAATAAAAAGAGAGCATGTGCTGACTGTTGTAACCATGTATAATAGAGAGATTGAAATAGAGACATATATTTTGCTCAGAGGGTACGTCACAAGAGACTTGTAAAAGTGAAAGCTGGAGATTAAGATAGTGCTGTCAAACTGGCTGAATGAAAGAAAGAGTATTATCACACTCCTTGGATATTAGAGGATTTATCAAGTTTAAACTGCAAACAGAAATAATGCTAGTTATTTGGCCCACTTGTTTTTTTTTAATAAACTTGCTAAATTTAGCTTTTCTATTAAATAAATGTAATGGGGTCCAAACTACTTTTGACATTAGCTTCTTCTGAAAATTAACAAGCAGAAGATTGAACTTTATTCTTAATATAAATGCACCTTAAATAGAAGATTACTAATGATAAAGAGAAGAGAGGAAACTTTAATGCCAGAAATCTGAAACCAAAACTGAAAATTCTGAAAACACAGGCAACAAATGTCAGGTGAACATTTCAGGTGTCATCTCTTCATCAAACTTCATCCAATCTAACAAAAGGACCTCATGCAGCATCTGAAAAGGTGTGGGGTCAGGACCAGATAATGTTTAAGCATCCGTCCTTTGTCAGAACCATAAAAAAGGCTTGCGTTTATATAGTGCCTTTCATGACCACCAGCTGTCTCAAAGCGCTTTGCACACAGCCACTTAATTAATTCTGAAGTGTAGTCACTGTTGTAGTGTAAGAAACTTGAGGGCAATTTGCACACAGCAAGCTCCCAAGAGTACAGGAATTAGAACAGGAATAGCCATTAGGCCCCTCAAGCCTGCTCTATCACTCAATAAATTCATGGCTGATCTGACTGTGGTCTCAACTCCACTTTCCTGTCCATTGTCCATAACCTTTACTCCCTTGGCCAACAAAAATCTAACCAGCTCAGCCTTGAATATATCCAATGACCCAGCAAAAAAGCAACATGAAATTGACTAGATCATCTGTTTCTTGATATTGCTTGAGGGGTCAATATTGACTGGAGTAACTCCCCTGATCTTCTTCAAAATAGTGCCATGGGATCTTTGATATCCACCCGAGAGGGTAGACAGGGCCTCCTTAACATCATATCTGAAAGATGGCACCTCCGACGGTGCAACACTCCCTCAGTACTGCACTGGAGTGCCAGTTTTGATTTTTGTGCTCAAGTCCTAGAGAGGGACTTGAATCCAGAATCTTCAAGAGATGAGTGTACCACCATCTGAGCCATGGCAGTAGGGTCTCCATCTGAAAATGAGCCCACCTGCTGTGTAACTCCAGCACTGTCTGTTTTTATTTCAATCTGAATATAGGCGCTGGTAGGTTTGCTCCAGTTGCCACCACCTAGACCGTCCACACTAACCACAGGCACAGCCTATGTTGGGAGAACGAGACTATCCATTTACCATCACCGCAGGAGTCGATTACTAAAGGTGCTGCTTACAACACATTAATCGCAGCAAAGAAAAAAAAAGCCACTTTGCATTTTCTAAAATTACAGATACTCTTCATTCGGGACGTGATTGATCCAATTTCACGCTCAAGGCTGCTTTCGTGCAAGATAGTTAATAGGAACGGACCGAAAGCCAAGCTTAATATTGTGCCACAGAGAAGAAAGGAAACCCACATGACAGCAGTGTCCTGGATCTGACAGAGGATCTCTGCTGTATTGTTTCAGCAGCTTAATCATTTGCAATCTCCGCCCTGCGCCTGTGTACAAAATCCAGCCAACAGTTCACACACAATCCTCTGGAGAGGTTCTAGGGGGTTAATGTTCCTTTCTTAGAATCTATGACATAGAACGTCCAGCATAGAATAAGGCCATTCAGCCCAACTGGTCTATCAGCATGTCTTTATTCTGCTCTATCCTCTCATTGAACCTCATCAGCGGATCCTTCTATTCCTTTCTCCCTCAAGTATTCACCTAGCTGCCCCTTAGATGCATCCATGCTACTTGCCCCTAACCACTCCACGTGGTCGCAAGTTCCACTTTCTAACCAGTCTGAGTAAAGAAGTTTCGCTGAGTTTCCTATTATAGTATCATAGCATGGCTATAGCACAGGAGGTCATTCAGCCCATTGTATCCATGCTGGCTCTCTGCAAGATCAACTCACCTAGTCCCCCTCCCTCAACCTTGCTCTATAGCCCTGGAAATCATTTCTCTTCAGAAAATGATCCAATTCCCTTTTGAAAGCCACAAATGAACCTGCCTCCACCACAAATTCAGCAGTGCATTCCAGATCCTTAAATGCTTACTGCGTAAAAATTACTTTACTCATGTTGTATTTGGGCCTTTGGCTAATCACCTTAAATTGGTATCCTATAGTTCTTGATCTTTCCACCTATGGGAACAGCCTCTCCATATTCTACTGTGCCCTCATGATTTTGAATACCTTTATCAAATCCCTTTCCTCGGTCTCAGGAGAATGGGAGTTATTTTTACTTATTTAGCTTATATTTATGGCCCTGAGTTTTCATCTCCCCTACAATTGGGCACATCTTCTCTATGTCTACCCAATCAAATCCTTCTGCTATTTTAAACCCTCTATTAGGTCACCCCTCAGCCTCTCTTTTCTCAAGAAAACAACCCAACCTGTACAAGCTTTCCCGATAGACATAACCCCTCAATTCTGGTAAAACTTTTTTGCACCCTCACCAATGCTCGGATGGTTTTTCAGTTTACTATGGAGGGCAGGTAAACACGTAAACAGCAAGTCACCCGCTCTAAGTACTGTGGATTGTATAAGCAAATACCAGCACTGCACAACCAGCCCTCTCCAGCTTGGCACAATGCTTACAGGGACGTGGGTAAGTACAGTCGATGCAAGCAGCTCCCGAGCCTCTTCCATCTTGGTTTTCTTCGGTCCTCCCCACATTCTTTGCCTGCGCACTTTATTCCCAATATACTTCAATGCCTGCAAGACAGAGGGAAGGAGCTGAGCCATGCTGAATGAAATCATATTTCACAATGGCACCGCTAGATGAACGAGGCATGAGAAAAAAAATAATAAAAACAAAAAGATAAAAACAAAAAACTGCGGATGCTGGAAATCCAAAACAAAAACAGAAATACCTGGAAAAACTCAGCAGGTCTGGCAGCATCGGCGGAGAAGAGAAGAGTTGACGTTTCGAGTCCTCATGACCCTTCAACGGAATTGATTCTGTTGAAGGGTCATGAGGACTCGAAACGTCAACTCTTTTCTTCTCCGTCGATGCTGCCAGACCTGCTGAGTTTTTCGAGGCATGAGAAATATCTCACTATTAACAATGCTTAAGTTAAAAGCAACCCTTTCACTTACTGAATTTTAACATCAAGGTATCTTCATTTTACATTTCCAAGGCAAACTGACTTTGAACTATAGTATTGTGGCACATTACAAGATTCCAGGATTGGTTTTGCTCACTCTTGTTAAATCATTGTTAAAATATTTAAGCAGCAAAAAAAAAAGGACCACGCACTTTTGCACTAGGACTTTATTGAGGTCCAGGAATCGATGTTTTCACTGTGTTTAGACAGCTGGTTATAAGATCAGGCATGCGAGGGCTGCGTTTAAACATACACATCGAAGGGGCTGGGGTTTATTTCTGTAAAAGGCACACCTGCATCTGGGTGAAGATCTGGGCTTTCTGACACTCTTCCAGGCTTGGAGCGAAGGCAGACATCACGGGGTCCTCCGTACCAATCATTTGTACAATCTCTTGATCGCTCTCTACCCCCATAGCCTACAATAGGGGTGACAGACACCAGCAATATTAGCATTTTTCAGTCGGAACAGTAACATTTGCTTATGGTAATGAGGTATTGTTGGTCGCATGAATTCAAAGCAAGGATTGGTGTTACTCCCACACTCCGTGCCATCTGGCTTTGGCGAGGAAGCTCTATTAGACTCAGTACTGACTGCCTTTAAGGTATCCACAAATAAATAAGGGTGCATGTGTAGTTTATGAGAGGTCTCATATCCACTGTTCAGAAATCCTCATTTCAGTCTAGGCCATTAAAATAAAATCTTCTGTAGAAAGTTAAGAATAAAACAAGAATAAAAAGGCACAAATCACCTATGACTGAATTGAAAACACTTCTGTCACAGGATTTCAGCACCAAAATGTAAAATATTTTTCAAGATGATGAGAGGTTTTGACAATGTAGAGAGAGAAAAAAATACTCTCCCAGACCTCTGGGTCAATAACTAGATCATTGATATAAATCACTGGCGAAATACCTGGAGGGGAGATGAGGAGAATATTCTTACTCAGAGTTCTTGGGGCCACGAAGGCTCTATCTGAAAAGGTGTTGGAAGCTGATTACATAAATAGTTTTAAAAGGGAGTTGGACAGGTACTCGAGGACGACACACTTACAGGATTACGGACAAAAAAAAAATCAGGAAATGGGAGTAAGCTGGACTCCTTTTTTCAAAAGCCAGCACAAGTACAGCAGGTTGAATGGCCTCCTTCTGTGCTGTAAGTTACGATGATTCAATAAAGACCACCGTCTACTAGACTGTTCCGTTGGCTTTATTCCTCAATTCTATGCATTATTATAAGAATGAAGTGATTTATCCTAACATTTCTCCAAGCAGGTGGAGCAGTCCAGCACCAAGCATTACTTCACAAGCTGCCTGATTATGAAAACCAGGAACAAACAATTTGGAAAGCTGAAATCTAATTGCACTTTCTAAACTGGGGTGCATTTCCATTGTATGAATTCACACTAAACTAGTTTGAGTGCTAGCCAATTTTCCAGTTATTCAATGGGACACACCCCATATACTTTAATTTACTAAATTCTCTAAATGTTTAATAATGAGGTGAAAATCAGGTCTGAGCAACCAGTGTCCCTTCTACTCAGCCGCTTATTTCAATCACTAAGTGCCTGACCAACAAACTGATCATGACCAGCAATAAGTTGTACTTATCCTCAATTTACCTGTGTGAAGTTCCACAACACACACCGAAAGCTCAAAGGGAATATAAGACTTGATTTGGATATTCTCCAGTATAGATCGATTGGGTGAACTGATTGAGGATTTAAAGTGATGAAAGGATCTGATAGAGTAGATGAGGTGATTCTTCACACAAAAGGCAGGGGAAATCTGGAACTCGCTACCCCAGAAAGCTGTAGAGACTGGAGCCCAATTAAAATTTTGAAGACACAGCAATAAGACTTTCGTTGGGTGAGAATATCAAGGGATATGGGGCAAAGGTGTAGATAAGATGCAGATCAACCACAATCAAATTAAACGGCGGACCGGATTATAATGGCCTCTTCCTGTTACATATGAACAAGCAGCAGGAGTAGGCCATTCAGCCCCTCAAGTCTGCTCTGCCATTTAATAAGATCATGGCTGATCTAATAGTAACCTCAAATCTGCATCCTGCCTACCCCCAATAACCTATCACCCCCGTGCTTAGCAAGAATCTATCCACCTCTGCCTTAAATATATGCAAAGACTCTGCTTCCACTGCCTTTTCAGGAAGAGAGTTCCAAAGACTCACAACTCAAAGAAATTCACCTCATTTCTACTTTAAAGGGGCGACCCTTTTTTTTAAACAGTGACCTCTCGTTCTAGTTTCTCCCACAAGAGGAAACATCCTCTCCACATCCCCCCTGTCAAGACCCCTCAGGGTCTTGTACGTTTCAATCAAGTCACCTCTCATTCCTCTAAACTCCAGCGGGTATAAGCCTAGCCTGTCCAACCTTCCCTCATAAGACAATCGTTCCAGTGGAGGGGCTGGATACCATTAGCTTAAAGTGCACCTCCCAACAACAGATCACGGAGTAGCACAAATAATATTTAAAGTCTTGTGGAATGCTGGCCTTTATCAAAAGAGGGTTGGAATACAAAGATGGGGAGGTTATGCTTCAGCTTAACAGAGTCTTAGTCAGACCACATCCTTTTGTTCAGTTTGGCACCTCACCTCAAGAAGGATATATTGGCCTTGGGAGGGGGTGAAGCGGACATTCACCAGAATGATACCAGGACTAAAGGGCTTAATTTTTAAAAATTATTTGTTCATGAGATGTGGTCTTCACTGCCTGGACCAGCATTTATTGCCCATTCCTAATTGCCCTCGAGGTGGTGGTAGCGAGCTGCTTTCTTGAATCGCTGCGCTCCACGTGGTGTAGTTACACCCACAGCGCTGTTAGTGAGGGTGTTCCAGGGTTTTGGCCCAATGACAGTGAAGGAACGATGATATATTTCCAAGTCAGGAGGGTGAGTGGTTTGGAGGGGAAATTCCAGTGATGGTGTTCCCATGTGTTTGCTGTCCTTGCCCTTCTAAGTGGTAGTGGTCATGGGTTTGGAAGGTGCTGCCTAAGGTGGTTTGGTGAGTTCCTCCAGTGCATCTTGTAGATGGTACACACTGCTGCTACTGTGCGTCAGTGGTGCAGGGAGTGAATGTTTGTGGATGGGGTGCCAATCAAGCAGGGCTGCTTCGTCCTGGATGGTGTCGAGTTTCTTGAGTATTCTCGGAGCTGCACTCATCCAGGCAAGTGGAGGGTATTCTATCATACTCCTGACTTGTGCCTCGTAGATAGTGGACAGGCTTTGGGGAGTCAGGGTGAGTTACTCGTCACAGGATTCCTCGTCTCCGACCTGCTTTTGTAGCCACAGTATTAATATGGCTAGTCATATGAACATACGAATTAGGAGGAGTAGGCCAGTCAGCCCCTCGAGCCTGCTCGCCATTCAATAAGATCATGGCTGATCTAAATGTAACCTCAACCCCACATTCCTGCCTACCCCCGATAACCTTTCACCCCCTTGTTAATCAAGAATATATCTAGTTCTGCCTTAAAAATATTCAAAGGCTCCGCTTCTACCGCCTTTTGAGGAAGAGAGATCCAAAGACTCTCAACCCTCAGAGAAAAAAATTCTCCTCATCTCTGTCTTAAATGAGCGACCCCTTATTTTTAAACAGTGACCCCTAGCTCTAGATTCTCCCACAAGAGGAAACATCTTCTCCATGTCCGCCCTGTCAAGACCTCTCAGGATCTTAAAAGGTTTCAACCAAGTCGCCTCTTACTCTCCTAAACTCCAGCGGATACAAACCCAGCCTGTACAACCTTTCCTCATAAGGCAACTGTTCCAATGGATGGGCTGGGTACCATTAGCAGTCCAGTTCAGTTTCTGGTCAACAGTAACCCCCAGGATGTTGATAGTGAAGGATTCAGTGATGGTAACGCCATTGAATGTCAAGGGGCAATAGTTATATTCTCTCTTGTTGGAGATGGTCATTGCCCGGTACATGTGGAGCGGAAATGTTACTTGCCACTTGTCAGTCCAAGCCTAGATATTGTCCAGGTCTTGCTGCATTTGGACATGGATTGCCTCAGTATCTGAGTTACGAATGTGAGCAATCATCAGCGAACATCCCCACTTCTGACCTTATGATGGAAAAAAGGTCATTGGTGAAGCAGCTGAAGATAGTTGGGCCTAGGACACTACTCTGAGGAACTCCAGCAGTGATGTCCTGGAGCTGAGATGATTGACTGCCAACAACCACAATCATCTTCCTTTGTGCGAGGTATGACTCCAACTAGCGGAGAGTTTTCCCTTGATTCCCATTCACCCCAGCTTTGCTAGGGATCCTTGATACCACACTCGGTCAAATGCGGCCTTTATGTCAAGAGCAGTCATTCTCACCTCACCTCAGGAGTTCAGCTCTTTTGTCCATGTTTGAAAAAAACTGTAATCAGGTCAGGAGCCAAGTTTTTTTTTCATTCATTCATGGGATGTGAGCTTCACTGGCTGGGCCAGCATTTATTGTCCATCGCTAATTGCCCTTGAGAAGGTGGTGGTGAGCTGCTTTCTTGAACCACTGCAGTCCATGTGGTGTAGATAGACTCAGATCTGTTAGGGAGGGAGTTCTAGGATTTTGACCTAGCGACAGTGAAGGAATGGCGATATATTTCCAAGTCAGGATGATGATTGATTTGTAGGGGAACTTCTAGGTGGAGGTGTTCCCATCTATCGACTGCCCTTGTGCTTCTAGATGGTAGTGGTCGTGGGTTTGGAGTGGCCTTGGCGGAACCCAAACTGGGCATCGGTGAGCAGGTTATTGCTAAGCGAGTGCCGCTTGTTAGCACTATTGATGACCCCTTCCATTACTTAACTGATGGCGGAGAGTAGACTGATGGGGCGGTAATTGGCCGGGTTAGGTTTGACCTGCTTTTTGTGTAAAGGGCATACCTGGTCAATTTTCCACATTGCCGTGTAGATGGCAGTGTTGTACTGGAACAGCTTGGCTAGGGGTGCAGCAAGTTCTGAAGTACAAGTCTTCAGTACTGTTGCTGGAATATTGTCAGGGCCCATAACCTTTCACTATCCAGTGCCTTCAGCCATTTCTTGATATCAAGTGGAGCGAATTGAATTGGCTGAAGACTGGCATCTGTGATGCTGGGTACCTCCGGAGGAGAAATCACAAGAACGCTAGAAATAGGAGTAGGCCATTTGGCTCCTCGAGCCTGCTCAGCTGCTCAATAAGATCGTGGTTGATCTGATTATGACCTTTCCAGTTTCCTGCCTCCCTCGATCAATAATCTGTCTAACTCAGCCTCAAATATATTCAGTGACCCAGCAACCACTGCTCTCTGGAGAAGAGAATTCGAGAGGTTAATGACCTTCAGAGAAGAAATGCCTCTTCATCTCCATCTTGAAAGGGAAATCCCCTTATTTTTAAACTATGCCACCCCTAGTTTTAGACTCCTCCCAGGGAGACATCCTTTCACCATCTATCCTGTTAAACACCCTCAGAATCTTTTATATTTCAATAAGATCACCTCTCATTCTTCTAAACGCCAATGAGTATAGGCCCAACCTGCTCAATCTTTCCTCATAAGATAAGTTCATTCCGTGAATCAGCCGCGTTTGCATAAACCTGGTTATATTTTTTCTGAATATAGGAGGTTGAGTCGTGATTTAATGGAAATGCTTAAAATGTTAAAAGGGCTCAAACGGGTAGATATGAAATGTTTTCCTCTAGTGGGGGAATCCAGAACAGGGAACTCAATTTTAAAATCAGAGCTTTAAAATTAAACATCTTTGGGTGTTTCATTAGTTTAAAGCATTATTTAAAAGCAAGTTGTTGCTGTAGAGCTTGGTCACTTAAGTGTACGATTTCACACAATGGCTCGTGGGAGCTTGGAACTCTGTCCCCCAAAGGGCTGTGGATGCTGGGTGCCAAGTGGAGCTTTCAAGAGCGAGATCTCATCGACCCAGACAGAAGGAGGCCATTCGGCCCATCGTGTCCACGCTGATCAACGAAAAATCTGACTACACTAATCCCATCGACAGACCTTTGTTAGGAAAGGGGATTTAAGGGAACATGGATCAAAGGTGGAGAAACGGAAATTGAGGTACAGATCAGCCATGACCCAACAGAACAGGTTTGAGGCTCTGAGTGGCCTACTCCTGCTCCTTCGGGCATTTCCCAGTAGCTGATTGTGAAACAGCACTATTACCTCCCAACATCAAGTCATAGAGTATCACTGACACCAATCCGGGAGAAGACTGGAATCGAGTCCATGCCGGCTGAAGGGTACAGCTCAAAATGTTTACCGCACAGGTAAAGCTGGACAAAAATGTGGAAAACACATTTAACAAATCTGAATGCCCACAAGCAATTAGGAAGGCAAATGTTGGCCTTTATTGCAAGGGAATTGAAGTACAGGAATAGGGAAGTCTTGCTCCAATTGTACAGAGCTTTGGTGACGCCACATCTGGAACACTCTGTGCAGTTTTGGTCTTCGCATTTAAGGAAGGATATATTTGCACTGGAGGTGGTGCAGCAAAGGTTCTCTAGATTGGTACCTGGGATGAGAAGGTTGTCCTATGATGAGATGATGAGTAAATTGGGCCTACGCTCCCTGGAGTTTAGAAGAATGAGAGGTAATCTCAGCGAAACATTCAAGATTCTGAAGGGGCTTGACAGGACAGACACAGAGGTCGTTTCCCTTGGTCAGGGAGCCTAGAACAGGGCTGCAGTCTCAGGATAAGGGGCCGATTATTTAGGACTGAGATGAGGAGACATTTCTTCACTCAAATTTTTGTGAATCTTTGGAATTCATTACCCCAGAGGGTGGTGGATGCTCCATTGTTGAATATACTTAAGGTTGAGGTAGGACAGATTTTTGGTCTCTCAGGGAATCAAGGTTATATGGGGAGCTAGCGGGAAAGTGGAATTGAAGCCAAAGGTCAGCTATGATATTGAGTGGCAGAGCAGGCTCGAAGGGCGTATGGTCTACTCCTGCTCCTACTTATGTCAAAACAGCTAGACTTCAAAATCTACTTCAGCGGATCTACAGCGAGCTTGAGGAAATAATGATTCATTTTATTTTCTGCAGCAACTTGCGGATCAAAAATGTAATTAAATTTAACTGAGACACTGCTTTATGAAGTGTACTTGATAACTGTCCATTTAACACATTGCAGTGCCAAGTATGAACTATTTTACATCTTCTCACCTAGTGCCAGGCTGTTTAGCAATAACAAGAATACGCTTTTGAAGCCAGCATGAAACCAAGAAAATGCTAAACTGGTTTTGTGGAGTTTTCACAGAAGCTAGCCCTGCAGGATGTTAGTCAGCGGGGGCAGCTCATTGTGGTATCCAGATGGTCCTGAAACGTCCCTTGTACTAGCTTATCTGGAACTCTGCCACGTTAATACAAGTGAGGAAAAAGTCCCACAGAGGCTCCGAGCACCAGAGCAAGGATGGATTACCATGACTGAGTGTTTTCAGAGTGGCTGGGGCAGATGGGTGTGTGTCAAAATTTCTTATCAATAGTAAGTACCTTGTATCACTATGGGATATCGCCAGACATTTACATAAGTGACGCAATCGCATCACTCAGACCAATTCAAAAATGACAGTAATTTTATTTTTCTGAAACCTTTCACTCAAACAAGCTACTCAGATTTCTGCTGGCGAAAATAGCAAAGCTGCAGAAAAGACACTGACTGACAGACGTTATATTATATTGCACTGGAGGTGTCAGCCCTGACTCATTAGGTAGCCGAGTCAGAAGGTTATGGGCTCAAGTCCCCGTTCCAGAGAATCGAGTGCAAAATCTGGCACTTATAGTGCAGTGCCCGGGGGGGGGGGGGGCTGCTGCTGCTGCTGCTGCTGCTGCTGCTGCTGCTGCACTGTCGGAAGTATCATCTTGTAGATGAGACCTTAAACCATAACACCTCTGCCCTCTCAGGTGGACATAAGAGATCCATGGCCACTATCCGAAGAGCAAGGGAGTTCTCTCCAGTGTCCCGGCCAATATTTCTCTCTCAACTAAAGGTCCTTGGTTCAGTTCCACCAGGTATCCAAAGGAGCCAATCTCTCTCCCCTCAATTCGCCTCATTTTCACCTGCCATGCATTGTGAAACCCTGCTGCCTGGAGAGACCCAGACGATGGGAGTAGGCCACTGAGAACACAGGGATCAATTCATGGGATCCAACCTCACTGCAACACTGGCAGTCAGCCTTGCTCAGTTAAGAGATGCTTCATAAGATCAAATGATGCCTTTGCCCACTTTGCCGGGCATTAAACTGTGACGACTTACTGATGGGGAAGCAGGTTACACGGATTGCTGGACTACACTAGAAAATCCAGCAGGAGAGAGGATGACAGCTTTAATGAAAATTCAGCAAACTACTGTCTTGGATCTCTAAGTGGGCACCAAGCAAAAGAACAAGAGAGGGTTGATGAGAGACTCGATACAACAGCCAAGAGCTATAGATCTGAGTTAGCAAGCCTTCCCACACAGGCATTAACATTCACAAGTGGCACCAGCATCCATTGTATCATGGGGAACCTCTGCCCTCTCCTGGCAACTGCGTGAAAGAAACATCTCAAGGAACTATACAGGGATTTTCAAATTAACCAAGGGAACAAAAATCACACTGCGCTGAGTTAAGGGATTGGCCAGTTTAGAGATGTGGTTACTTCTGTTCCAGCAAGTGCTATACTGCCAGGTCAGGCTGCTGCTGGTTTCGTAGGTATTGAGGTATTTGATTAAAGCAATCAGTCTTTCATAGTCGACTCATTTGGCTGTTTCAGCGTCGTGGATATTTGAAATGAACCTGGGTCAGTTTCACCAGGTCTCCAAAGTGTTTTCCCAATGTACACACAACAGAGGTGGTCCGAGGTGACACCTGTCCACTCAAAAGGTAATCACAGGGAGCAGACATCAGATCATCAGAAAATAGCAGGCTGTCAAACAGCTAACCCTGTGTTTGTCTTGGATCAGATTCCTGTAAAGAGCAAAAAGGCAATATAAAACTGTAAAGAGGTTAGATGCTCTTAAAGCAACAATTCCTAGCATCACAATAGTGACTGCACTTCATAGAAACATAGAAAGGAGGAGCAGGCCATTCGGCCCTTCAAGCCTGCTCCACCATTCAATATGATCATGGCTGATCCTCTATCTCAACGCCATATTCCCACTTTCTCTCCATACCTCTTGATGCCCTTAATATCCAAAACTTTTTCAATTTCTTTCTTGGATATATTCAGTGACCAAGCCTCCACAGCCTTCTGTGGTAGAGAATTCCACATCCTCTGAGTAAAGAAATGTTTCCTCATCTTAGTCCTAAATGGCCTGCCCCGTATCCTGAGACTGTGGCCCCTGGTTCTAGACTCTCCATAAAGGGGAAACATCCTCCCTGCATCCAGTCTGTCTAGCCCTGTTAGAATTTTATACGTTTCAATCAGATCCCCTCACATTCTTCTAAAATCTAGTGAATAAAGGCCCAGTCAAACCAATCTCTCCTCATACAACAGTCCTGCCATCCCTGGTATCAGCCTAGTGAAACTTCCCTGCACTCCCTCTACGGCAACTATATCCTTTCTTAGGCAGGGAGACCAAAACTGTATGCAATACTCCAGGTGCAGTCTCACCAAGGCCCTGTATAACTACAGTAAGACATCCCTACTTCCGAACTCAAATCCTCTTACAATGAAGGCCAACATACCATTTGCCTTTCTAATTACCTCAGAAGCATTAGCGGATATCCTGAGGTTGTGAGATAAATTTTAAAGGATAATCATGTTTGAAGGAAAATAATGATAGAAATTAGCAAAACTTTGTGTTAAAAATGCACCAGCTTTAGGTGATAACTGGAGAATCAGAAAGTGACAGTAATTATTCCATAAAGGGATCCAAAAATATATTCATGAAATTACAGGTCAGTCAGTTTTAGGGAAATTTCTTTCAATTTAAGGGCTTTAGAGGATTAACAATGGAGAACCACAGGCTATATAAAAGGACAGCCAGCAAGGAACCGAGGTGGTGTTCTCACACTTAACTAACTTGTTGTCTCCACCAGCGATTGCCATGGTGGATCAGAGAAATCCAGTGGACATTCTAGTTTAAGAGTTTCAAAAAGGCATTTCACAAGGTGACCTGGCGAGTCCTGCAATAGGAACGGAGGGGGGGGGAATTACAGATATAAAATCATTATGGCACTGGAGGCGGCTATTCACCCCATCGGCTCCATGCCAGCTCTCTGTAGAGGAATCTAATCGGCCCCATCTTCCCCCCCCAACCCTACTCTATACCCTGTAGCTCTCCATCCGATTTCCTCTTGAAATAATTGTTCACCATCACTTTCACTACTCTCGAAGACATCGAATTCCAGGCCACTGTCGCTCGTTGAATGACAAAAGTTCTTCCATCACATTGTTCCCTGCATCTCTCATCCAAAATCTGACTGCAAAGGGTATTGGAAGTACAGAATTCTCTTCCACAAAATGATGATGTTAACTCAATTAATAATTTAAAATCTGAGATATAGATTTTTACTAGAAAAGGGTAGAAAATAAATGCCGATTCAAGGCAGGTGGATAAAGTTAAGCCACAGGTCAGCCATGATCTCTCTGAATGATGGAACAAGCTCATGAGTCTGAATGGCCCCCTTCTGTAGCCTATGCTCTGAAGTCTCAGAGATGGGCAGCTATAAAATTATACTTCTGCTTACTGTGCAACTCCTCATATGCATGGGCATCTTTGGATGGATGCGCTCATAAGCCACAGCATCACTCACACTGTGAACTCTTCATTCACTTATTCCAGCACACTTCAATCATAGAATCATAGAAAGTTTATGGCACAGAAAGAGGCCACTTGGCTCACTGTTTCTCCGCCAGCCAAAAAACAAGACACCTGGTCTGATCTCTCAGTTTCCGATATTTGGCCCGCAGCCCTGCGGTTTAGGGCACTTCAGGTATATATCCAGACACCTTCTAAATGAGCTGAGGGTTTCTGTCTCTACTATCCTTTCAGGCAGTGAGCTCCAGACCCCCCACAACCATCTGGTTGAAAAACCTTTTCCTCATCTTCCCTCTAATCCTTCTACCATTCACTTTAAATCTATGCCCTTTAGTCATTGACCTCTCTGCTAAGGTAAATGGGCCCTTCCAGTCCACTCTATCCAAGCCCCTCACAATTTTGCACATTTCAATCAAATCTTCCCCCAGCCTCCTCTGTTCCAAGGAGAACAACCCCAGCCTCTCCAATCTTTCCTCATAGCTGCAATTTTCCAGTCCTGGTAACATCCTCATAAATCTCCTCTGCACCCTCTCTAGTGCAACAGCATCCTTTCTGTAGTGAGGTGACCAGAACTACACACAGTACTCCAGTTTGGCCTAACTTATGTTTATATAGTTCTAGCATTACCTCCCTGCTCTTATATTCTATGACTCAGCTAATAAAGGATTCCATATGCCTTCTTAACCACCTTGTCCATCTGCCCTGCTCCCTTCAGGGATCTGTGGACATTCACTCCAAGGTCGCTCACTTCCTCTACATCTCTCAGTATCCTCCCATTTGTGGTGTATTCCTTTACCTTGTTTGACCTCCCCAAAGGCACCACACCTTGCACTTCTCTGGGTTGAATTCCATTTGCTACTTTTCTGCCCACCTGTAGATATCTTCCTGTAGTCTACAGCTATCCTCCTCACAGTAAACCATGTGACCGATTTTTGTGTTGTCTGCAAACTTCTTGATCATTCCCCCTACATTTACATCAAAATCATTAATATATTCCACAAAAAGCAGGGGGCCTAGTTCTGAGCCCTGCAGAAACCCACTGGAAACAGCCTTCTAGTCACGAAAATACCTGTCAACAATTACCCTTGGTTTCCTGCCAGAGTCAATTTTGTATCCAGCTAGCTGCATTCCCCTCAATCCCATGGGCTTTTTTTTTTACCCAGTCTGTCATGTGGGACTTGTCAAAGGCCTTGCTAAAATCCATTATACCACATCAACTGCACTACCCTCATCAATCCTCCTTGTTACTGGCTCAAAGAATTCACTCAAATTAGTCAGACATAACCTTCCCTTAACAAATCCATGCCTTTCTAAGTGACAGTTTATCCTGTCCCTCAGAATTGATTCCAATAATTTGCCCACTACAGACTGACAGGCCTGTAATTATTCAGTCTATCCCTCGCTTCCTTTTTAAACAAAGGTACAATGTTAGCAGACCTCCAATCATCTAGCATCACAAATGTATCCAGTGAGGATTGGAAAATGATGGTTATACTCTCCGCTATTTCCTCCCTGGCTTCTTTTAACAGCCCAGGGTACATTTCATCCAGCCCTGGTGGTTTGTCCACTTAATACTTCCTCTCTCTCTATGTTTATCACACTCCTCTTTAACTACAGAGTCTGCATTTTCCCCCTCTTTTTTGAAGACAGACACCAAGTATTCATTAAGAACCATACCCAGGTCCTCCACCTCCATACATAGGTTACCTATGGAGTCATCAATAGAGTGATTCAAACAAACAACCACAGAACACGTGGAAAATACTAGCCTGAAAATGTAAAAGGAAAAGATGTTTCGCCAAGTTCCCTTCATTGAAAGTACAGCACAAGGCCATTCAGCCCTTCCAGCCTGTTCCACCTTGTTCCTTCATGTCCCATCTTCTTACAGGCATTAACTGACTTGCTGTGGATTTGTAATTTATCCTTATTTTAACAAACAAGTTGTGGAGAGTAAAAGTTCAAATCATTTGTCAAACATCCATTCAACCAACCAGAAATGTAGTTCCCAGTAATTCACTTAGATAAGGGTTAGAGTGCAATTTAATGAATTAGGGCTATAAAAGCCAAAAATATATATAAACCTGGTTGGAGCTAGTCATTTTATTTCCAAACACAGAGGGCTCTTCATGAAGCCAAAACGAGTTACACTTGGCCATTCTCGCAAAATACAAAAATATATGATTTTAAACGATCACACATGGTGAGGGCACATCATCAGGCTTAGATTATTACCTTGAATATTATCGCAATGGGGATGTCCTCTGACAGTGTGTTGTGTCGCAGGTAGTACCTCCCTTGCTTCACAACCAGATTGGTTCTACTTTTCTTCTCATGCGTAGAGCTGCAAATTGAGCAGAGTTTTGTTATCAAACATTTGTTGATATGCATGCGGCAGGGTTGAAGGTTATAAAGAAGTATACTTTGTTGGTCTATCAACAATATAAACGTTTTCATGAAGATCTCATCACTCTGTTCTGCAATAGCTGAACAAGCTCAGTGTAGAATCCACCATCACTCCCAGAGCATTTAGAGCAGCCAAGCTCAGAGTGGGTGCCATAGCCTCAACAACAAAGACAAAAACATCCCACCAAGTAAACGGCCAACATCAATCCTTGATGATATTTTTAAGTTGAATTATCGTGGTGAGTGAGGTGCGGTGTGTTAGCACAAGAGAATGGAATGCTTTCTGTTTGAGAAATCAGTATTAGGGATCAAGCGTGACATCATGCAGAATAAGGCTCCCTCTAACTCTGCCCCATAAAATGCCTCACTTCTCTCCCCCTCATCTTAGAAAAGAGTTTTACTTTTTGTATTCTTTTATGGGATGTGGGCTTCGCTGGCAAGGCCAGCATTTGTTACCCATCCCTAATTGCCCTTGAACCAAATGGCTTGCGAGGCCATTTCAGAGGGCAGTTAAGAGTCAACCACACTGCTGTGGATTCAGAGTCACATATGTACCAGACCAGGTAAAGACAGCAGATTTCCTTCCCTGAAGGAAATTAGTGAATCCGATAGGTTTTTACAACAACTGATGACAGTTTCATGATCATCATTACTGAGACTAGCTTTCAACTCCAGATTTTATTAATTGAATTTAAATTCCTCCAGCTGCCATGGAGGGATATGAACCCATGGGCCTCTGGGTTAGTAATCCAGTGACATTACGAATACACCATCATCTCTCCCTATAGCGCCTGTGCTATCTTGCCAATTCTCTTTAGGCTCTTTGAGTGAGTTGGTTGATGTGATGTCCCATAGTGCAGATGCACTGGTGTTTTGGGCTGTGCAGTCCCATTGAATCAGAAATGCATCCCACATCCAGCAGACATAGGAGACAGTCTTAACTTGACCTGAGCTCCTGGTCAGAGAGTGAAGATCAGGGTGTAATGTGATAAAATACTCTTCAACATACAAACCAGAGAAATACAGCAATAAGATGGAAATTAACTGGGTAGCGATATCCTGCTGTTCAAACCAATGCAGTTGATGACACAAATCATATATACAGCACAGAAACAGGCCATTCAGCCCCTCCGGTACATGCCGGTGACCATTGGTTGCACGCTAGGAATGTTTCCATACCTTTCTTCAAAACAAAAGAAGAAAAACTAGAAGAAATCATGAACTAAACTGCCGTGCCAGCGAATGAACTATTTTACCAAGTGTTGAAGCTGATGTGTGCATCATGAAGTAATCCTGGAAAAGTCTTTCAACGAACAGAAATGTAATCGAGACTGGGATGTGGTGTGATATTCACATTAACTAATCAATATTCGCAAATATATTTTTCACGAACTCAGTGTGGTAAAACCTGTCTATTGACTCCTTACGGCACTGTTCTATTCCAAGTTTGAAAAGCACGCACATACCCTCAATAAAATATGGTTAAGTAGTCTTTAAAATCAGTTTCACTGCATGTCAAACTGCCTTTTTTCCTTGATTCATGATAACTTTCTTGAAAATGAATTAAATAAAACAGAAAATGATGGAAAATCTCAGCAGGTCTGACAGCATCTGTAGAGAGAGAAACAGAGTTAATGTTTCGTGTCCACACAACTCTGAAGTTCTTGCTCCCGGTGTGGACGAGGGCACAGACTGCAGGGAGGATGAGCGAACTGACCACAGCACTGTGGTACAGAGCGCCATTCAAGTCGGGGGAAGAAAAGATAAATGTAGTAGTAATAGGGGATAGCATAGTTAGGGGAATAAATACTGTTCTCTGCAGCAAAGACAGAGAGTCCTGAAGGCTGTGTTGCCTACCTGGTGCCAAGCTTAACGACATCCTCTGGGCTGGAGAGGAACTTGGAGTGGGAGGGGAAGCATCCAGTTGTCATGGTCCATGTAGATACCAATGACATAGGTAGGACTAGGAAAGAGGTTCTGCTGAGGGACTACGAGCAGCTCGGGGCTAAATTAAAAAGCAAAACCACAAAGGTAATAATCTCTGGATTACTACCTGAGCCACATGCAAGTTGGCGAAGGGTAAATAAGATTAGAGAGGTAAATGCGTGGCTCAAAAGATTGGTATGGGAGAAATGGGTTCAAACTCATTGGGCACTGGCACAAGTACTGGGGAAGGAAAGAGCTGTTCCGTTGGGACAAGCTTCATTTGAACTATGCTGGAACAGTGTCCTGGCAAATCGTACAACTAGTGTTGTAGATAGGACTTTAAACTAATTAGTCCGGGGGGGCCGGGCATGTGAAGGGTTCAACTGAAGGGAAGTTTAAAAAATCAAAAAGAAACGAGAGATCAGAGATGCAGGGTAGTGAAGAGGTGAACAATAATCAAAGTGTGACAGGAAGGGGCAGAAAATATAAGCACAAAAGTGCAGCAGAAAATAGAACCATAATGAGTAATAATGGTTAAAAAGTGAAAGCTTATGGCTCTTTATCTGAATGCATGCATCATTTGTAACAAGACAGATGAGTTGCTGGCACAAATAGAAATAAATGAATATGACTTGATAGTTATTACAGAGACGTGGTTGCAGAGTGAACAAGACTGGGAGCTCAATATTCAAGGGTATTCGACATTCCAGAAAAATAGTCAAAAAGGGAAAGGAGGTGGGGTAGCTTTGTTAATAAAGGAAGGTATCAGTGCAGTGATGAGTAGTGACATAGGTGATGATGTAGAATCAGTTTGGGTGAAAATAAGGAATAGCAAGGTGAAGAAGTCACGGGTGGGAGTCGTCTATAGGCCCCCGAAGAGTTGCCTCACTGCAGGACAAAGTATAAATCGGGAAATATGGAGGCTTGCAAGAAAAGCGCTAAAATTGTCATGGGTGATATTGAATGGACAAATCAGATTGGCAGGGGTAACATGAAAGACGAATTTGTAGAGTGCATCAGGGGTTGTTTCTTAGAGCAATACATTGCAGAACCTACCCAGGAACAGGCTATTTTAGATCTAGTAATGTGTAATGAGGTGGGATTAACAAGAGATATCGTAGTTAAAGATCCTCTAGGGGGGGTAGCGATCTCAACATGGTAGAATTTCATAATCAGTTTGAGGGTGAGCAACTCAGATCTCAAACCAGTGTCCTCAACTTAAATAAGGGCAATTACAGAGGTATTAAGAAAGAACTGTCTAAAGTGGGCTGGGAAAATAGACTAAGGGGAAGGTCAATGGATGAGCAGTGGCAGACATTTAAGCAGATATTTCATAACATTCTGCAAAAGTTTATCCTGGTCAAAATGAAGGACTCAATGAGAAGGATGAACCACCCATGGTTAACGAAGGCGGTCAGGGAGAGTATCCAATCAAAAACTAAGGCACACAAAGTGGCAAAAACTAGTGATAGGCCAGAGGATTGGGACTTTTTTTTAGGAACCAGCAGCAGGTGACTAAAGAGCTAATAAAGAGGGTGAAAATTGACAATGAAAGTAAATTGACACGAAACATAAAGGCAAACAGCAAGACCTTCTAAGGGTATATAAAAAGAGAGTGGCTAAAGTAAGGGTGGGATTCTTGAAGGATGCGACTGGAGAATTGATAACGGGGAATAGGAAAATGGCACATAATTTAAACCAATATTTTGCATCAGTCTTCACGGTGGAGGACACTATAAACAACCCAAAGGTATCAGGTAAGTAAGTAGCTAATGGGAGGAAAGATCCTGTAACAGTCTCCATCATGAGGGACAAAGTATTTGACAAACTAATGGGCTAAAGGCAGACAAGTCACCAGGGCCTGATGGCCTGCATCCAAGGGTTTTAAAGGAAGTGGCTGCAGATATAGTGGAGGCATTGGTCAAAATATTCCAGAACTCAGTGGATTCCGGAAGGGTCCCAGTGGATTGGAAAACCACTAATGTGACGCCCCTGTTCAAGAAGGGAGGGAGACAAAAAAGCAGGATACTATCGGCCAGACAGCCTAACATCTGTCATTGGGAAAATGCTAGAGTACATTATTAAGGAAGAAAAAATAAGACATTTAGAAAAACTTAACGCAATCAAGCAGAGTGAGCATGGTTTTGTGAAAGGGAAATCATGTTTGACAAATTTACTAGAGTTCTTTGAGGATATAACAAGCGGAGTTGATAAAGGGGAACTAGTAGATGTAGTGTATTTGGATTTCCAGAAGGCATTCAATAAGGTGCCATATAAAAGGTTATTGCACAAGATAGGAGCTCACGGTTTTGAGGCCAATGTCATTGAGTCACAGGGTCACAGAGTCATAGAGCACAGAAACCGGCCCTTCGGCTCATGGTGTCCATGCCGGCCATCAAGCACTTATCTGTTCTAATCCCATTTTCCAGCACTTGGCCCATTGCCCTGTATGCTATGGTGTTTCAAGTGCTCATCTAAGTACTTCTTAATGTATTAGCACGGATTGAGGATTGGTTAACACAGAAGACAGAGAGTCAGGATTAATGAGTCTTTCTCAGGTTGGAAAGACGTAACTAGTGGAGTGCCACAAGGGTCAGTCCGAGGGCCTCAATTATTTACCATCTATGTTAATGATTTGGTGGAGGGGGCAGAGTGTAATGTACCCAAATTTGCTGACGATACAAAAATAGGTGGGAGAGCATGTTGTGATGAGGACATAAGGAATCTGCAGGGGAATATAGATAAGTTGAGTGAGTCGGCAAAAACTTGGCAGATGAAGTTTAATGCAGGAAAGTGTGAGGTCATATACTTTGGTAGTAAGAATCAAAAGGCAGACTATTATTTAAATGGAAAGACTCCAAACAATGCAGCACAGAGGGATCTGGGTATTCTTGTGCACAACACACAAAAAGTTAGCAAGCAGATGCAGCGAGTAATTAAGAAGGCAAATGGAATTTTGGCCTGTATTACTAGGAGGTTGGAGTTTAAAAATAGGGAAGTCTAGTTACAACTGTACAAGGTGTTGGTGAGGCTGCACCTGGAGTACTGTGTACAGTTTTGGTCCCCATATTTAAAAAAGGATATACTGGCATTGGAGGCAGTCCAAAAGAGATTCACTAGGCTGATTCCTGGGATGAAGGGGTTGACTTATCACGAACAGCTAAACAGGTTAGGCCTTTATTCATTAGAGTTTTGAAGAATGAGGGGTAATCTTATTGAAACGTACAAGATTCTGAGGGGGCTTGACAGGGTAGATATTGAGATGATGTTTCCATTAGTGGGGGAATCTTGAACTAGGGGACATAGTTACAGAATAAGGGGACACTCATTTAAAACTGAGATGCAAAGGAATTTCTTCTCTCACACGGTAGTGAATGTCTGGAATTCTCTATCCTAGAGAGTTGTGGAGGCTAGATCACTGCAAGTATTTAAAGGTAGACAGGTTTTTGAAATATCAGGGAGTTGCTGGGTATGAGGAGCTGGCACGAAAAAGTAGTTGAGGCCTGGGGCAGATCAGCCATGATCTTATTGAATGGCGGATCAAGCTTGAGGGGCTAAATGGTTTACTCCTGTTCCTATTTCTTATGTTCTTATACAGTCTTATGATTTGGTGTTAAACCAGTGTTCATTTATTAAGTGTGACTAAACTATTGTATAATTCATGTCAGCAAATATGGCTAAAGCTTTAACTCCAACACAAGAATGAGCACAGGCAATTTGGCTATATTAACAAGTCAAATGAATGTAACAATTTCCACAGTTCTGATAACTCGCACTCGGAACAGGTTTGCAAGTGTAACGCTTATCATGTCTGATGATTTAATACTGAATGTAAAACATACGGGATCTTGAAGGTTTAAAGATTTAGTGAGTATTCATCAGTGAATGTGGCTCCGGATTCTATAGTAATAAATTAATTTAGATTACTGAACACAGTACCTGGTCACAGAGGCACCAACCGTTCCTTTCCTGTCTGCGTCCACAATTATTCTGTTTTTTGACAGTTGTTCCTGGATGAGAATAACTTTTTCGACACCTTTAACAATGAAATAGCCACCTATAAGAGACCACATAGGTTTAATTAGACGTATTCTCTGTCAAAACCATATATTCCTTCCATTTGTCCAAGCATTTATTCTCTAATTGAAGAGCAGGGAATTCTCTCAGTTTCCTGGTAAACACCACACCCTCAGCCAATAGTAGCAAATGCCAACAAACTGCTCATTCTACTGCAGGGATCTTGCTGTGCCACCTTTAGCTGTTCTTGGTAAGAAAGAGTAGTTGAGGCCTGGGGCAGATCAGCAGCCATGATCTTATTGAATGGCGGGACAGGCTTGAGGGGCTAAATGGTTTACTCCTGTTCCTATTTCTAATGTTCTTATACAGTGAAGTGCTTTATGCTGTTTTGGAAAAATGTGACAAAGGCAACACAGAATTGCAAATGTCAGTTCTCAGTTTCTCAATAGTTCTGAGGCAACAAAAGTTAAGCACCTTATTCACAGAGCATCAGCTTCAGCCCTGCACAATGAAACCCCACCAGCCCTTCACCACTCCCAAGCTAGCCCATATCTCCGCTTCCAATTCCTGTTCTTCTCCCAGCCATCCTTACATCCTCTGTCATCACATCCCTGGATCCTGCTCATTGCTGACTTGTTACTTCTCGTCATTTTTGGATCTATAACCCTCTCTGCCTCTCCCTCCTCCTTGATTGAGCATTTATTCCCCTCTCCTAACATCACCTTCTTTGGCTTAGATCCATTTTTATCTCTGACATTCTTCCAGGAAAGACGCATGAAATAAATGTAAGCTGTTGTTACATATATACTTATGCCGGATTCAATTTGATAGAAATTAATAATTTCCACTTTTGTTAAAAAAAAACAAAACTGTCTGGAACATGGGGTTTATGAAATACAGATTACTGGGATTGAACATTAACTGACTGGGACACATAAAGACATAAGAAATAGAAGCTGGAGTAGGCCATGTGGCTCTTCAAGGCTGCTTGACCATTCAATACAATCATGGCTGAACTCACCCCCGCTTTCCCAGTGTCCCCACATCCTTTAATTACCAAAAATCTATCAACCTTCTCTCTTGAATATGTTCAATCACTAAGCATTCACAGTTCTCTGGGGTAGAGAATTACACCGATTCACAATCCTTTGAGTGAATAAATTCCTCGCCCCAGCCCCAAGTGGCCGATCCCTTATCCCCACGTTCTAGACTCCCCAGTAAACATTTTCTCAGCATCTACCCTGTCAAGCCTTTTAAGAATTCCTTATGGTTCAAGCAGGTCACCTCTCATTCTTTTTAACCCCTGGGAGTATAGGCCTGGTCTACTCGATCTCTCCTCGTAGGATCCCCTCAATCTCACAAACTAGGCTCATGATCTTTAATTGCACACCCTCAGGAGGATACAATCTACAGCAACCAATAGCAGAAATTACTCATGACATAAACAGGCATTAATGAATGGCACTTGGGTAAAAGGTCCAGTTATATGGATCAGCATTAATTACCTGGATCCAGAGGACATTCATTCAGCTTTGCAAATTCTGCTGGGGTCTTCCCTGTAAGCACACAGTTAGAACTCCGCAGCATTATCGGCATCCTGGGATCGAAACAAGATCCAATATTAGCGCAAGGCAATTAGGAAGAAAAAATCCAACATGGATGAAGCTTTTAGTTGGGTTGTTGGTTACCTGCCGATGGGTAGTGCATTGCGTATTATTCGCTGACTTCCTCTTGTGTATTCAATGTCCACTGTGATCGGGGCAGAGTACGTCATGTCTCTGAGGCGACACTGAACACAGAAATTATACATAAACAGTAATTATTCCTTTATTCACTAAGGAAGGGTTAACAGACTGGCGATTTCAGAGCAGCGTTTTCTATGCGGGAACCAGATGGTGTGATACTTACTAGTAACATCATTACTTCTTAATTGCAGTAAAACTGCTGAATTGAATAGAAAAATTTGAATAGAATAGAACCATTAACCGCAGCAAAAACTGGTTGCAATCAGAGGAGGCTGACTGAAACCAGACAGGTAATCACAGCGGAACAGGAAGTGGTCTTTATATGGATAAGCCAATGGAAGACAATTTGGGAATACGCCAACCATCCAACAGCCGATCAAGCACCCAGCTAACCAATCTGCATCCAGAAGAGGATTGCACGAGCTCTTTCACACACCGCATTCTGTATGTAGATCCTTGAAAAAGTCCCACACAGGAGTGCTCAAGACAGACAGAAGATACATGTCAACTGGAAGAGTCCAGGTGAACCAAGCAGGAAGATCTCAATCAAAGATCACTCCTAAGTGACCTACAGACATCTGAGATTAATCACCTGTGGGGTAACTGTATGATTTGATTGAAACTGTTTTGTTTAAAGTTCTCAATAAAAGGTGTTGAATTTAGTGTGAGATTGTGTCAATCGTAATTTTCAGCCTCTGAACTCAACAGGTAAAATCACTTACATCACATATCAGTGCAGTGACTCGATTGTAGCCAAAAATAGAAAGACTGCAGACTGGAGTTATTGTCACCGAGATAAACTATTTTACCAATGTAGGATTTGTGTGGTTACCCAGCTTTTTACCCTGTTTGTTTCTACTTAGGTTAATCAGTCACAGTTGGTAACTCTTTACACTTTTTTCATTTCCTCCTTAAGGTGAATATAAAAATTCCAATTACTTCTATCACATAATTTGGAGAATTCAATGGAACTAGACAGTTCAGAGAAGGTTCACTCAACTCATTCCTGGGATGAGGGGCTTATCTTATGAAGAAAGGTTGAACAGGTTGGGCCTATACCCATTGGAGTTTGGAAGAATGAGAGGTGATCTTATTGAAACATATAAGGTCCTGAGGGGACTGGATAAGGTAGGTGCCAGGAGGATGTTTCCTCTTGTGGGGGAGGCTAGAACTAGGAGACACAGTTTAAGAATAAGAGGTTCTGGGATGAGGAGAAATTATTTTCTCCAAGGGTCGTTAGTCTGTGGAATTCTTTTCCCCAGCTCCCCAGAAAACATTGGAGGCTAGGTCATTGAATTTATGCAAGGCAGAGTTAGACAGATTTTTGATAGATAAGGGAGTTGGGGGCTGCAGGGCAGGGAGCAGACAGGAAGGTGGAGTTGAGACCACGACCAGATCAGCCAAAATAAAAGCATCCGAAGAAGAGCCATATTGGACTCGAAATGTTAAATCTGTTTCAATCTCTACATATGCTGCCAGACCAGTGGAGTTTTTTCCAGCACTTTGTTTTTATTTCAGATCAGCCACGATTTTGTTGAACGGTGGAGGAGACTCAAAGGGCTAAATCGCCAACTCCTGCTCTTAAGCCCTATGCAAGAGGCTGGGAATTCTGCGGCAAGTAACTTATGTCCTGGGTCCCTAAGCCTGTCAACCATCCACAAGGCACAAGTCAGGAGTGTGATGGAATACTCTACACTTGCTTGGATGAGTGCAGCTCCAATAACACTCAAGAAGCTCGACACCATCCAGGACAAAGCAGCCCACTTGATTGGCACCCTATCCACCGCCTTAAATATACACTACCCCCATCACCGGCGCACACTGGTAGCTGTGTGTATCTATACTACAATATGGACTGCAACAATTGGCAAAGCCTCTTTTGACAGCATCATGCAAACCCACAATCTCTACCACCTAGAAGGACAAGAGTGGGAACAGCAGCACTTCCTGCTTCCCTCCATGTCACACACCACCTTGGTTGATTGGTTAGCATCCTTTTATCTGCGAGAGATGATGGGAACGCAGCCTCAGAATTTTGATGAGGTTAGAGATCATCTGCTGCACTTCTTCTGATGGCTCAACAAGCCAATTCTGGAAAGGCAAAGTCTGACACAAGTGCCACAGCTGGTGATGTGGAATCATCTCTGCTAATTCCTTATCTGCAGGGCTGGTGTCTACTTTGGAGGCTCTGAAACCACACAGTGTCGTGGTGGTGAAATCCTGCTCACAGCTGGTGTTACCTTTTGCGACGATCGTCAGCTAGTGTTTCCCACTTGCCATGACTGACAGAGGGCAGTTATGTCTCTTTTGACAGCGTCCTTGAATCAGAGCTTTGGGCAACCTGCTGGCCCCTTGGGCACAGGCTATTTCTCTGCATAGCATATCCTCGGGATGCAGCCATCTTCCATCCTGTCCAAGCCAATGAAGCCGTCTTTGCTTAATTAGCGCCAGCATGCTTGGCACGTTTGCCTAGAGAGGACTGCTTCATTGGTGACCTTGTCTTTCCACGTGATGCCAAGGATACATCACAGACACCGGAGGTGGAGGTTATTGAGCCTCTGTTGTCAGGTGGTGTGAGGTGTCCAGGTTTCACCTCAATACAGCAATGGTCTGAGGATAAGCATTTGGTCCTGCAATTAGGTTTGTTGTTTTTTCCATGGCTGTTATGTTATTTGGCCAAAGTTATTGGCTTCCTTTCTGATGCATGTGCTGAGGTCTCTTTCAAGGAACTGGTTGTCTGTCACTGCAGATCCAAGATAGCAGAACTTGAGGAAATCAAAGCTGTTTTGCTGAGTCTGATCACGGGAGGAGACACAACACCCCGTCCCCCAACTACCAGTTTTTTGACACTGATGTTGAGGGAGAGCATGACACAAGCATTGGACAGATAATCCATGAGCCTTTGGAGCTGCTCTTCTGTCTGGGCAAGTAGTGCAGCATCATTAACATGCAGGCATTCTCTGATCAGAACATGTCACACTTTGTCTTGGCTCTCGGTCTTGATAGGCTGAGGGGTTTCCCTGATCGTGTGTGGAGATACACTCCTTCCATGTCGGCAGGGAAAGTGTGGGTCAGGAAGATGCCAAACAGTAGGAGCCAAGATGCAGCCCTGTTTCACCCCATTCTTCATCTCAAAACTGTCAGAAGTAGAGCTGTTGAACTGAGCAATGGCGTGCATGTTATCAAGCAAGGATCATATGAGACTGCGAATCTTGGGAGGACAATCAATTTTCTCTATTATCCAGCATAGGCCCATCCTGCTCACGGTGTCAAACACACCACATAACATGGAAATATATTGGCCATTCTTTCATTTTTGCTGCACCACACAGACTATAGCGGTTCAAGAATATGGCTTGTCACCACCTCCTAAAGGGCAACTATGGATGGGCTGGTCTTGCCAGTGGTGCCTACATCCCATGAATGAATTATATATAAAAGAAAACACAGCCTGGGCTAAAGTGTAAACAATCAGAAATCACAACACTTCCATTGAGAAGAATTTCGCATGGTACCTCATGTGGAGCAACAGGCCTGGTTACATTGAAACTTTCTTCAACATCTGGGACTCCAACATAAATATTCAGGTATCTGCAATAAACACATTTTTCATTCAGAGGAATTACTAGTAGCAAATCTGACAAGGCCCCTCTGCCCTGTCAGGTGGATGCAAAAGATCCTATGGCGCCTATTTTGAAGAAGAGTAGGGGAGTTCTTCTGTGTCCCAATCATGATTGATCCCTTAACCAACTTCACAAAAACAGGCTCGCTGGGTCATTTACCTCATTACTATTTGTGGGAGCTTAGGGTACACAAACTGACTGCCCCATTTCCAACAACACAACAGTAACTACACTTCACAAAGTACTTAAAGACTTACATTCACATAGCGCCTTTCACAACTGCCAGACATCTCAAAGCACTTTAGAGCTTAAGTACTTTCATACAATGAAATAACTATAATTGACTATAAAGCGCTGAGTTGTCCTGAGGTTGAGGCGTGCTATATAAATGCAATTGTGTGTTAATTTACGATTAATATAGCCCTGCAACTGACACTATGAAAATATTCTTATACTCTAATATTGTGAAGATGGATGTTATTTTTAAAAATATTTTTGGGAATTTGGTGGTATTCTGTAAAAAAGGCTGTGTGTGTGTGTGTGTGTGTGTGTGTGTGTTATTAAACTGGGGGTGGGGGGGAAGGTTAATTAAGACAGCTTGTCTATGGGAGCAGAGGGATGAAAGGTGAAATTGCTAGATGCATGCATTTGGAAAGAGAGGCTATGGTGCAGTTGAATATACAAGTAAGTAGGCTGGGTTTGAAATCTGCATTATAAGTAGGACTTGACTGTTCAGCTGTTAAATTTTAGAAGTGACAAGGGACTTTTACAACTTACAAAGGTTTCATATGTAAACAAGGGAAGGTTATTAAATTTTATTTTACCAAAAAATGGAGGCAATAGGAAGACATGAAAGATTTTTATATCTGGGAAAAATTGAGTTCAAAGAGTGCTTAGAACAATGGAGTCTAAGATCAAAGGGGAAAAGGATAGTTAACAAAGGATGTTTAGTTGAGTTGTGTTGGCTGTGTGGGGGAAATGTCTTGAAATCACCTCTGTGCTGAGAAAAGTTTTGAATTTGAAGCAGCCATCCAGTTTCAAGCCAGAAGTCTTTGTTTTCAGAAAGCAGTCTGTTTCTGAACTTCCTTCAGTTTTCCACAGCAGAGTGGAAGACAGCGAGAAGTCACATGGTATGCTTTATTGAAGTAGCAGCAGTTTTGTCTTGGGTAATATTACTGGATTTTCAAGTTAAAAATCTATAAGGGAGCTGTTGCCAAGTAGATTTCTTGTGTGTTTTGACCAAGTGGGGTTTTTTTTAGGGGGGTCGGGGGGGGATGTTTTGTAAGACTGTATAACTGTGTAATTTTAATCTTGTGTGCATAAGTTTTTTTCTTCTTGTTAATAATTTTTAAAATTTTAAAATTCTAAAATTCTTACTGGGATTCTATACTTCTGGGGTTAGTCGTTTACCCGACCTTTTCAAAATACAAAAAAAAAGTTATGATCATTAAAACAAGTTTCCTTCTGGGATTCAGCTTGCTCAGCGAATAACATTGGCTGCAGTCCTAACAGTATTATTTATAAGCACTGACTACAAGTGGCAAAATTGATTAAAAATAAACCAATTCTATATTCTGAAACCTGACTTGAAATGTTGCAGCATTCATCCTTGTTAACCATCTCAGAATATTAAAAATTAAGTAGAGATAGCTCTTTGTTCAAGTAATGTTTTTCAAACTTATTTTTTCACAGACTTTCTGAGATTGGGGGAGGTTGGTGGGTTAGGTTGCAATATAATCTCTCCAGTGGTCGAAAGAGAGAGAAAACAAGGGGGAAAACAAAGAGAAGGAAGAAAACAAAGGCAAGCTGTCTGCTTTGCACAAGTTAATGTTAGTTAGCGTTCATCCAGCACATGCAGCTGACAAAATGTCCACACTCAAAGTTCCCGAATATTTAGCCTTCTTCAAGGTGATAGTTTCTAGTCTGCCATGGTTTTCAGTGATGAGTCTTGCATTTACTTTCAGCAGGAGAGGGGAGGGGAGGTGGGAGGCCGGATGCTGCTGTGAAACTAGAGTGCATTCAATTTGCTCCCGGTGAGAAGTGCTATTATAACGCTGCCTGATCAATATTTCCAGCACTTTTGTTCATATTAATCTCTTGTTGATTTGAATCATAGAAGGGTTACAGCATGGAAGGAGGCCATTCACCCTGTTGTGTCCTTGCCGGCTTTCTGCAGAAGCCAGTAGGATACTGGGAAAATTCCCCTGTTCTTCTTCTGAAAGCACTGTGGCATCTTTTGCATTCACCTTAGATGTTAGATGGGGCCTTGGTTTAACATCTCGGCCAAAAGGTAGCACCTCCAACAGTGCAGCCCTGCAATTGCTGGCCTGGATTCTGCACCCAAGTCTCTGGAGGAGGACTTGAACCCACAACCTTTTCACTAAGAGGCAAGAGTGCTACCCATTGAGTTACTGCTGACACCTGCCTCCGTCCTGTGTCAAGGTAAGTCAAGCACTGCAACGTTACATTTATTAAACCAACTAACTGTGGGATATGGTAACTTGGTGGTTCTTGAATATTACTGAAAAAAGAGACATGTTGCCAAAACTTTTCGTCTTGCACTCGTCAGGACAACACCAGAATGACAAATTTCAAACAATCACAACAATTTATTCTACAGGAGAGAATGCTGATTGGTTGGCAAGTCATGTATGAATTTCAGTGCCTGTGCAATGCCAGGTACATAGGCTATACGCCCCAGTGAATGGCCAGTCATATGAAACAACATGTTCCTTGGTTATTCGTAATAAGCAGAATACAAATCATACTCAACAAGCCCGTGCTTGCAAAACCCAAAACAAAACATCTACTGTTAGATGTGATTCTGCAATTGGCCAGCACTTGCTGAATAATCCTGAGCGAGCTAATAACTACACTGGCAACCAATTTAAGATAATCACTTGAGTTTATGATGTGGCTCATTTATGCTTGCCAGAAGTGACATTCATACGAAGGGACCTGTTTTATGCAAACAAAAAGGAATATGTTCAAGTCTTGTGCCCTTCTTGAATCACCTGGGAGCTTGGGAAGTCTGTAGTTCCCTGCTGCTTTCTCCATAGCAACACCTTGGCCAATCAGAGTCGACTTGCCGGCCAATCAGAGTCAACTTGCCAACCAATCGGCACCTTTTTCTCCTGTTGTATGAATTGTTACGATCGTCTGAAATTTGGCATTCTTGTGTTTGTCTTGACGAGTTCAAGACAAAAAGCTTCCGCAACATGTCTCTCTTTTCAGCAAGATTCAAATTCTGTACTACTAAGTGACTGTTTGCTTAGAGGTTGTGTTACCCGACTAGTAATTCAGGGGCTTGGACTAATGGTGTGGAAACAAGCCTTCAAATCCCACCGTGAAGTTGGGGAATTCAAATTCAACTATTTTGATAAATTTGGAATAAAAAGTAGCAGATTGTCATTAAAAACCCATCTGGTTCACCATGGCTTTCAGGAAAGGAAGGACCCGGTCTGGCTTACATGTGGTTTCAGTTGCACAGCAACGTGGCTGACCCTTAACTGCTCTTTCTAGTAAAAATCACTACCCTTGGAAAACAATTAGCCTTTGGCACTTACTTTAAATACCACATTGGATCAGCATCACTGGTCACCTTCTCATTGGCTTTCATGATTTTCTTAATCTATGGAGAAAGTGGAAGAGACGGTGAGCGGAACAAGTAGTGCTGGGTGAGGCAAAGGTGCAGAGCTGGAGAGCTAAGTGTCACTAACATTCCTACCTCGACATTTATAAAGTAGTTGAACGAGTCAATGTGCTGCTTCACCAGACCTTTGACCTGCAAAGAACAAAGAAATTTAAAACTCTTCAGTCACTGAAATCCATGAAGTAATTATAATAGTAAATCAAATGGGTTTCAGAGTAGAAAGGACAAGCATAAAATCTGGGTCAACGTAGAGGGAGTCTTTCCACACAGAGGGCTATTAGAATGTGGGATGAATTATTACAAGATGCTGTTCAGGCAGGGACTGTATCATTCAAAAAGGAACTGGATATGGAGTATAAAAGGATACAAGGAAAGGCCTGAGTTGGAGCAGGCAGCTCCAACTGAAGAGTTAGCATTAGCCTAGGTACTATGGGCTGAATGGCTCCCTCCTGTCCTGTGGGTCTTCATCACAACCCATCAGAAAAATAGCTTTTTAAATAAACAAGGAGCGATGCATGGGAACATTAGGGACAGGAGGCCATTCAGTCCTCCACCATTCTATTAGATCATGACTGGGGTAGAGAGCAGCCTATGGTCCTCTGAGACTACGGCGACTTTCATTTTCACTTCAGATCATGGCTGATCAACCACATTTACCCACACTTAATGCACTAATCCACAAAACTCTATCAACTTCAACTTGAAAATTTTCAATTGACCCCCAGTGTCCATAGATTTTTTTTTTGGGGGGGGGGGGTCAGGGGGGAAACATAAAGACTCACTCTGCCAATAGGAAGTGCATTTTTTTCAAGTTCAAACAGTGCACCAATTACCTTAAATGAGAATTGACACAACCTCGATCAGAACTTGAGATAAGCTCAAATGAACATCAAGGCTGGAATTTAAGTTTGCTGTTATGTTTAGTAATCCAATAAACAAAAAAAAAAATCAATTTAATGGACAGCTTCGTCACCTTTTATGTCTTTATTCTTCCTGATGTCACTCCTGGACAGCCTAGATAATTTTAAGCTTACTCCTCCGCAACAGGATCCCTGCATCAAGCTTTGCAACTCGTTTTAACATCTTAAGCACCTTGATGAGGTCACCTCGTAAACTCAAAGGAATACAAGCCTAGTTCTGTCAACCTATCCTTGTAACTTAACCTTTTAATCTAATATCATTTTGCTGAATCTGTATTGCACCAACTTGAGCAGAAACAGAAATTCACAACAAAAACAGAATTACCTGGAAAAACTCAGCAAGTCTGGCAGCATCGGCGGAGAAGAAAAGAGTTGACGTTTCGAGTCCTCATGACCCTTGAGGACTTGAAACGTCAACTCTTTCATGAGGAATCGAAACGTCAACTCTTTTCTTCTCCGCCGATGCTGCCAGACCTGCTGAGTTTTTCCAAGTAATTCTGTTTTTGTTTTGGATTTCCAGCACCTGCAGTTTTTTGTTTTTAACAGAAATTCACAGCCTGCTCAGCTCCCCAGTTCCAACCAGCTGCCTAGTTACATTACCACTGAGCTCCCAAAGCAACTTTTGCAACACACTGATTTGAACTGCAGGATTTACACATGACTATCTGTAGGCTGAATGGTGAGTTGTGCATTCTCACAATAATGACAGAAGAAATTAAATGCAGGAGTGACACCATTCCCCTTTCATAAGAACATAAGAAATTGGTCTACTACTGTTCCTTTCAGCCCATCGAGACATGGCTGATCTTGTGTTTCGATTTCCACATTCCCATCTAAATCCGATAACCTTTGATTCCGTTGCCTAACAAGAATCTATCTACCGCCGTCTTAAAAATACTCAATGACTCCGCCTCCACCACCTCCTGAGGCAGAGAATTCCAAAGTCGCACAACCCTCAGAAAAAATTTCTCCTCATCTCTGTCCTAAAAGGCCGACCCCTAATTTTAAAACAGTGCCCCCTAGCTCTGGACTCACCCACAAGAGGAAACATCATTTCCACGTCCACCTTGTTAAGGCCAGTCAGGATCTTGTATACTTCAATCAAATCACCCCTCACTCTTCTAAACTCTGGTGGAAACCAGCCCAGTCTGTCCAACCTTTCCTCATTAGACAACCCACTCATTCCAGGTATCAACCTAGTAAACCTCCTCTGAACCACCTCTAATGCAGTTACATCCTTCCTTAGATAAGGAGACCAAAACTGCACACAGTATTCGAGATGCAGTCTCACCAATGCCCTGTATAACTGAAGCATAACATCCTTACTTTTATGTTCAATCTCTCTCGTAATAAAGGATAGCATTCCATTAACCTTCTTAATTAGTTGCTTAAACACAAAAGCAATGAAAAATAAACCCTTTAATACTACCTTCAAAAAAGCAGGGAGCAGCTTCCATTTTTCCTATAAAAAAAAACACAAAATGAACATCAATACTTTTACATAGGATTAAATAGAGTATAGAATACAGGAACAGGCCATTCAGCCCAAGCAGTCCATGCCAATGTTTATGATCCACTCTTCCTAACACCTTGTGCATTCCCTGATTTCATAACTTTACCACTGGTGGCCAAACCTTCAGCTGTCAAGGGAATAAGCTCTCTGTTACGAATGTAAGACTTTATAAGATGGTCATGTTTTCGAATGTTTCCTTTAATTGAAGGTGAAATAAAATAAGCTTTATAGGGAGATGCAGAGATATGAAAAGCTGCTTGAAGACAGGCCCATCTGATCTGGCTGTCATGGGGAAAAAGGCACAGGCTGAAACTTAGAAAATCAAGTGCTAGTTTCATACCTTGATCCAAAAGAGAGGCAGGTGGTTTTCTCTTAACTTCTCCCCAGTTCCCTCACTCTTCCCCCATCACCCCTTATCCCCACCTCTCCTCGCCCCTTTCCTCTAGTCCCCCCCTCTACTCACTCCAGTCACCCCTTCCCTCCTGCAACCTGGTCGTCTTGCCCGCCCCTCACCACCACTTCCTCCCCGCCCCTCAACCCCTCCTCTACCTCACATCACCCCTCTCCCTCCCTCACCCACCCAAACTCTTCCCCTCCCCACCTAACTTCACCCACACCCACTCCCTCTCCCCCCTCCCCAATTCCTCTTCGGCTCATCCCCCCCCCCCTCATCCCCCTCTTCCCTCCCTCATCCCCCCTCCTCCCTCATCCTCCCTCCCTCATCCCCCCTCCCCCATCCCCTCCCCTCCCATTCCCCCCCTCCCTCCCGTCCCTCTCTCATCCTCCCTCCCTCATCCCCCTCCCTCCTGTCCCTCATCCCCTCCCTCATCCCCCCTCCCCCCATCCCCTCCCCTCCCATTCCCCCCCTCATCCCCCTCTCCCCTCCCCTGCCCCCCTCATCCCCTCCCCCATCCCCCTCCCTCCCCTCTCATTCCCCCCCCCATCCCCCTCCCTCCCCTCTCATTCCCCCCTCTCCCCATCCCCCCTCCCTCCCTCCCCTCTCCCCATCCCCCCTCCCTCCCTCCCCTCTCCCCATCCCCCCTCCCTCCCTCCCCTCTCCCCATCCCCCCTCCCTCCCTCCCCTCTCCCCATCCCCCCTCCCTCCCTCCCCTCTCCCCATCCCCCCTCCCCCTCCCCCTCTCCCCCTCTCCCCATCCCCCCCTCTCCCACCTCCACCTCCCGGATCGGTGCCGCCAGCGATCCCGGGTCCAAATCCCCGAATTCGGCGGCCAGAATCTCCATGACCACCTCGTGTCCGCCGCCAAACCCGGTCCGGGCGGAACCGTTCCCTGGAAAAAAAAACCGTCCGGGCGGAACCCGCGCTCCCGGATGAACGGTCCCACCCCCAGCAGCAGCTGCTGCCCTGAGTGTGAGACTCCCCCAGTCTGGGGGCTGGAATGTTGTTGGAGCTTCTGAAGAATCGCTCACTTCAAATCTCCCTTCTCATTTTTTCACAAGCTGCTGGCATTTCTCACTGTTTTCCTGTTTTTTTTCCTATCTCAGAATCTTCAGGAATCAGTTCTTTTAAAATTAGGGTTGCCAACTGTGATTAAATGTATTCCTGGAGGTTCCATCACACGACTTGCCCCCACACTCCAGCCGTTAGCTGGTCAACGCATCCATCCTTGTGACATATGCCAGCGGGAAAGCAAAAAAGACTCCACCTGATGATGCCAAGCAGCCTTTTCCCCCATTTTCAATATTTTTATATTTGGTGAAGAGAAATGTTCAAAGCAAATGATAAGAAAATCAACCTTAGTATTTTAGTACCCTGATGATTTTTCTCCAGGGTTGCACGCAACAGTGTCCTGGAGATTGATCCTCTATCCCTGGAGGGTTGGCAACCTTTTTTATCCTAAAGGAATTGCTAACTCCAGTTAAATATTAGCTACCTGGTCACATGTTCAACTTATCCAATTCCCTTATGGAAGTTATTGATGAATCTGCTTCCCCCACCCTTTCGAGCAGTGCATTCCAGATCATAACATTCTGCTGTGTAAAAAAGTGCCCATTGCTTCTCTCTTTCTTTTGCCAATTATCTAAAACCTGTGTCCCCTGGTTACCAACATTCCTGATGCTACAAACCGTTTCTCCTTACTTACTGTCAAAATGATTCAAAATTTTGAACAAACACCTCCGTAAAATCTCCCCTCAACCTCCTCTTCTCCAAGGAGAACAACCCCAGCTTCTCCAGTCTCTTCACATTACTGAAATCCCTCATCCCTGGTACCATTGTAGTCAATTAGCTGCTCTGAACCCTCTCCAAGGTCTTGATATCCTAAAGTGGGGTGCCCAGGATGGGACACAACATGTCAATTTCATCAGGCTTTTTAAACTGGTGATATAGGATAGGCTACTCATACACCCACCTGTTAAAAAATCTGTCATTTAAACACGTGTCCCATTATACATCCTGTTCAATTCTTATTTCCACTTCAAATCCACCACTGGTGAGATTGGGTGTAGTGGTAATTTCACACACACTCCTTCACACACACATCCCCCTTCACACAAGCATACGTTTCACAAACAGGCCCTTTCACACACAGCGTTTATGCACATACCTCTTCACAGACACCTGTAGACTAGTAATCTGGGGACAGAGGTTCAAGTCCCAACATGGCAGCTGGTAGAATTTAAATGCAACTGATTAATAAATCTGGATTTGAAAATTTCATGGTGACCATGAAACTCTCATTGATTGTTGAAAAAACCCATCTGGGTTTTCACTGATGTCCTTTAGGGAAGGAAATCTGCCATCCTTACCTGGTCTGGCCTACATGTGACTCCAGACCCACAGTAATGTGGTTGATTCTTATCTGCCCTCTGAAATTACCTAGTGAGCCACTCAGTTCAAGTGCAATTAGGGATGTCCTCATGATAGAAAAGCACATTCCAACTTATGAATTTTGTCAAGGTTCCATCCCTATAGTGTCACATCTGCTACGGAAATCCCCATCTATGCGTGCACTGTTACCTCCAGACTTGACTATGCCAATGCTGCACCCTCCATAAATATTTTTTTTTAAATGTGGGCATCACCAGCTGGGCCAGCATTAATTGCCCATCCCTAATTGCTCTTGAGAACTGAATGGCTTGCTAGGCCATTTCAGAGTCAACCATGTTATTGTCTGAAGTCACATGTGGGCCAGACCAGGTAAGGACAGCAAATTTCCTTCCCTAAAGGCCATTAGTGAACCAGATGGGTTTTTAATGACAACCAACAATAGTTTCATGGTCATCATTAGACTTTTAATTCCAGATTTTTCATTGAGTTCAAATTTCACCAAATGCTATGGTGGGATTTGAACCCATGTCCCCTAATCCCACTAAACTGATGATGATTGCACAATGTTCAGCACCATACATGACTCCTCAGATACTGAAGCAGTTTGTGTCCTTATGCAGCAAGACCTGGATAAGTGGCTGACAAATGGCAAGTAACATTTGCACTGTAGAAGTGTCAGGCAATGAGCATTGCCAATAAGAGATAATCTAACCATCAGTCCCTGACTTTCAATGGTATTACATTGCTGAATTCCCCACTCTCAACATCCTGGGGGTTACCATTGACCAGAGACTAAACTGGCCTAACCATATAAATACTGTGTCTACAAGAGCAGGTCAGAGGCTGTCAATTCTGCAGTGAGTGACTCACCTCCTGACTCCTCAAAGCCTGTCCACCATCTACAAGGCACAAGTGAGGAGTGTGATGGAATACTCCCCACTTGCCTGGATGAGGGCAGCTCCAACAACACTCAAGAAACTCGACACCGTCCAGGACAAACAGCCCATTTGATTGGCACCCCATCCATCACCTTCAACATTTAGCCCCTCCAGCACCAATGCACATGGGCAGCAGTGTGTACCATCTACAAGATGCATTGCAGCGGCTCACCAAGGCTCCTTAAACAACACCTTCCAAACCCACGATCTCTACCATCTAGAAGGACAAGGGCTGCAGATAGATGGGAACACCACCACCTGCAAGTTCCCCTCCAAACCACTCACCATCCTGATTTGGAAATATATCACTGTTCCTTCACTGTCACTGGGTCAAAATCCTGGAACTCCCTTCCTAACAGCACTGTGGGTGTACCTACACCACAGGGTCTGCAGCGGATCAAGAAGGCAGCTCAGCACCACCTTCTGAAGGGAAATTGAATGAATGAATAAAACAAAATTAAAAAGTTACTGTTGTGTAAAGGAGTCCACATGTGCTTATTTCTGAGCCCACTTCAGTGTAGAAAGAAATGATCAAATTTGCATTAAGTCCCATGTTGGTGGAGTGCTGAAAGATTTGAGGAGCAGATTGTAGCTGCTTATCTGAGGCAACTTTCCAGGAACTAGCAATGAGTCCATGTTCTTCATAAAGAACACTTACAGCCTTATCAGTGGCTGGAGACCTTCCCGGTCCTTCAGTCAAGATGAACGAGATGGATCCTGACCCAGGGCTGAGAAACATCTAATGTTGCAGCACAGAAGCAGGTCATTCAGCCCGTCAAGCCTGTGCTGGCTCTCTGAAAGAGCGATCCAATTCGTCCCACTCCTGTGCTTTTCCGCAAAGCCCTAACATGTTTGTCTGACCCTCCCCTGTCTGTGGTTTTAACAGAGATGAGTTATCTTTTGAAACTAAAGTGCTGCTATTGAAATAGAAGATGAGGGATAGTGCTTTGTTATTTGTGAAATTATTAATAGCAGTGGTTTCAGTAACACAGTAAAAATAACAGCATGCTATCAGTAACAGGGATTAGTGTTTATTTTCAGATGGCTGTGTCATTATTATATACAAGTACTGGAAGTGTATGCCCAGCTTCTTTCTGACACACTGACACAGTTAGTCTGAAATGTGCAACTTGATAGGCTCCTCATGCCTCATAATTCCTGAAAATTCCCCAGTGCAGGCTGGAATGATTGGGCCATTGAGTCTGAAAGCTCTGGTTAGGACACAACTAGAGTTGTGTCCCATTCTGGTCACCACACTTTAGGAAGGATACGAGGGTCTTTGACAGGGTGCAGAGGAGATTTATCCGGAAGGGTTTCAGAGGTGAGGGGGTTTAGTTACAGGGTTAGGATGGAAAGGCTGGGATTGTTCTCCTTGAATCAAAGGAGATTGAGGGGAGATTTGATAGAGGTGCACAATATTATGACAGGTTTAAATATGGTAGACAGGGAAAAACACTTCCCATTAGCTGATGGCATGAGGACTAGGGGACATAGGTCAAAGGTTTTGGGTAAGAGATGCAGGGGAATATGAGGAAGAACTCTTTTACGCAGTGAGTGCTAATGACCTGGAACTCACTGCCTATGAGGGTGTTGGAATGGGTGATGATCAATGATTTTAAAAGGGATCTGGATGGGCTCTTGAGGGAAATAAACTTGCAGGGCTATGGGGACAGAGCGGGGGTGTGGGTATGACTGTGGGGAGCTGGCATGGATTCGATGAGGCGAATGGCCATCTTCTATGCCGTAAATGATTGCAGAGCAGCACAGAGGAATCCATTTGACCCACTGAGTCCATGCTGGCTCCCCGTAGAGTAATCCAGTTGGTCCCATTCCCCCGTTCGATTCCTGTAGCCCTGCGAGTTAATTTCCCTCAAATGCCCATCCAGTTTATTTTTGAGAATCATCAATTGGTCCCCGCTTCCATCATCCTCGTAGGCTGCAAGGCCCAGGTTGTTATCACTCACGGTGTAAAATGGTTCTTTCTGACCTTGGGTGGTCATCCCATAGCAACATCGATGCCGGTCAATAGTTCCGAGTCATACTGGTTTAAAGCAGTGAAGGCATCACCCTTCATGCACAGGAACCCATGCAGTATTTTCTCAAATCCTGCTGTGATTTTACATTCCATGAGCCCTATTTATATTCTGTTCCATCCTCTGACTGAAAAATGTTGCCAACTTCTGTGTTTTCTTCCAGCTTCATCCATAATTTTAAACTCTGCTCCTTCCCCTCCAACATTTCAACCATCACGAGAACTCTCTCCCTAACAGCACTGTGTGGGTGTACCTACACCACATGGACTGCAGCGGTTCAAGAAGACTGCTCACCACCACCTTCTCAAGGGCAACTAGGGATGGGCAATGAATGCTGGGCCCAGCCAGTGACACCCACGTTTCTTAAAATGAATTTTAAAAAAAGAGAACCCCCCGTATCCAAATCTTCTGAAATACTCGCGCTATTCTCAAATCCCCACTGATCATTCCCCTCTCCAGAGATTTAAGTCTCAAGTCCCCGCCACCCAAAGGGTTAACAGGGAACACATCCCTGCCAATACCAACTGTCCTGCAGCCATTTAACGCTTGGCGGGGTGTTAATTGACTAAGGGCAAGACTTCTGTCCCCATAAGGGGAGAAAGCCTCACCTGAAAGAGTTTCCGGCCGATCAGATTGGCCGGCAGCACTGTTGTTCCAGCAACGCCACGTTCTGGGGTGTCCGCTGCTGGGACGACCGACAGAACCCGAAGAGGTTGTCGTGGATTCTGAATCGCAGATAAGTTCTGTGGTCCTGGCTGAGCCCAGCTGCCAGGGTCCAGCAAGGTGGGCGGGGTGGCGGTGCTGGGTTTGAGGGGCTGTTGGGGGAGGGGGGTGGGGGGGTTAAAGGGAGGGGGTGTGACCTTGTGAGGAGTGGCTCTGATGGACGCAGGGGACCCAAAAAGGAGGTTCCCTGCCCACTTGCCCAACGTCAAATTTCCCGGTAAAAGCGGCTGTTGTCCCCACCTGGTGTGGGCCTCTTCCTGTCGTGGGTAAAATAGCGGATGTGGGACAAAGTACTTAAGAGGCCATTAATTGGCCACTTAAGGTCCTCAATAGACTGAAGGGCTGGTGGACTGCACCCTGCAAAATGAGGGAGAGGTCAGGGCCGTGTGGGTAGTTGCGGGCAGGCCAGGTGTTACACTTTATGAACCCACCCACCCACAAGCTTTCAAACCAACAGGTGGGGGACCATAAAATTTCACCCACTAAGACCAAAACTAAACAGGATTCTCCGGAAGTGGCCTAACCATAGCTACATACAGATTCAACATCACCTCCTTTCACATAAAACTCACACCTTGCGTACATCCCAACATTTTATTCTGCCTCTGAATATCCAACACGCCTGTTTTTGTGGCCAGTTGTCTTTTTTCCCCATTGTCTCCCTCGTTAGTTGCGAATCAAACACTAACTCCTCACAATCTGAGCATAAAATCCTTGAAGCAAAAACAAGGTCTTGGGCTTTGTAAATGGGAGCACAGAGACCAGAAGGGAGCTGATTAATGAACCTTTTTAAAAAACCACAACTTCGGTCTTAGCTGGAGTATGGCATCCAATTCTGGGGAACCACACTTTAGGAAGGATGTGAAGGCATTAGAGAGGGTGCAGAGAAGATTCACCAGAATGGTTCCAGGGGTGAGGGACTTCAGTTAGGAAGATAGATTGGAGGCATTGGGATTGTTCTCCCTTAAGAAGGTTGATGGGGACATTTGATAAGAGGTGCTCAAGATCATGAGGGGTCTAGAGAGCGTAGATAGAGAAACTGTTCCCATTGGCAAAAGGATCGAGAACCAGAGGACACTGATTTAGAAGTGATTGGCAAAAGAACCAAAGGCAACATGAGGATAAACTTACACGAGTGGTTACGATCTGGAATGCACTGCCTGAGAGTGTGGGGGCAGGGTCAATTGTGGCTTTCAAAAGGGAATTGGATAAACACCTGAAGCGAAAGGATTTCCAGGGCTAGGAGGAAAGATCAGGGAGAAGGCTAGTACAGACTCGACTGGCCAAGCGGCTTCCCTCTGTGCTGTAACCAATTCTATGATTCTACACCAATGTTGAAATTTGCAGCTCCTACAGAAACCACATAATTTAGTCTGGCGCTTCAGGGCAGTACCGAGGGAGCGCCGCACTGTCTTAGGGCCAGTACCGAGGGAGCGCCGCACTGTCTTAGGGCCAGTACCCAGGGAGCGCCGCACTGTCTTAGGGCCAGGACCCAGGGAGCGCCGCACTGTCGGAGGGTCAGCACTGAGGGAACACTGCACTGTCGGAGGGTCAGTACCAAGGGAGCACCGCACTGTCGGAGGGTCAGTATTTAAAGTGCTGCACTGTCGAAGGGTCAGTACTGAGGGAGCACTGCACTGTCGGAGGGTCAGTGCTGAGAGTGCTGCACTGTTGAAGGAGCAGTACTGAGGGAGCACTGCACTGTCGGAGGGTCAGTACTGGGGGAGTGCTGCACTGTCGGTGGGTCAGTGCTGAGAGTGTTGCATTGTCGAAGGGACAGTACTGAGGGAGCACTGCACTGTCAAAGCTGCCTTTTATCTGGATGGGATGTTATTGCAACACACAACCTGCCTGCCTTGCTGGACATAAAAGATGAGGGGCTGATTCAAAAAGGAAAGAATCTTAATGTCTAAGCCGACCTTCTCCTTTCAACCAACTCCACCAAAAAGAGTCATCGCATTTGCTGCCAAGGAATCTTACTGTGTGCAAATTGGCTGCACCGTTGCCTAAATAATAATGCCAGCAGTTCGAAAAGTAGTTTATCACTTGTGCAGGGCTTTGAGCTATTCTGAGGACTTGAGACATAACAATGAAGATACACTCTATCAGGGTATAACCATCTTAGCCAATAATCTTGAAATAATTGTGTAGAAATAAGAGATCAAATTCATGTATTTGTAGCAAACTTTATTTCAAGCTTATAAAAAGGTGAACATGCATTGCAGAAATTGAACTTTTAATATTTGCATAGAGTAAACTTTGGTCAAATATATATCCCATAGTTCTGTTGAGCTTTGAGACGTTAAGGTTAAGTGTCAATAAGCAGCATCAATAAAAACGGTTGGGAACAAGAGGATAGAAATTTCAATCAGTGAATTGTTTACCAACATTTAAACTTGTCCCCAGGACTCCCTAACGTAACTCAGGAGTTAACTCATTTCAGATTAAACACCCGTGTGCAAGTGGCACATGACACAAAAACACAGCAGGTGTGCTATGAGCTCGAGTGGGATCAAATATTGGGTGAAATCATCTCTTCTAGGAAAACAAAGACTGAACTTTACAGGAGTAAAGTTTTTTTCAAAATCAAATACTGAAATCTGAAAATAAGGAAAGCATGCGACCACTGCAGGAAGCGTTTGGTTAAAACTGAAAATCAGAACAGTTTAAAAAGAGGAGTGCTTTTTGAAACAGCTGCAGTAGAAATTTTCCAGCCGCTTTTACCAATATTGACTTTTTAAAAAAAAACGTAGTTCAGGCGTGAGGATCGGCGTGTCCTGGGATTGCAACAGCAGCAGAGTTGCTGAGGTTTGTGCAGAGGAAAGGTTTCAGCATCTTAAAAATCCCAAGTTTTGGGCTGGTGTGTGAACAACCCCCAGTTTGAGGTAAACCTGAACACCTTTAAGCACCTTGTCTCCATTAAATCATCCAAAACTAAACTTCAGACATCGATTCAAACCTCAGCGATCCTTGTGAGGTTTGGCACTTGGGGTGCTAAGTTGCGGTAAAGGTCTGATCAGACCAATAATGTCAAACCCTCCCTGCCTCTGAGCGCTAAGGGAACTCCCTCAGAGTCCCACTCACCCTAGCTCCATCTTAAACTCTGGGAACAGCCCCATCAGAAAAAGTTCCTTGAACCTTTCCCGCACCTCGGAGACTGAGAAAGGCCCAAACAGGATCAGATAAAAGCTTTCCATCTGGACCAAAAACATTAAAAAAAAACTCAAAAAATTCTTTTTTCTTTTTTTTTAAGGCCGACTGAAATATCAAAAAGTGTGTGTTTTTAAAACTTCCACAGTTCAAAATTCATAGTCAATTCAATTAATGTCATTAATATTAGTACACAGGCTAGGGAGCAGAGAATATGCAGAACATTAAAGTAGGGCTAACCCTTAAATCATTGACTACTTCATGGGTTAAAGCAGATAAAGTGCGTGAAGCTAAAAGCAAATGCACGTCAACAGCTAGAAACACAAACTAATGGCTGTGGCTCTTTTTCACATTGGCGAACCCTCGAGGGCGGAATGGGGAGAGAACACATTTCTCCCAGTTTCAAATAGTGCCAGACTTCCACATTCGATCGATCTGAAACTGTTAAGACTGCTGCGTCAGGGGTCTTATTACAAAAAAAAAGCACTGATTTCACTTAGAAGTGAAATAACCATTTTTAATCCAACTGGTGACAAGAGGGTTAGCAAGAGATTGTTTTCTAACTGATATTAAAACGTGGTGGCTTGTCATTTTAGGGTTTTAATGACGAGTATTTGGTGCGTGATGCTCTGCTTCATTAAGAGATCTTAAGAGTCTACGATAATCTTACTATATTATATTGTAGTTTCTGGAAGTTTCAGAACTTATTATATTATATTAAAAAAAATTGGCAAAATAAAATCCTGAATCAACATATTAAATTCAAAAACCAGCCCCACCATTTAAAGGGCATCGTGTGGAATGTGTTGATTTACAGAGGCATGGGACATAGAGGTAACTTTTGAAATTAATTCCATGCCGAGCATTAACCCAAATAAAAAGGCAGTTGGATTTTTCACTTGGAGACTGGCCCTGAGGTGTCTTTTATACACAGCAACAAAAATCGATTCTATAAAAGCAAAATACTCCTGATGCTGGAAATCTGAAATAAAAACGGAAAATGCTGGAAAAACTCAGCAGGTTTGGCAGCGTCTGTGGAGAGAGAAACAGAGTTAACGTTTCAAGTCCGGTACCACTCGGTTCCAAGTAAGAGTCACACTGGACCTGAAACGTGGCCTCTGTTTCTCTCTCCACAGATGCTGCCAGACACGCTGAGTTTTTCCAGCATTTTCTGCTTTCATAACAAATTGATTGAGATTTCCAAACAGGAGACCTTTGCAAAACGTGCGGTAATTTAGTGCACAACATACAGAGGCTTTGAGCACACATAACCATACGAAACCATTCCAGCATCAACTACAGCCTGCTTACTGGACGGATGCAAACTCTGCTGAGATTGAGCAAACTTCGTATAGCACTGTGGTTTACTGGGACTGCCGCAGGTTTAATCCAGGGGCGTGTTGTTGCTGCTGAGCAGGATGGGGTAGGAAGATCCAATGTACTTCCCATGGCGATACACGATGATCTGCAAGTGGTACTCATCCACCATCACCAGCTCCCGCGAGACCTTGGCCTGCGACAGGAGGAAGCAGATAGTGTAGACAGCAAACTCAAACTCAGGGCTCACTCCGATAAAGGAGCTACCCACAGGCTTCACCATCTCCTTCCAGCTGAACTGCAGGGTCAAGACATGATCATCTTCATCAGGCTGTGGAGAACACCAAAACATAAAATCAGTATGATTCCACTCGATAACAGACATATACCCAACCCTGCACCTGATAACATACTACCTCACCACAACACTCAAAACGCTGGTTTACGCACTGATGACACAGCTGATCAGGTCCCGAGCCCAATAGTGTGAATGGGCAGCAGCTGAGAAGCAGGAATGAGCGCCCCTCACCATTAACCCACATGGAAGCAACAGGAAAGTATCTCGATGTGGGTAAAAATACGCTGAGTGGGATAAGGAAGGGACAGAGTTTAACAGTAACAGTACATCAGAGAGTAAGGTCCATGCAGGGAAAAGTAGTTTAAAAAAAAAAGGACTGAATTCACTGTATGTGAACATAAGAAACATTCACAATAATCTTAAATGAACTGGTGGCACATCTAGAGATAAGTGGCTTGGATCTAATTCCCATCAGAGACACGGGGAAGGATTTTCCCCTCATTATGTGGGCGGGCCTGGGAGCGGGTCTACAACCCGCGATCAGGCCCCGATTTCACGCTGGCCGGCCAATTAATGGCCAGCGTGAATCAGACGCTGAAATGCTGAGTGCTGCCTGGGTGGGAATGGAGGGGGTTGGAGTGAAAGAGGAGGAAGGCAAGTGCAGAAGTCAGCAAATCCGCGTGCTCAGTGAAAGCTCCCTGAAGGCACAGAACTGTGGGGCAGAACATTAAACAAGAACTTATTGTAGCTTTTAACAATGGCAATGTAATAGTTGTGGGAGACTTCAGTCTTCATATGGACTGGGACAATCAAATTGGCAAGAATTTGAGTTTGTAGAATGCTTTGTCAGTTTCTTGGAGCAATACATTGTGGAACTAACTAGGGATAAAGCTATTTTAGATCTAGTATTGTGCAATGAGACATGGTTAATTAGTAATGTCACAGTAAAAGGTCCACTGGAAAATAGTGATCATAACACAATTGCATTCCACCTTAAGTTTGAAAACAACATACTCCAATCGGGTTAGTTGGGTAAATGCACGAAAAAGGTATGGTGGTAAATAAATAGTGGGAAACATTTGAAGAAACAATTCAAAATGTTCAATAAAGATACATTCCATTGAAAAAAAGCTCAGTGAGAAAGATTTACCCATGGCTCACTAAGGAGGTTAAGGATAGTATCAGCATAATAAAAAAAAAAGAGGCTTATATAATGTTGCAAAGAACAGTAGTAAGTTTGAGGATCATGAGCATTTTAGAAAGGACCACCAAAAGCCGATAGAGGAAAAAAAAAATGGAATATAAGAGTAAACTAGACAGGAATATGTTCCAAAGACAACAATGCCAGAACACCGAGTGCTGCTGCTCCCACCCTGGTCTTGTCCTTCCTGGCCACAAAGCCTTTGTAATCAATGTGGTCGTGCTTCTCCTGCAGGTAGAATTGGACCCAGTTGTGCAGCCCCATGATCTCTCTCCCGCGTTTGGTCTCTCCAACAAACACATGTTCAAACCCCGAAGAGTCCCGCCTGGAGGAAGCAAAAAGACCAATAAAAAGTCTGAATGTTAATCCATTGTGGAAGCCTCTTAGAACATTTGATGCAAGAAATCTGCTGAATCCCACACGGAGAAGGAACGTTTAGCTCCACTGCTCCGCGAGTGACACTAGGGTTTTCCTTATCCCAAACTTCCTTCCCTCCCAGTTAAAAGACAGCATAAGTTATATAGTTCATGACAGGAGAAAGTTCAAACATGAGTTAAAATTGACGGGCAGGCTTGAATTCCATACAATTACCCCTGTAGGTGGACATTGGCTAGGTTAAATGTCACGTAATGTTAGCTCCTGGGGCTGTGGCTGCAATTCCAACGGGTGATTTGGTGTTTCCATGCACTTGCATAGCTTGGCCACTGGGTGGCCAAGGTCCTGTCATAAACCCATTCGGTGAACATGAGGTTTCCGCGAGTAATTTTGAAACCAAATTAAATGCAGTGAAATGTCTTTAACCTATTTAATCAGCAAACTTAAAACATAAAAACAGATCATTTGGCCACAGTTTTTTCAAACAAGTCTGGTATCTGCAGCCTGACATTTTGGTGAGGTGGAGTGCGCCTTTTAATAAAAAAGAAAGGCTTGCATTTATATAGCAACTTTCACAACCACCGGATACTCCAAAGTGCTTTACAGCCAATGAAGTACTTTTGAGACTTTGTCGCTGTTGTAATTTGGGACAATTGGCAGCCAAGTTGCACACAGCAAGCTCCCACTAGCAGTAATGTGATAATAACCAGATAATTGGTTTTTTGCGATGTTGATTGAGGGATAAATATCGGCCAAGATATCGGGGACAACTCTCCTGCTCTTATTCAAATAGCACCATGGGCTCTTTTACATCCACCTGAGAGGGCAGGAGGGGCTTCAGTTTAACATCTATCCTGAAAGATGACATCTCTGATGGTGCAGCACTCCCTTGACACAGCACTGGAGCGTCAGCCTTAACTTCTGTGCTCTTACGAAATGGAAGTAGTTTAAATAAGTTATATTTGCATTTGTAGGTGTTAGGAATGAGTTTTAACTTTGAAGTTTAAGTTTGGATTTGCATTTCTGTACCTTGTGCGTTAAGGAGAGGTTAAACTGAGTTTTAGTTTCACTTTGAAAAGGTGGAACATGCACATATGTTCCACATGAGTTTATGACTTAAGAAGTTAAGCAAACACAAGGGGCAGAATTTTACGCTGGGTGTGAGCCTGAGTGTAAAATAGTGCGTGATATTTCGCGATACTAAGGCCATTAATGTATTAACTGTTAATGTAATGCCTGTTCAACATTATGGTTGGTAGGTGGGTGAATCCGCCGGGCAGCATCTGGATTTTTTGAGGAAACCTCATCCAAGGGCAGGGTGAGGTTTCCGAGATTAATTTTTAAAAAAAAAAGCGTTTGGGCAGAAGTTTTATAATCTATATGGTTTGGGTGAGTGAGTCCGATGTGTGGACATTTTTCTCTGCATTTCAAAATTTTCATTCGATGGTTTTCAAAGCCTCAGCGTCCTGAGGCAACTCTCTGCCTTCAGGGAGCTTCCACTGCGCGTCACCCCCCTGCACCCGCGCTGATATCGGCGCTCGCCCTCCTCCTGCCCTCGCCCCAGCAGCGCTGGGCCTTTCAGTGCGCCTCTCACGCTGGCTGCCCGCTAACTGGCCAGCCGGAGGGGCATCTTACTTGGGGGCCCATCACGGGTGTCAGTCCGTTCCCCTGCCACTCCGGGGCCTGCCCAATGACCTCAAAATTCTGCCCAAGTGGAGAATTGGGCTGTTGCCTAGCAACAGGGGTCCAGAGAGGCAGGTCCCTCCCACAGACACACAGAAAAACTAAAGGAACGGCAGTTTTAAGTTCAGTTTGAAGCCAAGACCCCCAGAGAGTATAGACACTGGGAGAGGGAGCTGCAGGTTTTCCAAAAGGTCCCAAGGCTAAAGGAGTGAGACAGAAACAGGGGAAAGTCTCAAGAAGACCTTCTAGTCAAAGGAAAGACAGGAGCCTGGAAAAAGCCCTGTTAAGGGAAGTTAAGAGTGAGGGGCAGAGGGAAAGGCTCCAAGCTACAGATTTAAAGAGACTAAAGCTGCAGAAAGCAGGTTTAAAGCAAGAACAGTTTGCAAGAGGCAAGAAGGTCCAGAGAGACAACTGAAGGTCTGTAGCTCTTTGCTATGAGCGTGTGAAGTAGTGGTGTACTGTTGACAGCTGAGTCAGTGAGGGAAAGTGGATGAAGATGGCTTGAATGCATGTGGTGACCCAGGGAAAGAGGAACATCAGAAGGAGAGTTCGAAAACTTGGAGGTGAACCCTTATGGAAGGCAAGGAGAGAAAGCGTCGGATTGGGAGAAGATTCCAAGGCGAGGTTTGGAGAGTGGAGATTGGAAACCCTCGTGTGAAAGACAGAGTGCAGTGAGACTGGTTGGCTCAGAGTGTGACAAGCATCTGGGGGGAGTTGAGGAGAGATCCATAGCGTCTAGTTGCAGTGACATTTGTCACTTGGTTTCGGAGTGTGGTCTGTCTGACCACAGGTCACCACAGATGTACACAGACTGTGTACTTATCTTGAACATTAGAGTATAAGATAGCTCTTGTAACTTGTATTAGCTTTATAAATCTGTATACATCTCTAAAAGGTACAGTTATGGGTGAAAGAGTATTGTAATGTAGTTCATCTTTTCTTGTTCAATAAATGTTTTATTCTTTTGTTAAAAGTTCATCAGCTGATTCCTGTGGCTCTGCTCAGTAGCAACTCTCCACATTTCTAAACAAGCTGGGTTCCACCCTTGGATCAGGCTTGTCCAGGGGTAACCTCAGCTACGGATCATAACAGTACTCAAGTCCTGGAGTGGGACTTGAACCCAGAACTTTGTGGCTTGGATGAGAGTGCTACCAACTGAGCAACTTTAATTCAGTGAATCGTGGGCACGCCTCCTAAACTAACCCCCTGACCAAAGCTTCGTAGCTTGCTCCTGTGGGCTGTCTCAGTTAGCTCCCAGAAGTCCATCGCTTGGCCAACTGCATCAGCAACACCAACACCACCAGCCCCCGCCGACCCTGGACAGATTACTGCCCCTTCCCCACTGAAAAAGTTTCAGAGTTCACAGCCCCTCATACCTTCTCGCTCAGAGAGAGAGAGCACAACCCCTGGCAGAATTTGCCACCCACCCAGTAACACACTTTAAAATAAAAAAAAACCATTTTCGGGATGTGGGTTTCGCTGGCTGGGCAAAGCATTTATTGCCCATCCCTAGTAGCCTTTGAGAAGGTGGTGATGAGCTGCTTTCTTGAGCTGCCACAGTCCATGTGGTGTAGGTACACCCACGGTGCTGTTAGGAAGTGAGTTCCAGGACTTTGCACTTCCAGCCCGACACAGATTCTTCTTCTGCCTCTTGTTCCCTTTGCCACCTCTCACCTGCCCTCTCATCCCCCATCCCACCCCCTGGCCTCTGCCCCTCATCATTCCACCCCACCCCTCACCTGCTCTGCTCCTCCCCTTCCCACTGCCTTGTACCAATTGCCCCCGCCGGACTCTGACCTTCCTTTACCTGACAATTACACTCGGTGTTGACTCCCTGTGCACCGTTCCATAAGTAATCGACTGACCAATAATAGAAAATGCTGCTACTGAACGGAGCTTGGCTGCAGGGACCCTGGGTCACATCTAGCGCAGACAACTGAACAGAAATGAACTAAATTCTGTTAGATGCTTTACTGTCATAAACATACCCACGGTTTCCTCCTCTGGAATACAGCTGAAACCAGATGTCGTAGAGATGTTGCTTGAACTCCTGCGGATCAGCCGATGTGAGGTTTTTACCAGCAAGGTACTGATGAGCTAACTGAGGAAAGGACAATTGCGAGAGTCACGGTCAACGTATTGGATTTCACAGTTACTGCTCAGTTTAATCCACTGATATTAACATCCTCTAACTTAATTGCAATTCAGACACCACAGGGGGGGGGGGGGGGGTGCAGTTTTAACCTAACTCATCCTTATGGGGCTCACCGACTAATCGGATCAACTGAACCCGAGATCACGCTTCATTAAACGGGAATCTGTCTGTTTCCCAACGCGTGGGCCCAATTAAGATTCACCCCTCAGTCAGTTGGATAAAGTTATTGACCTTGGAAATACAGATAACAGGCACGGGGAGCAGCTTGGAGTTGCTTTTGTTCAATAGCCAAACAAAATGTCGCAAATTCATAAAAGGAACAGGTTTTAACTGGTGCTTGATGGTACATTTTACCCATGGTGTCAGGTCAGGGAAAAATCTCACAGCTAAAATAGTCAAAGCATTAAAAACAGAAACTTTGATCATTATTTTGTCGGGAATGTGATTGAAGGTGGCAAGTACAGGCACACAAATATCCAACCTGGACAGGGCACTCTAAGATGCTAGGAAACCAGACCTGTGAAATGGAAGAATGCAACCAGGATTGTAAGACTTTATAAAAACATCCTGGAGTGTATATGATTACTTTTAATAACATGGAGAGATTTGGCAGGACTTTGCTTCAGGAAATGAAGTTGGATATGGTCCATGATGGGGCACATTGTACACTGAAACCAGGAATTGGCAAAAGTTCTGAAGTTTAGATCCCAAAATTACTCATCACTCAGACAAGTGCTGATTCCCTTTATGACTTCAAAGTCTTCAATCCTTATCGTATATTCCCTCTTGGGAACAGATTCATGTCCCTTACTCTCAGCAAGAGGTTACCCACCTTCGAGCCTCATTGTTTTTCAAACAAAATGTGCCGCGGATTCCATGGGTATCACTGAGTTGTAGGATCCCAGCTACAATGTAAAGTTATCAGCCCTTTGGTAGGACTCTTGGCTCCAAGTCAGGAGGTTGTGGGTTCAAGTCACACTCCAGAAACTTGGCTACATAACCCAGGCTGACACTGCCAGCGCAGTACTGAGGGAGTGTTACATTATCAGAGGTTCCGTCTGGAAAAGATGTTAAATCAAGTCCCCGTCTGCCCTCTAAGGTGCACGTAAAGATGCCATGGCGCTATTTTTGAAGACGACCACAGAGTTCTCCCCATTATCCTGGCCATTATTTCTCTCTTGATCAACAGCACAAAAACAGATTATCCTTGTCATTAGGATATTGCTGGTTGTAGGAGCTTTCTGTGGGCAAATTGGCTGCTGTTTCTCCTGCATTACAACATTGACTACACTTCAAAAAACAAGTAATTCATTGACTGTAAAGTGCCTGATGCCCTGAAGCTGTGAAAAGCGCTATATTGATACAAATATTATGAATGGGAATATGTTCTTATGGATTCTGCATTATCAGTGATGGTCTTTCTCAGGGGAATAAACTGCTTGGTGTGCTGTCAATCTCTGGTCTAACACCTGGCAAAGTGGGACAGATTACAAAAGGGTAAAGTAAGAAGGGTTGATGTTACTGGACTGATAACCCAGAGAACAGGATTTCAAAATGCACCATTGCAATTTAAGAATTTGAATCGGTTTCAAAAAAGGAAAGAGCTTCGGTCAGTAAAAGTGACCGTGAAGCTGTCGGATTGTTGTGAAAACCCAAACTGGTTCGCTAACCTCCTTTAGGGATGAAAAGCCTGTCATCCTTAACTGGTCTGGGCATATGTGTGACTCCAGTCGCACATCAACGTGGACGACTCTTGACTTCCCTCTGAAGTGACCCGACAAGACACTCAGTTATATCAAACCCCTGCCCAGCAGTAACCCCCTACCACCATCGAGTGAAAACCAGGGATGGGCAGACTGACAATGAACAAAGCTATTAAAACATCTTTGTGTGTGTGTGTGTGTGTGTCAGCGTTGATGAGCTTTGGGCTCTGAGAAATCTAAAAAGTGTCCAAAGGGACCTGGGTGTCCTGGTTCATGAGTCACTGAAGGCTAGCATACAGATGCAGCGAGCAATTCATCGCAAGAGGATTTAAGTACGGGAGTAAAGATGTCTCGCTGCAATTACACACGAACATGCAAATTAGGAGCAGGAGTAGGTCATTTGGCTCCTTTGAGCCTGCTCCGCCATTCAATAAGATCATGGCTGATCTGATTGTGGCCTCAACTTCATGTTCCCGCCTACCCCCCGATAACCTTTGACCCCCTTGTCAGTCAAGAACTTATCCAGCTCTGCCTTAAAACGATTCAATGACCCTGCCTCCACTGCTCTGCACCTGGAGTACTGTGTACAGTTTTGGTCTCCTTACCTAAGGAAGGATATACTTGCCATAGAGGGAGTGAAACAAGGTTCACCAGACTGATTCCTGGGATTGCAGGTTTGTCTTATGAGAAGAAATTGAGGAAACTGGGCCTGTTTTCTTTAGTTTCAAAAAACAAGATGTGATCTCAGCACAACTTACAAAACTCTTACAGGGTTCAACAGGGTAGATGTGGTAGGATGTTCCCCCCGGCTGGTGAGTCTAGAACCAGGGGACACAGTCTCAGAATAAGGGGCAGACCATTTAAGATTTGAGATGAGGAGGAATTTCTTCACTCAGAGGGTGGTGAATCTTTGGAATTCTCTACCTTGTGGAGTCTCAGTCATTGAGCATGTTCAAGAGAGAGGTGGATAGCTTTCTGGATACTAATGATATCATAGGATATGGGAATAGTGTGGGAAAGTGTTGTTGAGGTGGATGATCAACCATGATCTAATTGAATCGTGGAGCAGCCTCGATGGGCCGAATGGCCTACTCTTGCTCCCATGTTCCTATGTCCTAAAATGATCCGTGATTCTGCACCTGTGGTAGCATCATCTGTTGCTAAGGAAACTCTGCATCAAGTGAAGTCATCGACTCCTCTATATCAGCTGGGTATCCCTGGATTTCTAAGGCTGACTGTACTCATTTATCTGCTTCTGAATATTGCAAAAAGAAAAAACATGCATGATGACCATTCCCTTTCTGAGCTGAGTGTAGAATTAGATACAATGATCGGAGATGCCAGAGACCCACATTGTGGAATCTTGCAGAATATGTCAATCCTTTGACAGATGTTGGTAGCTCAGGGATTTACTGCTGGGGTCAGTGCCAAAGAACACGGCTGGGAACCCGGGCCCAGCTCATCTATTCACTCTGCAACATTCTAATTTGTCCGGGAGCTCCTAGACTCTAATGCCATGATTTTTGATTTAGACTGGCTCTAATTGGCTGGCTAACATTTGTCAAAACCTAGAAAATTATTACAAAACAGGAAATGCAGCAAAAACTCAGCAAGTCTGGCAGCATCGGAGGAGAGAGAAACAGAGTTAACATTTCAAGTCCAGTTATGACTCTTCTTCAGACCCTTCCTTTATCCTAGAAAATCACTTTTAGCACCTACAACAGAACATTCCGGAGGTTCACGCTCCAGGGTCAGCTAGTTTCACTCTCCTGGGAAAATCTAATAATAGAAATATAGAAAAGCCCAATTGGCTCAAATAAATGAACTAAAGCTCAACGTTCCGACTAAGTCACTCCTGGAGAGATCCTGACTGCTTTGGCCATGAGAAATTTAATCTACAATGTGGTTTGCCAAAAGGGAAAAAAAACACTGGTGAAACAGCACAGGTGGTAGAGGGTTACATAATGGATTCAGCATGGACTCAATGGGCTGAATGGCTTCTTTCTGTGCTGTAACAACGCTACAATGCTGGAATGTGCACCACTGAGTTACATTCTCATAGAATCTTACAGTACAGGAGACCATTCAGCCCATCTGTGCTGGCTCTTTAGCAGAGCTATCCAATTAGTCCCACTCCTCCGCTCTCTACCCACAACCCCTGCAATTTTTCCCCCTTCAAGTATTTATCTAACTTGCTTTTTAAAGTTACCATTGAATCTGCTTCCCTTTCAAGCAGTTCATTCCAGATCACAACCACTCACTGTATATATTCCTTTTTCCTCCTCATGTCACCTCTAATTCTTTTAAAACTGCATCCTCCGGATAAATTTCCAAGATTGTATTTGGTCCCTGGTTTTCTCCCCCCGAGACTGTGCTGCTATTGTGTGTGTGTGTGGGGGGGGGGGGGGTTTGTTGGAATGACATGGTATCTCCAAATAATATTCAGTGCAGCTAAAGAAAGAAGCGAGGCTCAAATTTAGCCTGTGGGCCGATGAATAGATGAACAAGCCGAGCTTGTTGAAAAGCCAATGAGAGACACTGCACTCAGCAACTTGCCGCTTTTCAAAATGACTGTGCTCCTTTTTTTTTTAAGAAGCTGCGTTGCATGCTGAGCTTCTCACCATCGTGGATGTTCCCTCATTTGCAATAACCCTGCATCTAAACTCTCAGCTCTTCTGACCTGAGCCCTTTTGTCCACTTTCCCTAATCCTTCTCCTTACCACTGGTGGCTGTGCTTTCAGTCCCCCTCAGTCCCATGCAAGTTGTGAACCCTTCAACCTCTTTCAAGGTGCTGCTTAAAGCCCAACTCTTTAAGCAAGTTATTGGTCACTTCTCCCAACACGTTCTCCTTTGTACCCAGGTCCAAATTTTACTAATACCTCTGTGAAGCCTCCTGGGATGTTTTGCCACACTATTGACACTGTATCAATCTTCTGGTTAAAATCAGAGGATCAGCTGCTTTGCAAGAAGAGGAACATTGTGTCTTTGTACCAGCACAAAGCATTATTCTGGTAAAGTTGTCCCACTGGGCCTACAAAGCCAAATTTTTGTTAAGCAAACAATGGGCGGATTTCTACCGGGGTCATTTAAGAGGCCATAAATATTCTGCCTCCGGTAGTGTGTTCCGGAAGAGGTCCTTTATACGAAGTGCAATAAATCCGAGTCTCACCCAAAGTGTGGCAGACGGGAAGTGCCCGCTTGATATGTTGGTATTCCGACAGTTTCCGTCACTGGCTGCTTTATAAATTCAACTGACACAGCTCCTACCACATGTGGTATTCATGATTTCAGAAACCTGGTACAATTCACAAGTCCATTTGTCGACACCACCCACCTGCATGACTTTTGTTTCAAGAATCGCATCGAGAAAGCAACTGTTTTCAGCCCTCTCTTCTGGAGTCACCACCTCAGCAATCCCAGTCGACATTTCGTAATTGTCCAAGAGGACAATGAAGGCTATTCAAACAAATAATTAAACATTAAATTATGCGACCGGACAGAACGATTTACCAAAAATATTATCTTTTAAAGTATCTCAAAATGTGCAACTAAGACGTCCTCTAAGGTTATACCATTGGGAAAATCTAAAAATAGAGAAAACCCAGTTGGGTGAAATAAATGAACCAAACTAAGCCACTCCTGGAGAGATGTTGGAGAGTTTGTCCAAGAGAAAATCTAATCTACAATGCAGTTGGCCACTGGTAAAATGGCACAGGTGCTAGAGAGCTACATGACGGACTCAGAATGGACTTGATGGGCCGAATGGCCTGCTTCCATTCTGTAATGATGTTACAATGCTTTAATTTGGTGGTGGGCGACCTGCATGTGGCCCATCGGGGTTCCGAGTGTGGCCCACGAGACGGTTTGTCCATGTGCAGCATTGCGCTGCTACGAATCGATCAGCACGCCTGGCGAATTATGGATAGGCAGGCACAGTTAAACCATTGTGGCTGCCGGTGGATGTGGGAGGTTGCGCCTTTGATACTTCTGGCAGTAATTCAGTCCGTACACACTGACGGCTAAATGTTTAACCCCTGGTGAATAGAGAGAGAGACGAGCCACAAAGCAATTCCAGAGATTTCATTCAGATCTTACTTAATTTGGCTCCAACGGATCGCTTTGTGTTGAAGCAGTGTGACAAAGGAGAATCGAGTGCAAAATCAAAAAGTACAGAGGAAGAAGTAGTAGCCAAAAAGGGGGAAAATCAGTGATGAGGCAGAATGGTAAAAGAAAGTTGGGAGCTGGATTGTTTTGTTATTGAATAGAAGGGGAGGACGTTTTGCTTCATTTGCAATGAGGTGATCTCAGTTCCAAAAAAAATACAACGTTAAGAGACATTATGAAGCATGCCATTCCTCTCACGGGGCAACATTTCTGATAGATTCTGCCCAACTCGATCGACAGCTTCCAAATCTGAAGGAAGCCATGGAAACACAGAAGCAGGTACTTAGACGAGCGTTGAACGAGAGTGACGCAGTGACTTTGGCTAGCTTTCGTATTGCCTGATTACTTGCGAACAAAATGGAAAGCCATTATCAGATGGCGAGTTAGTGAAAAAAACGCCTCATTGAATCCGCGGCTGTTTTATTTGCTGGGTTTAAAAAGCAAGAGGAGACGATGAAACGTGTTAAAAGGTCTGCAACTCAACAGACATACCATGAGTCGCAGAGTGCATGATGTAGCTGCCAGTCTGACAGGGCAGCTTTTCAGAACTGTCTGTTCAGGTGAGGGTTTCAGTATGGCGCTGGATCAATGCAAAGATATTAATGACATTGCCCAGCTATGCGTATGGGTTCATCGTGTTGACAGTGATCTGAATGTGACAGAGAATTTTTAGATCTCTTGGGGAAACACAGGTAAGCACAGGGCTCAGTATTTTCCAAGGCATTTACTGGTTTTCTTCCCCCCACCAAAGAGCATGAGTTACCTTTGGAAAAAACTGCATCAGTTACAACAGATGGGTGTCCCTCTTTGATAGGAGAACACCGTGGATTTGTAGCTTTGTTGAAAGCTTGTGTACCTGACATATTTGGTGTGCATTGCATAATACCCCAAGAAGTGTTCTGCGCTAGATGTGACAAGTGAGGCAGACCGAAAGCTTTAAAAACAAAAAACTGCTGATGAGGGAAATCCAAAACAAAAACAGAATTACCTGGAAAAACTCAGCAGGTCTGGCAGCATCGGCGGAGAAGAAAAGAGTTGATGTTTCGAGTCCTCATGACCCTTCCACAGAACAGAACAGTTAACTCTTTTCTTCTCCGCCGATGCTGCCAGACCTGCTGAGTTTTTCCAGGTAATTCTGTTTTTGACCGAAAGCTATAATGGACAAAGTGGAACAGATTATTAACTCCATCCGTGCTCGCCCCCTGCATCACATCAGTTTGTGGAAATTATGGACCAAATTGAAACAGGATATGGAGACCTAGTCACGCCCACTGAAGTGCGCTGGCTGAGCTGTGGTAAAGTACTGGACCTGCCTCCTGGCACTTCTACCAGAAACCCAGCGGTTCCTTGCTCAGGAATCTCAAATCTAACCAGAGTTAGAAGATGAAAACTGGATTTTGGATGTGGCTTTTCTCGCTGGTCACCTGAACGCGCTGAACGAGTTGTTGCAGGGGGAGAAAAAAATCACCTCGTACCCACGATAGTTGCTAGTGTCAGAAATTCACACGACACCTACAGTTAAAGTCCGCTCAGTTACCATCACGTGACTGCACTCACCTCCCAAATTTGAAAAAAAATGCTGGAAAAACACTCTGATCAAGGAAATGAACCTGATCCATCTGTCCACATACAAGGGCTGTCCACACTGGCAGAGTGAGTTCAGAACCGCTTTTCTTCCCTGAGTGGTCTGAAACCCGAACTCGCGTTGCTCTCAAATCCATTTGAATTTAATCTGAGCAAATGTGGCATAGTACGGCAAAGGCTTGTGGGGGGGGGCGTGGGGTCGATAAAAGGAAGTTTGAGGAGGAATTAATTCACGTTCATGCCCTGGATGAAGACAAAATGAACCAGCTAAAAGAGGAAAGTATATGAGAAGTTTAGTTGAACGTCCCTGGTCCAGTTCTCCGCTAATGCATTGCAAAGCTGATGCCAATCTTCGGATCGACATGCACGTGAGCAGTCTTATTCTGCTATGGGACACATCAAATGCAAGGAGCACAACAGGCTAACGGATGAAAACCTCAGCACTGAACTGGGAAGCATCCGCATATCCCTGAGTCCTAATCTAAGGTCCAACCAGAAGGCACACTTGAGTATGATGTAAAGGAAGCATAAATACTTATTCCGTTTTTACCATTTGAAGTTGATGACAGTTCTATTAATATATGAATGGTTAAACATTTTCTGTAACTCGTTAGGAAATATTCGGCGTGTATTCAATGTATTTAATCTTATTCGTGGGGTCATGGCCGATGCCCCATTTCAATCCTGCAGCCCACTGCGATGAAGGAGAGCCACTCACGTGGCCCACTCACTAGCCCAGGTCGCCCAGCGCTGATTTAACTGCCCCGTAGCCCTGCTCATTGTAAGTCGAGTGATGCAGTGTGTGTTGAAAACACAGGAACATTATACCATACGCTGCAGAATGCACTATTCTGCTAAAATGGAGCAGTGTTCAAACTGGTCTGTCCCTTAATTAGTGCAAACTCTGATCAACGAGAGGTTAACTGCTGTGGCTGAGCAGCCTGGAGTCCTCCGCACAATCCGGAATCAGAACCGGGTGTAAAACAGAGAGCCAGAAGGAAAGTAGTGAACAGATCACATCAGATCTTCAAACTGGTGTTCAATGATCAAACTCAGTAAACTCTTGATTCCTATGGTTAGCTTGAATATTACACAAACTTTAGAACCTACCAGCAAAGGACTTAATCGTCCGTAAACGCTCCTCGTTCACGTAGGAAAACAGTGGCCTGCGGGCATTGTCTCTTGCATTGTTACTTCCAGCAGGGACATAAGAGGCTTTTCCCTGCAAGAGAAGCAGAGGTTGCTTTTATTGCTAGTCTAACAGCAGAATAACCAACATTACCCAATACTGCGCCTTCAAGTTCCTCACCAAGCCACACACCATCCCGACTTGGAACTATAAATCGCTGTCCCTTCATTGCCACTGAATCAAAATCCTGGAACTCCTTCCCTAACAGCGCTGTGGGTGCACAGGGACTGCAGAGGTTCCAGGTGGCCGCTCACCACCATCTTCTTCTCAAGGGCAACAAATGCTGCCCACCCCACCCCCCACCTCGGACAATGCTCACATCTCACGAGTGAGTAAAATAAAAACTGCTCTGTATAAATCCCAATGCAACCAACACTGCCCAATACCACGCTAAACAAAACCCAACACAACTGACACGGTCCACTGCACCAAACGCAGGTCCAAACGCAGTTTTTAAAGCTACTTGAAAATGATGCCAACCTGCACAGAGATCTGATAGTCTTTTCCAGGCAGAAGGCGATTCTCGTCTGCTTTCCAAAGTTCATTCAGTATCTTGGAAAGGTCCTCGTTCATTACCATTCTGGGTGGGGGGCAGGGGGAGAAAAAAAACACAGCAAGATATAAAAAAACACTTTTTGTTTGGAGGGAGAGGGGATGAACTTCCTTTCGTTCTAGTCGTGGCTTCGGTCTGTCCCACGCAGAAACAAACACAGCCAGTTTGTTCCGATACCACATGACGTGAGACTTGCACTAGCAGCCTCAGGACATCTCAAGACGTTTATAGCCAATAAGGTACTTGTTTTTTAAAGACGTGTAGTCACTGGTGATTTCAATTACAAGTCAGTAACTAATTACAGAGGGATAAAAACAAAATCCTCCACAGATGCTGTCAGGCCTGCTGAGGTTTTCCAGCTATTTTTATTTTAATTACAGAGGAAAGTAACTGAGTACAGAAAACAGTCTAAATGCAAGACAGACGAGTCAAAACATCTGTGTTATAGATACAGTATCTTTCCCTTCCTGACCATGACAATTTTGGCCAAAACCCAACTATTTTCTTGGCATGCATTCCTCAGAACAGTTCTGTGCTCTATCAGGAATCCCTCATTTCAGCCCAGTTCGAGGCTCCCTAAACAGAAGGCACGGGGAGGAGACTCTTCAGCCCATCGGTTAATTAGGTCATTGTTTAGGGTTCATACAGACTGATTTGGGAGATCTACAAGCCTTGGCGCCGCATATAAGTCCGACCTGTTCAACAAAGCCGGTCACAGTGCTGAGGCCAATTCCTTAAGTTAACTCCATTGGGGAAGGGGGAAGGAGGAGGAGGAAGGAAGGGGGAAGGGGGAAGGGAGGGGGAGGGGGGGGTGGTGCGAAAGGTTTGTTTCCTAACTCACCACCTCCTCACGGCAATTGGGGACAGGCAATAAAAACCAGATTTGGTTATTGACACCCATATCCTGAGAATGATTTTCTTTAAAAAAACATCTCTATTTACCTTCATTCGTGATTTTGGTTCTTGGATTTTTACTCCTGGCTCCACTTACAATATCTGCTCAGCTACTGCAGAACACTTAAAAGGGACATAACCAGAGCATAACATTCCCCTCATTCTTGGCCCTGACCCTAATGAATTTATTTGTTCATCAGACGTCCCATGTGTTTCCTGAATCAGCCACAGAAAGAGTGGAGTGGGGTGGGGTGGGGATTCTTCAGGGTTTTAACACTCAAAACAGTTTAAGTACTAAACTTACAAAATCCCTTTTTGTATAGAATTCATCCATAACTGTAATCCTGGGATGAAGGGGGAAGGGGTTGACTTATCAAGAACGGGTTAGGCCTTTATTCATTAGACTTTAGAAGGATGAGGGGGTGATCTTATTAAAACGTGCAAGATTCTGAGGGGACAAAAGCAGAAAAGGCCGGAAAAACTCAGCAGGTCGGACAGCATCTGTGGACATAGAGAGAGAGAGAGAGAAACAGGGTTAACGTTTTGAGTCCATATGACTCTTCTTTGGAGCTACCAGGTTCTGAGGGGATCTTGAGAGGGTAGGTGTTGAGAAGATGTTTCCACTAGAGGGGGGAATCTCGAACCAGGGGACATGGTTACAGAATAAGGGGACTCCCATTTAAAACTGAGATGTGAAGGAATTTTTTCCTCAGAGGGTAGCGGATGTCTGGAATTCTCTACCCCAGAGAGTTGCCGAGGCCAGATCACTGAGAGTACTTAAAGGCACGACAGAGGAGTTGAGGCCTGGGGCAGATCAGCCATGATCTTATTGAATGGCGGGGCAGGATTGAGGGGCCGAATGGCCTACTCCTGCTCCTATCTCTTATGTTGTGTAACAATTGGAAGACAAAAAAGATGATCATCATTTTAACATTTCACTGGGTTTTAGAGGTTTCATAGTTGGAAGCAAAACATTTAAAGGTATGAAGTTTTCATATCCCCAAACGGGTAGCTAACCACAGTTGCCAGCTGTGGCTCAGTGAGTAGCGTTCTCACCTCCGAGTCAGAGCTGTGGGTTCGAGTTCCACTCGAGACTTGACCACGAAACCTAAGCCGAGTCTCCAGAGCAGTATTGAAGGGGCGCTGCACTGTGGGAGGTGCCGTACTTTGGATGGGACATTAAGCCGAGGTCCCGACTGCGCTGTCGGTGAGACGTAAAACGTCCTATGGTCGCTATTGAGGGGAAAGCAGGGGAGCTCTCCTGGGTGGTCCAGGGCCAATATTTATCGCCCAATCAACATCACTACAGATTATCTGGTCATTATCTCATTGCTTTTTGTGGGAGCTTTCTGTGCACAAACTGGCAGCCATGTTCCTTACACTGCAACAATGACCAATCTTCTGAAAAGCGCTACTTTGTTGGACAGGCAAAAGCACTTTGCAGCCAGAGGATGTGAAAGGTGCTACATAAACGCAAGTCCTTTTTTTTCCTGCAAAAGCTGTATGATGGATGTGAAGTGCAGGATATGTCAAGGTATTGGGTGGGGTTGTTGGGGGGGGAGCATGCAGAGAATAGGGAGTGGGGTGCAGTGTTTTACTCTGTGGTCTGATGGCTAACGAATTGGAGTTTTCAATTCTATTATTACAGATCAAAATCAGCTAGACTAAACGATTCAGTTAGCCTTAAAAACAAATCGGAAATCTCACAGGTTGCAGCAGTACCCCACCCTCCTCCCACCCTCCCCTGCCCCCTCCACAATTCACTTTGATTCTAAGAAGAAGCTAGGCTTTCCATAATAGTAATAGTCGATCCTCCACAATTCTGTTGCTCGAGGCGATAGCATCTTACAGCACAAAAGCAGCCCATTCAATCCATCGTTCAAGTGTTGGCTCTGTCAGAGCTATCCAATTAATCCTACATTAGATCAGAGGTGAAAACAGAAACATTTTTTCCTACTGTATTTTTCTCTCTCACTCTTTCCCTTTCCACCTTTCTTAGAGCTTCCATTCACAATCCCTCTCACGTTTCCCTTGCTATTAGAATTTGTTGATCTCATAGCCTTACCTTTCCATCTCTTTTGTTTCTCTCAACTGTGTACCTCCCTCTCTGTTCACTTCTCTCACTCATTCATTTATTCAATGTATACTGTAATGGCCGGGATGGGAGGAGCGTGTGAATTATCAAGTCCAACTACTCCGCAGGCAGCACCATCTCTGTAATGAAATATCCCAACACGGTGCTTCACAGAAGCGTTGCAAAAAAAGTATGACACTGAGCTGCATAAGGAGATATTAGGTCAAATGGCCAAAAGAGGTAGGTTTTAAGGAGGGTCTCAAAGGGGGACAATGAGGGAGAGGGGTGCCGGGAGGGAGTTCCAGAGCACGGGGCCTAGTCAACTGAAGTGACGGTCACCAATGGTGGTGCAATTATGACTGGGGAACGTTCACCTTTGACACGATTGATCTCTCACTCTCTCACACACACACACACACACACACACACACACACACACACACACACACACACACAATGCAAACTTCATCAACGTCATTATCAGTTATAAGTTGCAGTATTTCAAATTACAGGATACACACGATGTGGTGGGCTAGGGGACGGTCTGTAGTATTAAAAAAAAATTACTGTTCTAGTTAAGTGGGAAGCTATTAATTACTCAAAGTAGGGATGGGATCAATCACAGGCACTCCCAGTACAAACTACATTAGAAGAGCTCTCAACACAGTGATTAGTAAAATACTGTTCAGCCACTTCAATACTTTGATCGTTGCAAAGTCAAAGCAGAGATTGTGCACCATTTGCAAATTCAATGAATTTCAAACTGTTGTGCGGATAAAATATTTTTAAAAAATAAAAATTCAAGCATATGTTTTGCTTATTGGACAGAATAAAATAGAATTTATACAACACCTTCCACAGCCAAAGTCCCAAAGTCTTTCGGAGCCATGAGATTACCACTAAAAGTTATCATTGCTTTGTTGAGAGGTCCTACACAGTTTATTCCCCAATAAAGTCGGTGATCACTAAAATGCACCCCGTGTGTTGTGAAAGCATTCACATTTTAAGTTGGCGTGCAAAGACTGGTACCATTAAATGGAGGTCAGATCACCCATCAGGTGCACCCGGATCACTCGAAGGGAGCACCAGTCATGGAAACTGTGGGCACCTCAGTTCGGTTTTCCCGAATACACGGCAGGGTGGAGATCTCACTTTGGTCGCAATGGTGAAATTGGGTTCATTAGATCGATTCCTAGGGTGAGAGCGCTGACCAATGAGGAGGGGGGGGTGACCAGAGTAGATCTACACCAACTGCAGTTTAGGAGAACGAGAAGTGATCTCACTGAGACCAAAGATTGAGAGGGTTTGATAGGGTAGGTGCTGGAATGGTGAGTTCCAGATCAGGCTAGAGGGGCTGAAATATTCTCCTCCTGCTCCTGTTTCTCAATGTCCTTTTGAAGGTGTTGCTGGTTTAGGTTAATGGCCGGCATCTTTCTACCTGCGTATGATGAGCATGCAGCAAATCAAATCCGTTCGGGATGGGGTAGCTTCGGGTCGTACACGTTTGCTGATGGCTGAATAGACCAATCCGTGAGAGGCAGGTTCTGCCCATGAAGGGGTTATCAGCTGTCAGTGTGGGTTGTTGTTGTTTCCTCAGTGTTGGCACCTGTTTCAAGTCATTGCAGCCGCTGATGGTCATGGCAGCACATGCTGGCCCACAGGACATGCTGCCATTTTCCTTGGTCATCAGCTGGCGTCTCCCAGGTGCAAAAAAAAAATCAATGCCTGGGGCCTCCTGGTGTCCTGACTCTGGCTACTTCGCCATACGGAAAGCCCGTAGGTATAGGCCCGGCTTCCATCCTGTGGAGGCAGCCGAATCAGCGCAGTCAGCTCTGCCTGATGAGTGTCATTGAGAGGACTCTGCCACACTCGTGTTTCTGCCCTTCCGTGAGAATCTCAAGCCGTAAACAGTAAACAGCAGAGATGAAAGTTGTTGAGCTTCCTTTCTCGATAGCCACAAGTCGTCCGGGTTTCACAGCAATACAGCATGCTGCCGAGGACACAAACTTCGTACATCAGCTACTTGATCCTCGGAGTCAGCTTGCTGCTAATCCATGCACGTTTTATGAGTCGCCCAAGGGGTGGTAGCTGCTTTCCCTACGCGTGCATTAGGTTCTGCATTAAGGGGCAGATTGTCTGTCACCGTGGACCCAAGGTAGCAGAATTGGCCAGCCGCTTCCAGCGTTATGTTATTTAGTGTGATCAAAGGCAGAGACGTGACACCCTGTCCCATAACCATCATTTTCTTGACACCGGGAGAACAAGTTACAGGTGAGGGGGAAGACAGTCCAGGAGTCTGCATAGCTGAGTTTCCACGTGAGTGACTAGCGCAGCATCGTCAGAATAGAGTTCTCTGATCAAGACGTGCTGTATTTTTGTCTTCGTAACTGTCTACAGTTCAAATTTCTGCTAAAAGACATTGGCATGATGACGGACATAAGATTTCCCATGAACCAGCCCATTCCGAATAACGGAAAGGTGTTGTTCAACTTTTTCTTTGCAATAGTCGATGTATTTAAGAGCAGTATCCGGCTTTATTAATTCTGTTAAAATTATCACACAAAATAAGCATATAATAAGTGTCCAATCCTCCACCAATTTTCGGAGAACATTCAGGCTTGGGCTGAAAAGAGGCAAGTAGCCCAAGTTCCAGGCAATGACCATCGGCAACAAGAGAGAATCTAACCATCACCTCTTGACATTCAATGGCATTCCCATCGCTGAATCCCCCATCAACATCCTGGAGTTACCATTGATCAGAAGCTGAACTGGACCAGTGATAAAAATACTGTGGCCACAAGTCAGAGACTGGGAATTCTGCAGTGAGTATCTTGCCTCCTGACTCCACAAAGCTTGTCCACCATCTACAAGGCACAAGTCAGGAGTGTGATGGAATACTCCCCACTTACCTGGATGAGTGCAGCTCCCACAACACTCAAGAAGCTCGACACCATCCAGATAAAAAGCAACCCACTTGATTGGCACCCCACCCAGTATCTTCAACATTCACTCCCTCCACCACCGACGGACAGTGACAGCAGTGTGTACCATCACAAAATACACTGCAGAAACTCATCAAGACTCTTTTAACAGCACCTTTCAAACCCACCACCACCACCGCCTAGAAGGGCAAGGGTTCATGGAACACCACCACCTGCAAGTTCCCCTCCAAGTCACACATTATCCTGACTTGGAACTAAAACAAAATACTGTGGATGCTGAAGATCTGAAATAAATTGAAAGTGCTGGATGAACTAATTCCGAAGAAGAGTCATATTGGATTCAAAACTTTAACTCTGTTTCTCTACCCAGGGATGTTGCCAGACCGGCTGAGTTTTTCTCACGTTTTAATTTTATTTCTGAGTTGGAAATATATTGATGTTCTTTCACTGTCACTGGAAAATGCTGGAACTCCCTCCCTAACAGCACTGTGGGTGTACCTACACCACATGGACTGCAACGGTTCAAGAAGGCAGCTCATCACCACCTTCTCAAGGGTAACTAAGGATGGGCAATAAATGCTGGCCTCGCCGATGCTCACATCGTGTGAATGCATAAAACATACTTTATATATTTTCAAAAAAATGAAAATGCAACTTATTTACACTTGCCAAAAAAAAAAAATCTTTTGCTGATTGGAAGCTCTTTAAAGGGTAAACAATGGTTCACACAGAGTGATCAAGGCCATATTTACTTCAAGGCTAACCAACAGGAATGCTTTGTTATCAGTCTGTGGATATTCAGGTTTCAGGGTGAGAGAAAAAAAAAAGAGACTGGTGAAACAGCCTTGGTGAATTCTGAACTCACCAGATAACAAAGTTAAGGGTTGGGTGGTCAAGGCTGCAGACAGAGTTGCAATGGAATTATAAGATTTCAGACAGTTCAGAATTCTCATTCTTGTGTAGTAATGCAATGTGTGGGCTTATTGGTGGAGCCTCATACCACAGACTTTAACAAGGGCAAAAGCTGAGACCACACATGCTGCAGCGGTTCAGGAAAAAAGCCCACCATCACATTCACAGGGTAACTCAAGCCCTGGGCAACAAATAGCAGCCTTGCCAATGACAACCAGTTCCCAAAGAATTTAAACTTTTAAATATTGCCAAAAAGAGAGATGTGTTGTCAGAGAATTTCATCCTGCACTCATCAGGACAAACACAAGGATGCCAAATTTCAAACAATCACAACAACTTATACTACAAGAGAAATTGGTTGGGAAATCCACTCTAATTGGCTAAGGCAGTGTCAAGGAGAAAGCAATGGGGAACTATATGCTCCCCAAGCTCCTGTGTAATTCAAAGAAGATGCCAGGTTTGAATATATTTCTTTTGTTTGTGGAGAACAGATCCCTGTGTATGAATGTATGTCACTTCTAGCAGGTATAAATGAGCCACGTTACAAGCTCAGCTGGTTGTCTTCAATTGCTTGTTAGTGTAGTTATTAGCACACTCAGGATTTTAAAAAAACTTTTAAGTCTTACGTAATCAGCATGTGGATACATATTAAAAATTAAACACTGCCTTTTGCGCAACTCAAGAGGTGACATACATTGCCCTAAATTACAACAGACAGGAAACAAATGGAGCAGGGGTTCAAAGTAGATAGTTCAGCAGCTCAAAGGCCAAGTGGATTAGGTAGATGTCTAAAAATGAAAGATGCGTTTTATGAGAATGGCTCTGGGGATGAGCGACTTCAGTTACAAGGACTGATTGCTGAAGCAGAGGTTTTTCTCTTTGGAGAAGCGAAGATGGGAGAGGAGACTTGACCGTGATGTTCAAAATCACAAAGAGGTTAGGCAGAGTTGATTGAGAGGAAACTGTTCCCATTGCCTGAAGGATTGAGCACCAGAGGACAATGACTTAAAGCGATTGGCAAAAGGACAAACAGTGAAATGAGGAAATTTTTTTTTAAAACACAGGGAGTGGTTAGGAATTGGAATGCACTGCCTAAAACTGCGGTGGAAGTAGATTCAATAGAAGCCTTGAAAAGGGAATTGGGTTGTTAGCTTAAGAGATTTTTCAGAGATCTGGAGAAAAGGCAGGGAAGCGGAAGTAGGTGGATTGCTCTACTGAGCTGGCACAGAAACAATGGACTGAATGGCCTCCTTGAGTGGTATAGCCATTCTATCATTCTGAGAGTTCATGTAAATAAGGTAGCTCTCAAAGCACTTGCTAAAATTATAATTACTGCATAAAAACAGTTCTAATGAGCGCCCAAATAGCAAACATGCTCTTGGGATAATCCAGGTAAAAAATCATTTGAGTTTAGTGAAGCCTGCTTTATTCAGACGAGAAAAGAGAATCTCAGTTTGAGGTGATACAATAACAGGTGAGGTATCAAAAACAGTTGCTCGTTTTAAAAAAAAATCCAACACTAATACATTGTGGCTCACTAAAAGTTACTCAGCAGTGGAGAAATGTTTTCAATATTTATGTGTTTAGATAGAAATTATTTATATTGCTAAAATATTCCTGGCAGTTTATGAACTAATGCTGCATTCAATATTATTTCAACAGACTCAAAATGTTGCTATTTTAATTAAATACACTGTTAAAACGTTATTGCTTCACCTTCACACCATACATATTTAAAGTGAATTACCCCACTTCTAGTGTAACATTGTGTTATTTCAGGAGGCACAGTAAATCGAGGTCCGGTCTGCCCCCTTGAGTGGATGTGAAAGATCCCATGGAGCTGCTTTTAAGACGACTAAAGAAATTCAGGTTTCCAGCATCCGCAGTATTTTTCTTTCATATTAAAAGGAAATTCTCCCGATCTCCTGGTCAATATTTATCCTTTATTCAACATTTTACTGAAAAAAAAAATAGGGATTATCTGCTCATTTATTTCATTGCTTTTTGTGGGGGCTTGCTGTGCGCAGTTAGATTGATGCATCTCACAATGCATCCCAGCCAAGATTACACTTAAAAGAGGATAGATGGCAACCAATTCACTGAAATGTTTTGAACAATTAAACTTGGGAGTTAAATCCAGTCATTTTACTTGAAAGAGCCTGTGTCTGAACTACTTTTGCCACATCGCTCCCCCTCAAGATCACAGTTTAACATCTAGCACCTGTATGGTAAATAACAGGCGCATTTCAGAACCGCAAGGCTTAAGCAAATTAGAGCAAAATGCGTCACTGACAATGCCAGCAATGCCCACATCCCATAAACGTTCTTTTTTTAAAAAGCTGCACAACAGATGCAGAAGTCAGGATATTCCTGTACATTACATTGGCTTATCCTGCTCATGTCTTCGGAAAGTACTTTAAAAAAAAATGTTTGTAATTGAATATAAAACCACTTTGAAATAATCATGTGGTTTGACCATTCTACATTGTGCTGCGTATGCAGGAACAATCAGGGTAGTGTCAAGGATTTGGCCCACTGCACGTGGTGTGATTTGGAAAGCCTGCGCACTCTTATAACTACTTTCTGCCCTCCCGATAGTGCAGATCCCCTGCTGGGGCGCAGTTCCACTTAACGTTATAGATTTACTTTGCAAAGCGGTGTGGGGAGCTAAATGTGGGCAGCCAATGAGCTACAGTACACCCACTGGAGTTGGTCGTTCCGCTCTGCTGAAGGGTCTGACCTGATTGGTGCTTTTCTTTAAAAATAAAACTGACCTATCAGGACAGCATTCTACATACTTGGGTTAAAAAAAAAATTACACTTAATGGAAATGGTACTGATATAAATATGTGCCTCTAGCATTGTAAGCAGTGTAGCTGTTAGTTATTTTCAGCATTTGCTCTTCATAGCAACAACCAGGAACGAATGGAGGAATATTGAGAGGCAGCAAACACACAGAGAATGGTCTACCTCCTGCCCCTAAGACATGGCAGCAGCTAACGGGCACAAGATGCTGCTAAAAACAAACTCGCTCTTCAAACACTTCCTGTTCCAGTATAGCCTGCTTCCTGGCTACAGATTAGAAACAGTTTTGCATTCGATTCTAGCAAACAGTTGAATGAACTTATCCTGCTTAGTGGGCTAGACTCCATTTTGAGAGCACACTTTCTATAGAGAACATTAGATTGAAAGTGGTTCATGCTGAAGCATAATATAACTTAGACTCGGTGCCTTAATCCACTTCTGGTGGCAGAGGGCCAGTAACGAGAGGAAACAGACTGAAGGGAATTGGCAATAAACAAGAGGCCACATAAGGAAACATTCTTTTTACGCAGCGAGTGACTGTGATCTAGAATGCATTACCTGAAAGGGCGATGATAGCAATTTCAGTACCAACTTTCAAAAGGGAATTGGATAAATACCTGAAGGGGAGATAAACTGTCAGGGAAAAGAACAGGGGAATAGAACTAACTCTTTCGAAGAGCTAGCACAGGCATGATGGGTCAAATGGCCTCATTCTATGATTCCATGTATGGGCACATTGAGGAGAGCTGCCAAGTTTATTTGCGTTGCTTTCACAGAGTGCTAACCCTTGTTCTGATATTAACATATTCTGCTATCTTACCTCTCTGCCACTAGCAGCACCTTCTTTAGTCTTTAACACTTACCATTAACACACCCTTTGTTTTGTGTCCATGACATCTTTGTCAAATCTCTCCTGAGCTCCCGCCTATCCCTGACCTTCTATCTTGCTCCACCTGCTCCACGCCCTCTTTAAATAGTATAAAATCCATCACATTTCTATCTCTCTTTAGCTCTGAAGAGTCATACGGACTTGAAAGGTTAACTCTGTTTCTCTCTCCATCGTTGCTGCTGAGTTTTTCCAGCATTTTCCGGTTTTATTTCAGATTTCCGGCATTTACAGTATTTTGCTTTTATCCCAGTAAGTTTATTTGAAATAGCATTTCAGCTAATACTATAGGGAAAGATGATGGCATAGTGGTAATGTCAATGGGTGAGTAATCCAGGGGCTCAGGCTAATGTTCTGGGGTCATAGGTTCAAATCCTACCATGGCAGCTAGGTAATGGTGACCATGAAGATTATCACTGATTGGTGTAAAAATAGGCCCACCTGGCATAAATGGCAGAAGGTGTAGGGGGGACATGAGGAAGGACTTTTTTTACGCAGAGGATAGTGGGTGTCTGCAATTCGCTGCCCAAGTTGGTGGTAGAGGCAGAAACTTTAAACTGTTTTAAAAAGTACCTGGATCTGCACCTACAGTGCTGTAAGCTGCAGGGCTATGGGCCGGGTGCAGGAAGGTGGGATTAGAAAGGGCACCCGGGTGTCCTCGGGCTGGCATGGACAAGATGGGCCGAAAGGCCTCCTTCTGTGCTGTAACTTTTCTATGGTTCTATGGTTCACTAATGCCCCTTAGTGAAGGAAATCTACCATCCTTACCTGGTCTGGCTTTACCTGTGACTCCAGACCCACAGCAATGTGGTTGACTCTTAAATGCCCTCTGAAATGGCCTAGTGAGTCACTCAGTTCAAGGGCAATTAGGGATTGGCAATAAATGCTGGCCTTGCCAATGACACCCACGTCCTATGCAAGAATAAATAAAAATGAGATAGAGTTTTCTGCCCAAACAGCCCATTTGTTTATTTACACAACATTCATTTCCCGATTTCATGAAACATAGCAGCAGGCAAGTCAGTTTATCCAGGAAGACACCAGTTAACACTAGCAATAGTCCACCGCACCCCCAACAAATCCATTTAGTTTGCCCAACAACTCCAAAGGGGCAATTCAAGCATGTATAGTTCTCAAAAAGGTCCTCCCTGAAGAAACAGCATCGCCAATGGAGATCACCACCCCTCTTAAAAAGAGCACCGAACATAAAGGCATTCTCCCCTGTGCCTTCGCCAATATTTATTCCTCAGCCAGTATTATTAAGACTCGATGTGAAATGCTTTGGAAGGTCCTGAGGTTGTGAAGAGACGTTATAGAAACGCGAGTCTCTCTTTCCTTTACTGCAGAGTGTGCTAACTATGAGGCAGTGAGGCTGAAGGGTCAACTAAGTTTTATAAATAGGGCATTTTCTAAATGAAACCCAAACTACAGCTACTGCCACAAGCCCTGTCATGGCAATCTGAATGCCCTTGTGATCACCAATTACACCACATCAGAATATATTTTGGGAGAGTAGATCACAGAACTATGATCAAACATAAGAGGCCGTCACGAGGTAGTGAGGATTTTCATTAACATTTTCACCGCAGAAAATAGCTTTCACTTGTTACGATTACGAGGCTTATAAAATTGTTCTATTTTGGGGCTGCAGTTTTAAATTTAGGGTAAATGAATGTGTGACCTGCTCTGAATTCTGCCTGACAGTAAGCCTTGCTGCTTTGATTGCGAGAGCTCTAAGGAAGGCTTGAATTGTTTTACTGAGAAGGTTTTGCAAGATATTACACTGGGAGACAAGAGGAGCAGTCTTCGAGTGTACTATGAGTAGATCCTGAGTCTCCCGAAGTGCCAGGTGTTATAGGTATCGGATTGTCAACAGTTGTACTGTAAACTATCCATTTATTTTTAAGATGAAAGGTATTTGGGATCAAAGATAGTTAATTGCCATTTCTATCTAGAAACAAGACTAATATGTTTCATGTTGCTATGGAGAAAGAGGGCACAGGAAGCCATTTTTGAGATCAGATTACAGGCTTCCCTACAAATTTATGAATGTCACAGGCAAGCAGCTGTTGGTTTGGTTGTGAACAGCAGCCATCTGAAAGGCATAGAGCTAGAGATAGGGGCAGGCAGTCCTGCACCTGCAGCAGAGAAGAAGCTGACTATTGTTCACCACCAGAACGTGGGTGGGGGCTCGCACGCAGATTGAAGACTGAGTTTGCGAGGATTTAAAAGGAGGCTGGACAATTCACCTAGCTTGGGGTTAGTGGGAAGGAGTCCACAGTGTAACCCTCACAATGACAGTCAGCTCTGGGATCCGAAGTCACCCAGCTGGGAGAGTAAAAAAAGACGCAAGCCATCGGGAGCTGAGAATAATTTTAAATTGGTTCCTGGGGATGAAACGACCATTTAAGGGACAGGGTAACATATAAGCATAGCAAGAGATTTTCAGTCGGACTAAAAGTTAAATGAGGAATCTCTTTTCTGTACTTTAAAGTACAGGTTGCCTACAGAAAAAAAAGTGTTTAGTCAATAATGTTTTTGGTTATTTGTTACAGTAAAAGTTTTAAAATGTAAAATCTTGACATCATTTCTTGGACTGATAACTGGAAGTTCGAATTTCGCTATCGGTCTCTACAGAGATCGCAACACTTTAGTCAGCTGGTTCCTCAATAGCTTCAAGATGTAAATGCTCCTATAAACTAATAAAAGATTTCGGGGACAACTGCTGATAACCTTATCTAAAATTTATAAACTCAATTACAAAAAGCTTTAAGAGCTCTGGCAGGGATAAATATAGATTAGAACTGGTCAGAGATATTAATCACATTCAGATAGCAACAGATTCCAATCCATTTATCTTTTTAAGAAGGACCCACTTACCCGCTCAATGGGAAACACAGCAATCCAATGGCATAGCACTAACTAAGGCAATTAAAACATTCGGCATTTGTATACACAGAACAAAACTGAACAGGGATCAAAGGCATTAGCAACATTTTGCCTGGTTCATATCTCTCAGCATTTATCCAAGAAACACATCAGCTGGGCACCTTCCCATAAGGGATCCTGTGAGATATCAAAAAGGTAAGGTGCAGTGGAGAGGAAATGGCAGCATATATTGACATTAGGTGTTCACACAGAAGCGTGCAACAATAATTCTGTATATACTTGTGACTGAGGCTGACACAAAGCACAGTCCAATATCTGGTTTTCAGAGTCAGAATATGAACCCACGAGTACTAAATTACTTCATATTTTATGCATTTTGCCTATTCTCACAGAGGGAATTCCAGGTTAAAATTGTGGTGTCATAAAAGTCATTTTCCAGCCATGAAGGAGGCCATTCAGCCCATCGAGTCCATGCCAGCTCACTGTGGAACAATCTAGTTAGTGCCACTCCTCTAGTCTATTTCCGTAGCCCTGCAAGTTTATTTCCTTTTGAAATTATTCATCATCTCCATTTCCATCACCCTCGTGGGCAATAAGTTCCAGGTCATTACCACTTGCTACATAAGAAAGATCTTCACATCCTCCCATATCTCTTAAAATTTTAAATGTGTCCTCCTAGTCCTTATGCGTTCAACTAACGGGAACAGGTTTTCTTTGTCTACCTTATCTAAATCTGTTGTAATCTTGAACACCTCAATCAAATTTCCCCTCAATCTTCTTTGCTTCAAGGAGAATAACCCCAGCTTCTCTAACCTAACCTATTAGCAAAAATCCCTCAGTCCTGGGACCATTCTGGTAAATCTTCTCTGAATCCTCTCAAGAATCCTCACAGCTTTACTAAAGTGCTGCCAAATTATTTTTGTCCTCCAAATAAGATGGTCAGAGTAGCTATCAGATAGCGTTGGAAGAGGAGAGGAGATTAGATTGAGGAAAGTATCCCTAGCTTCATTCTTTACAGCATTACTTTCCTTGGATAGAGCTGTTTTGATTAGATCGACAGCAATTGGGTTGCTAAGAACAGGCTCAATTTCCTGGAAGCAGTTATTGGGTCCAACCTTACCTCAATTTGCAACCGTTGTCAGTTATTTCATTCTGAAGTTACACTTTGAACCTACACCCAACATCTATCACATTAACATTCAACACTTAATTTTTAAAAATAGGATGTGGGTGCTGCCCCAGCCTAGGACAACGACCATCCCTAAATGCCCTCTGAACAAGGGCAATTAAGAGTCAATCGCATTGCTGTGGGTCTGGAGTCACATGTAGGCCAGACCAGGTAAGGATGGCAGATTTCCTTCCCTAAAGGGCATGAGTGAACCAGATCGGTTTTTAATGTCAATTGGCAATGGCTTCACCATCATCATTAGAATTTTAATTCCAGATTCTTATTCAATTCAAATTTCAATAAGAATGCCGTGGTGGGATTTGAACTCAGGTTCCCCAGAGCTCTGAGGAAGAGAGTCATAGGGACTCAAAACGTTAACTCTGTCTTTCTCTCCACAGATGCATTTAGACCTGCTGAGTTTTTCCAGCATTTTCTGTTTTTGCTCCAGCATCTGCCGTATTTTGCCTTTATCCCCAGAACATTACCCTGGGTCTCTGGAATACTAGTCCCATGACAATACCACTATGTCACCGCCTCCCTGTAATAAATAGGCTCACACCACCTGCTCCAGTACTGCCACATCCTGTAGTATTTTGGGTGGCGATTGCTGTTTCCCCCTCAATCTGCCCAGACACGATAACCAGTCTCCCCACACCAATGTGAATAACTGAAGTCTCTCACTATTGCTGTGTCAAACCACTTTGTAGTTGACAGGCTGAGCAATGCAGCACGCACTCCAATCTATGCAGGTCATCAGGCTTTGAAGCAGCGCAGTCAGTATTAAAAATACATGGGAGATTCTAATCACTGCAGTACAGTACTAGTAATTTAAACAGCACACAACTACAGCCTTGATGTGTTCTATAAATATACAATGAGCAGTCAGTCATTACCACTTCCTTAATATCAGTTACACAATTTATTAATTTTAACAGAAGAATTCCAAATACAAGAATAAAACAGCCTCTTACGCAAAAATGCTTGGGATAATGATGTAAGGGCACGAATTAAACAGAACTGTAATGAGTAGGTAACCCATATCCTGATCTTGCAGCCTAGTCAAATCGACTGTTAAATACAAGCAAATCGTCACATTAGACATTAAACTTGACTAACCTGCTTTGGGCTTTTTCCTTCATAAAGCAAGTAGGTAAAATTATTTTGAAGTGCAAATCCTACTGCTAGTAGTTTCCAACTTGTGCACAGCAAGTTCCCACAAGCAGAAAAAAAAACCCAAAAGCCAGATAATCTATTTTTGGTAGTACACAAAATTTATGGCACAGGAGGCAGCTGTATGGCCCATTGAGTCTATGCCAGCTCTCCATACATACAGCCATCCAGCCAGTGCCATTCCCCTGCTCTAACCCTGTGGCCCTGCAAGTTTATTTCCCTCAAGTGACCATCCAATTTCCTTTTGAAACCATTGATTGTCTCCGCTTCCACCACCCTCATGGGCAGCAAGTTCCAGATCAAAGTTCTCCTTCACATTAATCCCATCCCCATCGTCTCTTGCCCAAAACATCAAACGTGTGTCTACCCCATCACCCCAACCCTGCATATACCAATAGCTAATCGGAACAGCCCAACCTGTCATTGTGTTGTAAACCTCGATCAAAGACCTCAATCTGCTTTGAACTAAGGAGGACAACCCCAGCTTCTCCAAGTAAACGGAGTGAAGCCGGAGTTACAGGTGGAGCGGATAGCGGAGTGAAGCCGGAGTTACAGGCGGAGCGGATAGCGGAGTGAAGCCGGAGTTACAGGCGGAGCGGATAGCGGAGTGAAGCCGGAGTTACAGGTGGAGCGGATAGCGGAGTGAAGCCGGAGTTACAGGTGGAGCGGATAGCGGTGTGAAGCCGGAGTTACAGGTGGAGCGGATAGCGGAGTGAAGCCGGAGTTACAGGTGGAGCGGATAGCGGAGTGAAGCCGGAGTTACAGGTGGAGCGGATAGCGGAGTGAAGCCGGAGTTAGAACCGAAACTCAGTCAAGGGAGTAAGGAAACCGGAGTGTATAACGGAGTAAAATTGGACTGGGAAAAGGAATAGATAACGGAGTAAATCCGGAGTTAGACGGGAGCTGGATAACGCAGTCAATCCGGAGTGTCCGTCGCTGCTGCGCCCATTCACTCACCCCGCTGCCATGATCCACTCCGGTTCCGCCGATTTTACAAAGTAACCGATCGCTGCCTGCGCCTTCACTCCGCCCGCCCATTGGTCCGTCCCCATGTCCATCCGCGCCGACCGACGGAGGGGCGGCCCAATGGGCGCGAGGGGGCGGGAGAGCAGCCAGCCGATAGGCCCGCGAGGGGAAGGGGTGGGGCGGCCAACCAGGATAAGGCTGGTGGGCGGAGCTTCGGTGCGGTTACTTTGTGTCTGGATTTCCTGGAGAAGAAACGATGTGGAGCCGAGTGATTGGGGTAAGAGAGAGCGAGAGGGAGGAATGGGGATAGGGGATAGGGGATTGGGGAAAGGGTCAGTAAAACAAGGTGGAGGAGGCAAATGGTCGGGGTAAGAGAGAGAAAATGAGATTGTTGAGAGGCAAGGGAGGGTGAAAATGGAGGAGAGAACAAATGTTGAGCCAAGTGATGGGATAAGAGGGGTAGGGAGGGGAAAGGAAATGATGGGGTTGAAGGGGTAAAATGGAAGTGTTCATGGGATATGAGCTTTATTAGCAAGGCCAGCATTTATTGCCTCTCCCTGATGGCCCTTGAAAAGAGTGAGATGGAAGTGGAGAGGATAAAATTGAAGTGAAATGGGTGAGTTTGCAATGGGGTGCTTCATTACCTGTTTGCTATATATAAGCACTATCTTGCTCCCTGGCAGAGAATTGTGGCCGGGGAATTCGGTGTTCTGGTGCTTCGGTTAAATCCAAATCATGGTCCGAAACAGGTCACCGATCCCCAGCCTTCACCCTTCCATCTATCGGGCAAGTGGCACGGGTGCGCCTCTGACATTGTTTTGGTTTGACAGGATGGCTGGATCTGGTGCAGCAGAAACAGTCTCCACCCAGTCTGGCCTCTGACTGCAGCTCCAGACTTCGGAAAGTCTGACAGAATCCATTGGCCCTGAGCCTGGAAGCACTACTTTAGCAAAGTAACAGAACTGGCTCACAGTTTAGAGCTTCCTGGCTTACATTGATACAGTGCTTTTCTGTCAGCTGTGGCTCTGTGGGTAGATTCTAACCTCTGAGTCAGAAATTTGTGTTTAAATCTCTCTTGGGCCTTGAATGCAGATGCCAAGACTGATAAGCTCGTGCACTATTGAGGGAGTGCTGCACAATTGGCGATGCCATCTTCTGGGCGAGATTTTAAACAGAGATCACGCATACCCTTTCTTATGGCTGTATGCTGCAGAAGAGCAGGGATGTTCCCCCAAGTACCCTGGACAATATAAATCCCTCAAACATCACAAAAACAAATTGGTCATTATCACTTTGCTGTCTATGGGAACTTGCTGTCCACAATTCGGCTGCTGTGTTTCCTACATTACAACAGTGACCACACTTCAAAAGCAGTTAATCAGCTGTAAAGCATTTTGGAATGTCTGATGGTTGTGAAAAGGTCTATATAGATGCAAGGCTCTCTATCTTTTTCTTTCACAACCTCAGGATATCTCAAAGCACTTGCAGTTAAAAGTGTAGTCACTGTTGTAATGTAGGAAATGCAGCACCCCATTTACGCACAGCATGGTCCCACAAACAGGAATTGATAATGACTGGGTGATGTGTGGGACTGCAAAATGTGAGAGTCCTGGATGCCACTGTGATCCAGGACAAACATGCCTGTACTAAGTGTCTGTGGTTCAAAGTCATTGAGCTGGAGGTCGACCTGCAGACACTGCAATGCGTTAGGGAGGGGGAAAGTTACCTGGATACTTTGTACCAGGAGGCAGTCACAGTCGTTAGTAATAGGGTCTTCTGATTTGGCCAGGGGCAGGAGGATGAGCCTGCAAGTGAGGTGGATATGGAGACACAGCAGGTAGAAGTGGAAGAGCCTCAGCCTTTGCAATTGTCCAACTTGTTTGAGGTTCTTGCAGCTTGTGTGATTGAAAATGGTGGCTGCAGTTTGGATAAGCAAACTGACCATGGCACCAGGGTACAGGAAGCCATTCAAGCAGTGGGGGAGTTAATAGAAATGTAGTGGTATTAGGGGACGGTATAGACGGGGGTATAGACACAGTTCTCTGCAGCTGAGAGTGGAAGTCCAGATGGCTGTGTTTGCCTGCCTGCTGCCAGGGTTTGGGACATCTGCTTTGGGCTGGAGATGAACTTGCATTGGGAGGGGGGAGGATAGGTACCACATAGGTATCAATGACATAGATAGAACTAGGAAAGAGGCTTTGCTGAGGGTATTTTAAGAGTCAACCTGGAGTCACATGTAGGCCAGACCGGGTAAGGATGGCAGATTTCCTTCCTGAAAGGATATTAGTGAACCAGATGTGTTTTCGCAACAATCGATGATAGTTTCATGACACCATTAATGAGACTAGTTTTTACTCCAGGTTTATTAATTGAATTGAAATTCCGCCAGAGCATTAGCCTGTGCTTTTGGATTACTAGTCTAGTGATGTTACCACGACACCACCATCTCCCCAATGATATAATGAGCAGTGAGACAGAGTTAATAAATGACCTCATATTGAAGGTGCCCCTAGGTAGCAGTGATCGTAATATGATTGAATTTCACATTCATTTTGCGGGAGAGAGAGGAGTGGATCTAAGACTAGTGTTTTAATCCTAAATAAGGGCAATTATGAGGTCATAAAGATAGAGCTTGCTAAAGCGAACTGGGAAATTAGGATAAAGGATAGATCAGTAGAAATGCAATGGCAGACATTTAAGAAAATGTTTCTGTATACTCAGCAAAGATATGTGCCAGTGAGAAAGAAAGACCCTTTCAGGGATGGAAGCATCATCTGTGGCTAACTAAGAAAGTTAAAGATGGTATCAGATTGAAAGGGAAAGTGTATAATTCTGTAAAGATGAGTGGCAGGTAAGAAGATTGGACAGAATATAAAGAACAGTAAAGAATTACTAAAAGATTAATAGGAAAGGAGGAATGATAATACAAGACAAAGCAAGCTAGAAATATAAAACAGAGTTTCTGCAAGAGTTTAAAAAGGAAAAGAATAACTAATTTGAGTGTTGGTCCTCTAGAGAGTGAGTCTGGTGAATTAATAATGGTAAATAAGGAAATGGTGGATGAATTAAACAGATATTTTGCATCTGTCTTCACTGTAGAGGATACAAATAACACCCCAGAAATAATTATAAACCAGGAGGTGAAAGGGAGGGAAGAACTTATAAAACAATTACAATCACCAGGGAAAGGGTACTAAGAAAATTATTAGAACTAAAAGCTAACAAGTCCCCATTCCAGGGTCTTAAAAGAAGTGGCTGATGAAATAGCAGATGAGTTGGTTTTAATTTTTCAAAATTATCTCAATTCTGGAAAGGTCCCATCAGATTGGAAAATAGTGAATGGGACTCTCTCAGGAAAACTACAAGCCAATTAGCCTAACATCTGTCATAGGATGCTGGATTCTAACATTAAGGAGGTTACAGCAGTGCACTCAGAAAATCTCAATGCAATCAGGCAGAGTCAACATGGTTTTGTGAAAGGGAAATTATGTTTGACTAATTTATTAGAGTTCTTTGAGGAAGTAATGAACAAGGTGGATAAAGGGGAACCTGTGGATGTGCTGTACTTAGTTCAGAAGGCATTTGACAAGGTGATGCATCAAAGGTTACTACGCAAAATAATAGCTCATGGTGTAGAGGCTAACATATTAACATTGATAGAGGATTGGTTAGCTAACAGGGAACAGAGTAAGCATACATGGGTCATTTTTGGGTTGGCAAGATGTGATGAGTGGAGGGCATAGGAATCAGTGAGGGGGCCTCAACTATTTACAATTTATATCAATGACTTGGATGAAGGGATTCAATGTATTGTTGCTAAATCTGATTACACGATGATAGGTAGGAAAGTAAGTTCTGAAGAGGACATTGAGCCTGTAAAGGGACATGGATAGATTCAACGAGTAGGCAAAAATTTGGCAGGTGGATTATAATGTGGAAAAATGTGAACTTGTCCACTTTGGCAGGAAGAATAGAAAAGCAGCATCTTTTGGAGATGGAGAGAGATTGCAGAACTCTGGGGTACAGAGGGATCTGGGTGTCCTGGTACATGAATCACAAAAAGTTAGTATGCAGGTACAGCAAGTGGTTAGGAAGGCAAATGGAATGTTGTTTATTGCAAGGGGAATGGAATATAAAAATAGTGTTGCTTTGCTGCAATTGTTCAGGGCATTGGTGAGACCACATCTGGAGTACTGTGTACAGTTTTGGTCTCCTTATTTAAGAAAGGATATACATGCGTTAGAAACAGTTCAAAGATGGTTCACTCGACTGACACCTGGGGTTGGGCGCTTACCTTATGAGGGAGGGTTGGATAGGCTGGGCCTGTATCCACTGGAGTTTAGAAAAATGATAAGCGATCTTATTGAAACATATAAGATCTTGAGGGGACTTGATGGTGGATGCTGAAAATTTGCTTCCCATTGTGTGAGAGATTACAATCAAGGCTCGCAGTTTAAAAATAAGGGGTCTTCCATTTAAAACGGAGATAAGGGGAAATTGTTTCTGAGGGTTGAGAGTCTGTGGAGCTCTTCGCCAGAAAGCAGTTGAGGCAGGGTCAATGAATATTTTACGAACATACGAAATAAGAGCAGGAATGGGCCTCAGCCTCTGGAGCCTGCTTTGCCATTCAATAAGATCATGGCTGATCTGTTTGTGTTTCATATTCCACATTTCCATCTATCCCTAGTAACCTTTGATTCCCTTGCCTAACAAGAATCTATCTACTTCCACCTTAAAAATATTCAATTACTCCGCCTCCACCACCTTCTGAGGCAGAGAGTTCCAAAGTGTCTCAACCCTCTGAGAGAAAAAAATTCCCCTAATCTCTGCCCTGAAAGGGTGCTACCCCCCCCTAATTTGAAAACAGTGCCCCCCCCCCGAATTCTGGCACACCCACAAGAGGAAACATCCTTTCCATGTCCACCTTGTCAATACCCTTCAGGTTCTTGTATACTTCAATCAAGTCACCTCTCACTCTTCTAAACTCCAGTGGAAACAAACCCAGTCTGTCCATACTTTCCTCATAAGACAACCCACTCGATCCAGGTATCAGTCCCTCTTCTGACTCACCTCCAACACATTTTAAGGCAGAGAAAGATAGATAGATCCCTAACAAGGGAGCTAAAGGTTATCCAGGGCAGGCGGAATGTGGAGTTGAGGCCACAGTCAGATCAACCACGATCTTATTGAATAGTGCAGCAGGCCCAAGGCCTGCCGAATGGCCTACTCTTACTCCTAGTTGGTATGTTCGAATGACCCTCATAACCTGAGTGTGATGTTGGTTGAGGTACAAATATCGATCAGGACATCAGGAAGAACTCCCCGTTTCACCCAGCTCTGCCTGGGATCTTTTACATCAACCTGGGAGGGGAGAAGGAGGCTCTGATTTAATGACTCGTTAAAAAGATGCCAATGTTGACTGAGTGGCGGCACCCCCCCCCCCCCCCAGGGGGCTGCCCCTCCGATGGGGTGGCATTCCCCTTGAGGCCTGCTGCTCCGATGGGGCAGCGCACCCCTTGGGGCCTACACTGTGTCAGCTGGACTTTTTGAAAAGGCAGAACATACAACCATTCGGCAAACCCCCAGTTCAGGAAGATCCGTTGGTTTTAATAATTAATATTAAGGCCTCTGTCATAGCTTTGATGTATTAAAGCAAAAGTTAAAGTGTGTAAGGGTGAAGTGGGTAGAAGTTTATACTGTGTGTGTGTGTGTGTGTGTGTGTGTGTGTGTGTGTGTGTGTGTGTGTGTGTGTGTGTGTGTGTGTGTGTGTGTTGTGGGGGTGTGGGGTGGTGGGGGGGGGGAAGCCGGCTCGTATGGAGATAAACACAGACCAGAAATCTCCTCTACAATGGGGAAACCAAATGTAAACGCTCAGTCTGCAAGTGTGACCCCGATCTTATCATTTAATTCACCATCTGGCTGATGTTTCTGTCTTCGGCCTGCTGCAGTAAAGCTGAAAGCAATCTCGAGGAGCCACACCTCACCTTCCGATCAGGCACTTTACAGCCTATTGAATTCGGCAATTTGAGACTGTGAACTCGGTCTCACATTTTGATTTTTTTTTTCGCCCATATGCTGGTCTAAATCTTATTTTTTGTGTTTTTGCTTTCAGACAGAGCTGTTTGTTATTCTGCCATTCACACTCACTCTGGACAAATGCTTTGTTTCTTTACTGCAACCATTACCACCCCCTTTGCCTTTTGTTCCATGACAAAGATGTCATTTAATCCTTCCTGCCCCCTATGCTATCCCAGACTTTCCCTTTTGTTCTCCTTCCCCCCTCCCCCCTTTCAACAACATAAAACCCATCAAATTTCTACAGCATTAAACAAATTTCTACAGCATTAAACCCATCACATTTCTAACTTCAGCTCTTAAGAGTCATATTCAACTTGAAACGTTAACTTTGTTTCTCTCTCCACAGATGCTGAGTATTTCCAGCATTTTCTGTTTTTACACCGTCACAGACCAGTCGGTTTGAATATCTTGTACAGTCTGTGGTTGTTCGAGGCTGACGTCCTTGGATGGAGTAGGTCAGGTTCGTTAGTTAGATAAACGTAGAATGAGATTAGATGTGGAAAGGATTTTTATGCAGAAGGTTGTTGACCCTGGGAAAAGTTGCTGGGTCATGTACTGAGTGAAGATTCACTACAACAATTCAGAAAGCTGAAGTATTCAGATACTCGGAGAGCTGGCCGACTTCATTACTGTCTGTGAGATCTCCTTTCCTGTAGAATTAATTCTTGGTGTTTTAGTGTCGCCAGTCTCCCTGTACCTCATGGAACCTGTGGCCTCCAGGAATCCGTTTTAATCACCTCCTGGAGGTTGGAGGGGCACTTCCTAGATTTCATTTCCCCCTGAAATAGCCCGAAATTTTTTTTACAAAATACAGGGCAGAATTGGGCCATTCGGCCCAGTTGGTCTGTGCTGGTATTTATGCTGAACACAAGCTCCTTCCACCTTTCTTCATCCCATCCTATTAGCATATCAGTCAACTCCTTCCCCCCCCTCAAGTAAATATCTGGTTTTCCCTTAAATACATCTAAACTATTCATCTCGACTGCTTCATGCGATAGCCAGTTTCATATTCTCACCACATTCTGGGTAAAGAAATCGGTCTTGAATTCCCTTTTGGATTTATCAGCGACTAATTTAATTTATGGCCCTTAGGTTTGGTGTCCCCGACAAGTGATATTTGTTTTAAAAATTCTTTATGCTTTTACATTGCAGGATTACAAAGAGGCAGAGATAGTACACTTTGTGCCTCAAACAACATCCAAAACATATGATCTAGTCATTTATTCCATTGCTGATTTTGGGAGTTCGCTGTGCAAGTTGACTAAAGCATTCCCTACATTATAGCAGTAACAATGTTTGATAAAAGTACTCCATTGACTGTAGTGCACTCTAGGGCACCATGAGGTTGTGAAAGGTGCTATATAAATGCAACCTGCCTTTTGTTTTCATCAACGAATGGAGAAAACTCCACAGCAAAGCTATATTATGATTGTAAAAGTCACTACAGCCATGAGTGTTATGACGTGGCAGATGATGGGTTCCAGCCGGATCAACTCCATTAGGGAAACTTGATCACACGATCATGACTGTTTTGCAATTTGTATTTTGTTTTGAGATGCATGCCCCGAATTCAGAAGTAATAAGTCCACCAAGACTTCAGAGATTGTTTTTTAGAAAACCAGATTAAACATTTATTAACAAAAGAAAAGATTTCAAGCACAAGCATAGGTCTACAAATTACTACTGTAATAACTCCTAAAACCCCTAATTAATCTGGTTTCCAGTTAAGGCAAAAGTAAAAACAAATAAATTTTATACAGATCCAGTCAAATCAACACAATACCCTGGAGAGTAGAATTCCAAGTGGCTTTTCCCAGCTTCGGTTTCTGTAGACAGCAGCATAATGCATGAATACTGGAGGATTCTCACCCTTCTGATAGATCTTACAATGTTTTCCCTCACACACAGCCTCATTCTCCTTTATACATGTTTCTCCCTTTTAATGTACATTCCATTGTTCCCATATGTCTTTGGAACTTTCCTTTCTCACAATATAAATCTTTTCATGGTGCTAACGTTGTTAGTAACCTTTGGGGGAGAGACAAGCACACTGCTTGGCCTAGCTTCTCTGGCTAGGTGTAAACCTCCTACCATCTCTGAAATTCAACCAGCCCTGATTTTATCCAAAAATGCAAATTCTCCTCACCTTACACTCTAAGACTTCAACGATGTTAACGTGTTCAGCATTTCAAACCTGGTTTCTTGTGATGAGTCAAAGCCTCCAGACCAGCTGTCTGCATTTCAATTAAATCCCACACCCATGCGCACAAGCTATCCAAATACCACTATTAACCTACTTTTACAATAAATCACAATAATATGAGAATTATTATACTTTTCGTGACATGAGAAACGATCTGTTTGGATGTTTCGCATGTAACTGGAGAGCGGTGTGCGGGAGAGATCCCAGAGATTGTTTTGGGTCACCTGCTTTTCTTGTTACACCTGAATGACCTGGGTTTGGGTGTAGGGAATATAATTTCAAAATCTTATGTAATATGAAAGTTGGCACCACAGTAATAGTGAGCAGGATAGCAGACTTCAGGAGGACATGGGCAGCCAAATGACAGATACAGTTTGATGTGAATAAGTGTGAAGTGACGCACATTGAGAAGAGCAGCACGGTGATGTAGTATAATCTAAATGGTATTGTCCTGAGGGTGCAAGAGCAGAGCAATTTGGGGGGTGTATATTCACAATTCTTTGAAGATGGTAGGGTAAGTTGATTTGGCAGTTTGGAAAAAGTATGTGATATTTGGCATTGTAAGTAGGGGCATTGAAGTCAATAGCTTGACTTGCTTAACCTTTCTTAACAAATTAACAAATCTCTGGTTAGTTTTCAGTTGGAATATTGTGTATAGTTCTAGGCACACTTTAGGAGGAGTGTCAGTGCACTGGAGACGTTGCAGAGGAGGTTTGTCAGGGATTTGGGATTTGTTATGTGGTGAGGGTGGGGGAAACTGGGATTGTTCTCTTCAGAGCAGGGACGGTTAAAGGGAGATCGAAGAGATATTCAAAGTCATGAAGGTTTATGATTTGAGACCAAGTACGGAGAAACAGGTACCTCTGGCAAGAGGGTCGGCACCAGAGGTGAAAAATTTGAAATAGTTGGCAAAAGAACTAGAGGGGAAATTGGGAGAAATTTCTTCACATAGTGAGATGTTAAGGTCTAGAAAGCTCTGCCTGAAAGGTTGGTAGAATAAGATTCCATGGGAACTTTTGAAAGGCAATGTATTTGAAGAGGATTAATTTGCAGGGTTGTTATTGGGATTAATTTGGATTGTTCTTTATGGAACCATACCTGGTTCTTTGAAAGGACCACAGGCACACCTCTCCACTAGAGAGAGACAATTGGTCAGAATAGCTTGAGAGGCAGCTTGTGGGGCAAGGTGGGGAGGCAGGCCTTCATGAACTATCACAGCCGGTACGGCGATTAAACCTGGGCCGTTGGCGATATTCTGAGCCACACTCTAGCCAACTGAGCTAACGACCCCATACAGGCAGAATAGACTGAGTGACCTCCTGCGCTCCAAAATCTATGATGATGTCTCCTTCCATTTTTCAGGTGTTTGGTTCCTTTCTCAGGTCGCTGGTTGACTTCATTCTGAACCTACTTCGGCTCAAGGTTAAGAGTCCACCAATCACACTTGAGGACCCAAATATCAAGTATCCACTGAGGCTGATTGATAGAGAGGTGAGTGATGGTACGAGCTTGCTGCAAATTGACCTGAATCACCATGGCAGTAACTCAAACTACCTGTGTTGTTATTCACTCAAAACCTTTTAACTTCAACCGCAATGCTGGACATCTTGGCAGGTTAAGGATTAATAATTAAATTTGTTTGTTTCTTGGAAGGACAGGATTTTCAGTGTGTACAGCATAGCAATGGCGTAACATGGGAACAAAGCACAGCTGGTCTTCTGCTCCAGATATCTGAGTAAGATCTGCAAATTGCATTTGACCATGTAATTAAGTGACTGGAACAGCATCAGCCAGGAGTGTTTAAAGGATAACTTTAATAGTTAGTATGATAAACTCAGGCAGAGGTGCAGTAGTGGTAATGTCACTGAATTAGTAATCCAGTGATCCAGGCTAATGCTCTGGGGCCATGAGTTCAAATCCCACTGTGGCAGCTGGTTTTTGTTTTTATTCATTCACGGGATGTGCGCGTCGCTGGCTGGGTCAGTTTTTATTGCCCATCCCTAGTTGCCCTTGAGAAGGTGGTGGTGAGCTGCCTTCTTGAACCGCTGCAGGTGTGGTGTAGGTACACCCACTGTGCTGTTAGGGAAGGAGTTCCTGGATTTTGACCCAGAGACAGCGAAGGAACGGCGATATATTTCCAAGTCGGAATGGTGTGTGACTTGGAGGGGAACTTCCAGGTGATGGAATTTAAATTCAGTTCACAAAATCTGGAATTGAAAGCTAATCTCGGTAAAGGTGACCATAAGACTATCATCGATTGTTATAAAAACCCACCTTGTTCATTAATTTAGGGAAGGAAATCTGCCATTCTTACCTGGTCTGGCTGACATGTGACTCCAGACCCAAAGCAATGTGGTTGACTCTTAACTGCCCCCCTGAAATGGCCCAACAAGCCACTCAGTTCAAGGGCAATTGGGGATGGGCAACATAGAAGAACAAATTTGCAGGGAAATTACAAAGAGATGCAGGCATTATAGAGTAGTTATAATGGGGGACTTTAATTACTTAAATGTAGACTGGGACAGTGATAGTGTAGAGGGTGGAGAGTGGCAGAACTTCCTAGTTCAGGAGAATTTTCTACAGCAGTATGTGTCCAATCCAACAAGAAAAGATGCACTGTTGGACCTGATTCTTGGAAATGAGATGGGCCAAGTAGATCAAGTGTCAGTGGGCAAACATTTAGGAGACAATGATCGTTGTATTGTATATTTTAGGATGATGATAGAAAAGGACAAAAGGCAATCCGGAGTAAGAATAATTAACTGGATGAGAGCCGACTTTGGTGGGGCAAAAACAGAGCTGGGCCTGATAGACTGGAAAGAAAGATTGGTGGGAAAAACTGTAGCTGAACAATGGCTACCTTCAAAAAAAAGAATTGGTTCATGCATTGTCAAGGGAAATTCCATCGAAAGGGGAAGGTAGGACAAATAAATCCAGAGCTCCCTGGATGAAAAAGGAGATTGAAATTAAATAAAGAAGAAAAAGTGCACTTATATCAGGTGTCAGGTAGAAAATACAACTGAGAACCAAGAGGAATACAGAAGGTTCAGAGGGGAGGTGAAAAAGCATATTAGAGAAGCAAAGAGGGATTATGAGAAGTCAGACAGCCAACGTAAAGGGGACTCCCAGAATCTTCTATAGACATATAAATAGTAAAAGGAGGAGTAGGGCTGATTAGGGACCTGAAGAGGAATTTACACATGGATGAAGGGGCCATGACTGCAGCCTTGCCACCCTCAGTGCTTCCTCTAAGTGATGTTCAATATAGAGGATCATTGATTCATCAGCTGAGAGAGGCAGTATATGGTAATCAGCAGGAGGTTTCCTTGCCCATGTTTGACCTGATGCCATGAGACTTCATGAGGTCCGGAGTCAATGTTGAAGACTCTCAGGGCAACTCCCTCTGCAGTCCTGCCACATCCAGTCGTGAATGGTGGTGGACAATTAAACAACTCACTGGAGGAGGTGGCTGCACAAATATCCCCATCCTCGATGAAGGAGGAGCCCAGCACATCAGTGCAAAAGGTAAGGCATTTTCATCAATCTTCAGCCAGAGGTACCAAGTGGATGATCTATCTTGGCCTCCTCCAGAGGTCCCCAACATCACTGCCAATCTTCAGCCAATTCGATTCACTCCATGTGATATCAAGAAATTGCTGAAGGCACTGGATACTGCAAAGGCTATGGGCCCTGACAATATTCCGGCAATAGTACTGAAGACTTGTGCTCCAGAATTAGCCGTGCCCCTAGCCAAGCTGTTCCGGTACAGCTATAACACTGGCATCTACCTGGCTATGTGGAAAATTACCCAGGTATGTCCTGTACACACAAAGGACAAATCCAACCTGGTCAATTACTGTCTCATCAGTCTGCTCTCGATCATCAGTAAAATAATGGAAGAGGTCATCAACAGTGCTATCAAGCGGCACTTGCTTGGCAATAACCTGCTCACTGACGCCCAGTTTGGGTTCCACCAGAGCCACTCAGCTCTTGACCTCATTACAGCCTTGGTTCAAACATGGATAAAAGAGCTGAACTCCTGAGGTGAGGTGAGAGTGACTGCACTTGACATCAAGGCAGCATTTGACTGAGTGTGGCATCAAGGAGCCCTAGCAAAACTGGAGTCAATGTGAATCAGGGGGAAAACACTCCACTGTTTGGAGCCATACCTAGCACAAAGGAAGATGGTTGTGATTGTTGGAAGTCAATCACCTCCACTCCTGGACATCACTGCAGGAGTTCCTCAGGGTAGTGTCCTCGGCCTAACCGTCTTTAGCTGCTTCATCAATGACCTTCCTTCCATCATAAGGTCAGAAGTGGGGATGTTCACTGATGATTGCACAATGTTCAGCACCATTCACGACTCCTCAGATACTGAAGTAATCCATGTCAGAATGCAGCAAGACCTGGACAATATCAAGACTTGGGCTGACAATTGGTAAGTAACATTTCCCCCCTCACACAAGTGTCAGGCAAGACCATTTTCAACAAGAGAGAATCCAACAATTGCCCCTTGACATTCAATGGCATTACCATCACTGAATCCCCCACTATCAATATCCTGGGGGGGTTACTATTGACCAGAAACTGAACTGGACCAGCCAGATAAATACTGTGGCTACAAGAGCAGGTCAGAGGCTATGAATTGTGTGATGAGTAACTCACTTCCTGACTCCCCAAAGCCTGTCCACCATCTACAAGGCACAAGTCTGGAGTGTGATTGAATACTCCCCACTTGCCTGGATGAGTGCAGCTCCCACAACACTCGAGAAGCTTGACACCATCAGGACAAAGCAGCCTGCTTGATTGGCGCCATATCCACAGACATTCACTGCTTCCACCAGCAGCAGTGTGTACCATCTACAAGATGCACTGCAGGAATTCACCAAGGCTCCTTTGACGGCACCTTCCAAACCCACGACCACTACCATCTAGAAGGACATGGGCAGCAGATAGATGGGGACACCACCACCTGGAAGCTCCCCTCAAGTCACTCACTATCCTGACTTGGAAATGTATCGCCGTCCCTTCACTGTCACTGGGTCAAAATCCTGGAACCCCCTCCCTAACAGCACTGTGGGTGTACCTACACCACGTGGACTGCTGCGGTTCAAGAAGGCAGCTCACCACCACCTTCTCAAGGGCAACTAGGGATGGGCAATAAATGCTGGCCCAGCCAGCGAAGCCCACATCCCATGAATTAATTTTTTTTTAAAAAAAAAGAAAAAAGTTCTGGACACCATATTATAGGAAGGATGTGAACACATTGGAGAGAGTGCGGAAGAGGTTTACAAGAATGGTTCCAGGGACGAGAAACTTCAGCTATGAGGACAGATTGGAGAGGTTGGGACTGTTCTCTTTTTGTAGATAAGGCGGCTAAGAGGAGATTTGATAGAGATGTTCAAGATCATGCAGGGGCTGGACAGAGTAGATAGGGAGAAACTTCCCGCTCATAAAAGGATCAAGAACAAGGGGGCACAGATTTAAATTAATTTGCAAAAGAAGCAAATGTGACATGAGAAAAATCTTTTGCACACAACTGGTTGGGGTCTGGAATGCACTGCCTGGAAGTGTGTTGGAGGCAGTTTCAATTGAGGCATTCGAGAGGGCATTAGAAGATCATTTGAATAGAAGCAATGGGCAGGGGTACAGGGAAAAGGCACGGCAATGGCACGAGGTCATAATGCTCATTTGGAGAGCTGGTGCAGACATAATGGGCTGAATGGCTTTCTTCTGTGCTGTTAAAATTCTGCGAAAGCTGACCTTGCCAGCGATGCCCATATCCCATGAAAAAAATAAATGTACCACAGTACGGAATGGCGAATGACAATAAACCCATTCCTTAAAGGATTCAAGAAGAGTTAAATCAGGAAGTCTTGGTTGAGAAAGCCAACTTTGCAGTAAACTAGTGTTATCCGGCACTCTGCCAACCAGGATTCTCTACTAACTGGAATTTCTGATGTGACGAATCTCTTTAGCAACCGGAAGCAATTATGAAGTTACCTGGAACTCGTACCTGTACGCTGTATTATTTTATACTTTAATGTCTGTTTTAATGTACTGTTGAAGATTAGAAATTTAAAAAAATATATTATTCTTTACTTCCTAAGTACCTGCATATTAATTCATGCTACAAGTAATGCATCGTACTCCGTTGGTAAAAGGACATTAACCGACATTTTTGATTAACGGCCACCACCCATTCCCCGAGCAGGATGGATAATAAAGGATTACTGTACAATTATTTTATGCAAAGGATTTAAGAATAGATGCCCCATGAGGTTTCACTGGTTTAAGATGATTGGCAGAAGAGCCAAAGCTGTCACGGGGGAAACCTTTTTTTAAACAGTGAGTGGTTAGGAGCTGGAATGCACTGCCTTATTGCGGTGGAGGTAGATTCGGTAGCGGGTATTAGATAATTATCAAAAGATAATCAAAATTATCAAAAGATAATTATTCAAAAGGGTATTACATAATTATCAGGAGAGAAAATATCAGCAGGGCTGTGGTGAAAAAGTGGAGGAGTGGGACTAGCTGAGTTGCTTTTGCAGATGCGATGGGCTGAATGGCCACCTATTCTGTAACTATTCTATGATTCTAAAGCTGTTTCTGTGTACAACAACAAATCACTCAAACTTATTCAAAGCGTGATTTGTAGATGAAAGCTGGTTGATCCTAACACGTGTGTATAAAATGAGCAAATAAATGCTTTCAGTGGTCTATGATACTGCTGTAACCCTCACCATTATACAACTTCACTACTCGATCGACTTGGCTTTGTTACTGTTTACATGAAGCTGCTTATCACAGTCCAGAGTATTTGTTCCAGAGTGAATGATTAACATTTTACTGCAAGTTATACACAACCATGCAGTTACAGAAAGCAAAAAGGTTAAATTAACTTCGCTCAGAATCTGTTATGGTGAAATACAGTAACAGTCGTGTGCCTCTGATATTGTATGCTGTTTATGTCACAATATCCTGTTACAGATAAACCAATGGCTAATCGTTGACTCTTGGCTTAGCAATGATCCCAAACTATATTTTGCAAGCAGCAGTCAGTGTCCTTCATGTGCTGTCCAGTGTTATTTTGACAGTAGGGTTTTAACAAGCACATGAAACAGCATTTGCGAATTTATTATCGGCTGATACTGAAATTGTTCTGGTATTTTCCTCCCTTTCCAATTGATAGCTTAGCAAGTGCAAAAATCTCTTCAGTGAGGCTGTGTCAATCTCGATGTTGACCGGTTCTTGGGGGAACCTAAGTTATACTGCCAGTTGCACTGCACACTGCGTTTACCCTTTTGGCAGGGAGGGGAGGTGAGTGGAATCTCCTGGGTTTTTTATTCTTTCATGGAATCTGGGCAGCACAGGCAAGGCCAGCGTTTATTGCCCATCCCTCATTGCTTCTGAGAAGCTGGTGGTGAGCTGCCTGCTTGAACCACTGAGGTCCTTGTGCTGTATAGGTACACTCACAGTGCTTTTAGGGAGGGAGATCCAGGATTTTGACCCAGTGACAGTGAAGGAACAGTGATTATATTTCCAAGTCAGGATGGTGTGTGACTTGGTGGGGATCTTGCAGATGGTAGTGTTCCCTTGTGTCTGCTGCCCTTGTCCTTCTAGGTGCTGGAGATGCTATTGAAGGAACTTTAGTGAGTTGATGCAGCGCATCTTGTAGATGGTACACACTGCTGCTGACATCAACTCTTTTCCCAACTTCCCCACCCATACGACGCCCATTCACCAGAATGATCCCAGGACCTGAGGACAAGTTGTATAGACAAGGCTTACGTTCTCTTGAGTATAGAAGATTGAGGCCCAATCTAATCAAGGTGTTTAAAATGAAGTGAATTGATAGGGTAGATAGAGAGAGAAACTCTTTCCTCTGGTGCAGAATCCAGAATAAGGGGGCATAACCTTAAAATTAGAGTCAGGCCATTCATGGGTGACATCACGCAAAGGATGTTGGAAATCTGGAACACGTTTCCCCCCGCAAAAAGGCTATTGAGGGTGTTGGGTAGGGCAAGTGACCATTTCAAGACTGAAATTACTACTAATTTTTTGGCTAAGGGCATCAAGTGATATGGAGTTGAGTTATAGTTCAACCATGATCTAATTGAATGACAAAACTGGCTTGAGGGACCAAGTGGCCTGCTCCTGTGTTTCTTGGGTGTCTCTATAGTGACTCCTGGCTTTGGTTGGTAAATGTATGTAGTCTTGACACGATAGTGGATTTTAACACTCTGGGTAACTGAGTTGTGGAGCTGAGGGACCCTGCTTCCTATCTGTGACTGGCAGTGTTTCTGTCACCCACTCTCTGTCATGTATCCTGCAGTTAGATGCAGGGAAATGACCTCTTGACACCACCAATGTGTTAGAAACCCCCGCACGCTCTGAGCGACTCTTACCGCCGTCTTTAACCTTTCCACAGTGAGGCCGACAGTATAAGTTTGTTTGGTACCAATAGAAACTGATGTGGCCTCTGACTGGAAGGTGCTGGGCTGGAAAAGATGCGAGGGTATTGGGCTGGGTGCAGAAGAGATTCATGAGAATGATTCCAGAGATGATGAGTATCAGTTACGTAGATAGATTGAAGAAATTGGGGCTGTTTTCCTTCAAGTAGAGAAAGCGGAGAAGAGATTTGACAGGTGTTCAATATCATGAGGGGTCTGGACTGAGTAGATAGGGAGAAACTGTTCCCATTGGTGGAAGGATCAAGAACCAGAGGAGACAGGTTTAGAGTAATTGGCAAAACAAGCAATGGCGGCCTGAGGAAAGACTGTTTCATGCAGCGAGTGGTTAGGATTTGGAATGCACTGCCTGAGTGTGATGGAGGCAGGTTCAACCGAGGCATTCAAGATGGAATTAGATTGTTACCTGAAAAGGAAGAATGTGCAGGGTTACAGGGAGAAGGTGGGAGGAATGGCACTAGGGGAATTGCTCATTCAGAGAGTCATTGCAGACATGATGGGCCAAATGGCCTCCTTCTGCAGCATAACAATTCTGTGATTCTGGATTTGAATCCTTGGGTGAAAGGATAGGATCGACCTTCATTTTGCCGTTACTCATTCTCTACGCTGTAATGGAGGGCTGGCCAAGCCCAGTGTTTTGTTTGTTGTCACCATAGCCTTCGTGGGGCCATTGGCATTGCCTTGCTGCTGCTCTGGCAATCGAAAGCTATCTCTGCGATCTCATGGGGGTGACAACCCACAGCTTGGGAACTGCTGCCTTGGCCTGTTCATTCCACAGGCCGTTGTGGTGAGTTTGGTGAGCACAAGAGGAACAGGGTGACATGGTTCGCTGGGGGTTTTCCTCTCTTCAAGCCCAGATATGTAGATTAATTGATGAAGTTGATCGCTGTTAATGGAGCCATTGACCAATCACATAGGATCATGTGACTTCCAGAACGACAGAAGGAACTTGGTTTGTCTTTGGCATTAGGAGTGTTAAATATCACTAGGCAATCAGCTCCATTCTGGCTTCCTGATTGGATAAGTGCCCCGTGGAAATTACACCTGTGCGGGGTGACAGTATTTTAAAGATGTAATTATGTTTGTCACTGCTTTTCGCAGGTTGTTTCCCATGACACTCGGAGATTCCGCTTTGCACTTCCTTCTCCAGAACATGTTTTGGGTTTGCCAATCGGTGAGTGTTTATCTGATCCTCGGTAAACTTTGGGAAATCTGAGCTTGCGTTTTTCTGCAAGTTAGTAAGTGTTATTGCAGCCAGGAGTTTGATTCCCGTGTTCGTGTAAACTTGGGCTTTTTCCTTAGAAAAAATGTTGCAGCGAAGAAGAGTCATACAGACTCGAAACGTTAACTCTGTTTCTCTCTCCACAGATGCTGTCAGACCTGCTGAGTTTTTCCAGCAACTTTTGTTCTTGTTTCAAATTTCCAGCATCCGCGGTAGTTTCCTTTTACTTTAAGGATTAGTTTAACTTGATGAGAATTATAACAGGCGCAGGAAGAGGCCATTTGGCCCTTTTGGGCCTGTGCTGGCCCTTTGACAGAGCTATCCAATCAGTCCAATTCCCCTTACTCTGTCCCATAGCCCTGCAATTTTCTCCTCTTCAAGTATTTATCCAATTCCCTTTTGAAAGTTACTATTGAACCCTGCTTCCACTGCCCTTTCAGACAGCGCGTTCTAGATCGCAACAACTCGCTGTATTTAAAAACAAAAATTCTCCTCATTTCCTCTCTGGTGAGTGGCAAGTTCCATTCTGTTTCCATTGACCCTGTTGGATTCAAAAAGGAGTGATGCACATTAAATAAAAATTGACTTTTTAATGATCCCTGGCTTGAGTTTTTTTTTGAAAGTCTTCTATTATTGGTCTATTTTGCAAATCGGGAATGAACCTATTGCACTTGCTCAGATAGCAATGACTTTGATGGCGACTCGCCTTGGGGGGAGGGGGAGTGGAGGGTGGGGAGATGTGGCAGCAGAGAATTGGGTGGCCGATTTTAGTCCTGGGAGTTCCCCTTAAGGCTGGGTGGGGTTACGTTAAAGTGACTCCCAACAAATTGCCTGGAAAATGGGGGCTAAGTGGTTGGTATCGTCTTGCATTCCTCAATCTAACTATGGTGAAATAGTGACCGTGGAAAGTTGCAATTGATAATACCTTTCTTTTCATGTCTATTCTTGATTGGTCAGATTAAGTTTACTGTTCCTCGTTAAGATTTGGTTTTCATGATGAGCAGCAGCCAAGCCTGTATGCCATCAGTTGTTATGTTACTGGTTTCCACCCACTTCCTGAAACCTTCTAACTCATTGTCACATGGTCCTTTTTTTAAATAAAATGCAGTTGAGTCACAGCAGCAGAACCATTGGCAGTCCTGTGACTTGCTTAGCTCCTGGCCGATTGCCAAGTTCTCTATCAAGTGCACGATTGGCCTCCTCAGTGATGATTGAAACTCCTTGAATCTGTAGCCAGTTATGTGATTAGTCAATAAGAACATTTTTTTTATTCATTCATGGGATGGGGGCATCACTGGCTGGGCCCAGCATTTATTGCCCATCCCGAGTTGCCCTTGAGAAGGTGGTAGTGAGCTGCCTTCTTGAACCACTGCAGTCCCTGTGGTGTAGGTACACCCACAGTGCTGTTAGGGAGGGAGTTCCAGGATTTTGACCCAGTGACAGTGAAGGAACAGTGATAGAAGTAATGGAAGTGGCTTGGAGGGGAACTTCCAGGTGGTGGTGCTCTCATGTTGCCCTGGTCCTCCTAGATGGTAGAGGTCGTGGGTTTGGAAGATGCTATCTAAGGAGCATATGAATTAGGAGCCAGGAATAGACCCCAGAGCCTGCTCCACCATTGAATAAAATCATAGCTGATCTGATTGTGGCCTCAACTCCACTTTCCCTCCTACCCCCGATATCCTTTGACTCCCTTGTTAGTCCAGAATCTTATCTAACTCGGCCTTAAAAGTATTCAATGATCCAACCTTCTCCACTCTCTCTGGGGAAGAGAGTTCCAAAGACCAACAACCCTCAAGAGAAAATAATTCCCCTCATCTCCATCTTAAGTGGGAGAGTCCTTATTTTTAAACTGTGACCCTTAGTTCTAGTTTTTTTGATTCTGTTATGTAACCTGTTATCGAGAGCCAAGGCTAAATCACGACACGCATAAGTTTGGGAGGGGAATTTTAAAATCAAGGTATCCCTACTAATCTCAGCAATGATGACCATGAAACTACCCTTGATTTTCGTAAAAACACATCTGGTTCATTAATGTCCTTTAGAAACATAGGAACATAGAAAGTAGGAGCAGGAGAAGGCCATTCAGCCCTTCGAGCCTGCTCCGCCATTCATTATGATCATGGCTGATCATCCAACTCAACAGCCTGCTCCCGCTTTCTCCCCATATCCTTTGATCCCTTTCACCCCAAGAACTATATCTAACTCCTTCTTGAAAACATACAATGTTTTGGCCTCAACTACTTTCTGTGGTAGTGAATTCCACAGGCTCACCACTCTCTGGGTGAAGACATTTCTCCTCATCTCAATCCTAAATGGCCCACCCCATATCCTCAGACTGTGACCCCTGATTCTGGAACCCCTGCCATTGGGAACATCCTTCCTGCATCTACCCTGCCTAGTCCTGTTAGAATTTTATAGGTTTCTGAGATCCCTGCCTCATTCTTCTGAATTCCAGTGAATATAATCCTAAATGGATGGGAAGGAAATCTGCTGTCCTTACCTGGTCTGGCCTACATGTGACTCCAGACCCACGGTAATGTGGTTGACTCTCAACAGCCCTCTGTCATGGCCGAGCAAGCCACTCAGTTCAAGGGCAATTAGGGATGGGTAACAAATACTGGCCTTGTCAGTGATGCCCACATCCCATGAAAGAAATCTAGCTGATGACTTTAAAAGCCCTGAAGGATAAGGGCACTGGGCTCATGAGTGGCAGAAATGCCCTACCTTAGAATGAATATTTTAATATTTCAGTTAGACTTTGGCCACCGGTAAGCCGGGGTTTAAAGAGGAGCTTTTGGTTCTGTATGCTGCTAAGTAACTCATTGTGTTTTTTTTAAACAGGGCAACATATCTACTTATCAGCAAAGATCAACGGGGAACTTGTTGTAAGGCCATACACACCTGTCTCCAGTGACGATGATAAGGGCTTTGTGGAGTTGGTTGTCAAGGTAAAGAACAGGTGTGAAGCTTGGTCTGTCTTTGACTTGTTCCCTCTAGCTCACTATCTCACTTGCTTTCATGACACACACAGCCACCATGCATGCACAAGGGATGCACTTGATGTTTGGTGGCATTACAATCGCTGAATCATCCCTATCAATATCCTGGAGGTTACTATTGACCAGAAAGTGAACTGAAATAGCCATATAAATACTGGGGTTACAAGAGCAGGTCAGAGGCTTGGAATCCTGGGTGAGTAACTCACCTCCTGACTCCCCAAAGCCTGTCCATCATCTACAAGGCACAAGTCAGGAATGTGATGGAATACTCCCCACTTGCCTGGATGAGTGCAGCTCCCACAACACTCAAGAAGCTTGACACCATCCAGGACAAAGCAATCCCTCGATTGGCACCCAATCCACAAACATTCACTCCCTCCACCACCGACGCACAGTAGCAGCAGTGTGTACCATCTACTGCTGTGTACCATCTACTGCAGGGACTCACCAAGGCTCCTTAGACAGCACCTTCCAAGCCCACGACCACTACTAGAAGGACAAGGGCAGCAGATAGATGGACTGCAGTGGTTCAACAAAGCAGCTCACCACCACTTTTCCAAGGGCAATTAGAGACGGGCAATAGATGCTGGCCTAGCCAGCAATGCCCATATCCCATAAAGAATGAATAAAAAGAGAAACAAGCGATGCACAGTACACAGTAATCTAAGGAACACAAGTTCAGAACTCACCATGGCAAATTGAGAATTTTAACTAATAAATATATCTAGAAAGAAAAATCTGGTAACAGTAAAGGAGACCATGAAGCTGTTAACATTGTTGTAAAAAAAAAACAACCGGTTCACAGAAATTCCCTAGCAAAGGAAAATTTTTTTGAATTCATTTATGGGATGTGGGTGTCTCTGGCCACAGTGCTGTTAGGAAGGGAGTTCCGGAAACTTTCAAGGTGCTGGTGTTCCCATGCATCTGCTGCCCTTATCCTACTAGATGGTAATGGTTGGAAGGTGCTGTCGAAGGAGCCTTGGTGAGTTTCAGCAGTGCATCTTGTAGATGGTACACGCTGCTGCTACTGTTTGTTCATGGAGGAGTGAGTGAATGATTGGCACCCATCCACAAAAAAGCGGCTGCTTTGTCCTGGATGGTGTCAAGCTCCTTGAGTGTTTTGGGAGTTGCACTCATCCAGGCAAGTGGAAAATATTTCATCATGCTCCTGACTTATGCCTTGTAGATGGTGGGCAGGCTTTTGGGAGTCAGGGAGTGAGTTACTCGCCATAGGATTCCTGCTCTTGAAGCCACGGTATTTATATGGCTAGTCCAGTTCAGTTTCTGGTCAATGGTAACCTCTCCAGGATGTTGATAGTGGGGGATTCTGCGATGACAATGCCATTGAACATCAAGGAGCATTGATTGGATTCTCTCTTGTTGGAGATGGTCATTGCCTGACACTTGTGTGGTGCAAATGTTACTTGCCACTTGTCAGCCCGAGCCTGGATATTGTCCAGGTCTTGCTGCGTTTGGACATGGACTGCTTTAGTAACTGAGGAGTTGTGAATGGCGCTGAACCTCGTGCAATCATCAGCGGACATCCCCACTTCTGATCTTATTTTGGAAGGAAGGTCATTGATGAAGCAGCTGAAGATGGGCCGAAGACACTACCCTGAGGAACTCTGGCAGTGATGTCCTGGAATTTGGATGATTGACCTCCAACAACCACAACAATCTTCCTTTGTGCTAGGCATGACTCCAACCAGTGGAGAGTTCTTCCTCTGATTCCCATTGACCCCAGTTTTGCTAGGGCTCCTTGATGTCACACTCAGTCAAATGCTGCCTTGAAGTCAAGGGCAGTCACTCTCATCTCACTTCAGGAGCTCAGGTCTATTATCCATGTTTGAACCAAGGTTGTAATGAGGTCAGAAGCTGAGTTACCCTGGCGGAACCCAAACTGAGCATCAGTGAGCGTGCAATTGCTAAGCAAATGCCACTTGATAGCATTGTTGATGACCCCTTCCATCATTTTACTGTCATCCTTTCCCAGTGTGGGCCTATGTCCAGAGGGACAACAGAACTAGGGCCTAAAAATGAGATAGTGATGAATAAATCCAATTCAGAAGAGCGTTCTTTACCTACTCGTTACTGCAGGGAAAGGTTGAGGTGAATAATACAGATGGATTTAAGGGAAGCTAGATAAACACAAGGAGGAAAGGACCAGAAGGATATGGTGATTGGGGTGAGTGGAGGCACGTATGGAGAGTAAATACCAGTACCAACCAGTTGGGCCGAAAGGCCTGTTTCAGTGTTGGAAGTACCATTTGTGGCTCACCTCTCACACCAAAGCTATTGACTCCTAACTACAGTTTAGAATTCCCTTTTAATATTTAATTGAATGTTCACTGATAATTTCTTCCCCTCCCCCGAACAATGTTCTTTGTAGTTCCTGGCATTTGACAAGGTCCCACATGGCAGATTGGTCAGGAAAGTCAAAGCCTATGGGATTGAGGATAATGTGGCAAACTGGATAAAAGGTTGGCTTTGTAACAGGAAACAAAGGGTAATGGTCGATGGATGCCGTTGCGAATGGAAAGTTGTCTCAAGCGGTGTTCCACAGGGCTCGGTGTTAGGACCGTTGTGTTTGTGTTATATATTAACGATTTGGACGTGAACGTGGGGGGCACGATTGGGAAATTTGCAGATGACACAAAGATTGGCCGAGTAGTGGATAGTGTAGAGGATAGCCATAATCTCCAAAATGATATAGATGGGTTGGTGGAGTGGGTGGTAAAGTGGCAGATGGATTTTAACATAGAGAAGTGTGAAGTCATACATTTAGGGAGGTCAAACACTTACAGGGATTACACAATAAATGGGAATATACTAAGAGGGGTATATGAAGTGAGAGATCTTGGTGTACAAGTACACAGGTCCCTGAAGGCAACAGTTCAAGTAGACAAGGTTGTAAAGAAGGCATATGGAATGCTCTCCTTTATTGGCAAAAGGATGGAATATAAAAGTAAGGATATAATGTTGGAATTGTATAAAACACTGGTGAGGCCAGAACTGGAGTATTGTGTGCAGTTCTGGTCACCACATTACAGGAAGGATGTAATAGCTCTGGAGAGAGTGCAGAGGAGGCTTACAAAAATGTTGCCAGGGTTAGAAAAGTGTAGCTACAAGGAGAGATTGGATAGGTTGAGGTTATTTTCCTTAGAACAAAAAAGGCTGAGAGGTGACTTGATGGAGGTGTACAAAATTATGAGGGGAATCGATAGAGTGGACAGGATAAAATTGTTTCCCTTGATGGAGAATTCTAGAACCAGGGGACATAGATTCAAGATAAGTGGCAGAAGGTGTAGGGGGGACATGAGGAAGAACTTTTTTACGCAGAGGGTAGTGGGTGTCTGTAATTCGCTGCCCAAGTTGGTGGTCGAGGCAGAAACTCTAAACTCTTTTAAAAAGTACCTGGATCTGCACCTTAAGGGCTGTAAGCTGCAGGGCTATGGGCCGGGTGCAGGAAGGTGGGATTAGAAAGGGAACCTGGGTGTCCTCGGGCTGGCATGGACAAGATGGGCCAAAAGGCCTCCTTCTGTGCTGTAACTTTTCTATGGTTCTATGTTTTCCTGTGGCATCACCTTTGAGTCATAGGAGGGAGGGGGGAGGAGGCTGAGGGGGAGCGGGATGCAGGGTGAATAAAGCAGCAAAAATTTCTATTTGGGTTGAATGAGTGCAGGAGGCCATTCTTCCTGTTGGGCCTGTACCCGCTCCCTGAAGGAGCTGCGCAGTGAGCCCCATTCCCCCTGCTCTTTCCCTACATCCCTGCAAACGTTTCCTTGTTCAGTGCTTTTTTTGTGCCGATTCTGGGGCTAAATTGAGGTGTGGTTAACCAGTACTGGACTGATTCCAGCATGAGCCCCATGTTAAACCCTAACATGTGGGGGCCAAACGGGCAATTGTGAATTTCAGCTCCTGACATGGTCACCAGTAACTGCTCTCAATAACTCTCCTATCGCCCTTCCTCAGATTTATTTTAAAGACGTTCACCCCAAGTTTTCCAAAGGGGGTAAGATGTCCCAGTACCTGGACAGTTTGAGACTGCAAGACGTGATTGACTTCAGGGGACCCAGTGGTTTGCTTATCTACAAGGGAAAAGGTCAGTAAGAGCCTTCGAGGCAAGAAGATTCAACCATGGTCTTCGGTCATGACATAAACCCCATTCTGTAAAGCAGAGGGAATGTCCTGGTAGTCTCAGGAATGGTCTATTTAAGGCCAGCAGTCAGGTTCCTTTGTTCTTCCAGTGGCAGAGCAGGGTTCCTGGAATCTCGGAATCAAAGTGTCTGCTCTACTACAGGCAAGACCTGACAACTTCCAATACGTAATTCAATAGAAAACGCCAAGGTTTTTAAACGCCACCCAACCCTTAAAATGATGTCTAGAACTAATCTCTTTGATGGTGGAATATCACAGTCTAGCCTGAACAGAATGAGAAACCCCAGCCTGTGTGTGTTTAACCTTTTATTGAGTTGCCTCTGCAAACTCGCTCTGTTGCTCCTTTGTAGAACTCTGGTAGATTTGACATTCTTGTAAATCTCCTCTACAACCCTGATAAGGCCTTGGCGCCCTCCCTTAGTGTGGTGCCTAAAGTTGGACATGCTCCTCCAGCTGGAACCTGACCAGCGAATTTGGAAAAAATAAGAAATTTGCCAAGTGAAAATTTGGTTTTCGTAAAAGTGACCGTGAAGCTGTCAGATTGTTATAAAAACCCCAGCTGCTGCACCACTGTCCTTTTAGGGAAGGAAAACTACTGTCCTTGCTCAGTCTGGGCCTATATGCAACTCCAGGCTCCCACCAATGTGGTGGGATGACCACTGAGGTGGCCTAGCAAGCTGCTCTGTTCTGAAGAACCACAGTAGTTCAAAAGGAATACCCAAGGACAACTAGGGACGGGCAGTAAATGCTGCTGTCATGCCTGTATTTGAAAATGAAAATGCACTTGCAGCTTAGCTAACAAACAGAAGCCTTGTGATCGAGCAGCAATGCTATTCATGTGCTCTCAATGACTGAGCTATCTTTTGTTTAAAGGACAGTTTGCTATTCGCCCCGATAAGAAATCTGAAGCCAAGATTAAAACAGTGAAAAAAGTTGGAATGATTGCTGGTGGAACTGGTGAGTTTTTACTTGTGTATATTAATTGTATTCCTGGTGGCAGGAATTAACTGGGGATTCACTTGTGCCCCTATAAATAGACACATCTCCAAAAGAGTTGTAAATAGATACATAGTGAAACTGTGGTTGTTGGGTAAAGTGGTGCTTGCCTGTGGGCGTAAGGAGGGGTAGTACCTCCACCCTGAGGTGAACTCGCCACGCTCTTTGGGAAGGCTTACCTTCACCCAGCTCCAAGCGGTTGTTAGGATGCGATAATGGCCACAGTCCTGTAAACCGCTCCCTGTGGGCAGGCCATACCACCCCAGCTGTCAGGTCCCCTGCCCTCAGTGACTTGGGCATTTGGCATGTGATGACTGATTCTGGCAGACTGGACAGATGAGTTCAATCTCTGGTCCAATGGTCTTGAGGGTGGATCATCACCGGGTTGTGGAATGTGTAGAGTTTGACAAGACTCAGAAGCTGTCTTGGTTACCCACTGCATCCGGATGTATCTCCAACCGTCCAGACTGGTCTTCTCACTGGAGCAAGATAAGTCAGGACAAGAGAGTGAGGCTGATAATGCACAACTCTCCCTTGCTATAATCCAGTTCACGCACAAGTCATGTTCTTCACCTTTTTATCATCTGTCTGCTGGTGACTTGTAACTCTGTGAATAAATGCTTATGAAAGTGTGAAAGTGTGTGAAGATTGGCTTCAGCAATGTCTTTCTGGAATGTTAGAGGATGGCTGATTTATTTTCTTTGCTGATAACTTTAGCACGTTGGGATTGAAGCAATCACTTTAACTAGGGTCACATTTTACTACAGAGAACTGGCATTAACCCTGGTGGATAAATAGCATTACACAAATGGAGATGATGAATGATAACCAGCAGGGAAGGGAGAAGAACAAGAGAATCATAATCTTGAGCACAAAACAGATGTCATTTGGCCCATCATGTCTGTGCTGGGCAAACCCTTCAACTGGTGCTATCTGTGCTAACCCCATTTCCCTTTATCCATTTGTATTCTATTTTAAACCCTCACCCAATTTCCTTTTAAGAGCATAACATGATAGGAGCAGGAGTAGGCCACTCGGCCCCTCAGACCTGCCCTGCCATTCAATAAGATCATGGCTGATCTGAAGCGATATTTCAGTCTCTGCCTCATAACCCTTTGCAATGAATTATTCCATATCCTAATTTCCTATGGTATGGAAACATTTCTTCTATCTCCTCTGATTTTCCCAGTCAATAATCTTCGTGTCGTACCACCTGTTCCTGATTCACAATCTTTCGCTTCTTACCCTCATGAGGAAAGATTGAGCAGGTTGGGCCTATACTCATTGGAGTTTAGAAGAATGAAAGGCTATCTTATTGAAACATATAGGATTCTAAGGGGGTTTGACAGGGTGAATGCTCAGAAGATATTTCCTCTTGAGGGGGAACCTAGAATTGGGGGATAATTTCAAAATAAGGAGTTCCCGTCTAAGACAGCAATGAGGAAGAATTTTTCCTGAGAGTCATTAGTCTGTGGAATTCTCTTCCCCAGCGAGCAGAGGAGGCTGGGTCATTGAATATATTCAAGGCTGAGTTAGATTTTTGATTGAGAAGGGAGTTGAGGGCTATGGGAAAATGGAGTTATCCAATCAGCCATGATCTTGACTGGCAGAGCAGGCTCGATGGGCTGAATGGCCTACTCCTGTTCCTATTTCTTATGTTCTCACAAGACCTCCCATAATCTTGAAGCCCCCATAATTCCCCATTGCCCAGTTGTTTGAGCCATTCTTCATAATTAATCTTTTTGCTGATGTTATTCCAATGAAGTTCATGCCCTTTCTCGATGCCTCTAGAATCCATCCTATGTTACATGTTTACAAAGTAATTAATTCATACCTATTTCAGAATCGCGAGCAAACTGGATTATTTTCTGTATTCTCTGAGAAAGCTGTGGTTTTTGGGGCTTGTCTTATTCAACCATATTTCATGTGTCCTTGTGTAGCACTGTTCTCTGAGGCTGGAGCCCCTAGTCCAGGTCAACCCATACAATGCTGTACTAAGGGAATGCTGCAGTGTCAGAGGTGCTATCTTATGGACAAGACATACCGAGGCCCCATCTGCTCCCGGAAGGAATGAAAAGTCCAATGGCTCTATTTGAAGAAGAGCAGTGGAGCTCAATTCCTCAACCAACACCACTTTAATGGGCAGAAAAAAAGTTTGTTGGGCACATGTTAAACTCCACATTTCCTTGCATTCCACTGGTGACTACACCTCAAAGATGCTGTGATGGACTTTGGGAAGTTCTGAGGACACGAAAGATGCCATAGAAATGCAGGCACTTGTTTTCTTTTGCATGTTTGAGGCTGATTCGTGTGATGTTGAATCTTTTCAGGTATAACTCCCATGCTGCAGCTGATCAGAGCGATCGTGAAGAATCCGGATGATCACACGATCTGTTACTTGTTGTTTGCCAACCAGGTATGTTGGTTTTCCCTTTGATCAGTGTAAATTTCTGCTGGTTTGCGAGAGGGCTCCGACTGTGTTATACAAACTCAATCAGCAGTATTAATTTGCATGAGCTTTTTGTTTTAAAAAGTGCAGGAATGATTATGGATGTTGGAGTCAATATCTATTTTTAGCGACACTTTCAATAATTTACCATTACGTTTTTTGATATCTCACTGATGCTGTTGCAAGTTTCCATGGGGCAGGAATGGTTTCAGTTGCTTGTACTGCTGATGGGTTGATTTTATAATAGAGATGACGGAATTGTTTCAAATGGCGAATGATCTTTCAGCCATTTGCTGAATTTTCTACAATCCAAACGTTACTCTCCTCCCATTACAGCATTCAATGTCCTGACTTCGCCAGCTCTGAGCCTGAGCCCTGTTGTAAAAACATAAGATGCTAGAAATACTTTGCAGGTCTGGCCGCCAACTGTGGAGGGAGAAACAAGAGTTAATGTTTCAGGTCAATGACCTTTCATCAGAACTGGGCAAAGTTAGAGATGTGATAGGTTTTAAGCAGAAGTGGGGGAGGGTAGGGAAAAAGAACAAAAGGGAATGTCTGCGGTGGGGCGGAAGATAGGGGATATTAAGCAATGAAAGAGATGGTGAGGCAGAGCTAAAGGGTGTGGTAACAGGACAAGTAAAGGAGCAAAATATGTGTCTAGAGGAAGTGCGAATGGCAGAATGATGAACACCTGCTGTCCAAAAGCAAAGCAGGGAAAAAAGATCGAGAAACAAAACCTGCAAAGAAAAGGGGCAAAATGGGGGGCGGAGGTCAATGTTGCATCTGAGAAACATCATCTCCAACAGTGCAGCCCTGCACCGAAGCCCTGTCTGTCCCCGTCAGCTGGATGTAAACGATCCCACCTGCAAAGGAAGGAAACAGATTGGGGGCAGAGATTACGGTCTGCAATTGTTGAACTCGGTGTTGAGTCCAGAAGGCTGTAAAGTGCCTAATTGAATGATGAGAATGCTGGCATTGATCTTCACTGGAACAGTGCAGGAGGATGAGGACCGATGTCAGCATGAGAGCACGGTGGTGAATTAAAATGGCGGGCCACTGGAAGGTCGGGGTCATCCTTGTGGACCCAGTGAATGTGTCCGGCAGAGTGGTGACCCAACCTGTGTTTGGTCTTCCTAATTTAGAGGAGACTGCAAGGCTGGGGCTCTTTTCTCTAGAAAAGAGAGAACTGAAGGGTGAGCTGAATTTTTAAAAAATATAATTCATTCTTTCATGAGATGTGGGTGTTACTGGCAAGGCCAGCATTTTGTTACTCATCCCTAGTTGCCCTTGAGAAGGTGCTAGTGAGCTGCCTTCTTGAACCACTGCAGTCCATATGGTGTTGGTACACCCACAGTGCTGTTAGGAAGGGATGATTTTGACCCAGTGACAGTGAAGGAATGGCGATATATTTCCAAGTCAGGATGGTGAGTGGTGAGGAGGGGAACTTCCAGGTGGTAGTGTTTCCATGTGCCTTCAGCCCTTGTCCTATAGGGATGGTACAGGTCGCAGGTTTGGAAGGTGCTAAGCAGCCTTGGTGAGTTGCTGCAGTGCATCTTGTAGGTGGTACAAACTGCTACCACTGTATCCGTGGTGGAGGGAGTGAATGTTTAAGGTAATGAAGGGAGTGCCAATCAGTGGGCTTGCTGGGTGATGTTTAGTGCTGGATGGTGTTGAGCCTATTGAGTGTTGTTGGAGCTGCACTTATCCAGGCAAATGGAGAATATGGAGGTCTTCAAAAGTTTGAAGGGGTTCGACATGTTATACAAACTGGTGGAAAGACCATAAATGTAAAATAGTCACTAATCAGCCCAATAAAAATTTAGGAGAAACTACTCAGTGTTTAGAATGTGGAATTTGCTAACACTTGAGTAGTTGAGGTGAATTAGTATAGCAGCATTTACTATATTAGTGTAGTGGCGAAGTGATATTGTCACTGGACTGGTATTCCAGAGACTCAGGGTAATGATCTGGGGATCGAAACCCACCATGGCAGATGGTGAAATCAATTTAAAAAAATCTGGAATTAAAAGTCTAATCATGACCGCGAAACCACGAATTGTCGATTATGGTAAAAAAAAACTACCTGGTTCACGAAGACCTTTAGGGAAGGAAATCTACCAGACCTTACCTGGTCTGGCCTACATGTGACTCCAGACCCACAGCAATGTGGTTGGCTCTTAAAATTCCCTCTGAACAAGGGCAATTAGGAATGGGCAATAAAAAGGATGTGTTGATGGGATAGATGGAGAGGGGTGGGAAGTGGCATGTAAACACCAGCATGAACTCGTGCTGAATGGATTTTTATGATGTTCATTTCTGTGCAGGTATTTTTATGTTATTGATCTTTGCTGAGACTTTGTGGATTATTGCAGGTGAAGTACTAATCAGAGAGAATTAATGCAGTCAGTCAGTGGATGCACCCAACGTTTTAGCTACAAAAATGATCGCTTCAGTTACACAGTTGGGAGCGCTCTTGTCTCTTGAGTCAAGAGTTTGGAGGTTCATGTCCCACTCCAGAGACTCAAACACAAAATTTTAAGCTGACGTCTGAATGCTGAACTGTTGGAGGCGATGTTTTTCAGATGCGACATTAAACCAAAGCCCTGTCTGTCTCCCTCAGGTGCATGTAAGTGATCCCACAAGAATGTTTTGAAGATCAGCAGGGGGGGGTTAATCCCGGTGTCCTGACCAATATTTATCCCCCAACAATATCACTAACAAATTATTTGGTAATCATCCCATTGATGTTGTGGGAGCTTGCTGTGCGCAAATTGGCTGCCACGTTTCCTTCCTTACAACAGTGACTACACTTGTGAAGCACTTCATTATTTGTAACGCACCTTGGTGATGTCTTGAGTTCGTGAAAGGCACTATATAAATGCAAGTCTTTCTTTTCAAGCTTCATGACTTCCCTGGTGTGTAATGGTCACATGGGTTTGATGTTTTATAGGTTTTACTTTGTGTAAAATTTCTTCAGTTCATAAGCAGGAAAGAGACACATTCTCTCCTTGAACTGATCATGACGTAACGTTCTCTTTTAGTGTTGGAATTTCACACTCAACCTGACATACTAAGTGAACAGGCCCCATACATTAAATTGACCTACTGCTTGCCCGTGTTGCTGCTATGGGATTGTGATGAGCTGTCTTTTGTTTTTGTAGACTGAGAAGGACATTCTTTTGCAATCTGAGTTGGAAGAAATCGAGGCTGAGCATCCTCACCGTGTTATAATATGGTACACCTTGGACAGAGCACCTGAAGGTATGAATCAGCTTAACGGAGGACAAGCTGCCTCTGCTCACTGAACCTACATTGGCTCCTGTTCCACTAGCATCTTGATTTTAAAAGTTTTCATCGGCTGCAAAGCACTTTGGAATGCCCTGTGATTGGGGAAAAGCTCAATATAAATACATGTTAGTTTGTTCTTTGTGCCTGAGCATTGAGCTGTTACAAAGTGCAGATTGGAGATTTAAATAAGATGCATCACCTCAAACCCATACGATGGAGAATGGAGCAATTTGAACAATGAAGGATAAAATGCAATACAGCTTGTTTAAACAGTTTTTCTCTTCCTACTGTGTGGCAGGAAAGTGGGAGCTTTTGTTGTTGCATTATTGGTCAATAACTTGTGCAGCCACATCAAGCGAATCAATTTAGAGTTACTCAGTGCTTCGTACTTTAAAGAACTGCTTACATTGGCTGCACATTGTCACTGAGCTTTTAGCAATCACTCAAGAAGAGAGAACTGGGCTCATGGAGGAAATAGTAAATTTTCTGTGGGGTTATGTAGACAATTGAACGTTTTTATGTACGGGTGGCAAGAGAGAATCAGATCGTAAACAATAGACGACCTCTGTGTTTGGGGGTGGAATAAAGTCATCTCACTGCCTATTTCTTTCTGATTTTTAGGCTGGAAATACAGTGAGGGATTTGTGAATGAACAGATGATCAAGGAACACCTCCCTGCACCTGCTGACGATGTGCTTATCCTGCTGTGTGGTCCCCCACCAATGATACAGTTTGCATGCAACCCAAGCCTTGACAGTCTGGGGTATAGTTCAGGCTCTCGCTTTACGTACTGAGAGGGTGGGAGAGAGAGTATAAAGGCACAGGAATCTAGACAAAGATTAATGGTGAGGATTCCTGTTCAAACAGGGTACCACTTTACGCAAGCTATCTGGTTGATCTTAAGTAATGTGCTGCCAACATTATGCTCTTGTATTTCAGTTTTGCAGCTGTAATGTATGCTTTTGTATTATGAGGCAGCCACAGGGGTAAAATGTCTTCTGAACTGCTCCTATTCCTTCACTGTAACTGCGTGAGACAGTTTTGGATGCAGTTCTGGCTGATATTGGCTGAGCAATTCTGAGCAAATTGAAGTGCCTTTTTTGCTTTGCTCTGTGCTTGCAGCGTTAGAAGCTTGCATATCGTACATGCTTGCAATGTCACAGTGATGAAGCCGAGGTGGTGCAGGTGATGTTGTAAGAGGATGGTGTTTTGAATTTGTACACGAGAGCAATGGTGTGTGTATATAAAGAAGCTGACACCAGTTAATACATGGGCACAACCCTTTGAATTCCAAAAATGATGGCAGGCTCAGATGAACTGATTATGCAGAAGAGAAAGGATTACTGTGGATGGTTTTAAAATCTCGCCAATCATTAAGTTATTTCTGTATTGTGTAAAGGATCTCTGAAAAGTTTTTAAATAAACCCCAGCATAACTTTCAGCTATTTGGCAATGCAGAGTACTTGTGGTTTGTTTTTAAGATGAGCCAAATATGGAAGCTTAAGGGTGAATTTGGACTTGTTCCTGCAGCAGCACTGTGCAGAGTGACATCATGTTGGACTGTGAGGAAGTGAAATCTTCTGGGGGAATGATTTTTCGCTGCCAATTACATTTTCCTGAGCAGCAACTTATGTCAGATGAACAGTGGCAGGGTGTGAACGACAGGGGACAGTGCCACACCCTGCGTTACTCCAACTCTTTCTCCTCCCTCAGAACTTCAGCAGCATGTACTGCGGCTCCACGTTGTCACTTAACTTTTAGCAATCGCTTGAGAGATGGCAACGGGCTCATGGATGAAATGATGCATTTTCTGTGGGGTCATTTAGACAGCTGAGTGTTTTTGTGGTACAGAGATGGCTGGAGAGAAAAATGAGAAACTTTGCTCTATGGAAGCCACCTCACGGGCACAGACTGCAACCGCAGTGCAATTATTGTAAATATGGAATGGGGAATGCGGACAGGGCACGGGGAGGAAAGTTTGATAAAAGACACGAGCAAAAAAATCATGAGGAGATTTGAGGCCAGCTGGGCTAAGGATTTTATATTGGACTACTCCTATTAATCATTTGGAATTTCCTGATTATTAATCTGTAAACCATTTCCCAGTAATTCAGTCTACTTTGAACTAGTTTCATTGGACAAATATTTCCATTAATTTCTCTCTTTCTCTCTCTCCACCCCCCCCCCCCCCCCCCCCCCCCCCCCCCCCCCCCCCACCAGCTAAGTATTTGGACTTGCTGTCCTTGAAGCTAGTTGATTTGTAAACATTTTTACCAACCAGTTTTCAGAAAGCTATTTAATGAACTTGTAACATGGCTCATTTATGCTTGCTAGAAGCAACACACATTCATACACAGGGACCCATTCTCTGGAAACAAAAGGAATATGTCCAAGCCTTGTGCCTTGGCTGAGGCAATGCTGTGGAGAAAGCAGTCAGAATTGACTTGCCAATTAGCACCCTCTTCACCTGTAGTATAAATTGTGACCATTTGAAATTCTTTTGTCCTGATGAGTGCAAGTTCAAAAACTTTGACATCATCTGTCTTTTTCAGCACAACTCAAGTTCTGCACTACCAAGCAACTGTTAAAAGCTTTTTGTTCCACTTCCATTGTTTTTTTTTATAACTTAAAAAGCATGTCAGCTGATACTTGTCACATTTAGCAGATCCAAATATACTAGTTAACTTATTCAAGAAAAATCTCTTCCGCGTTGTTGGAAAGTGTGATGACTGCCTGCTGGCTTTTAACTGTCCCTTTCCTACAAACTGAGGTCTGAACACCATGTAACCATCAGTGACCTTCAGTTAATCCAGGCTGATGCTTGCTGTACTGAGGGAGTGCCTGTTACAGGTGCTATCTTTCAGATGAGATGTTAAACCATGGCCCTGTTCACCCCTTCTGGTGGGTGTAAAAGATCCCATGGCACTATTTTGAAGAGCAGTGGTGTTCTCCCTAGTCATTGGTTCTATGGATGGCACTTGGGGGAAACATACAATATTAAATACAAGTTTGTTCTCTATTCATCTAGACTTGGTAGCCTTAAGAGAGACAGCTTCTAATTAGCAGCAGCTAATGGAGCACAAAGTTATTAAATAACAATTTTATTGTTCTTTCTGCTAAGTGTAGGATAGCAGTGATGATGGAATTTTTTTCTGCCCTAGGTAAGGAATGAGTAATGCCCAGGGCTCTAATACATTGGCAGGCACCCACTATCTGGCAATTGTTGGTTAGGACTTCATGCCCAAAGTTTCTCAGGGTGGTAGAGTAAAATTAGCATCGCAAAAGACGCCCAACTTTGTTAATCTGGTGGAACACCCAAGACAGGCCAACAGACAGCATTTTACATTGAATCTGAAATTGGTACCCAATGCAGCCTGGTATTTCCTGTCTTCTATCCTATGATCTGTCCCTCCAGCTAAGGAAGTACCACTGGGTTGCTAACAGTTTTCAGTGGTTCAAGGTTGGCCTCAACAATGGACATTCAGTAACTCCCAGTACAACGAGATCCTCTTCCAGAAGCCTGCCTAAATCACTGCAGGAAGATACAGCTAATAACAAAAACATTTCTAACATCACTGAAGTAGTGACTGTCTTCCCTCAATTTGTCTATTCAGTGTGTATTAGGTAACTGCAACAGTGCAAGAAGGCAGCCCTCTGGCACCACTTCTGGGTCAACTAGACATGGTCAATTAAATGCCTGTGTTCCATGGTCACCTAGATCCTGAGAATTAAAGAAAAAGATGAATTTACACCACGAAGTAACATTACTTGATGAAACACTTAGTTCTAAAGAGGTAAAAGATCCTTATATAAATGCAAGCTTGCTCACTGTATCTTCCTGAAGTGATGTGGTCAGCTATCTCTTTCAAATAGATTTTAATATTCAGTAGAAGATGGGGCTAATCAGCAGAAAAGAAGAAAAATCTACTCTCAAACACCTCTATGACCCAGTATTTAAAGAATCATATCCCATTCACCACTCAGCAGTATTTGTCCCTGTGATAATATCCTTTAATTAAAAGCTTAGATTTCCACAAATTCCAGCCTGATATACACAAGTCCCACTCAGTCATCATATCTGTCCCAGAGGCATTAGGGAGACCTAATCTAAAATCATCATTTAAATCCTTTCAGGGCCTCACCTTTCCCCAACTCTAACATCCAGTCTCAACCACACTACACACCCCAAAAGAACACTCCACGCTCTGGATTCTTGTACAGTCCCTTACCTTGCACATCCATTCAGCTATCTGGCCCCTATGCTTTTGGAGTCACTAACTTCCCCCTCCTCCAAGCAACAATGACGACTGCACAGAGATTACCTAATCCAGAGACTCTGGTGGGTCAGCGTTGGACCCACTGATACTGAGCCCAAAGCACTCTTTAGCTTTAGAAAACATTTGGGAGCGAGTGGGCCAGGATGGTTTATATACCAATTTGGTGCAGGTAAGTGACGCTGATGTGTCTGGAGTGTGGGAGAAAAAGAGGGAGGTAAATATTGGCTTCAAGTTTTGCTATGTTTCTGCACTTGTCTGCCTGATGTATAGGCTCCTTATCCTTGGCTCTCAGTGCTGCTTTGCAGACCCAAATAGACCAAAAGATGGGCTGATTACAATATGGGGGTGGAGGAGAAGAGGGTGTCTCTCTGGGTAATATGGAGAGCTTGGCTGAAACCTGTGGGCAGTAACTGTCATGTTCGATACCTGTTCAGAATCACTCCATGGTCCCTGGACTGGGAGGAACATGAAGCCACATTCAGCTAAGTTACTTGCCTTGTGAAGCAAATCCATTTTCTTTTACAGCTACGTTGTGGATTCTAGTCTGGTGTACACAACCTGCAGGCTCTGGGACTATGAATACTATTGTCATTTGAAATCATCAAAATTAAAATGTAATGTCTGGGAGTACATAAAATAGAATTTTTACAAACTTTAACAAGTATATACTGAATACTACCATGCCATTTTATTGCTGTTTTGTTCTTGCTGAGGTCATGTTAATCTTCAAATGTTAAAATAGAATTCCATTCCTAAACCCCTATGCCTCCTCTTTAATACTGTTGATTTTATCTGACCTTGATGTTTTTCTATGCTAAAGACACTACATAAATGCAAATTGTTTCCCTCACCTAATCTGTTCTAAATAAAACATTTATCTCACATGGCCAGTTGTCATGATGTTGACCGTACTCTTCACAGCACCACAGTGGTCAGTCATTGAAGGATGAAGCTCTGATAACCATGGAGCTGCTGGGTGTTGTACAATGGCAGTTAAACCTTTGGCTCCCGGTTTCTAAATCAGGAAAGCTGGTAACTTGAGGATACTGTACTTGAGAGAGACATGTGATGGTCTATTAGTTATGGACATTGACACCATTTGCTCAGTCATCAGGTCAAATGGTAGCACTCTGAAACCATCAACTTTAAATCCAATACATTTCTGGAGCCTCCTGAATGACAGCCATCCAGTTTCCCTGCAGTACCACTTACATGATGTCAGAGGGTGACTATTTTCAAACTCAAGCTGAAGACTTTCAATTGCTGAGGTCCAGGACTGAGCAAAGTTCTTACAAGACTCCAGCCGCTGCTATACAAGTAGTATCTTGGATTTCCTGCCCTGGAAAATTTCTGCAGCTCCAACAGAAGGGATTTGTTAATCTTATTACAAAGAGGTTTCTCTCCTCCCCCCAATTAAAGACCTTTCAGTGATTTTACTTGCAATTCAAACACATACTGGACACATTAAGCAATATTTTATTTTTACATTGACACACACACACAGTTGAGGGTAATGGCTATATAAACAATTCTGTAATCAGTATAATGATTGCTACATGATATATTGCTTTGAGGTTCAACCACTAACTGTTCCTAAACTTCCAAAGGAGATAAAATTTACTTCCAAAGGGGCAGCAGATATCCATGGCGCACACACTACCTGTTCTATGGTTATTTTTGCAATAACTTCACAGAATAATGAGGAGAAAACAGGTCAGAGATCTTTTTGAAGGCAGGAGTGGAGAAACATTTCAAAGCTATTAAAATGAATTTATCTTGGAGGCTGGTGCAAGATTCCCAATTTTTCTCATTTTGAAGCCCACAATCTCTTGTGAAAAGGCAACATCCCAAGGGAAATTAATGAAATCACTAATGTACTAAAAACAGACAAATATGCCACAAACATTGCACAAAAAACCCTCAACATTAAAATATATGGCAGAATAATGGCATTAACAATGTGAAATAAATAAACTAATACAAAGCACATGGAACACCCAGGTTGGATGTGGGGTGAGAGTTTCCAGATTCAGACATATAACTCAGCTACCAGTGATTCTGATGACATTCTAAAGACACCTGGCTTCAGGCTCCCTGACCTGCCAGTACATTACCCTCAAAATTAAAATTTTCTTCCCAATGACACCAACACAATTTGCTTTTTTAAAAAAAACGTACAAAAATACATTTAGTGTCCAGGAAGCTGCATGTAACTTTTAAAGATTAGGTTTCTTTTCCCCTTGACAAGTGTTTAAATAAGGAGCACATTTCATTTTTAAAATCATATGAATAGTTTTTGGCTAAAATAGATATTTGTAAAAGAATTAAGTGTATTACAATTAATGCACTATGCAATACAGGATGATTACAAATTGCTGGGTAGAAAAGGCTCACTGTCAATGTCCATGATACCTTAAAGGGCTCTGCTCAGAATTCCATGCTTTCGTTGATTTCATTTCCAAATGCAGAACTAAATGATCTACAGCACTGATTTACAGAAATAGATGAGCGAGAATTTCAGTCCATTCTGACAGTTCGAATGCCAATACTCAATATTACACTTGAGTGGCCTCCTGTGTTGTAACAATTCCATGATTCTGTAATGTTCTCATTATTACATAATTGCCACACAGCTCAACCTTCTCAGTAAATAGTGAGATATTGATGTACACATTAGGTAGCAAAATGTGAGCCATCAAAATTGCATAAATCAATTAAAAAGAGTGTCCACACTAATCAGTAACATGACCTCTTCAGTTACTATTCCAGTTAAAAATGGAAATAGTTCCTACAATGTGATGTGTACCATTTAAAATGTCCCGACACTTAAAATGAACATGGTTCCATCCCAACAGTCACAACTTCTGTTAAGACTTCCAAGTTATAGTTGCAGTTCAGGTTACAAAACAGGAATTACAGTACTTCAAAATCCTCACACCATTTTGAGAAACACTTGATAAATTCTACATGGATTCTAGGCCAGTAACCAGCTGGTATGCAATCCCTACAGCGATATAAATCATTGCACTCGTCAGTAATCCCATTAAAAGTTGCTCATTACAAAATACCTCTTTTACCTGCCTTTTAGAAAAAATTACAAAAACATACAAAATTCATGTCGTGGCAGGACAAGGCAAAGTTAATGTAAAATGGCAGTATTTTTGGTTATTTAAGGCATTCCAGAAATATTGCTTAATTCTCGTAACTAATGAAAGACCTTTTTTTGGCTTCTGAACACAATTTTTTGGATTTGGCAGACAGACCACACTGCAGGAGTGATTTCAGTCATCAGGGCACTGGAGAATGCTGGCACTTTAATCTCTTCATACGTCTCTCAATAAATGTTCCCCAATGTCTTGAAGAAAAAAATCAAAGAGCTCGTTTTTGATACCATTCTGAACCATTGTACAATGAATCTACAAAAAGATAAATTACTGACATCTATGGTCTGATGAAATAAAATTCATTTAAATTCGAAATGAGAGAAATTTACTTCTCTAATGTCAAATTATTCTAATATGTTGATTGGAAAAGTATAGATACCAGATCTTTCCAAAACAGAATAAATATTTGAATGATTGGTGGTGTTGTGCATTTGCTTTCACTATATGTTAACATAATACAAGTTGATTTAGTGCAGGAATTTCAGTGTGTAGTGTTGGTCTGAGAAAATTTTTAAAAAGCCATCTCCATATTCAAGGCGTCGGGTCTCGCTTCACAATCACACGTTTGAATCCTCGTCAGTCATGCTGGTGCAAGGAGAGCCAGCACTCAAATCTTTAAACAGCTCATCCTCTTTCAGCATGTGCTTCAAAGAAAAAGAAAACATTGAGGCACAAGACGAGCAAGTGAAAGCAGAAAATTAAATAGCACTATACACAAAAACTCACTGGTTATTCATATTGCAGGCAAATTTCTAATTTTGAAGTTCATTGCTTTCGATAGTTATTCAATGCCACACTTACTGTTAGGTTATTGATTCCCTCAGAGAATGCTCCAATTTGCCTCACTGTTCCTTCAGAGTCATCCATCTAAACAAAAAGTTAACATCACTATTTTTTTCCTCTCGAACAGTCTCCAATTCATACCATCTTCAATAAAACACCACCATGACCATAAGGCCAATTATAATCCAATTCACCAGTAACTCAAATCAGTCCTATTGGTCCATATTCCTCAATCATTCTTAACATGCTTTTGTCAACTATATTGGAGACAATGTAAGTGTGCATGAAGCATTCAGAGACTAGACGGGCCCATTTCAGCAATCAGAAGGCAGAAGTGCCGAAAGGCTCAGGAAAAATACCAAGGTGCCAGTAAGAGAACTCCTAACAGCCCAAAGGAAAGTTTCAAAAACTCTACTTCAACCACCACTTGCTATCTCATTTGAACTTCTCTACAAAAAAAATGACAAGATTCCACATAACAACTGTCTGGAAGACAAGCTCTGCAGACAACAGAGAAGTTTGAAACCCTGCTGCACATATTGTGCATATTTTTATTTTATTCTCTCATTTGGGCATCACTGTCAGGACCAGTATTTGTTGCCCATCCCCAATTTCCCTTGGACTGAGTGCCTTGCTAGACCATTTCAGAGGGCAGTTAAGAGTCAACGTTGCTTTGGTCTGGAGAGTCACATGTAGGCCACACCAGGTAAGGCAGATTTCCTTCCATAAAGTCCATTCATTTTGGGTTTTTACAACAATCAATGGTAGTTGTCATGAACACCATTACGGAGGCTAATTTTATATTGCAGATTTATTAAGTCAGTGTTAAATTCTACTAGCCGCCAGGGTGAAATGTGAACCCAAGTTCCCAAAGCATTAATTAGCCTGGGCCTCTGCATTACTAATCCAGGGACAACACCATCTTCCCGCATGTCAATGAAATTTATGCGGTTAGCAAAGTCTGAAAATGTTTTCCAATGAAAACCTTTGAAGCACCCGCATGATTAACCATTATCCTGCACTTTACCTGTTCTATCCTGTCCAGGTCTTCCTCGTTATATACTCTCAGTTCTATCCCTCGTCCCTGTTTATTTCCTTGTCTGAAGCCAGTTCCTGCCGGGAGCCCCAGTTCCATTGGACATATGTATTCTTCTTCATCCTGTTTCCGCTTCCTCAAGCTTCCAAAATTACTGAAAGCCAGCTTTCTTGGCTGTAGGAGAGAACGCACAGAATGATTGAAAAATTACAGACCAATTTATACCCTGTATTTGTATCAGCGAATTTCATAATGCCAGAGTATACATAAACTGAGTCCTCATCTCAGAACATCAATTACTACTACAAGCAAATGTAAATAAAACCAGTGTAAGTAATCCAATTCAATATCTTTTGTCCTCAATCTTACTTCACACCAGGGTATATGTTTCAGGCTAGAAGCAATTCACTTCTTGATTGAAGTTTGGGGATCAATGGAAAATTTCAAAACTGAGATTGATATTTTGTTAGGTAAAGGTATTATGGAACCAAGGTGGGGTAAATGGAGTTAAGATACAAATCAGCTATGATCTAATTGAATGGTGGAACAGGTTCGAGGAGCTGATTATGGCTGCCTCCTGCCCCTATGGTCCAGGCCTGGAGTGACTGGGAAAGCTAAGAAAATTAAATGTAAATAAGTTGTCCTAATCAGGATGTAACCTTCAATAAAAGTAGAGACATGTTACAGTTGAATTACACAAATACATTTGTGCAAGTGTACTTGAAGACTTAGTTGAATATTAATTCTTCCAATCAAGCTCTGCCATTTAATAAAATCATGGCTGATCTTCAACCTCAACTCCACTTTTCTGTCCGATTCCTACATTTGAGATAGACAAATCTTTGATTTTCCAAGGAATCAAGGGGAATGGGGAGTAGGCGTGAAAATGGAGTGGAGAGAGATCAACTGTGATCATATTGAATAGCAGAGCAGGCTTGAAGGGCTGAATGGTCAATCCCTGCTTCTCTCTCTTATGCTCTTAGACCTAGATTCCCTTAATAGAGTCAAAAAAAACCTGTCTGCCAATTTAGCCACTGTCCAAAATAACTTTCTAAAATTTATCTCATGTACCATAAGGGGGGGGGGGGCGGGGGGAAACTGAAGATTAGCAGGAAAAAGCTTGGGGAAGGGAAGGCAATTTCAGAACATCCACAGCCAATGGCAGCAAATGAGCAACGGCAGGTGCTCTGCTGCCCTTTGGCTGGATTTAGAGTATAGAATGTTTTCTTCTGCGGCAGCTGAATATCAGAGATCAAAACTGTATCAAGAGTTCAAGTCTCAAAGTTAACAAAGACCAAAGATTAGTGTCAGCCATGGTAACATCCTACCTCTGAATCACAAGGTTCAAGTTTCCCTCCAGGGTTTTGGCACAAGGCTGACACTCCAGTGCAGTACTGAGGGAGTGCTGCACCGTCAAGAGGTGCTGTTTCTAATCTGAGATGTTAAACCAAAGCCTCAGCTGCCTGCTCAGGTGGATGTAAAAGATCCCATAGCACTATTTTAAAGGAGAGCAAGGGCTACTAACATTTTTCCTTCAACCGACATCTGGTCAATATCAGCATGCTCTGTGGGATTTTCCTACATTACAACAATCGACTACAATTCAAAATACTTCATTGGCTTTGAAGTGCTTTTAGATGTCCAGTGGTCGTGGAAGGGTGCAACAGAAATGCAGGTCTTTTTTTCTACAGCTCTAAGCATTATTTTGTTAAATGAATACAAAGCATGCAATCTGCTTCCTTCCCTTCCTCCAGCTTTTTCCTTTTAATCTTCAATGCCCCCCCCCACCCCGCCATTATAGGACATTAGATAAATTTTAGAAAGTTATTTTGGGTAGTGGCTAAATTGGCAGACAGTTTATCAATATTAGGTCTGTGGAAAGGGCACAGCAAAGACTCACTAGAATGCCACAAGATGAGAGATTGTGAAGGAACGCTCTAATAATCTGTCAGTGGCTGAATGATGTTATGTCTACAATGTGAAGGACCAGGCTTCAATGCTTGTCGAATGTACTCAAATGATACTTGTTTGTGTATTTTGCCGAAGATGTGAGCATATCAAGGCAACACAGAATAAGGAGAAACACTATAGTCCACTTTGCATGGAATAGTTCTCGCCCACCTTTACTTTGGCAGTGGCTGTTAGGAGAGAATAGTCTGGGGATTCCACAGTCTCTCGCTTCTGCTGTTGAGCATCAGGACCAACCAGCAAATTAAAGTGAGTAGCTAAGTGTCGTCTAAGTAGTGTCTTGTTGGGAGGTATGTTCAGCAGCATCGCTAGTGTTTCCACATTAAAACGAGGTTCCAGCACCTTAAGATGAAAAAGAAGCCATTTTTAATTATAATGCACTATCCAACATCAGCTAAAATCAAGTTTACTACCTATCCTTCACTGCTTATTTCCAATTTCACAATATTGTACACCTCAGCCCGCACACAGCTGCAGCTTTAAAGTTGTGTACATGATCCCGTCCAAGTTCCAGAAATACGAGTGCACAGCTCGAGGCTGGAAATACCTACTGCTGAAAACTGGAGAAAACTAGTTCTCCCACCAACGTGGTTACGCCAAGAAACAAATAGTTGCTACCTTCTTACAGGCTACACTGCATTAGCAGTTACTTACATATCAAAAGCCAGTGTTTCGGTAACTGTCGCATGCTAAAACCTTTTAAAATGAGAAATATAAACGGAAAATTAACAGGTTTTAAGTGCAAGCCACTTTTTTTTGCTCCCAGCCCAACCCCCCTTTTCTCTGCCTCTGCACTTGTTTAAAAACTAATCTCCAACATTTTCCACTTATGATGAAAAGTCATTGACCTGAAACGTTAACTTTTTTCTCTCTCCTCAAAAGCTGTCTGACCTGCTGAGTATTTCAATATTTTGTTTTTATTTGCAGATTTTCAGCATCCATTTTTTTTTAAACCAAAATATTTTTCTTGCATAACATCTTCTCTTCCTAAAGTGTCGGATGCTAACAGTCAGTGGCAAATTGCCTCCCTCAGCATCTACTTTATTGTCACTCGTTTCATTCAGACAATTAGTGATGCCAGTTGTTCACTAAGTATCTTGGTGCTTCTTTTTTTATTCATTCACGTGACATGGGCTTCGCTGGCTGGGCCCGGCATTTATTGCCCATCCTGGTTGCCCTTGAGAAGATGGTGGTGAGCTGCCTTCTTGAACCGCTACAGTCCATGAGGTGTAGGTACACCCACTGTGCTATTAGGAAGGAGTTCCAGGATTTTGACCCAGTGACAGTGAAGGAACAGCGATATATTTCCAAATCAGGATGGTGAGTTACTTGGAGGGGATCCATCTGCTGTCCTTGTCCTTCTAGGTGGTCATGGGTTTGGAAGGTGCTAAGGAGCCTTGGTGAATTCTTACAGTGCATCTTGTAGATTATACACACTGCTACTACTGTGCGTTGGTGGTGGAGGGATTGAATGTTTATGGATGTGGTGCCAATCAAGTGGACTGCTTTGTCCTGGATGGTGTCAGGCTTCTTGAGTGTTAATGGAGCTGAACTCATCCAGGCAAGTGGGGAGTATTCCATCACACTCCTAATTGATGATGGACAGGCTTTGGGCAGTCAGGAGGTGAGTTACTCATTGCACCATTCCTAGCCTCTGACCTGCTCTTGTAGCCATGGTATTTACATGGCTAGTCCACTTCAGTTCCTGGTCAACTGTAACTCCCAGGATGCTGATAGTGTGGGATTCAGCGATGATAATGCCATTGAACATCATGGGGCGATGGATGGATTCTCTCTTATTGGAGATGGTCATTGTCTGACACTTGTGTGTCGCTAATGTTACTTGCCACTTGGCAGCCCAAGCCTGGATATTGTCCAGGTCTTGCTGCATTTGGACATGGAAAGCATCAATACCTGAGGAGTCGTGAATGGTGCTGAACATTGTGCAATCATCAACGAACATCCCCAGTTCTGACCTTATGATGGGAGGTTGGTCATTGTGAAGCAGTTAAAGATGGTTGGGCCGAGGACACTACCCTGAGGAACTCCTGCAGTGATGTCGTGGAGCTGAGATGACTGACCTCCAACAACCACAACCATCATCATTTTTGCTGTGTATGACTCCAACCAGTGGAGTGTTTTCCCCGATTCCCATTGACTCCAGTTTTGCTAGGGTTCCTTGATGTCACACTCGGTCAAATGCTGCCTTAATGTCAAGGACAGTCACTCTCACCTCACCTCGGGAGTTCAGCTCTTTTGTCCATGTTTGAATCAAGGCTGTATTGAGGTCAGGAGCTGAGTGACCTTGGTGGAACCAGGGCCACTCAGCTAAGAGATTAACTAAGGTAGTGCAATTGTAGCTATTAAATACCTTGGAATAAATGCATATCTTCCTCTTACCATTAATCCACCATGCACGCCACTACCACGTAAATTGGGTGCATATTCTGCCAAATCTGCTGATCGTAGCCATTCCATCACTCGATGATTTGTCCACTGGGAGACTTCAGCAGGGGTGATGTTACTCTAGGAAATAAGAAATTATGTACAAATCAAATGGTCTTTCCTCACTAATTTAAGTGATAACATAGGCTGAAATCCTATTCAGCTGCCTGCATCTCCTTAATGTATAACCGCAAGCCTGCTTCAAAGTACTTTGGGACATTCAGGTCGTGAAAGGTGCCAAATAAAGTGCACGTTCTTTCTCTCTAGATACATGCTTGCCATCAACTGAAGCGCTCATAATCTCCTTCTGGTTTTCAGGAATGAATAGCAAAAAAATCAGACCTAACAATCACTCACAAATGCTGCTAAATTAAAGATTAATTAAATTTAGAGAACGACGTTTGTTGCAGTCGTGTCCTGGACGCTCACCTTAACTCAAAGAGGGAGCAACACTAGCAGTACAAGACTGGGGTGGTGTGGTGCCTATCAGAGGGGAGATTGACCAGCTGCACAGGAAGAAAAAGTTGTTTACGAGAATATATTCATCTCTCTATTTTCTCCTCCACTTTTCTAATCTGCTTTTCATTAATTCTAGTAAGGTTATCTCATGGATACTTCTTTCAGATTTTCTCATATTTATGCCCCAGTCAGAAGTGCCCAGTCTTCACTCGACACCACTCAGAGGGGCAGGAAACTCAAGCCAGGGTCTTGCTCCTCCTAGTTCAAGCATGTTCATGCTCCAAAATGTGATGGCTTCAATCATCTCATAGGAACTTTGACTCGTACCTCATCAGATGGCCTTCTACGAAGACAATTTGCTTCAAAATTATTTATTCTGAGAACTTGAATTGCCCTCTTGATGCTGAGGTGATGCAGAACACTTCCAACTTTCAGCGACAATAGGTCATCCTATAAAAAGTAAAGAATCAGAAAGGAAGTAGCTTTAAACAAAGGGAGAAAAGATACCAGATCCTCACGATACAACACACTGAAACCAAGTGGGATATTACGGTAACTACATTACTGACATATAAACACAAATTATCAATATACAAACAGTGCTTTTAACATTAACAGGCTGGCCCAACAGTAGGGGACAGCCCTTGCCCTGAAGCTACAGGCTTCTGCAACTATATCCCCTGCTCATTCCTGCTGAACTGCTCTCTTTCCTTTCCTTTAAGGTATTAGCGCTGCTTGTATGGTTTCCCGGTTACCTCAGAAATTTGAAGCTAGGGGCTCAAGTGCCACTCCAAGTACCAAGAAACTAAGCGCATAACCTAAGCTAACGCTTCAGCGCAGTACTGGAAGAGTGCTGCACTGTTGGAGGTGCAGTCTTTCTATTAAACCAAGTTCCTGTCTAGGCGGTCAGGTGGTTGCAAAAGATCTCATGACACTATTCAAAGAAGGGCAGTGTTAATCCTGGTGTCTGCCAAGATTTGTCCGACAATCATCACCAAAAACAGTAGGTTAATGTGCTGCATTCATCTATGTAACAGTGGCTGAAGTGCTTTGGGGCATCCTGAGAATGGGATAAATTGCTTTTTAAAAGAAAGTTCCTTCTTGCTTTCATTCATTTTGCATAACCTTTTAAATGCTTCATTAAGTTTTTTTTTAAATTACGTGTTTAAATGAAGGAGAGGCAAATTGAATTTCTTTTTTATTATTCATTTATGAGATGTGGGCATCACTGGCTAGGCCAGCAGTTGTGTCCATCCCTAATTGCCCACAGGGTGGTGTTGGTGAGCTGCCTTCTTGAACCATTGCCATCCATGTGGTACCCCCAGTGCTGTTAGGGAGGGAATTCCAGGATTTTGACCCAATGACAGTGAAGGAACGGTGATATAGTTCCAAGTCAGGATGGTGTGTGACTTGGAGGAGAACATGCAGGTGGTATTCCCATGTGTCTGCCGCCTTTGTCCTCCTAGATGGTAGTGGTCAGGAGTTTGGAAGGAGACTTGGTGATTTTTGCAATGCATCTTATAGATGGTACACATTGCCGCCATTAGGCGTCAGCGGTGGAGGGAGTGAATGTTTTTGGTTGGATGCCAATCAAGCAGGCTGCTTTCTCCTGGAATGTGTCAAGCTTCTTCAGTGCTGTTGGAGCTGCACTCATCCAGGTAAGGTGAGTGGTTCAAATGGACAAAAAAAGCTGAACTCCACTGGTGAGGTTAGAGTGACTGCCCTTGACATCAAGGCAGCATTTGATCGAGTGTGGCATAAAGGAGCCCTAGCAAAACTGGAGTCAATGGGAATCGGGGGAAAAATCCCCGCTGGTTGGAATCATACCTAGCACAAAGGAAGATGATTGTGGTTTTTGTCGGGGGGTCAATCATCTCAGTTCCAGGATATAACTGCACGGGTTCATCAGGATAGTGTCCTGGGCCCAACTGTCAGATTCTTTCCATTAAAAGTGGTGATGCTTGCTGATGACTGCACAATATTCAGCACCATTCCTGAATCCTCAGATACCGAAGCAGTCCATGTCCAAATGCAGCAAGATTTGGACAATATCCAGACTTGGGCTGACAAATGGCAAGAAACATTCACGCCACACAAGTGCCAGGCAATGACCATCACAAGAGAATCTAACCATTGCCCAATAACATTCAATGGCATTACCATCACTGAATCTCCCACTAACAACATCCTGGGGATTGCCATTGAACAGAAACTGGACCAGCCATATAAATACTGTGGCTACAAGGGCAGGTCAGATGCTAGGAATCCTGTGGCAAGTAACTCACTTCCTGACTCCCCAAAGCCTGTCCACCATCTGCAAGGTACAAGTCAGGAGTGTGATGTGATACTAACCATTTGCCTGGATGAGTGCAGCTCCAACACTCAGGAAGCTTGACACCATCCAGGACAAAGCAGCCCGTTTAATTGGCATCCAATTCACCTATATTCAATTCCTCCACCACTGACGCATAATGGTATCATGGCATCAACAAGATGCACTGCAGCAACTCACCACGACTCCTTAGACAGCACCTTCCAAACCCATGACCACTACCATCTAGAAGGACAAGGGCAGCAGACACATGGGAACACCACCACCTGGCTGTTCCCCTCCAAACCACTCACCATCCTGTCTTGGAAACAGATCGCCGTTCCTTCACTGTCACTGGGTTAAAAACCTGGAACTCCCTCCTTAACACTGTGGGTGTACCTACACCACATGGACTGCAGCGGTTCAAGGAGGCAGCTCACCACCACCTTCTCAAAGGCAATTAGGGATGGGCAATAAATGCTGGCCTAGCAAGAGATGCCTGCACCCCATGAATGAAGTATTCCGTCACACTCTTGACCTGAACTTTGTAGATAGTGGACAGGCTTTGGGGAGTCAGGAGGCGAGTTACCAGCCACAGAATTCCCAGCCTCTGACCTTCTCTTGTAGCCACAGTAGTTATATGGCTAGTCCAGTTCAGTTTCAGGTCAATGGTAACCCCCAGGATGTTGATAGTGAGGAATTCAGCAATGGTAATGTCACTGAATGTCAAGGGAAGACTGTAAGATTCTCTCTTGTTGGAGATGATCATTGGCTGGCATTTGTGTTGTGTTTTGCTGCATTTGGACATAGATGGCTTCAGTATCTGAGTCGTCACGAATGATGAACATTGTGCAATCATCAGTGAACATGCCCAGTTCTGATCTTATGACGGAAGGAAAGTCATTGATGAAGCAGCTGAAGATGGTTTGCCCTAGGGCAATGGCAACAGTAAAAGCAACAGGACCATAGGGAAAGTGGCAATACTTGCTAACATATACAAAAAAAACAGCAGGATTAGGAGCGTTTACTTTGTTAGTTCAACAGCTATTTAACTCTTCAGTGAGGAAGTAAAAAAAAAAAATCCCCAAGACCAGCTGAGGTTAAATTAAGATGTACCCAGAACAGGGCACAAACGAGCTAGGAATAGAATTTGCATAACATTTCCCTTGGCAAGGTTTCAAGGGATAGTGCTTACAGTGAATGACAACAGTAATAACAGTAGGACTTCGACTCAGCAGCCAGCTGTTCCAGGCTGAAGCCAGACAGTATTTCAAAGGGAGTGTTTTTTAAAAAAAGGCTGAAAGCCAGACAAATGCGCAAAGAATGCAGCGAACCACATCTTTATTTTCTCAAATAAGCACATCGGACACCAGAATTTAAAAAAAAAATCAGCACAATCACACGAATACAAGCACTGGATAGAATCGAAGATTTAAATCTAGTTTTCATCATTGCCTGAAATTCACCATTTTAAAAACAAAGTTGGTCTGAATTACTTGTAACTTCAAATTTGTGTTCAATATAGTTTGTTTGATTAACGCTTAAGAAGCAAAAAAGTTAACCACAACATTTCAGATCAGAATTTTCTAAAGACAGTATTTGCTTAAATAATTTGCCTTCCCCTTTCATGCACAAACCCCGCCACTGTTTGAGTTCTGTTTGATTCTAACTGGATCATCTTGTTGGAAATTAATGAACACCTGGAAAAAGTTCAAGGTGATTTAATATCATTGCCGATGTCTCAAACATTTATTCTAGCAACAGTACATTTAATGAGAAATACCAGTCTGGGAAAGTGGCAGCCTGTCTCTGACCTGCTACACAACTGAGCTACCCCACAGCATCAGGGATATTCTCAACCTTGGATATAAGCTCATTCTAACCTTTGTTTCTCAAGATTTATTTGCCCTCCTGAGGGTCCTGTCACTTGTCCATTCCAGAGGACATTTTCATCTTTGACATGAATTAAGAACAATCTGGGCAAAGACAGTTAGTCAAAGTAAACTTAGTGAAATTATATTCTTGTGAAATCAAATAGGAGAACAGGGACAGCATGCAGGTAAAAAATCCAATTCCAATGTTTATAAAAAAATATTAACGCGCACATTTTTTAGAAACAAAAAAAAAAATCACCACAAAACTTTACCTACCACGGTCATATAGTGGAGCATTCGACCATCAACTCTTCCTTCATCAAACTGAGTCTTGTACTGGGGTAATCCAATATCATCCAGCCATCCTAATGGGGATAAATTCTATTTACTGCTTCGATGGTAAAGAAGCTGCATTGGAAAATGTTTCTATCTTCAAAACAATATGCAATACTTAATTCTGAAACTGCCAGACAAATGTGGGGTTTTCAGTAGAGGCAACATAAGAGCACTTGGGCTTCAACAGAGGCTTTTATAAAACAAAAAAATTAATTCAGGTTTCAAAATGTGCACTAAATTAATTATATGCATTCTGTTAAGGGCTTCAAAACTTCTGCATCCTTTTCAAAGAAACATATCCAGTGGTCTCTAACACTCTGCTCAGGGCTACAAAGAGAACGTAGCCTGTGAGGGAGTACTTTATCAATTAGGGAACAAACACCAGTCACATTACAAGTTGTACAAGGATGTGGAAACATTTCTGAGAGCAACTGGCAGCGTTTGATTTCCTTCCAATTTACATTTTTCCAAAACATACTATTCAAGAATTATTCCAAAGGTTTCCTTCTAACTTGTAATATTTACTGCAGATATACACATTAGCCCCAAGTGTTAATCAATGTAGGTACATTCAGCCATAAAGAAAAACAGATTCATGTTACTCAGCACATCATACATAAAAAGAACTGAAAGGAAACTATATGATCTTTAAGTGGGTTTCTCCCTTCCAAGGTTTTTCTTCTGTTAAACATCTCTACTCAGGGCAACATTCTCCTCCACAATATTCTGATTAATTTTCAGGGTTTCAGAAATGCTCTCAGACATATTCAGTTAATATTACTAAGTAATTAGAGTATTAACTGCCTTCCAGCAGTTAATATTAGCCCTCTCTTTCCTTCCCTCTCCCTTAATGCTTAATTTGGAGAGACAGTGACGTAGTGGACTAGTAATCCAGAGACCTAGGGTAAATGCAGAAAATGCTTGAGAAACTCAGCAGGTCTAAAAGCATCTGTGGAGTCCACAGCAATGTGGCTAACTCTTAAATACACTCTGAAGTGGCCTAGCAAGCCACTCAGTTGCATCAAACTGCTACAAAGTCACAAAAAAAAATAGATGGACCACCCAGCATCGACTGACGCACCATAAGTGACAACTGCAAACTCAGCCCTGTTGACCCTGCAAAGTCTTACTAACATCTGGGAGCCAATGCCAAAATTGGGAGAGCTGTCTCACAGGCAAGTCAAGCAATAGCCTGACATAGTCATCCTCACGGATTCACACCTTACAGAAAATGTCCCAGACACCACCATCATCATCCCTGGGTATGTCTTGTCCCACCGGCAGGACAGACCTTGCGGCACAGTGGTATACAGTCCAAAGGGAGTTGCACTGGGAGTCCTCAACATTGACTCCAAACTCCATGAAGTCTCATGGCATCAGGTCAAACACGAGCAAGGAAACCTCCTGATTACCACGTACCGCCCTCCCTCAGCTGATGAATCAGTGCTCTTCCATGTTGAACCCCACTTGGAGGAAGCACTGAGGGTGGCAAGGGTGCAGAACGTACTCTGGGTGGGGGACTTCAATGATGCTCATCACCAAGAGTGGCTCGGTAGCACTACTACTCACCGAGCTGGCCGAGTCCTATATGATATAGCTGCTAGACTGGGTCTGCGGCAGGTGGTGAGGGAACCAACAAGAGGGAAAAACATACTTGACGTCATCCTCATCAACCTGCCTGCTGCAGATGCATCTGTCCATGACAGTATCGGTAGGAGTGACCACCGCAGAGTTGTTGTGGAGACAAAGTCCCACCTTCACATCGTGTTGTATGGCACTACCACCGTGCTAAATGGGATAGATTTCAAACAGATCTAGCAACTCAAGACTGGGCATCCATGAGGCACTGTGGGCCTTTATCAGAATTGTACTTGAACACAGTCTGTAACCTCATGGCCCAGCATATCTCCCACTCTACTATTACCATCGAGCCAGGGGATCAACCCTATTTCAATGAAAAGTGCAGGAGGGCATGCCAGGAGCAGCACCAGGCATACCTAAAAATGGGGTGTCAACTTGGTGAAGCCAAAACATAGAGCTATATGCAGGCCAAACAGCATAAGCAGCAACTGAGACGGAGCTAAGCGATCCCACAACCAACGGATCAGATCTAAGCTCTGCAGTCCTGCCACATCCAGTCGTGAATGGTGGAGGACAATTAAATAACTCACTGGAAGAGGCTCCACAAATATCTCCATTCTCAATGATGGCAATGAAGCCCAGCACATCAGTGCAAAAGATAAGGCTGAAGCATTCGCACCAACCTTCAGCCAGAAGCGCCTAGTGGATGATCCATCTCGGCCTCCTCTGGAGGCCCCAGCATCACGGATACCAGTCTTCAGCCAATTCGATTCACTCTGCATGATATAAAGAAATGGCTGAAGGCACTGGGTACTGCAAAGGCTATGGGCCCTGACAATATTCTGGCAATAGTACTGAAGACTTGTGCTCCAGAACTTGCTGCACCCCCAGCCAAGCTGTTCCTGTACAGCTACAACACTGGCATCTACCCGGCTATGTGGAAAATTGCCCAGGTATGTCCTGTACACAAAAAGCGCGACAAATTTAACCCGGCCAATTACCGTTCCATCAGTCTACTCTCGATCATCAGTAAAGTAATGAAGGGGACATCAACAGTGCTATCAAGCAGCATTTGCTTAGCAATAACCTGCTCACTGACACCCAATTTGGGTTCTACCAGGGCCACTCAGCCTTGGTTCAAACATGGACAGAAGAGATGAACTCTCGAGGTGAGGTGAGAGTGACTACTCTTGACATTAAGGCAGCATTTGACCGACTGTGGCATCTAGGAGCCCTAGCAAAACTAGAGTCAAAGGGAACCAGGGAGAAAACTTTCCACTGGTTGGAGTCATACCTAGCACAAAGGAAGATGGTTGTTTGTTGGAGGTCAGTCATCTCAGCTCCAGGACATCACTGCAGTAGTTCCTCAGGGTAGTGTCCTTGGCCCAACCATCTTCAGCTGCTTCATCAATGACCTTCCTTCCACCATAAGGTCGGAATTGGGATGTACAATGTTCAGTGCCATTCATGACTCTTCAGATGCTGAAGCAGTCCACGCCTAAATGCAGCATGACCTGGACAATATCCAGGCTTGGGCTGACAAATGGCACAGAATATTTGCACCGCACAAGTGTCGGGCAATGACCATTTCTAACAAGTGTGTATCTGAATATCTAACCTTCATCCCTTGATGTTCAATGGATTACCATCACTGAATCTCCCACTATCAACATTCTGGGGGTTTACCATTGGCCAGAAATTGAACTGAATTAGCCACATAAACACTGTGGCGACAAGAGCAGGTCAGAGACTAGGAATCCTGTGATGAGTAACTCACCACCTGACTCCCCAAAGCCTGCCCAGCATCTACAAGGCACAAGTCAGGAATGTGATAGAATACTCCTCACTTGCCTGGATGAGTGCAGCTCCCACAACACTCAAGAAGCTTGACACTGTCCAGGACAAAGCAGCCCGCTTGAGTGCCACCACATCCACATTCACTCCCTCAACACGCAGAAGCAGCAGTGCAGAGATGCACTGCAGAAATTCACCAAGGCTCCTTTGACAGGACCTTCCAAACTCACAACCACTGCCATCTAGAAGGACTAGGGCAGCAGATAGATGGGAATGCCTCGAGGTTCCCCTCCAAGTCACTCACCAACCTGACTTGGAAATATATAATTGTTCCTTCACTGTCACTGGCTCAAAATCCTAGAACTCCCTTCCCAACAGCACTGAGAGTGTACCTACACCACATGGACTGCAGCGGTTCACGAAGGCAGCTCACCACTACTTTCTCAAAGGCAACTAGGGATGGGCAGAAATGCTTGCCCAGCCAGCGAAGCCCATATCCGGTGAATGAATAAGTGAAAAAAAAATGCTGTGCCCCTCAATGACCTCACCATCCAAGCTGGTTCAGAAGCAACAGAACACATCCCAGCTGCAAGTGTGATATACTAAAGTGATAGTCTTAGTTTCTTAAACTGAGCACAACTGTTGTTGGTCTACAGGTCTTTGCTAAACAGTGAGAAACACCATTCTACTCACTTGTGACCCAATTGTAATCCAGCTTTCCTTTGTTATCTTCCTCTTCAGAGCCGAATGCCTGCAGAGCTAGCTGCAACTTTTTTCTGTGCAGAGGATGTTTGATCCCGAGTTCCTGTACAAACAGGTTGGTCAAAGAATGATCTGATCTTTCAAGAGCCTAATCTTCAATTTCTATTCATTTATTGTGGTGACATTGAATTGGGACAGCTCCATATGAACATCTTTTATAACAAGGCGTACTTTTTTTTTTTAGGAAATATCTTACTGTACTAGGTATGCCGGGGCGCAGGCGGCAAAGTGGAATTGAGATCACAATCAGATCAGCCATGATCTTATTAAATGGCAGAGCAAGTTCGAAGGGCTGAATGGCCTACTCCTGTTTCTAAGTCCTATGCTAACTTAATGCTATTAAAATTGTCTTAACATGGTGAAAAATAAATGGTTAAGTGGACAGGAAGACACACACGTGGATTTTCCAGACACTAGTTACAGGCTCCTTGTTGTGGACTGAAAATAAAAATTAATAATTACCTAGTGCAGACAGTTGCTGACAGCTGACTGACCCACTATTAGCATCAGCTTCCTGAATGCTGACAAAATCTGATCTGTCAATTTGCTTTAGTCAACTGTCAGGAGATAGACACACAATTCTTCCAACTATGTTCTCCACTCCCTAGGAGTGGGAGCATCTCATTTAACATCACAGACAAGAAATTACATTGTCTGTATTTGTATTTACCAAGTTTGAGTGGCAAAGTTGGAAATCCACTTTAGTTCTTCCTTGGCTCTACTGCCAGAACAAGTCAGCCAGCCTATTGTTTATTGAGTCATAGTATTAACTGAAAGTCAAATACACATACACCTCGCTGTTTAAGTCACACTGACCCAGATGCAGGGTGTCCCACTCCCTTAGCCTCACCACTGATGGCTGGGCCTTCAGATGTCTAGGCTCCAAGCTCTGGAATTCCTTCCTAAAACCTCTCTTCACCTCTCTCCTCCTTTAAGTTCTCTGAATCAACTGTCCCGATGTGTCTTCCTTTGGCTCAAGGTCATTTTTTGTCTGATCACACTGCTGTGAAGCATCTTAAAACATTTTCCTACTTTAAAGGCACTATATAAATAAAAATTGTACTTTGACTCACCCTCTCCAGGTCCTGCTGAGATGCATGCAGCAAAGTCTGGCCTGAAGTGATCCAGGATTTGGAACCCCCCACATAAATACCCAGTCCTTGATCATGCAGCCAGTTACACACCTGCTCTCTGCTCCACTTTGCAAATGGAGCATCCAGATCACTGCAGAGAAAATAATTTGTGTCTTAGATTAGCAACAAATTACATTTAGAACAACATTTAGTTTAAATTACCATATCACAGCCTACACAATCCACTCACTCTGAAGAGTGTTCAGATGAAATGGAGTAAACTGTAGTTAAAGGCAAAATACTGCGGATGCTGGAAATCTGAAACAAAAACAAAAAATGTTGGAAAAACTCAGCAAGTCTGACAGCATCTGTGGAGAGAAAGACAGAGTTAATGTTTCGAGTCCGTATGACTCTTCTTCAGAGCTACAGAGAAGCAAAAATGCAGTGAAATATATACTGTTTAACCCCTTCCTTAAACAGTATATATTTCACCACATTTTTACTTCTCTGTAGTTCTGAAGAAGTCATACAGGCTCGAAACATTAACTGTCGTTCCACAGATGCTGTAAACTCTGTAGTTGTCTTGCTGCTCCTATCCCAACCCAAATCATGGTTTTCCTGTCATGCATGAAAGATTTAACCCTGAAATCGGCCATGTATTTTCACCTCCAATATTGCCACCATACCTACCTTCTCTTTTCTACCCCCTGCCAAATATAATTTTCCCCCCAATATGCTTATTTTCTATTCTTGTCCAGTTTGCAGTCTCTGTTAAGTATTCTCCCCCACCACCCCACCCCCCCAAGTATTTCTTTCTACGTTCTACATAGGAGGTACATAAATTTTCTATCCCAGAGACGTTCTGCTGTTGAGTATATTCAACGCCAAGGTCAAAACTAGTTTTGGTCTCCAAATGAATCAAGGAATATGGGGACTGGGTAGGAAAGTGGAGCTGAGGCTCTAAGGAATGGTGGAACAGGCTTGAAGGACATGTGGCTTACTCTTATTTCTTATATTTAAACAAAATTGTTATGCAAATCTACTACAGTTACCTTGAATTCTAGGCCAAAGTCAAAGGATAAAATACAAATCCATAAGGATCTTAATAAAACACCCATTAAAATTTGTTTACATTTTTAAACTATCATACGTTTTAGCATGTTGTAGATCCCGGGACCAGCCGAGCCTAGGGCCTGACGTACTTCTGGTTCCACCTCTCTTGAAGTCTGTGTCAGTCATATCATCAGGATTAAATGTGGTTGATTGACTTCTTTTAAGCCTGTAAACAAAAACCCAAAAAGGAAACATTCAATTGCTGGTACTCCAAATCCATTCCACCACTGTCACCTTTCACTCTGCCAGCAGGCCAACATTTTCCTCTCTCAGTTATCGACTCTTCCCCCCACCTGGTGTCCATTCACTTAGCAACAAGGCATCATCCACAACCCTATTATTGCTGATTTTACAAACAGTAGTTTTGACTGAAACTTGACAACACCTTACTTTTTAAATGAAGCTTCCCTCCATGATCAAACCTCCTCCCGCCTACCCCAACTAAACTATATTGCCCTTATAAACCAAATGATATTATCGTCTTTTTCCATCGTGTCTGGTATTTTCAAGCTCATCTTGTTCCACCCTTCACACCTCTTGATTAAAACAATATTTCTCACCAAGCTGCATCCTAAGTTTGAGATACTCTCCTTCCTCAGCCTCTGCGTTGAGAGACTCCTCATTCTTGGTGATTTCAATCAACATAACTGGTTCCCTTATATAAAAGCAAAGTACTGCGGATGATGGAAATCTGAAACAAAAACAAAAATACCTGGAAAAACTCAGCAGGTCTGACAGCATCTGTGGAGAGGAATACAGTTTACGTTTCGAGTACGTATGACTCTTCATCAGAACTGAGGAAATATAGAAATGAGGTGAAATATCAGCTGGGTGAAGGGGGTGGGACATGTAGAGCTGGATAGAGGGCCAGTGATAGGTGGAGGTGAAGAAGAGATTGCCAAAGATGTCATAGACAAAAGGACAAAGGGGTGCTGACGGTGGTTATATTAGCTAAGGAATGTGCTAATGGTGGCATTAAGGGTAGAAAGCAGGAAGAGCAAGTGACAGATAGCCCTAGTGGGGGTGGAGGGGGGGAGGGGGGAAGGGATCGAAATAGGCTAAAAGGTAGAGATGAAATAATGGATGGAAATACATTTAAAAATAATGGAAATGTGGGGGGAAAATAAAAATATAAGTTCCCTTATGTTCTCTCCCCTGAATTCAGACATCCTATCCTTCCTAAAACTCTCCCTCCCTACAATTCATCCAACCCATATCCACAACCACTCTCCCAATCTCATCTCTACATACTCCCTTATATATCCCTCACCACATAAACCCCTATCTAACAACTCAATGCCACTTCCTTCCATGTCCATTCCTGGAAACCACCCACTACCCCAAAATCTGTGCTGGCAACTAAAGAACTTGAATTTATATAATGCCTTTAATGACCTCCGGATGCCCCAATGGGCTTTACAGCAAATGGGGTGCTTTTTTTGAAGTATAATTACTGTTGTAATGTCAGAGATACAGCAGGTAGTAGACTCCTGTAACGTGAAAATGACCGCATAAATTATTTTTGTGATGATGTATGGGGGGTAAATGTTGGTCAAGGCACCATGGAGAACTCCCCTGGTCAGAGATTGTGTCATGGGATCTTTTACATCTGTGCAGGAAAGTAGACAGGTCCAGAGTTTAACCCAATAGACACCACCTTTGACAGTGCAGCATTCCCTTAATACTGCATTGGAGTTCCAGCCTAGACTTGTGTGCTCAAATCCTACTTGAACCCATCACTTTCTGGCTCAAAGGTGAGTGTGCTACCATTTGAATCTGTCTAATCAGGCTCCTGTGCCTGCCACATTAATGTAAAGGGCCCAACTGAAAACACAAGTAACATCCTGCAGCTTTTCACATGATCAACATTAAGCTCCTCCAATCACTTGTCTCCTTTACGAAGAGTGGAACCATGTGGGAGCAGTCCCATTGAGCTGGACAGAAGAGGCCAGATGAAAATCAAATACTGCAGATGCTGGAAATATGAAACAAAAACATGTTGGAAACACACAGATGCTATCTTGCCCCCTTTGTCCAACTCAATGGGACTGTCCCGCGTGGTTCCACTCTTATCTGAGGGTCTCCAACAATGGCTTAACTTTGTTCCCAGTAATACCGCCAAAGTTCCCCAACAATCTTTCCTTGGACCCCTCCATTTCCACATTTAAATACTATCCCTTAATGACATCATCACAGACAAGGGTCAGCTTCCAAATGAACACTGACGATATCAACTCTACTTCCCAACCAGCTCCCTCGATCATTCCACTGTCTCTATCATAAGTCTGCTCATCCGATATCTTGTCCCAATCCGATATCTTGTCATAATGAGCTGCAATTTTCTTCACAGAAGCATCGAGAAAGCCAGCCCCATCACAAACTCTGTACTGGAGCTATTGATTTCATTCCCTGAACCTGACTGGAGAGATTTAACACTGGAGTTGCATGAAAGATTCCATCTCCTTGCCTAGCCACCGTCTCAGGGTGAATTAAACCATTCACAACCTGAGCATGCTCGCTGATCTCAAATGGAGCTGATGCCCAATCGTCACCATCACAAAAAAAATGTTTACTTACATCGCTATAGCATTGGTTGCTTCCTCCTTTACATTTGCAGTTGAAACTCACCCATGTATTGGATCCCTCCAGTCTTTAGTATTGCAATACTATCCTGTCTGCACCTACCACCTCTCGAACACTATAAACTGATGTTTATGTTAATGGGATGGGAGGAGGCTCATGTAGCATCTAAACACCAGCATATACCTTTGGGCAGAATGACGTGTTTCTGTGTTGCAAATTCTTTAAATCTCTCCACCAGTGATGGCTACATCTTCAGCTTGCAGGGCCCAATGCCTTCACTGAAATCTATTTTTTATTCATTCATTGGATGTGGGTGTCACTAGCTAGGCCAGCATTTATTGCCCATCCCTAATTGTCCTTGTGAAGGTGGTGGTGCACTGTCTTCTTGAACCACTGCAATTCCTGTGGTGTAAGTACTCCCACAGTGCTGTTAGGGAGTTCCAGGATTTTTGACCCAGCAACAGTGAAGGAACGCCAATATATTTCCAAGTCAGGATGGTGAGTGGCATGGAGGAGAAGCTTCCAGGTCATGGCGTTCCCAGGTATTTGCTGTCCTTGTCCTTCTAGGTCGTCGTGGGTTTGGAAGGTGCTGTCTAAGGAGCCTTGCTGAGTTTCTGCAGTGCATCTTGTAGATGGTACACACTGCTGCCACTGTTTGGGAGGGAGTGAATGTTTGTGAAGGGGGTGCCAATCAAGCAGGCTGCTTTATCCTGGATGGTGTCAAGCTTCCCAAGTGTTGGAGCTGCAGTCATCCAGGCAAGTGGAGAATATTTCATCATACTCCTGACCTGTGCCTTGTAGATGGTGGACAGGCTTTAGGGAGTCAGGTGAGTTACTTGCTGCAGGATTCTTAGCCTCTGACCTGCTCTTGTAGCCACAGTATTTATATGGTTAGTCCAGTTCAGTTTCTGGTCAATGGTAACCCCCCAGCATGTTTACAGTGGAGGATTCAGCGATAGTAATGCCATTAAATTTCAAGGGAATATGATTAGATTCTCTCTTGTTGGAGATGGTCATCACCTGGCACTTGTATGGCATGAATGTTACTTGCCATCTGTCAGCCTAAGCCTGGATATTGTTCATGTCTTGCTGCATTTGGACATGCTTCAGTATCTGAGTCATTGCAAATGGTGAACATCCCCATTTCTGACCTTATGATAGAGGGAAGGTCATTGATGAAGCAGCTGAAGATGATTGGGCTTAGGACACTACCCTGAGGAACTCCAGTATCCTGGAACTGAGATGACTTCTGCACCTCACTCTCCTCCTTTAAGACCATCATGAAAATCTCTGACTAAAGATTTGGCCACCACTCCTAATATCACCTCTCTAGTTTGACATTCATTTTTTCTGATTACATCTCTGTGAAAGATCTTGAGGTGGCTTTTTCCATGTTACAGCACTATATAAAAAGGAAACATTTTTTATGTCCTAGTCTTTGTAATAACCCTATTTCCCTCTAATCTGCTCACTCTTGGAAGATAAAACTATCACTTCTGTACCTATTATACCTCCAATCCAATGTCAAAGCTGAGACGATTTTCATTTTGTTCAGTAATAATTTGGTATATTTTTCATGGCTCAATGCATTTTGCAATAACACATGGCAAGCAAATGTTAGACAAAAGCATGGCTGAGCAATATTCTACTTTACATCAGCTCACAAGAACATAGAGTAAAGAACACCAGCAGCTTTGAAGTAAAATCCATTCTCATATGTGTTATCTTTTGGGAAATAATTCACTGGAGAGAACTTAAAATATTTAACATCCAGAGTGGTATTACTTTTGACAAAATGGAAGCAGCCAGGGCAGTAGCCATTACCTGTGAACAGAAAACAAGCTCTACGCAATTAGGAAAAACGTGTGTAATAAAGGGAAGGAGTGTCTATTAATAAACTGCCGTAACATTTCTTCCCTCTTCCTTCCCCCCACCAACAAAACTCTAAATTATCTCAATAGGTTTATAGGCCAAAAGTTTAATTTAAAAAACAGACTGCTTACTTTCCAAATAATTTTTTGATTCCTTTGGATTTCTTTTTCAAATCAGGAGAGGTTGGAAACAGCTGACAACCATCAGCCTCTACTGCACGCAGTGGGAGACCAGCAGCATCCACATGCTCTGATTCTCTCTCTGTCTCAGCTACATTTTGAAAAGAAAACATAATTAAAGTTAGTTTATCCTTCACCCAGTAAAATGGACTTTGCTTCAAAAATGAAAAGAAAATTCTTCAGGGAAACAAGGTCAAATCTGCAGAACCTCTGAACATAAAAGGAACACTCTAGGATTAGGCTCAACACAATGGCCTTATCCTTGAATGCAATGAAAAAGCACACCACTGTGTATATAACACTAAAAACAAATAAAACTTACCATAAGGTGGCTGGCTTTGAAACTGGAGCTGTCATCTTTTGATGTTTGGCACAAACATGGGGTTTTGCCACTTAGTCTTTTCTTAGTGAGTAACAGGCAGTGCTTGGAGCCCAGCCCATGCAGCAAATGAAACATTTATTTGCCAAATCTTGCAAATACCAAGAATGTGGTAGAAACAATGATTAGGCCAGGGATACAGTGAATAAGGGGGCGCATAAAACATTACTTTCAACCATAAAATGTTTCATGCCCTACAAATGCTTAAGTTAGTTACTAGACTACAGTACATTTTTCATACAGACGGGTGAAGAATGCTTGCCAGGGTCATTACTTTGGCAAATTAAAAATCCTTCAGTTCACTTAAACCATCAACTTCTGAATGACTTTCTGCCTAGATTTTCAGAAGTTGTCTCTGCAAATGCCTGTTATGGACTGAGATCAGCTGTATTACCATTTATGATATTCAACACCCTCAGCAGAGCCACAGTAGCTTTGGAAAAAAAACACCTGACTAACATCTGCACCTTATTGCAACTGAAAAACATACTCATATTCCTGTAATTTACACACGATGGGAAGATGATTCACACAACTAAGGTCTCCTTAATCCTTTAACAAAAGGTTTAGTCTTTAAACTAGTTAACTGACAGCCAATGCTCCAACAGTACCCAGTGGGTATATTGAGGATGGTGCTGTGTCTATATTCTTCACAAGAAATCATACAACAGTAAGCCCAGGGTGACAAGGAAAATATGGTGGCACAGTAGCTTTATGGCATGATGTTGCTACTCACACAATCTACCCTCCCACTGAGCACAATCGTGCCTCTTGGAGATGAAACACCAGTTTTCCAAGTCAATATACGAATGTCTACAATACTTGCATAGAGGAAAAACCAGACTATTTACCTGATCTTAATGTGGTTTATGAAATCAGTGTAGATTAAAGAAAGAATTGGGAGATCAGAACAGATCAATACTGCATTTTAAGGTTTGTTGATTAATCTAGACAAAATATTTGGTGGAGGGATTTATTTCAGTGAGTGTCCAGGTCAAATAAGGTGGCTGCCATGAAACCAATGCAGACCTTGAGGAGGCACCTATGTTTTTACATGATAGTTTCCTTCTCACCAGGTAATAGCTATATACAACATCAACTTATTTTTATATATTGCCTTTAACATACCAAAAACATCCCAAGGTGTTTCGCAGGAGTGCTTAGCAAATAAAATTGGAGATCAAACCATGTAAGGAGATATTAAGCCAAGTGACCTGAAATTTGTTCAAAGAGATGGGTTTTAAGTAGTGCCTTAGAACAGTGGGGGGAGGGGGGCGGGGGAGGGGATGGAGAGGCAGGGAGATTTAGAGAGGGAATTCCAGAGCTTAGGGTCAGGCAACTGATGGCAAAGCTACCAATGTTGGGAGTGAAGAAAATCAGATGTACACAAGGCTAGAATTGGAGGAGATTTTGGAGGGTTATAGGCCTGGAGAAGGTTGGAGAGAGGGAGGACAAGACCATGGAGGCATTTGAACATGATCTGGTGATAGACTCAGACATCTACTGCACAGAAGGAGGCCATTCCTCAAAAAATTCGATCAAATTTGTCAAACAGAACCTTCCCGTAACAAATTCATGCGGACTATCCCTGATTAATCAATGTCTCTCCAAGTGCAGATATATTCTGTCGCTCAGAATTCTTTCTAGTAATTTCCCCACCAGCGAGGTTAGACTGGTCTGCAACTTCTCGATTTATCCCTTTCTCCTTTTTTAATAATGGGACATTAGCAGTCCTCCAGTCCTCTGGCACCTCACCTGTGGCCAGGGAGGATTTGAAAATTACTGCCAGGGATCCAGATATCTCTTCCCTTGCCTCCCTCAACAGCCTGGGATAATTTCATCTGGGCCTGCAGATTTATCCACTTTTAAGGCTGCTAAACCTGTTAGTACCTCCTCTCTTTCTATGTTAATTTCCTCTAATATTTCACAGTCCTCCATCCTGATGTCTATATCTGCATCATCCTTTTCCGTTGTGATGACCGACACAAAGTATTCATTAAGGACTAAGCCTGTGTCTTCCAGGTCCACACACAGATTACCTCTATGGACCCTAATTGGCCCTACTCTTTCCCTAGTTATTCTCTTACTCTTCACATATATAAAAAACCCCTTTGAATTTTCCACCAATGTTTTCTCATGCACTCTCTTAGCTTTCCTAATTTCCTTAAGTTCCTCTAAGGACTCTAATGTATTGAGCCCTTGGTACCCGCCGTAAGCTTCTCTTTTTTTTCTTAATCCTAACCTTTATGTTTCTTGACATCCAGGGTTCTCCAGACTTGGTTCTCCCACCTCTTTGTCTTTATGGGAACATATCTGCCCTGTACTCTCACTGTTTCCCCCTTGAATGCCTCCCATTGCTCTGACAGAGTTTTACCTGCAAGTAGCTGATCCCAGTCTACTTGTGCCAAATTGTGCCAAAGTAAAATTAGTCTTTCCCCAGTTTAGGACTTTTATTCCCGGCCCAACCTTATCCTTTTCCATAACTATCCTAACTGAATTGAGATCTCCACCTGTATCCTTAACAAGAATCTTAAAATCAAGGTATTTCTGGATTGGGAGCCAATGCAAGTCCATGAGCGCAGGTAATGAAAGGTGAACAAAAGCTGGAGGGAGTTAGGATACAGGAGTAGTTTTGGATTAGTTCAAGATTATGGAAGGTGGTTATCTGAGGAACTAAAAGTGGAACTCAAAACGTAATCACCAGCCAACATCCCACTTCTGACCTTATGATGGAGGGAAGGACATTGAAGTAGTTGAAGATGGTTGGGCCTAGGACACTACCCTGTGATGACTGACCTCCAACATCCACATCCATCTTCCTTTGTGCTAGGTATAGCTCCTGCTAGAGTTTTCCTCCTGTTTCTCAGCGTTCAGTTTGATAGATTATATAAAAGTATAACATTTGAATGCATGAATGGTTTACTAGATACAGGTATATTTTGGAGATCTCCAGATTGTTGGAATAGTCAGTCTAAAGATAATACTCAACTAGCCGTGTTTCTAACTTTTATGTATTATATTTTCTTTAGGCATAGTTCTACAAAATAGCAGGAAAGATCATACAGGGAACAAAAAGATTGGAAAAACTCAGCAGGATAGGCAACGTCTGTGGTGAGAAAGAGTTAACATTTCAGGTTGATGACATGCCATCTGATGAAAGGTTATTGACCTGAAATGTTAACTGTTTCTCTCCACAGATGCTACCTGACCTGCTGAGTTTTTCCACCTTTTATTGCTTTTATTCCAGATTTCCAGCATCCGCAGTATTTTGCTTTTGCAGGATCATACAGGGGATGCCAAAAATCAAAATTCTTGAAATACATAGTATTCTTTAAACTTTCTGTTGTCAATCTTGGTTTCTGCTGGGCTGTGTAGAGAATGCTGGGCTGAATGTGCCGAACTTAAAATATTATTAAAAAAGTGCAAATTTTAGGTTACACCTATCAACCAGTAGTTGAGCCTTTCAGATCTCTAGTTTGTGCTGAATCAGCTGATGTCATCCCTACACTCCAGCTGAGTGCTTAGAATTGACTCAGGATTAGGGAGGCTAAAAAAAAACACCCAGGATTCTTGCCCCTTAATGCTATCTAGCATCCCCTGCTGGAAGTTTACATGTATGGACTTCAGGTGAGTTTAAAGCTAAACTCAATTACTATACCACCTCAAGGATCCTTGTGGTCCAGACTCACTCAAGTAATATGACTCAGGTACAATAACACCAAGTACCAAAAGTGAACCCTCCCGATACTCCACACTATTCTTCATGGGAAAAAAAATGTGAAGATATGAAAAAAAATCATCCTGAGCTGTGAATATATCACCATCCCTTCAAATAGCTGGATCAAAATCCCGTAATTCCCGAATGAATAGCATTGTGGGAGTAGATTGACCATAGACTGCTGTAGTTCAAGGCAGCAGCTCATCTCTACCTTTAAGAGAAATTATGGATAGGCATTAAATGCTGGCCTTGCCAGTGATGGCCACATTCATGAATAAATGAAATATATTTTTTGATCTATCCCGAGACCACGGTGACCTTGTAATATGGTATAGTCCTAATGAACTGGAGCATTCAGGAGAGTTTAACATTATTTATTTTAAATCAAATTTTCACCATAGGGCATGATAAATGACAACCACCAAATAGGTCAGTGTGACCATAATCTCACTGCAGCGAGCCATTTAATAAACCAAGCTTTTTCACTGCAGTGATGTCAAATCAATTGGAAAAAATTAATGGGGATTGAGACTTTTTTCCCTACATTAAAGGTGCTTTGTAAATGCAAGCTCTTATTATCTCCCTTCTCTGGTTACTACCTGTCACATTTGCATTTAAGTTCACTTCTGACAAACTAAGAAAGCAAAGCTCCCTAAGATTAGCATCCTGAAATCAAGCAGGCCTATGACCAGGTGAGTAAATGGAGCATGGAAAAACACATTTTGAAAAGAATTGAAGAGTTAAAGTAATGATGGTTATATAAATCAGCAATCTCTGTTCACACCACCTAAAGGCATTCCACTTAAAGCTAAAGACAGATTTTGCAGTTTATGTTGCATCGGCTAAATGCTGTAGAATTTGTTTAGTTTAAGCTTAACTATCAGATCTCTATTAGCTCTGCTGAGCATGTAAAGTAGTAAACAGCTGGAAGATATGTCCATAGCAAGGCATTGGTGCAGTCAAACATGCAGCTATACTATACCTAGCATCGGTGCACTTGCACTTCGACTGCGATCTTCAGTCATCCAGAAAATGTGTATGATCGTGGGGAGCACAGCAGCAAAGAATATGCGGAATAACAAGGTAAAGTACAGATCAATTTACAGATACAAACCACTCCAATTAGAAAGGTCAGGACAAGTTCACAAAATTAACACAGTCACAACAACAGTCAAGTATTGACGCTCAATTTAAACAAAAGGGACAATTTTGTTGGCAGGTCAGGTTATTGGTGGGACTGAAAAAATATAGCCTAAACATGAGGCAGATCAAGTAAAATGCCAAGTTTATATAACTCAACCATTTAAACAGATATTCCATAACAGCACTTCCATGGCCAGTATAACCACTTCACATGTGTATGATTACCAAGTACAAGCAGAAAGTGTGCTATCATTGTAGCCCAGGTCTTCCAGTCTCTGGATAGTCAGAGGCTGGACGTACACCAGATGATGCACTATGGGACCCCCTTGGAAGTTCCAATGCAAGGGCTCCATGGAAACTGCCCCGGGAGTGTGAACTTCTGATGGGCAATGCCTGTGCTGCCTAGGATCCTTTGAAAAAGTCTCCAACTCTGAGTTGAGTTAGAGACGTCAGACAGTTCTGACTTACTTAACAAAATAGTTACCCACGTTGGTCAGGAAAAACTTAGTCTAACACCTGGGTAACTATACAACTGACCCCCCCTTACCTAGTCTCCGAAAATGTTTTCAAAGCAGCTTTAGGAGACAAACTCTTGATTTACCAGAATACAACAACTACTGTTGTGAAAAGGGGGCAAGGTTTCTGCTCGGATTCTCCACACTGCTCTGAACGTGAAGGATCCTCCTTTGGAGGATCGGAGGAGGGCGTGTGCGTTTTGTCTGATCAGAGTCAGAAATAGTGGATAGAATTTTACAGGCCCATTGTGGTGGGGGTGCAGCGAATCATCAAAAGTCCACTGACTTCAGCGGGACCATAAAATCCTGATGATGTAGAATTCTGCCCCGTATTTCTGATCCTCAACTGAAAATCTGGGCCTATGTTGTCACAGGCAAATGGAAGACATGCTGCACACTCTAAACAGTAAAAAAGCGTTTCTTTTTTTCTTTAATAAATTAAATATATATTTAAAATAGTGTAATGATAATCTACTTGGATAGACTAGAGAGTTGTGTTATAAATTGCAAGATTTCTAATCACTTGCAACACACATCTGGTTCTACACAATACTGGAAGATTTCTAGGCAGACCAGTAAAACTTCCTACACCCAAACTATCCATATGAGTACTAATTTAGCAATGTTCTGAACATTATTCATGACAAGCCAGCCACATTAAGCCAAATCCAATTACTTTGGCAGATTGAAGGCACGGGAAAAGTAAGTGCAAGTGAACACCAATTTATCAAACAATTTCAACACTTTACCAAGTGAACACCTGAAAAATTAGTTTAAATGAATTGCACAGTTATTTTACATACCTTATTGAATTCCCTGCCTCCAAATGATTAGCTGTATGGATAAAGATCTACAGAATTTTCTTTTAAAGTATAAAATAGGTTTTTATTTATTCAATAAAGCAGCTTTCATGCACCATGTTGAGACTAAATAAGGCAATAGATCCAAAGATGCCTTTAATTCAAATGCTATTTATACGGTTGTCTTGGGGTTATGGCTCAGAACTAAAGATGGAGTTCAAATCTCAACTTGCCAATTTGTGAAAATTAAATAAACCTAATTTGCAGGCTGGCACCAGAAAGAGACTCTGAAAGCAGCCAGGGTAAGGAGAAAAAAAGAACAGGACTAATTCATTATAGTCCACCTCTACCAATCTGGCCTGAACGTGACTCCACGCCCACATTATGTACTTGACTCAATACCCTGTGGGTGGGCAATAAGTACTGTCATGCTAATGTCACCCACACCCACAAACACCATTTTTTTTTTGAACCATGCGTGCTCACTTACCCAGGTTAGGTGCACTAGCTGTTCGTTTGCCACCTTTTATCTTGAAGAATCCACGGCCAAAAGAAGCTCTGGCCTTTTTAGAGGCTGCACTTTCATCATCCGGTGAATTCTGATGCCCAGTTGGTGACTTTGGTGGCAGAGATGTGAACTTACTGATCTCCATACATGCTTTATTCTAGATGGTTTTAGACAATGGTATACTTTAGTTCCCAGCGATATCTTGCATCAGCAGAACTATTAACATTTCAGATACTGGGAAATTTAAACCTGATTTCAGTAAATGGTCGTAGATCCCAAAAGCTTACATTATATAATAAACAGGATCCTCCAGAATACGAAAAAAATAAATTGCTCCTATTAAAGCCTGTCAGATAATAAATACCAATTTATAAATATTTTCTGGGGCTTGGGCTGAAAGCCATTCAGATTGCTAGATTGACCATCTGACAGATGCCAAATGAAATAACAATGTCAAATTTAGACCTAGTGGAGCTGTAACTCTTTCGAGTACAAACCCGTTTCCATCTGTTCCTATTCAGATGAAGTTACATTGTTTCATAGTTTGCCATTGTGAGATTTGAACTCTTGATCTTGGGGTTACAAACCCAGTACCATAACCACTTGGCTATTTAGGCCAAGCTCTAGTGGAGCTGTAGTGGGGCAAAGGGAGGGGTATGATGACCAATACCACAACCAACAGGCTATGTTGTCAAATTGAGTTCAGCTGTCTAGTAATTTAACAGCCAACTGAATGAGAAAACAAGTAATAATCCAAAGTTAGGTTAATGGAAGGTGCAGGTTGGGATGTATAGTTGTGAATTAGCCAACTAGGTTGGGTGAAACTATGATGCAAAAATAAATTCAGCATAAATAACACCCTAGTGACGAAAGATGGTGGTAGTTTTGGAAGAATTGGAAGGTCAGCTCAAAGTCCAACAAAACACTCTGCCCCCCACCAGCAACAATACACTCAAGGACCTCCACAATTATCAATGCACTGTTCTTTTCCAAACACAGTTAGACTTGTTTGCAATGACAAAACTTGCATCTAGATTGCAGTCAGAATCATGAAAACAGTTAGTTTACAGAAAAAGAATGAAAGGAAAAGTTATAAGGTGCAGTGAAGGTGTTTCTAGCATGGAGATCATTATACTTTAAGAAGTATTGACATTTAAAGGGCACCTATGCAGGTTCAAAATTTAAATATACAATATTTTTAGTTTTACACAGATTTGAAAATAATAAATTCCTTTTGAAACACATACCCTCCCTTTTGCCCAGATGAGAAACTATTATAGCAAGCCAGGTTAAATCAAGACAGCAGTGCTACACTGTCCAAATCTATGTTATGGTTCAACTAACTTACCATAATGCGATAACCTCACTTTGCAAAATACCACCTGCGATTACAGATCATTAATCTTTTCATTTGTTTAAATGAGTGTACATATCTTACACTGTAGGGCTTTTCTCCCCCTTAACTGAAATGCTTTTATCACCTTGCATACAAAGTAAAGCTTTGGATACCAATGTTTAGCATACATACACTGGACATCTATCAAATGATCAGTTTCAAATTCAAAATCCAGAGAGATACCAAGTAGAGCTCTGGTACGGTTATAAAGTGCCACAAGCAGCAGTAACCCAATTCATAGGCTAAAGGAAACCTTGATTACAATACAAAACAAAACAACATGTGCTCAGACAAGGTCAGAAATGAATTGCAGCCAGACAAGATTAAAATACCCAATTAAAAATGTTGACAGCTAACCTTAATCAAGAGCAAAATGTTCCCTGCCAGCTGAAAATATGATAGATGAAGAGTTGGAGACAGAAAGAAGAGAGAGAGAGAGAGAGAGAGTCAGCGTTAGAGCAGGAGGAAAAGTCCCTACATCAACCTGCATACAAAACATACAAGGAGGTACTCTTACAGCTGATTTTTAGTTTATATCTGGAATGTATTAATACCAAGCAATTAACAGTACATATATCTATTTCATTGCGCAGTAAAAACAATCTTATTAATTTTATCAAGGCTGTTTGAAAGAAATCAGATGATTACATAGCTGCCATCAGTCTAGTTCACCATGAGCACTTTTGTCCCAAACAAGTTTAACAAATGCTTGTGATACTGGAAACGTACCTCCAAAGGACTCTGTTGAGCAGGTTCCATGGATAATTTCTGTTCAAAGGCAAAAGGTAACACATTTAAATCCTATAATGCAATAGAGTGCAGCTGAATTGCCAGTTGGCGCTACACTGAATATTGATGAAACAAAACAAACCTTGTGCTCTTCCTCCATTCTCAGATTCTCCTGACTACCAAACTTGTGTACATCTGACAATCTGCAATAAAACATTAGAGAACACGTTTCACTACATAATCCAAAATAAATCCCAAATCTGTAAGCTCCCAAATGATCAAGGACATAGCAGTGAAGGGAAAAAAACCCCAAAATGCTGGAAATATTGACCAGGTCTGGAGCATCTGTGAAAAGCAAAACAGATTTAACATTTAAGCTCTGTGACTTAAAATGTTGCCAGACCTGTTGAATATTTCCAGCATCCATAATACTTTAAGCGATCAAGCCTCAGGAATACAAGTTCATGCCACTAGCATAACCTATTAATTGGATACATAAGCATTATAAGCTAAACACGGTTTCTCATTCATTTCTGAATTAGAGACCATCTTGAAAGAGATTAATTTAACAAAGCAAAGAAGCAGCTTGATTTCAAGAAGTTTTTTAGTCACATTAGGTGAGAGTTATTTATTTTGATGGATAGTGACAGAGAAAAGTAGTTTCTGCAGTTGATCTTGGGGGCTGGTTACGGTCTATTCCATATTTGCCTGGGTGAATGCAGCTCCAACAACACTCAAAAAGCTCCCCACCATGCAAGACATAGCAGCCTGCTGCACTCCATCCAGCACGTTAAACATTCGCTCTCTCCAAAAAAAAGTGGCAGTAGTGTGCACCATATATAAGATGCACTGCAACAACTAGTCAAGCCACCTCTTCCAAAAGTACCTTCCAAAACCATTTAGATGGAAAAGGGCAGCAGATGCATGGGAACATCACTGCTTGAAAGTCCCCCAAGTAACACATCAGATGAGGAACCCTGGTTATGTTGCTAGATTGCAAAAGCTGGAGCTATTCTCCTTAGAAAAGGGATGGTTGAGAGGAGATTTGAGAATCATAGAATAGTTATAGCACACAAAGCGGCCATTCAGCCACTCATGCCCGTGCTGACACTCTGCAAGAGCTGCTCACTTAGTTCCATTTCTAGCCGCAGTCCTGCAATTCTTCTTCTATTTATCCAATTCCCTTTTGAAAGCCATGATCGAACCTGCCTCCACCACACTTTCCAGATAGTGCATTCCAGATGCTAATCACTCACTCCGTGAAAAATAATTTTCTTCAGGTCATTTTTGGTTGTTTTGCTAATCATTATAAATCTCTGTCCTCTGGTTTTCGTATATCTGCCAACGCACAGTACAATCAAATCTCAAACTGAGGAACCCCACTACCCTGTATAAACCTGTTCAAAACCCTGAAGAGTTTAGACTGGGGTAAACAGAAAAAAAAACTGTTTCCACTGACAGCAGAGTCAAGAACCAGAGGACAGTGATTTAAGGATAGAGTGGCTACAATCTGGAACGTACTGCCCGAGAGCCTGGTGGAGGCAAATTCAATTGTGGATTTCTGAAGAGAATTGGATAATACCTTGTCTTTAACAATGAATTAACAGGGTTGATGTAAAAATAATTTTTCACTTACATAGGACTGTCACATATGACAGTTTCTTCAACTAAGGAAGAGATATCACCTGGTTGTATTTCACTGTTGAAAAATGCAAATTTACACTTATTATACAAATTGTTACACCTTCCTTAGAAAAAAGGCTACATACGTTAATTAATGATCTAAGCTGTGTTAATAAGCCATAAATCGGTCAAATTTTTAAAATAAATACAATGGTTAGGTACTCAAACTGGCCTTCAAATAATTCAGTTGACTTCACAAATCATCTGAAGGAGAAGTCAATCATAGCCTTTAAACTGTCAGAGTTACGCTCAGCCTTCTAAAGTTAGGTAGTAAAGCTAAATTGTGTTTTACCCAATGTCAGATGTTGTTTCAACTTCAGCGTCCATCTTCTTATCTACCTGTTGAGCGTGACTCTTGGGAGTAGATGAAACCACTGGAATTGGCACATGAAGGATGCTTGTGTGGATTTCAACTGGCTCCTGAAACAAAATTAGCAAATTATATTCTTTTCAGCCATTATATTCTTTTAATAATGTCTGTTTGCTTGTGTGCTTAAGCATCACAATGCAACAGTACTTTTTAAAATCAGCTATAAATACAAATGATGCAACAATGCAGGAAACCCAAATGGACATTGACCAAATGATCTTAGCCTGCTGGTTTTCAATCAATTCTTACTGCAAAAAGTGTTTCCAGTAAAATTATACTCTAGAATCATACTTAGTTCTTTTATATTCAGTGCCTATTTTTCTTTTTAATCCTACTACAGTAAACACCATGCCACAGTTTCTTACAGAATGTGATTTTAATTTAATCCTGTTCTTTGATGCAAGTGGTTATGGCAAGACGCTAGGCTGTGAATTTCTTCCAAGTGCTGGAGAACCCTACAACCAGAGTAGTAAAACAGGGTTGGAAAAGCACGTGGGAATTTTGGCCGTTTCTTCCATTCCGTTTATTAAATGAGATGCATAGTACAAATGCCTGGGTAGAAGACAGCCTTTGTGCCATCAAGGCTACCCTTCCAAAACACTATCTGATTTTAGGACAAAGGTCCTGTATCTTCTTTACTAACAAATTCACTCAGTCCTTTTAAATTGCCATGGATTTCACTTCACCATCCCTGGCTGTAATCTGTTACTACTTACCATTCCCACATCTTCAACCTGAGCTCACTACTTCACAATTACCAGAACTGAATTACATCTGCTCATTCACCAAGCTTGTGCAGGCCCCTTTAGGTTATTGCCCATAGCACGCAATCTGGAAACCCGCACTGAACAATATTCTATCCACATGTACGAAAATGACAAAAACAACAGAGTGCCTACAACACCCATCCTAGGGAGACGTCACTGTTGACCCACTTTTGACTTCTCCCTCCCGCCAACCCTTTGCTGTTTAATTTTCAGCCACACATCAGTCTGGTAATCTGGTTCAATACTGTGCCTCACAGCTGACTAATTGACAAGGTGCACAGGGGTATGTGGCACAGTCTCAAATACCCAAGCAAACGGCATCTGTTGCTTCACCGTCAACTTATTTTGGTAATGGAGTAGACTGTGGGACTATTATCGCACCAATGATACAAACACAAGGTTACAGTTTCCACTTGATTAAAATAGACATTTTCCACATTTTTACTCAGTTATCTTAAATAGTCAAATTCTGAAAGGTTGGTTACTTAGTTGCTAGTTGCTGTTTTACAATTCCTTTGCAATTTTACAATTTACAAATGGCACACACACTGGGGAGACACTGTGAAGACAATTAGCACTTTAATTCTTTACAGCTTCGCTGATGGAAAAAATCTGAAGAATGTTTCAGATTGGAATACAATTATGAAAATTTACTCACTGCTTCTGGCACTCCCTCTGCTGCTGGGGTTGGTGAAGTAGAAGCCAGCTCCATTTCTAATGTTTCACTGGCATTAACTCCAGCAGATCCCCCATTCAGGCTTTCGTCACTGTCACCTTCTTTTACTACACCGGCAAAACATTTACCGTTTGGAAAGAAAATGAAGTTGATTTCATTCTTGCAAAAAACAGATGTTCTTTCATGCTAGAGAAATTGTCTTCTCCATTCTTAGTTAGGATTCTACATCTTTAATTATTTACAATAGATGGTACGACTTATCAGTAGTAAGAAAACCCATTTAAATTGGGAAAATGCACAGATTTTAATATTTTGTAGATTTTATGAAATCAATATGAAATTTATAAAATTCTGTTAATTCCTTTAAACCTGATATCTGTAAAGTGAAATGCAAACATCATATTTCACACCATTTAAAAGATTTCTGTTGCTGCTTGTGAACAAAGGACAACGTTCCTAATGTTTCAGTTGAAACTTAATAGTAGCAGAACTTCATAGGGGTTAGTGCATCAATGCAGAAGGCAGCGCAGCATTGAATAATTGGCTGAAAGGGAGAGACAGGAAATAGAGTTCTTTCTGATTGGTGACAGGTGACAAGATGTGCCCATTTCTTTATTCTTTCATGATGTGGGTGCCACTAGCAAGGCCAGCATTTGTTGCCAATCTCTAATTGCCCTTGAACTATGTGGATTGCTCAGCCAGAGGGCAGTTAAGAGTCAACAACATTGCTGTGGGCCTGGAGTCACATGTAGGATGGCAGTTTCCTTCCACAAAGGACATTAATGTCATGAAAATCCAGCTAATGTCAATCGATGATAGTTTCACAGTCACCATTACTGAAACTAGCTTTAAATTCAATTAATAAATCTGGAATGTAAGTTCCATTAGCTGCCATGGTGGGATTTGAAGTTTCCAGAACATTAGCCTTGGCCTCTGGATTACTGTTGGGTCATATTACCACTACGCCACCATCTCTCCCATGTTTGCAAATCACTGAAGCTTGAGTCCAAGTACAAAAGTGAACAAAAGATCAATAGAATATCAGCCTTTATCTCAGGAGGGGTTGGAATTCGAGAGTGAGAAAGTGATGTTCTAATTGTACACAGTCTTTGTCAGACCCCATCTGGAGTATTATGTTCGATTTTGGGCACTGCATCTCAGGAAAGATATACTAGCAATACAGCACTGATTCACCAGAGTGATGAGTTAAATCATGATGATAGGCTGCATGAACTTGGTTTTCATACCCTTTTGAGTTTAGAACTTTGAAGGGCGATCTAATCAGTGTTTAAAATGATTAAGGGATTTACAAGGGTAGATAAATGGAAACTACACTCTTCATTGAGAGAATCCAGAACAAGAGGGCATAGTATTAAGGCCAGAGAAAGGCTGTTCAGGAGTGAAATCTGGAACACTCCCCTAAAAGGCTATAGATGCTGGAGGTCAACAGGCATTTTCAAGACTGAGGTCAATGAATTTTTGCTGGGTAAAAGGTATCCAGGGATATGGAACAAAGGCAGGTAGATGGAGTTGAGGCAGATCAGCTAAATGGCAGAATATGCTCAAGAAGCTGAATGATCTACTCCTGTTCCTATGCCCCTAACATAGGCCAGGAATACACATGTTCAGTTGCGTGACTGGAAGAGGATAGATAGGCTCAATATCTTGCATTTCTTTTGTGTGCGTCATATTGTGGGAGGAGAGAGAACCAGGAGAGCGAACTAGAGTTCCTGTTATTAATCTTTGTGATCCCCTTTTGAAAGCCTGCCATGAGAACAACTGGCGAGGGTGCACAGGACAGTGATCTCTTCTGGAATGAATGTAGCAAATACCCCACAGGCTTTCATTGCCCAGACTACACGCAGACTGTCCAACCGAGGCACTTGAGGAATATTGACAAATATGGACTAGTACCCCAGCAAGTCAACATCAGAAAAAAAGTCAAAAGATTACGCTCAAGTCTATTCTTTCCTGTTCAGTACTAAACTTGCATCCTGCAGTTTCAAAAAAAATACTAAAACGAGCACTGCACCCTTTCGAAGTGAAGTTCTTCACTTAGCAATTTCAAACTTAAGGCAAGCTTCCAGGTATCAATGCTTTGCAGCTGTCCCTTAAGGAGATAAAGTAACTAGGGTGGGAGCCAAGAGAGAAAAAGACCTTCATATTCAGATGACATCTTTCTTAGACACTAAGACCAAAACTCACCTCTGAGGAATCATAAATGTGAATCTATAATCCTACACACAGTGGTATTTTGTGTGCCACTGGACTGCAGATGGGAAGGAAAAGCTTAAGCTTTATCAACTGGAATTTTAAAAGTTATTATATATGCTGTAACAATGAAAATGTAAGGAAATCTAACTACCCTCCTGTTCAAATAGTTGGAGCACAAAGCTGATTTAACCAAATACTTTAAACATGAGCTTCAGTTTGTAAATTGATTACAGATTGTAACATCCCACCTTTCTTATGAGCCACTGACATCACCATGTCCTGCACTTTCTTGTACCTATTCAAGGACTGCCGCAACTCTTCTATTTTTCGATCCTTCAAAAAGAAAGTACACTGAGAAGTTGTCCTATATGCAAAACACTAACATTATACAAAAAATCCAATGCCTGTTTTTCCCAGGGTTTGAGGGATGGAGAAGGGAGTGGGGTAGAGATGCATTTAAATCTTAGAAGATCCGACATGATAATCTAGCATCGATAACCATCACACCAACAGACATCAGGGAAGGCATCAGCCTAATATAGGTTGCTAAAATTCTCCATATTATAGAATGCAGGCAAAGTTGTCTCCCAGGTTTACTGTGATAAACATACTGAGCAACTATCGCCAGTGGATTTAGGCAAATAGGAGCTATACTTCTGCAACTAGTATAACAAAATATTTAGTAAAGTCAAGCTAAATTGATTCATATGTGGTTCTGGTCATGTTTGGTTTTACCTTCATCATACTGCCTTGGACAATACAACTTCATCAAATCCAACTAGTCATTAGGAGGTTGGAATAGGTAAATGACATTGACATTAAGATTAGTTGACTTCAGGTCTAATCAGAGCCACAATTTGCTAGTTCTTAAAAAAATCTCATTTGAAAAATACAGATCTCAACATAATATAAGAGACTGGAGTCACATGTATCCCAAAGCAGGATAGAATGGCAGAATCCATATCCAGATGGGCAGCAGTGAACAAATTGGAATGGGAGGTTCCATTCCCTGTCGGACTGTAGTGAACAGTTTGGGATTTCATGACAATCTCAAAGCTGCTGCAGTTATTTTCCTGATGTCTTCCATGGTGAGATTCGAAATCACAACCTTTTAGTTGCTGGTCTAATACCATAATAACAAAACTATCATAATTATCTTCAACGATTATGGTGCTGGACAAACTTCTTCCCCCTTGCACAAACGGGTCAGAATTCTTCCTAATCAACAGCACCATGGGAACATAGTCACCACATGGACTGCTGCAGTTCAAGACTGCACCCAACACCACCCGAAGGGTAACTAAGAAAGTGCGATAAACATTGGCCTGGTCAGTGACACCCGCTTCCCATTAATTATTTTTTAAAAATCAGAAGGAAATCATAGGACCTACTTTCTCCTCATTTGCTGCCATGAGTGACTCGACTGCTTTTTTCATTTTATGCACTTCAAGATCTGAAAATGACAACAGGAATGGCATTTAACATGGTATTTTTATATTTTTATGCTACAATGAATGCTGAAACCATGCTGGCATGCCACATTCTGCACTTGCATTAAGAGAAAACATGTTAGCCACATTCCTCAAAAACTGCAAGCCTCTAACAGTTGCTTAGATTTTTCTTTATTGAAAATAAAGCTGTGCAGTATTAACCTTTTAAACTTAAATGTAGCATTAAAACCAAAAATGCTTGACAGATGCATGCTTTAAACATAATTGTGTCATGAAAATATAATAATTGCCATATTATTGTAATTTATTGTAAACGTTGGTTAATAGTGGGGTTTGGATTAGTTTGTGTGTGTAGGGGTGTGTGTGGGTTTTAATTGAATTACAGACAGCTGGTCTGGGTGCTTTGATGTATCCGAAGGAAAACTAGGTTTGAAATGCTAAATACATAAACACGGCTGAAATCTTAGAATGTGAGATGTGAAGAATATTTGCATTTTTAGATAAACCCAAGTTGTGAATTTCAAAGGGATGGTAAGGTGTTACACCTAGCCAACAGAGACTAAGCCAAATAGTGTGTTTATTTTTCCCAGAGATTACTGAGTAATATGAAAGACTTACATTATGGAAAAAGTAAAGACACATTAGGACAATGGGGATTTACATTAAAAGGGAGAAAGCTGTATAAAGGGGATGAGGTTATGCATAAGAAGGCAGCATTCTAAGATCTAACAAGCATGAAAAGCCTCCAACCTCTATGTACCAAGCTGCTGTTTCCAGGAACCAAAGCTAAGAGAATTCATTTTAAATATCACTGTCCAGGTTATTGTGTGCTTTGCCTGGGTCTGTTGAAATCTATGTTGTTTACTGTTGCCCTAACGGCAGTGTAATTGGGAGCTAGATTAATTAGGAAATTTAGGAGTTATCATAGTAGTAATTTGCAGACCTACCTATGTGCTTAAAATCGTTTCTTTTATTAATAAATGTTTACTTTAGTTTTGTAAAAATTCTCTAAGACTCGGTGCACGTGTTACTACCGAATTCAACGCACGCATCTTGAAATAAAAATTCAAATTGCAAAACAGTTGTGGCAGCTGTTTTAAGTTTCCCTCTGGGATTGGAGCAGCTCAATGTTTACATCCACTGTGTCATAACAATTGGAAAATACATATTTCCAATAAAGCTTTTTTGATGCAAATACATGTTTCAAGCTGAAAACCAGAATTATAAATACATTCATAACTACTGCAACAGGGTATAGTAAATGTTTAAAAACAAAAAAACTGCGGATGCTGGAAATCCAAAACAAAAACAGAATTACCTGGAAAAACTCAGCAGGTCTGGCAGCATCGGCGGAGAAGAAAAGAGTTGACGTTTCGAGTCCTCATGACCCTTCGACAGAACTAGTTCTGTCGAAGGGTCATGAGGACTCGAAACGTCAACTCTTTTCTTCTCCGCCGATGCTGCCAGACCTGCTGAGTTTTTCCAGGTAATTCTGTTTTTGTTATAGTAAATGTTTATTTTTCCTGAGCAGTTAATTTTTTTTTAATTCAAGTTTTTTTTAAAACCAACACATTTTCAATGGCTTTGTTTTTCCAACATGAACACTACTTTTTAATGAGGGGGACGATGAGAATTAGGAAGTTGTTGCCACAGCACAACTAAGTTCAGTGCAACAGTGGAAAATGATAGCCAAGGTTCGAAGAGGAGGGCGTTGAGCTGGAAAAAGGCAAAATTCCATGAGATGAGGGTATTTAGCCCAAATTAGCTAGGTAAAGTTAGCAAACAAGCCGATACATATGAAGATTCTCTGTTGCTAATCTGGAGTAGATGGGAGCACAAAATATACATGCCTAGAACAGGAAGAGAAATGCATTGAACTATAGAGTTCAATAGATAAAGAAAGAAATTAAAACTAAACTAAAACTTTAAAAAGGGAGGCATATGATATAGGCAAGGCCAACAATAGAAATAGTAAAGGGTTTTATAAACAAATTAAAAGTAAATGAATAATTAAAGAACAGTTAGAATCAGTGTTGAAGGAGAGTTCAGTTGTGGAGGACGAGGGTTTGGCAGAGCTAAATATATGCTTAGCACTGGTTTTTACAAAATGAGGAAAATGAACGAAACCCAAGATGGATAAATCACCGTGCTCTGGTGCTGCTGAAATATACAAATTACGCAAATGGAATAACGAGTAACCAACATATATACTCTTGCTCAAGAAAGGAGATGACAAGCAGCTAGGCAACTATAGACCAGTGACTTGATCCGTTATAGCCAAACTCTTAGGAACCTTTAATTATCGATAAAATTAGTAAATATTTGGATGACGTATAGCCAGCACCAACTTGATAAAGGGGAGAATATCTGATGAACTTTAAAAAAAAACGTGAGTAGGCACACTAAGCGAGAAAGCTTGGCTGAAAAGACAAGCAACTGGAGAAATAAAGCCTGGACCACAATACGAACAAAATGCAACTAATTTTATAAACTATTATTCAAGGGCATTACCTATACTGGAGATTCTAATTTACAATACTCAGTACTAAAAAACTTGCAGAACTAGTCTTAGAGAAATTATAGGAACTATTTGAGCCTTGAAATAAGAAAAGGCCATTTTATCCATTCCAAACCAAGTATATTTGAAGAGCACAGAATCATACAGTGCAGAAGAGGCCCTTCAGCCCATCGAGTCTGCACCGACACGTGAGAAACACCTGACTTACCTACCTAATCCCATTTACCAGCACTTGGCACGTCATAACATTCAAGGCTATGGGCCAAATGCTCATCCAGGTACTTCTTAAAGGATGTGAGGCAACCCGCCTCCACCACCCTCCCAGGCAGCGCATTCCACACCATCACAACCCTCTGGGTAAAAAAAGTTTTTCCTCACATTCCCCCTAAACCTCCTGCCCCTCACCTTGAACTTATGTCCCCTTGTGACTGACCCTTCAACTAAGGGAAACAGCTGCTCCCTATCCATCCTGTCCATGCCCCTCATAATCTTGTATATCTCGATCATATCGCCCCCCCTCAGTCTTCTCTGCTCCAACGAAGTCTATCCAACCTCTTATCATAACTTAAATGTTTCATCCCAGGCAACATCCTGGTGAATCTCCTCTGCAACTCCTCCAGTGCAATCACATCCTTCCTATAATGTGGCGACCAGGACTGCACATAGTACTCCAGCTGTGGCCTCACCAAGATTCTGTACAACTTCTAACATGACCTCCCTACTTTTGTAATCTATGCCTCGACTGATAAAGGCAAGTGTCCCGTATGCCTTTTTCACCACCTAACTAACATGCCCCTCCGCCTTCAGAGATCTATGGACACATACGCCAAGGTCCCTTTGTTCCTCAGAACTTCCTGGTGTCATGCCATTCATTGAATACTTCCTTGTCAAATTACTCCTTCCAAAATGTATCACCTCACACTTTTCAGGGTTAAATTCCATCTGCCAGAGTTTTTAAATCCCACCATAAACACTGCTGCTTTGCCACTGACTCCATTGCAAAGCATCAGAGACTTAAACAGTAGTGAGATGACAGTCTATGATAAAATAGTTACCAGAAACAATTGTGTATTCCTTCGTTGATGAATAAATATTACAATGCATTTGGCAGAATTAATAGTGTATGATGAAGCGCAGTGAAGTGCAACGAGCAGCCATGCAAGGGTTTAAAATACAAAACAGCACAATACCAAAATCAGGACTCATCTGTAACCTTTAGCATGGAGATATTTAAATGGTTTAACAACTGCTGGAAATGGCACAGTTGCAAACTGCCTCTATCAATTCAGTTGTATTTAGCACAAATAATGAGCCCATAGACTATCTTAAAAGCTTAAGATGCACCCAAGATAAAAGTGGAGGGCTTGGGCAAATATTCTCTATTTCATAGCCCCCAGCCCATACTTACACAAAGGTGAATTTCTGTAACAAGCAAATTTTTCAGTTAAAAATCTGACAAGCAGATTTGATGCAGGATGTATAAATCCACTCTTTCCAAATAGCTCAATTTCCACCTTTTACTCCAGTGCTACAACTCAGGATTACAGATGAAAAGGGAGGTTTTGACATTTTTCTCAACCGAGCATGCAAATTGCTGCGATAGGGTGGTACAGCATCACCCGTAGGCACCTGGATGCAGTCATTACACATTCACAAAACAAGACACCAAGACCTTACTTTTCTCCTTCAGCTTCTTTTTATAACTTTCCTCTGTGCAGGAAATTCACACAGGTCATGTAATATAGATACAAGAAAAAAAGTTGTCTGTTAGTTTAAAAAAAAAGGGAGAATTTAAAACCACATTTAGTACATGATGAATATTTGCAGCTGCTTAGGTACACATTCCAAAACTCTTTCAAAATGCAGAACCTCGCCCGCAGCATAAGAACAAAAAATATATATATTTCTGTCGATGGTGTTCATGTGACTGAACAGGCAGATTCTTGACCTCCAGATCTTTGGGCACATGGGGCAAAAATTCTACAAATTCAACTTAAATTAATTTAGTACATAGAAATAAAAAAATGTAAACATTGCAGGTTATGATACAAGTTCAGAAAGGGTCCCAAAAATCAAGAAAACAGCAAGAAATCTTTGTGGTCAGGAACTGCATGCTTTACAAGACTTAATATATCTATGATACAAAACGGATGGACAATAAATGTTGGCCTTATCAGTGACATACACAACATGAGAATGAATAAAAACATATGGCAAAAACAAATTAATTGAAGATGGTATATGGGACTTGAAAATCTTATGATAAAGGAATAGAGTTGCTATATTCAAAATACAAACTAAGTCAATGCCTCTCCCATTTTTCTTACGCTGATGATCAAGGAATCATGTCTCTTACCTGCCCCACTGTCACTTTCGTCTATTTCAGTTTTGTAACTCATTTCTGAGCACAGCCTCTTGACCTCCGTGTCTTTCTGCTCCAATTGTTCCTTCAGCTGCACCAGCTCATCCTACATCACAACAAAGAATAATTTCTTTAGTAGTAATTGCACTGTACAAAGCTTAAATGATTATGGTCTTTTAAGTGGCTTAAGAGCACCCACATTTACTCTTTACATTGTAACCAAGAGTTCATGGTGCAACACAATTGACAAGACAGATTTAATTTGAATTTGGCTAATATTGTTAAGATAGAAAACGTGCATCTCTTTCCCAAACAGCGTTTGAGTTAGGAACATAGGACTTAGGAGCAGGAGGTCATTTGACCCTTCAAGCCTGCTCCAGCATTCGATAAGATCACGGCTGATCTGATTGTGGTCTCAATTTCACTTTCCCGTCTTGCAATTAACAACAACATTCCATTTGCCTTCCTAATCACTTGCTGGACCTGCATGCTAACTTTGTGATTCATGTACCAGGACACCCAGATCCCTCTGTACCACCAAGTTCTGCAATCTCTTTCTTCCATTTAAAATAGTAAACCACTTCTCTATTCTTCTTGCCAAGAGGATAAATTCATGCCTTCCCACATCTGCCAATTTTTTGTCCATTCATTTTACTTATCTCTATCCCCTTGTAGACTCTATCTTCTCCTGACAACTTATTTTCATACCTATCTTGGTATCACCAGCAAATTAACTACCATACATTCAATCCCTTCATCCAAGTCACTGATATACATAAAAAGTCGAGGCCCCAGCACTGATCCCTGTGGCACTCCACTCCATAGCTTGCCAACCTGAAAATGACCCATTTATCTCTATTCTCTGCTTCTTGTCACTAACCAATCCTCCATCCATGATAATGTTATTCCTTACACCATGAGCTTTTATTTTGTGTAGTAACATTTGATATGGCACCGTATCAAATGCCTTTTGGAAATCCAAATTCTTCACATCTACAGGTTGCCCCTTTATCTATCTTGCTTGTTACTTCTTCAAAGAACTACTTTTATAAAATTAACAAAAGCAGAATTACCTGGAAAAACTCAGCAGGTCTGGCAGCATCAGTGGAGAAGAAAAGAGTTGACGTTTCGAGTCCTCATGACCCTTCAACAGAACTTGAGTTCGAGTCCAAGAAAGAGTTGAAATATAAGCTGGTTTAAGGTGTGTGGGGGGGGGGGGGGGGGGCGGAGAGAGGGAGAGAGAGAGAAGTGGAGGGGGGGTGTGGTTGTAGGGACAAACAAGCAGTGATAGAAGCAGATCATTAAAAGATGTCAACAACAATACGTCAACTCTTTTCTTCTCCGCCGATGCTGCCAGACCTGCTGAGTTTTTCCAGGTAATTCTGTTTTTGTTTTGGATTTCCAGCATCCGCAGTTTTTTTGTTTTTATATTTATAAAATTATTATTCATCAGTAACACCAACATCCCATGAATGGGCCAGCATTTATTGCCCACCCCTAATTACCCTTGAAGTAGTGGTGGTGAGCTGCCTTCTTGAATCATTGCAGCCCACGTGGTGAAGGTAAACCCACAGGGCTGTTAGAAGTGCAGGGTTTTGATCCAGAGGCAGTAAAGGAGTTACAGTAAATTAGTTAAACACGATTTCCCTTTCACAAAACCATGTTGATTCTGCCTGGTCCCATTATGATTTTCTAAGTATACTGCTCTCACCTCCTTAACAGGTTCCAGCAATTTCCCTATGACAGATGTTAGGCAAACTGGCCTATAATTTCCTGCTCTCCATCTCCCTCCTTTCTTGTTATTTTCCAATCCACTGAGATCCTTCCAGAATCTAAGGAATTTTGGAAGATTATAACCAATGCCTCTATCTCTGCAACCACTCCTTTTAAGACCCTAAGGTTTTGGGGACTTGTCGACCTTTAGACCTAATAGTTCAGAGTGGGATAGTCAAGAGCACAGGTCTTGATGGTCAAGGGAGCAAATTTCAAAAATGCCTTTAACGCCATTGGGCAATACAAGCTAACCTACGTCATTCTTTAGTCTCTCTTCCTCACCCATTCCACTCTAGTGTACATAACCAAGAACTTAATCCTATGGTATTCCAAGAACCAACAGGGTAGATTAACTCAATTTCTTTGGTTAGGAATCAGCCTTTAACCAACTGCACATTATGCTCCTTCTCAGAAAATCTCTTGCAACAAATCCTCTAAACTTCTAGGCTTGTACTACACACATATTGCAAAAAAAATATGCACTGGTTTTCCCATGAAAACTGGTTTCCCAACATTTCTCTAGCCTACAATGTTATTTTAATGTGTCAATCAGGTTGTTTATTTTTTATTTGCTCATGGGATGTGGGTGTCGCTGGGCAAGCATTTATTGCCCATCCCAAATTGCCCTTGTTCAGAAGGCATTTAAGAGTCAACCACATTGTCCAGATTTTTATTGAACTCAAATTCTACCACCGGGTTTTGAACCCAGGTCCCCAGAGAATTACCCTGGGTCTCTGGATTACTAGACCTGCAACAATACCACTATGCGATTGCCTCCCCTTAACTCTTAAGAACCTTGACACTGCATTTGTGGTGCTGACACGATACACCCAGTTTATTTAGAAGCTTTAACATTATTCACCATGAATTAAGAATTCAGATTTACTTGTAGCAGCCAAATAAAAATTCTCCAGAAGTCATCAATGCAGTACACTAAAACTTGTTCCTCTAATGCACTAACTCTCAAGACTAGAATACAATTGTATTGCAGACACATCAATTGTGTTTGATTCCACGGTCTGGCAGAATACGTCAATATTCACTTTTCAAATAAATACATTTCTTACAATGTCCACTTTAAAATTCTTCCCAACTTAAAACTACGGCCCTCTAGTGCTCCTGGCCTAACCTCAATACTTGTGGTTCAACTTATCTGTACAATATCCACCTCAACAAGATCTACTCCTTAACCATCTTCTCTAGGCAGTGGAACTGGAGCTTCTTTAATATTTCCTATAGCATATTCCTCTTTCACTTGGAATCCATCTTTCTGCTCTATTAAACACCCTCTCCAATCTCTATACATGTTTTCTGAAGTGTCGTTACCAAAACTGAATACAGCTAAGTAGAGCCTGAGCAGAAGATAATGTACAGCATTATACCTGCATGCTCGTCTGTCTGTTTTGGCAATATCTATTACGTTTTCTTTAATTAGTTGCCATAATGCCTCAATGTTAAGTGAAGGTTCTACCATTAATGCCAGGATTCCAAGACCCCCGTGCTAAATCAATCCCATTTAATGTATATGTCGCACATTTTTCTACATTTAATCCTTCACATACCAATATTTGTCAGTTCAGCTGAGTGATCATCTAAATTATTCTGAAAAATCACTATATCCTGTTTCCAACATACTCTATTTTAATGGCCTCTGAAAATGTAACAACCTTGCAATTTTTTTTACTCATTCATGGGATGTGGGTGTCGCTGGCTAGGCCAGCATTTATTGCTCATCCTTAAGGTGGTAGTGGTGGTGGTGAGCTGTCTTCTTGAACCGCTAGAAAGCACATGGTGTGGGTACACCCACAGTGCCTTTAGGCAGAGAGTTCCAGGATTTTGACCCAGCAACAGTGAAGGAATGGCGATATATGTCCAAGTCAGGGTGGTGAGTGGCTTGGAGAAAAGCTTTCAGGTGGTGGCGTTTCCATATGTTTGCTGCCCTTGTCCTTCTGGGTGGTAGCAGTCATGGATTTGGAAGGTGCTGTCTGAGGAGCCTTGGTGAGTTCTTGCAGTGCATCTTGTAGATGGTGCACACTGCTGCTGGTAGAGGGAGGTGAATGTTTTTGGTTGGGGTGCTACTTTGACCTAGATGGTGTTGAGCTTGAGTGTTGTTGAAGCTGCATTCATCCAGGCAAGTGAAGAGTATTCCCCAAATTGGTTTCAGTCTGTTGATTAAAGACAGGTCAAAGTACTGACCCAAGATGTTTCTATGCTCAATTTTTTCCCCTAAGCAGACCTTACAGCTCCCAAAAATAATTTTTGTCTAACCTCCAATCCAGTCCCCCCTTTTTAAAATCATAGACTCTTGTGGTGTTCAATTTATTGGAAGACTTATTTGGAACATTGTATAAGCCTTTCTGAAAGTCTAAAGAATTTTAATTTACTTTCAGAACGCTACAAACAAGTAAAACTGTCAGACTGGATCTTGCTCACATAAAGCAATGCTGGTTGTTACATTATTATAGTCAGTACTTTTACTAGTTATTAATGTTAAGTTAATGGGCTCAGATATGGATCCCCTTTTTAAATATATAGGCATGTTTGCTTACTTCTAGATCTGTAGGGCATCACCATACCCAATGATTCATTATGAAGATTGAGGAGGATAAGAGGTCTTTGAACTTTGAAGCCACCCAATATTTTGAAAATGATTTTTTGTGACTCTGACCAGTCCTATGTTGAATAATATACAGGGGATGGGAATCAAGTTACACAAGTCTAACAATGTCTCATAACGATGTGTCATTGCCCTGAAGCTTGCTCGATTGCGTGGGGGAGTTGGGAAGAATAGCTCCAGTGTTTTGCCTGAAATTTTCTGAAAGTCTTTTCCCTCCATTTTTGTCACCTCAGGAAGTTACTGCTACTCATGACTGGAAAGCAGAGGGCACAAGGTTAGGTTGTCCACTGGTTAGAGAAGGTATGTTTTTCCCCTCACTTTCCGTTTCATATTCTTGAATTCTGTCGACCAAGATGCATTTAGCTGCATCTATGCTTGACCAACAACATCTGCTAAATAAACATTTTCGTTGTAATTTATTTTTAAAATCAAATGTGGGATGTGGACTCTGGTGGCAAGGCTAGCATTTATTGCCCACCCCAAATACAAATTGTGTTAAATGTAATTCTTGACTGTTGAATTTTCACAGGATTGGACTTTTAGAAACAGACGATAGACTAGGTAAATTAAAAGACTGCACACCAAATTTTGATTCAGTTTAAAACAAAAACATGCACAGGGCAAATCAAAAATCCAGAAGGGAGAAAAATTCATCTAGGAGTGGACATTGATAGCAACTAATTCTTGCCATCAGTCTATTGTACATTTTTTAAAAAGTGATACATTATAGGAGTTTTTAAATCAATAAGTTGAATCTTTAACATAAGTTGCTCACTGGATGAAATCAAAATGATTTTCAAAACCATAATTTTGCTAATAACACTAACACATGCAGGCAGGTGGAATACACCTGATTTAAGATGAATACAAACGTACAGACATAATGCAAAGAGTTCAACAGAACCACAGGTGAAGTTTGACCATCTTTTGTTTAAGCTTTACAAATACGTACTGAGACGGTAAGTTAAAAGCACTGCATGCTGGAAAAGACTGGTGGCAGAACAGAGGTTGCATATTCCATAATTGCTGCATTATGCTGACGTTACCTATGCTTTTTAAAGAAACTGGAGGTACTTTAGAAAAACAAAGCTGTACAAAAAAAAATCACGGGAAAACAAGTTCCATGCAAAAGATTAATTTTTTTAAAAAATATTTCAAAGACACACAAGTATGGACACAAACACACAGCAAAACAGTTCAGGCAAATGTTACAGCACAGCTTTACCAATAAACCAAAACCCACCACACCTTTACTGCTTGAGATTTTTGTTCCATTCGCTGCTTCTCGTACTGCATCTGACCAACCTTGATTTTCAGGCTAGAGAGCTTAGCCATTAATGACTGGTAGAGATGAGGGAATACAAAAATAGAAAGCTAGAGGCTGAAAGAGGCAAAGCTGGAATAGCTGAGGTACGCTGCCCAGAAACATCTTGCCATTACTTGAAGAACAGTAGCTCTTTAAATATTTACACAAATATGCATCAGTCTAAGATTCAAACCTAAGCAAAGAGCATTTGTAGGGAATGGCCCATCAAACAAAACCTTTTAATGCCTGAAACCATAAATCTTGGGCTTTTGCTGAGGAGTTTGATTGGATATTACCCCACAAAGTATATCAGCAGTTTGACCTGGCTTTCTTAATGAAGCGACTAGGTCAAAGTAATTATTCACTGAGAAGATAACCCTCAGCAGTGGCCTTTATCCCATCACAGAGCATATCTACTGTTGTGGGTTCCAACTGCAATATTGGCAATGAGTCAGTGTAGACCCAGTAAAATGGGGAAGTTTATCATGCAAAACCACCAAGAAATTAAGAATAGAATTAAGGAGGGAAGAGGAGAACTAGAGATACTCAAGAGCTTTTTGTGTTTTTTTTAAAACATGTGAATCAGGCTACTACAGTAACAGAACGACTCCAGGCATCGCAATGGCATTGTTTGAGTAGCCTCAGTATCACAGACTGGAAACTTCAATTTACTTGGAAAAAAATTGTTGGCTCAGACTTAAAATGCGAACAGGGTTTCTGGAGACGTAGAAAGTTAACTTAAGTTGTTAACAAACTACTTACAAATATTTTACATTAATTAAACAGGTTAATACTAACACTCTTATTCACCCATACAAAGAATTAGATGAGAAACAAGTAGCTCTCTTTCTGCAGTGGAATTTGACCTTTCTTTGACTAATAAGTGTTATTCTAAGAGCCAAGAGGTTCTGCATCAAATAAATGTATGGGGAAAGTAATTTCAACAGAGACCAGACGTTTACATGAACAAATTCTAGTCTGCAACTGGCCACTTCTCAAATTTTGATATAGGGGGAAGAGGCTGGAGTAAGAAATCTTGGTCTCTTGGTGCTCCTCACAGCTACGTGTTGTCGTTTGACAATAGATAAAATGGTTTTGAGCTATACTGATGCCGAGTTATTGCATTGTAAAACCAGATTCAGAGCCTGATCTGACTCGAAATGATGCACAGTGGGTTTAATTCTTCAGAAAACCATCACAAGGATGCTGCAATTGTACTGAGCATGCCTTGGTGAGCTCAAAACCTCTAATTCTTAATTTACTATCAGCTCCACAGAATATTACTGTAATTTCTACATTAACATCTAATGGGAACAATAAACTTGTCTCTTATATAATCCATTCCATTTTATCCACAGCATTATAATTTTGTCACTTGAAGGACATTTCTGAAGATAAACTAATAATTTATGCCATCAAAGAGTGATTGGAAAAAGCAGATCACCTTAAGATGGTGCTATTATGCACTCTAATGGAATGGTTATATTACCCAGACATTGATGGAATTAAAACTGGATCGGCAACACCTTAAAAAGTGAAACTTCCCACCCCCTATATAAGACAAGGCTTGCAATGCACCATTGTTGTTCAGTTTCATTATCCCAGTGCTGTTAGACCTTATGTTAAAAGAAAATAACTCCTGTACATTAAGGAAAATAATTACACTGTTCGCCAAGTGTAAAATATCATATTTAATAAGCTTAATCAAAGTAAGCTTATAAAATATTCCCTTTTTAAAGGAAGTGCTTTCAACATTTTCTTTTTATGTTTAAGGTATAATTAGTAGCATTTCCTTGAGTAGATGTTACTTTCAAATGCTCCTACAAAAATAGTTTACAGAGCAACCTTTAAAGTAAATGAAAACTGCTAATAAAGCTAAACAACTGTTAACAATTTTGCACCAGCTTAGGTTGACTACTTAAGAAAAGAAAGGACATGATGGGTGGGATGGGTTTAATTTCCCATTTCCAAGACTGGACTAATCCATTACAGGTGATGGAAAAAAGCAACCTCATAATTAATTCCCTTTTATCTGCATGTTGTTCCATGTGAACCAACGAAAAGCAGGGAGAGCAGTCCACAGGCTCAGTTTCGGATTGCTCATTTTACAGACACAATAGCTGAACAATAACAACAACAACATTATGTAAAAAATAAATATACCTATGAACACAAGTGTTAAACAGCTTCGTAATTTAAGGATTGGAGATTTGCATTTCAAGTCTCTCAAAATGTAAATCTCCTTTGAAATGGACTGACCGCTGTGTACCGAAATCGATGCGGTTTGCCTAATTAAGGGCAGCTATAATTCAGTATAAACTATTGTGCATGAAGCACAGGTTTCAGTACAATGCAGTATGACAAATTCATGACTTTCTTTTTGCACTCCATTCTAGACTGACTAAACAGCAGTGCTGGCAGTACTCAGGATGGTTATTTGCTTAGCCTATCAGCAATAGAGGCTCAGCTTGGGAAGAATTTACAAAGGATATAATAATACAGGGGCCCCAGGGTGGGGGAGGAGGGAAATAACATTCAATAGTGACCGCCTTAAAATGAAGGGCAAATACCCATCCCAAGAGCAATGATGGACCACCTTAAATCATTTCCGCTTTGGTAACATGAAAAAAATCACAAGGTTTAGTATACTTTTTTACCTTGGTTGATTTCAGCTTCTTTTCAAACTGAAGTTTTTCATTTTCCATCTCAACTACCTTCACTCTTAGATCATTAACCTCTTGAAATAACCCCTAAAGCAAAGGAGCAAAGTTTCAATTTGCATGTACAATCACTTGACCACATTTATTAGCGAGAGCGATGCAATTGTAAATTCACAAAAAATGCAAAAATATTCAAAATGCTTGCAAGGATCTACAATATACAAATATAATCAACCTTATTATTGAACTATTGCTCATGAACAAATCTATTTGTTTCTCATACAATTATGTAGAACATAACCATTATAAACCCAGACACTGATCCAGCTAAGTTGTTAAATTTACTGTGACTGATTACTTTCAGTCAACTTCACTGTTTAAATATTACAGAGAGCTTCATACCATGCAAGTGAAGCTAAAATGATGGGTTGAGATATATTTACTGAGCAAGTTAAAATGAATCCAATGGCAAGCTGAAGCATACAGGCATGGGTGGGTAGTTTAACATCTTGGAATTTGTTAATTAGATTACATCAACTGTGCAAATATGCAGAGTTCCTACAGCCGTGCAATGCACCAAATTTTAGCAGAGGACCCTGACATTTCAGTATAAGAACAGCCCAAATTACAGCACAATCTATGCAAACACATACATTTCAAAAAGTATTACTCTTGCTTATAGTCAAGCCAAGATAAACACGTATAAAGAATCAAGAATGGGGATACAAATTTGTCAGAGTGTTCTGATGCTTTAACACTGTTCGCTGAGTCACTATAATTGGATTCAACTAAGTCCCAAGCAGTCCATTTACTTCTGCATTTAATATTTCAATTTGCAATGTACCAAAAGCCCTCCATGGATAAAAAGGTAGGCAAAGTGTGCCAGATTTCTCAAATTACTAACCTGTGCACCCAGGAATAAACTCAAAATACTTAAATGGAAGAAAGGACGGATACTTGGAACTACCTGCACCAAATCTCTCTCTAGATATGTGTTGAGATTCAATAAAGTTATGCATGTTTACTTATTTCTTTTAATCTAAAGTTGAATGTAGATACATATACTAACCATCATACTCACCTTTCAGCTGTCCTAACATTAGATGGTTTTAGCATTCCTCTTTCCTTTCCCAGGTGGCAATGCAGGTCACTCAATTTTTATATGTATGTTTCTATTTTGTGACATGTTCCCTACAGTGATCAATATTATATTTAAGTAATTTAAAAAATCTTACCCTACCCTCCAGCTGATACCTATCTTGGGCCCTCCTCTGCCCACTGCCTCCATTGGGCCTTTCTACACATTTTCCACCACCACCACATCACCATAATCAGTAGCTACGCACTATTCCCTGCTGCTATCATTGCACTCCCTGTGGTTTCCCACTGCTTCTTGCCTGCCTGGCCTTCAAGGGTCTCCCTTCCTGCTTTCTACTGTTACACACCTGAGCTTCCCATATCTATCGGTCTCCCCAGGTTGTCCTGTGCCTGTTTCCCAGCTCAGCGCTGGGAAATTGGCAAATAATTATTACACTTGAGGGGCAGGGGGCTGGTATAAATACACTGTTGGGGTAAAGAGAGCAGATAGGGCATAGTTCAACTAATTTAGCAGGCAAAGAGAAAGACCTGAAGGAGCAAAGTGGAGAGGGGAGAAAACAGTGGAGTGAGAAGAAGAGAAAGTGGGAAAGAGGAGAAGCCCACTGCTTCTTCATCTTCAATCTCAATACAGCTGGGAAACTTACTTCAGTTTGTCAGAAAGCCCTGTTTATGTATTTGCTGACCATAGTTTACTCATACACTCTTCTTTAACTATTATGTAACCAAGCAAAGCAACTCATTCTGCCATGGTTTTAAATGTACAGGTTTTCCTTTGCTCTCTAACCATCCTACCACAAGTTGTAATGCTGAACCCTAAATACTACCAAAGAATATTACAAATTCAATTCTAACCTAAAATATTGCACTCAAACAAGGCCATTTACTAATAAAATTTAGAACCCTGAACTTGTATTGGAATACATCGTAAGACTTTAAAAAATATATATTCCCAAATGACAATATATTTTGCAAGCAGATTATTTAATCTAGATTATCAGTATTAGTAAAATCAAAAGACTTCAAGCAAGATTTCAGATTAGAATGCTCTTCTCTTTTTCTCCAGACAAGAGAAACAAGCTCCCAAACAATTAAACTGTTTGCGGATTAACAGAATTTAAAGAAAAAGCACTAGATGATCAAATAGTTCTTTTAAGAACAGGTCTGAGGTTTAAGAATAATGTTAGACACACAAACGCTGTATGAAAAGAATGCGTGTCAAGCTCCTGAGAGCAGCACAATGCCCCATCATTGATGACAAATGTAGAATGTTAAGATTAGGTATATATTTTAAGCTCCACTCCATTTGGCAGGGAGAGGGGGGGGCAAGGTGCTGTTGAGGATTGCGACATATTTTACAGAAGCCTTCCTCACAGGTTTAGTGGGCTGGGTAAAATGCACATTGCAGTGAATTACATAGTTTGTGGATAAAAAGAGCTTGGTGGGCAGAATGATCTTCTGATCATCCATGTTTCTCACTGATTTCATCAGATAAAAGCAGTTAAAAGTTTACTTGATTCGGCAATAAAGGGCAATGAATGCAGCAATAGATGGACTGAAGATGCGCTACTGTAATCTTAATTCAAATTTTTCTCCTTCTCAATCTCTCCTCATGGCAATCAAACATGAAACATGCACTGGAACATTGGCTGAGATGCTAATGCTATCTAGCATCTTTTGTTGTGCAGTCACCTCTTGATCCCCAAACCGTGACCTCTTTTCCTGGAATAATGCTAGCTCCACTTCCACTTTCTCCATCTGCTGTCTCAGCTCTGTTATTAGGTTAAACAATGACTGTAGAACACAAGGCAAATGAAATGAGAGAATAGAAAAAGAGCGGACTAGAACAAGTAGTGAAAAATGAAATCATGGACAGGATAAGCAGTTCTTAAAAATACAGACGCCACAAAATTTTAGCTGAAATCTGCAGTAAGACAAACATTCATGCCAAATTTACTAAATATACTATGGCTTTAGAAACAAAAATTCTTGCCTGCATAAACTGATTTTCACATTTACTGTTAATAATCTACACCATAGGCAATATCAAGATGAACAATCAAGGGCTTGTTCACATCTAAATCAGTTCACTAAATTGGGATTAAAAGTTGTTTGCAGACTGCTTTTTGCTGCGGAGGTCAGACTAATTCGCTCAGGACCGATATCAGTGCCGCAGAACTGACCCACTACCTTTAAAATGTTCCATCTGTATTGATTTAGGAGGAGATTTTTTTTTAAACAAAGTAGCCCTAGAGTAAACAAAATCAACTGCAAGGCAGGAATTAAACTGAGCAGTTTAGACCTTATGAACTCAAGTTTAGAAAAAGCACAGCCCCAACAGGGAACTGATGTATTACTTGTTATTGAACCTATGGGCTAGCAGTCAAGCCCAATCATGTCCTCAGGCAGTATCCAACAAGAGTAGCTACATGGCCAACAATCTGAAGTGGGAATCATAGCTGGCATTTGGTTCCTGCCCTGATCAGGGCTTACTGTCCTGCCTAAACAAGTCCTCTGCTTATGTTACCTTTTGTTAAAATAATCTGTAAAAATTTTAGAATTGCCAAAATATAACAGATCAAAAGATGTGAACCATAGAACATTCATGGAGTTACAGATTAATGAAATAGGGCTTAAAATAGATTTAGAAAGGAAATTGAAAAGTGAGGGTGGGAGTAGTGTAGGAGAGGGAGGGAGGGAGGGGGAGTGAAAGAGATGAAGGGAGGGGGGATGAGGGAGTGGTGGAAGGGGGAGTGGAGGAGAGAGGGGGAAGGAGGGAGGGAGGAAGGGAGGAAGGATGGGGGAAAATGGTAGAGACACAGCCCAGGTTACCCAAAGGGGGAACTATTTAGTACAACGTCTAATTCATTGGATATATTTACTTGAATTTATCCAGTAGAATTTATGTTCTGCAGCATAAACAGTACATCAAACCTATTTTTTGCCTCACCTCAGTATCTTTATATCGCTCCTCATATTCCAACCTGTCCTTTTCCATTGTATTCAGCTTTAGCTTCAGATTTGACACCTCAGCCATAAGGTCCAATTTCTGAGTCTCCAGTGATGTTCTGCTTAAGAGCTCCTGAAACAAAAAGCATGTCTCTATATGCTGTTCCAATAAATCACAATAATTGCGAAAGAAAAGGAAGCTGGCTTGAAGTGAGTGTCTCAGGAGTGCTCCTGTTCAAAGATGATAGTGTAACAGAGGTGGAGATGTAATTCCTTTCCTAATCCAACATGTTTGGTTGAAGTAGTTGGCAGAGAGTTTTAATAACACCATGAAACTAGAGAAACTGCAGGAGAGAAAATCTAGAATTTGACAATGCAAGGCAGCCAATTCATTTGTAGAGATACAAATCATTAAACTGGGGTATTTTAATTTAACAGTGATGATTAATTCAGCTCAATTCAGCCTCCTTCCCTGACTTCAGAACTCATCCAAAACAGCTGATTGCTGCTCATTTGAAATTGTTTAAACCTTGGAATTTTTTTCTGAATGATGAGTGGTTTGAATTAATATTAAGACAGCACCTGAGCTGTTTTTAAACAATTTCAATTCAAATTAACAGGCAATTCATAGAGTCATTACGGCAGAGGAGGCAGCCATTCAGCCTATGAAGTACATCCAGTCAGTCCCATTCCCATGTTCTATCCCTGTATTCCTGCAAGTTCAGTTCCATCAAGTGGCCACCCAATTTCCTTTTGAAATCATTGATTGTCTCTGCTTCCATTAGCTTTGAAAGCGGAGTTCCAGATCATCACCACTCAGTGTAAAACAGTTCACCTCACATTACCGCTGCACCTCTTGCCCAAAACCTTAAATTTTTGGATGTAAAAGCAGAAAATGCTGGAAAAACTCAGGTCTGACAACATCTGTTGAGAGAAGCAGAGTTAACATTGAGTCTGTATGACCCTTCTTGAGAGCTCAGAAGGGTCATACAGGCTCAAAACATTAACTCTGTTTCTCTCTCCACAGATGCTGTCTGACCTGCTGAGTTTTTCAGATTTCCAGCATCTGCAGTATTTTGCTTTTACTTTAAATCTTTGTCCTGTAGAGTCCTTGTATCATCAGATACTGGGAACAGCTTTTCTTTGCCTAACTTACCCAAAACTATCAATTGTGTACAACTCTATCAAATCTCCCCTTAATCTTCTTTGCTCCAAGGAGAACGACCCCAGCTTCTCCAGCTTAACCTTGTAGCTAAAATCCCTCAACCCTGGAACCATTCTAGTAAACCTCCTCTGCACCCTCTCAAGGGCCCTCATATCCTTCCTAAAGTGTAGAGACCTGAACTGGACACAATTATCTAGTTGTGACCTAAACAGAGCTTTATAAAGGTGCAGCATAACTTCTGTTTTTGTACTCAATACCCCTAATAAACCTCATCATATCCTGCTACTTTCAAGCTTCTGCGCCAATGGACCCTCAGGCTCCACTGTCCCTGTACACTAAAAACTGTGCCATTATTGTCTCTCCCTAACCCTTCCAAATGCAGCACCTCACACTTCTCTTCATTAAATGCCATTGTTTATTTTGCTAGCCTACGTCCTGCTGCTCTCAATTAATATCCTCATTGCTTGCCAGACCTCCCAAGTTTGGCAGCTTCTGCAAATTTTGAAGTTTTACTCTGTATTCCAATACTCAAGCCACCTGTATCTCACAAAAGCACTGGCCCTAGCACTGATCCTTGGGGAACACCACTGTCTACCATCCTCCGATATAGAAAAGAACCATTTATCACAATTTGCTGTTTTCTTTCCTAAGACATTGACCCTCCAATTCCATAAGCCTCCTTTCTTTTTATTTAAAAAGAGCCTTTATGTTGTACTTTGCCAAATGCTTTCTTCAAATGTTTGGACAACATCCATTGCATTTCCTTCATCAACCTTTCCCATTACTTCAAAAAAAAAATTAAATACATTAGTCAAGTGCAATCTGCCTTTTACAAATCTGTGCTGGCTCTCCTTAAGTAACACAAGTCTCTCCAAGTGCTTGTTCATCTTTTCCCCCCCAGTTATTTGTAAAACTTTATCCAGTGATGTTAAACTAACCAGCCTGCAGTTACTAGGAATGTCCTTGTACCCTTTCTTGAATAAAGGAGTCACATTTGCCAATCTTCCCCTCCCCTGTATCTAGAGAAGATGGGTGATTATGGCAAGCCCTTCTGCTATCTCCACTCCTACTTCCTTTAGCAATGTGGGATGAAAGCTTAAGCAACTTTCACTAACCAAAGCAGCAAAAGGATATAAATGATCAGCTAGCTGTCAATAAAATTTAAATAAAGTACAAAATATTGCTTTAAAATAAAATCAGCTGTACATTCCACTACAGAGGCATGTTGTTGACACAGGCAGCTTTACATAATTAATAGGATGATTCAGCAGAAAGCTGTTAATCTGCAGTTACAAAGCCAGGTAATGCTTGGCCTAAATAGCCAAGTGGTTATGGTACTGGGTTTGTAACCCTGAGATCAAGAGTTCAAATCTCACAATGGCAAACTATGAAACAATGTAACTTCATCTGAAACAGATGGAAACGGGTTTGTACTCGAAAGAGTTACAAAGCCAGGTAGGCTTGGCCTAAATAGCCAAGTGGTTATGGTACTGGGTTTGTAACCCTAAGATCAAGAGTTCAAATCTCACAATGGCAAACTATGAAACAATGTCATCTGAAACAGATGGAAACAGGTTTACTCAAAAAGAGTATCAAGAGTTCAAATCTCACAATGGCAAACTATGAAACAATGTAACTTCATCTGAAACAGATGGAAAATGGGTTTGTACTTGAAAGAGTTACAATAATACTATCAAGAGTTCAAATCTCACAATGGCAAAGTATGAAACAATGTAACTTCATCTGAAACAGATAGAAACAGGTTTGTACTCGAAAGAGTTACATCTTGGCTTGGCCTAAGTAGCCAAGTGGTTATGGTACTGGGTTTGTAACCCCAAGATCAAAAGTTCAAATCTCACAATGGCAAACTATAAAACAATGTAACTTCATCTGAAACAGATGGAAATGTGTTTGCTTGGCCTAAATAGCCAAGTGGTTATGGTACTGGGTTTGTAACCCCATGATCAAGAGTTCAAATCTCACAATGGCAAACTATGAAACAATGTAACTTCATCTGAAACAGATGGAAACAGGTTTACTCAAAAGAGTATCAAGAGTTCAAATCTCACAGTGGCAAACTATGAAACTTCATCAGAATAAACAAATGGAAACGGGTTTGTACTCGAAAGAGTTACAAGTGGAGTACCAATAGTTACTGCAACACAAGTGACTGAACCTAGTTATTTAAAAGATTTAAAAGATTATCAAGAGTTCAAATCTCACAATGGCAAACAATTTAACTTCATCTGAATAGGAACAGATGGAAACGTGTTTATACTCCAAAGAGTTACAAAGCCAGGTATTTCATTCTGTACTCTTCTGACTTAGAAACCTGAATTTTACAAGACGCTTCCTTCAGACAACTATTATACTCTGATTCACCTGAAAATAAAAGCAAAATATTGGGGACCGTATCTAGCATCGGTATCAACCACTACCCTCTCCGTTTGGCTGAACATGTTCTCTCATTGAACAGCTTCTCCTTTAACTTATCTTGCTTGCTCCAAGTAAAAGGTATGGCTATAGGTACTCGCATGGGCCCCATGATGCCGGTCTTTTTGTGGGAATGTGGAATGTTCCTTGTTCTAGTCCTATTCAGGTCCCCTCCCACAACTCTCTCTCCAGTACATTGATGACTGTGCCGCTATACTGCTCCATGCTCACATTTTGGACCTGGAAAAATTGACCAATTTTGCTTCCAACTTCCATCCTTCTTTCACCTTCATGTGGTTCATCTCTGACATTTTCCTCCCTTGACTTCTCTAACCCCAGAAACGGAGACAGACTGCCCCACAGCTACCTCGACTACACCTCCTCGCACCCTGCTTCCTGTAAGGACACCATTCTCCATCACATCTGTTCTGAAGATGCTACCTTCCATATTGGTACTTCTGGCAGGTCTTCCTCTTCCCTTAGTCTCTCTACACATACCCTCACCTCTTTGGTTGACAGGGCCCTCAACCGTGCCCAACCCATTTCTCTTACTTCTGCCCTCACCCCTTCCTCGCCCAGAACCATTATAGGGTTCCCCTTGTTGTCTTTATTCACTCCAATAGCCTCCAGACTCAAAGGATTATCCATCATCATTTCCGCCAAGCCCAGCATGATGCCACTACCAAACACACTTTCCCCTTCCCGTCAGCATTCAAAAGGGACTGCTCCCTCCGCAACAACTGGTTCACTCCTGGCAACCAAACACTTCATCTCCTTCCCATGCAATCGCAGGTAGTGTAACACCTGCCTTCTTATCTCCTCCCTCCTCACTTCCAAGGCCTCAAACACTCCCTCCAGGTGAAGCAATTTAGTCTTTTGTATTCGCTGTTCACAATTGAGCTCCTCTACATTGGGGAGGCCAAACACAGACTGGGTGACTAGTTTGCAGAACATCTCCGTTCAGTCCGCAAGCATGATCCTGATCTTCCGGTTGCTTGCTATTTCAACTCACCATCTTGCTCTCGCTCATTTGTCCTCGGCCTGTTGCAATGTTTCAGTGAAGCCCAACAAGACTGAGGAACAGCATGTCATCTTCCGATTAGGCTTTACAGCTTGAGTTCAATAATTTCAGACCACGAACTCTGTCCTCCATTTTGTAATTTCCCCCCCAGTGACAGTTTGCATCTTGTTCTCATGTTTTGCTTTCAAGCAGCACTAACCTTTATTCTGCTATTAACACCTACGCTAGACCAATGTTTTAGTCCTTGGCTACTACCTTCTAAAATGGCACTCTGACATATCTGTCTCTCTCTCTCCTTAACCGAGGGCTCCCCCCACCGTGGTTGACAGGACCCTCGACTGTGTCCGTCACATCTCCTGCACCTCTACCCTCACCCCTTCCCCTCCCTCCCAGAACCATCTCAGGGTCCCCCTTGTCCTTACTTTTCACCCCACCGGCCCCTGCATTCAAAAGGATCATCCTCCACCACTTCCACAAACTCCAACATGATGCCACCACCGAACACAGCTTCCCCTCATCCCCTGTCAGCATTCCACAGAGACCATTCCCTCCGTGACTTACTGGTCCACTCCTCCATCACCCCCAACTCCTCATACCCTTCCCATGCAATTGCAGAAGGTGCAACATCTGCTGCTTTACTCCCTCCCTCCTCACCACCCAAGGACCCAAACATTCCTTTCACTTCACTCCACTTGCACCTCCTTCAATTTGGTCTAATATATTCGCTGCTCCCAATGTGATCTCCTCTACATTGGGGAGACCTAACGCAGACTGGGTGACTGCTTTGTGGTACACATTCGCTCAGTCCGCAAGCATGACCCAAACCTTCCTGTTGCTTGCCATTTCAACACACCATCCTGCTCTCATGTCCACATGCCCATCCTTGGCCTGCTGCAATGTTCCAGTGAAGCCCAATGCAAACTGGTTGAACAACACCTCATCTTTCAATTGGGTATTCGGTAGCCTTCTGCTACCGAAGTCAACAACTTCAGACAATGAACTCTCTCCTCCATCTTTATCCCTTTAATCCAATTATTTTTTATTTATTCACTTTTTTTAAATGTATTTCTTTATCCCCCCCCACAAACACAGGGCCATCTGTCACTTGTTTTTGTTTTGTTTTCAGAGTGCTGACCCTTCTTCTGCTACCTTATCTTTATGCTACTATCAGCATCTTCTTTAGTCTTTAACACTACCATTAACACTCCTTGCCCTGTGTCCATATGTTTGTCAATCTCTCCTGAGCTCCCACATATCTCTGACCTATTTTGCTCCACCCCCTCTTCAACAGTATAAAATCAATCCATCATAATTCTACTTCTCTTTAGCTCTGAAGAGTCATATGGACTCAGAACTTTAACCCTATTTCTGTCCACAGATGCTGCCAGACCTGTTGAGTTTTCCAGCATTGTTTTTCAAATTTCCAGCATCTGCAGTATTTTGCTTTGACCATCACTGTTCTCTTTGCCTTTTGTTCCACAATATGACATTTAATTGCCCCAACTCTCTAGCTTTTTAGCCCTTCCTTTCTGCTCCACCTGACCCTCCACCTTTCAACAGCATAAAACCCAACACACCTCTACCACTCTTCAGTTCTGAAGGAGAGTCATATTGGACTCAAAATGTTAACTCTTTCTCTCTCCACAGATGCTGCCAGACCTGCTGAGTTTCTCCAGAACATTGTTTTATTGCAGATTCACTTTAACCTGTGTTAATAGTTAGATGCTGTAGCCTTAAAAAGGGGAAATGGCACAGAAAGACTTAAAGTAGCTGGCTGCATTGTGTAAAAATTGCCTTGATTGCAATCAAAGAAAGAAAGAGTCATTCAAGCTAGCAATTTCGATCCTGTTCTCTGGAAATGTTGTAACCTCTCAGCAGCATTAGCTAAGCAGTTTCACCAGAATGAAATGTCTATCAGATACTGTGGCGATAAATCAAGATTAGCCATTTAAAACATTTAGCATTTTGTAACTTCCCAAACAAATCCTTCTTTAACTTAAGTGTTGCCAATGGACTCCTCCCAACCGTTCCACTCATACCTGCTGTAACATCTCTTCTGTGCCATTCAGCTTCTCTCGGTGCTCATCCAGACAACACTCTAGGTCGCGAATCTTTTCCCCTTGGGCTTCCACTTGGTCAGTTAGAACACTCACCTGTGAAACAAAGTATGACTTCTGGTACAGTAACATTGAGAGATCGTCACTTTCAAAAGGCATCTCAGTGCTCTAAGTTACGTAGTTGCTTATTATCGCTATAAACTTTAACATATTTAGAATACCAAATCTTAGCTTGCCCATTGATTGAACAATTTCATTCATGTTTATTCTGGCAATCTGGTCAAAGCATGTTCCATCACGTCTGTTAAATTCAAGAACGATAAACAAATTTTTCAGCTGAAGTTGCACTAAGAAGGTGGTTTCAAATTTAGTTGTAGGGTCCACACGATAACAGAATATTTAAGGTACACTTGAAGTTTATGCAGCAGCCTACATGGAAATGGCATCTAGGAATGCAACTGGCTTATCTATTTGTATTGCCTTGACAGGTATAAATACAAGTTGCAAAACATGTCTGAAATTTACAGTACACAAATATTTTGTAATAAATATACCTTTCAAGTTAAGCATTTTAATTGAATATTTCAATCAACATGTCTTTGCAAGGCTGGTTCAATAATCAAGTAAAAATAGAGAATCTGGAATAGTTAAAAAACGATGTCAATCCTTCTCCCATGAACAGTTCTCATTCAAACTTAAAAATCTTTCAATGTTTGACTGTGTTCAATTATAGTGCAAATAATTAATTCAAATTTCAATGGAATATATTTCAAGAAGAGCCTGCCTGGTAATTGAAGTTCAGACCACTGGTTCATTCATTTGAAATCTGCTTGCAGGTTTCCCCAGAGGATGCAAGCTTGCTTGGGTAAGGGTGAGATTTCAGAAGGCAGCCAACTTTCTGGACTGAAACAAATCACTTAACAGGGTTGGCTAAGAAGCAATTTCTACAATACTGGCCTTGCCAATAATGCCCACATTGCATGAACAAATAAAAAAAACTGACTACAAAGCGGCTAGGAGCAGCATAGTATTAACTCAAAGGAAAGGAAAAAGCTAAAACAAACTCAGAAATGAATGGAAATTTACAAGTTGTGCAGTTAATTTGTAAAAAAAAAAATATTCATTCTTGGGAGGCAGGGTTGCTGGCATGGCCAGCATTATTTGCCCATCCCTAACTGCCCTTGAGAAGGCAGTGAGCCTTGAGCTGCTGGGGTTGTGCAGGCACATAATAATATTAGTGCTGTTTTTCAACTCAAGGTGAAATATTTTGTACTTTAAAGCATGACAGAAATGCACACCCACTGTTTACATTGCCTAAATAGAAATCACAGTACTATTAATCTGTACTGTATCACAAACTGTGCCTACTATCCATTTATAAAGTAATATGTATACCAAGATTCAAATATTGTAGAAATCAAATAAAAACTGTAACTGCTGGAAAAACTCAGGTTTGGCAGCATCGATGGGGAGAGGAACAGAGTTAATGTCTTGAATCATATTGGACTCAAAACGTTAGTTCCATTCCTCTCTCCAAAGATGCTGCCAGACCTGCTGAGTTTTATCAGCGCTGTTTTTATTTCAGATCTCCAGCAACCACAGTACATTGGTTTTATTTTAGAAATCATAATCCACTAACAAAGTTTGTCAATCGTGTCATTTTACTTACTTGCAAAACCAAAGATTCTTTATCTCCTTCTAATCGTGCCAGTCTATCCTGGTACGGATCACCGGTGACCGAGAGATGGCCATTTGTCTGTGGAGGATAAGTTTTCGAAACTAAGTTGGCTTTCTTTCACAGTTGTATGGCATAACTGCAGAAAAATGTATCTACTGCAATGATTTTTCGGAGTGAAAGGGCATTAATAGGTGGCGATCAAAATGACTGAGCAAATCAACAGCAAAGATATATGGCTTGAGAAACAATCACTAAGTAGTCAAATGAAAAAAACAGCTGTAAGCTTCTTTGGGACAGGCAGGATTTAGACATATAGAAATCAGATGGGACTTAATAATTATACCAACCTTACATTAAATGAAGTTGAACTCACATGAGCTTACCTAGCAGTGTGTGCAAATTGTCATCAATAGGCTTAGCCTGAAAGGATATCAGATATCAGGATATAATTGAGTTATCGCTTGATCCATCTTACAAGCACTCTGTACAGCTACAATAATACTGCATCAGGCACCTTTTCTGATGAAGAAGCTACACAGTTTCCTAACCATGATGAATGATTCCCTAACAAAAGTGACGTTTACCATGTATTGAACCTCAAGTCTTTTCTCCTCTTCTCTGTAAATGCATTGATATATATTAAGCAAAGCGAAGCAGCTGTATCAGCGTCATTGGCTAATTACTGTATCGGGGCAGACAGGTACGTCTCTCGGAATGTGTACAAATCCAAGAGAAAAAAAATTGGAAATATGGTAAAAGGAGAAATTTGAATTGCCCCATAGGATAATGCAATTGCATCAAGAAAACAAAACAAAAATGACATGGTTGACAACAGGTATCATGGTGCTTAAAGAAAATTTTAGGCAACAAATAATACATACAGTACTGTTCAAATGTGTTTATTTTGTTCAATTTCCTCAAAAGATTAAACTTTGTTTATGGTGCATAACTCAAAAGACACTAAATTTCAGAACAGTATGCCCTTTGTTGATATACACATGCTGTCTCATTCACAACCAAAACTTTCACAACTTCAACACACACTGCCACCAATACAGCTGTGATTTTTCTGTATAGTTATGGGACCACAAGTTTAGAATTAGGGGGTATCATACCTAATCTCAGAGATTAAAGTTTACATAATTTTAATAATTTCACATCCTTTATATTTGGTGTGCAAAAATTTACAAAATTTATCCCAAGATAAATAATACATGTCAAACAAAATATTGCAAAAGCTTTAGAAGTGGATAACAATTTGGGCAAGTCTGTAATAGGGCAGAGATAAGCATTAAATACTGGCACAAAGAACTGATGCTTGGTTTTTGTTTTAGATGCATAAGCTTAGGTTAGTTTAGAAACTGAGACTGGATTCTAGTCATATTTAAATAATCTGAACAATTCACTATTTGCAACTTGATTCAAGCTCTTCTCCTGTATAACTAACGAGGTGAGTTGAAATTCTGGAGTACCCGTTTATAGGGGCCCTTTTCTCTACCCTGTGGAACTCTGTACAAATTTCCACTACAAAAAGGCCTTAAACTATACGTAACAAATAATTCTTTCTTCCCTGAATTTTATTAAATTAATTTTGACACAGGGCTTTGAGTAGTGGTATAAACAAATAAAAAGTTCCCTGGCACTTCCTGTCCTACAAACACCTATTTGCTCATGTGTACTTTTGTCCATCTTAATGGGACTACCCTCCCTGATTGTTCGCTTACCTATTTAATCATTATTAATGGATCTCATGCAATGACTTCCTTCCCCTGCAACCACGCACTTGATCTTTTCTTGGTCCCCTACTGCTCACCACATATATGCTTCCCCTTGGCAACCTCACCTGAAAACACGGGGTCAGCTACCACAATTTGGCAATACCCAGTTCTAGCTTTCCACCATCTCTGTTAAATTGCTCATTGAACACCCAGTCAGGATGAGATATAATTTTTTCCCAGCTAAACAGAGATGGTTTACGTCATTGTCCTTTTCCATTGTTTGCATCCCCGCATTCTTTCCCACTGCTTCCATGTTAGCAGTTGAACCAGTTTGCAAACTTGCTGCCCTATTTAACCCCAAGCTGAACATCCAACCCTATATTCTCTCTATTAAAAATAGAAAATTTAACCTAACACCACCTTCACCCCTACCTCAACCCATCTTCCACAGGACCCTTCATTCGTGCTGTTAGCTGTGGGTCAGTGGTAGGATTCTCACCTCTGTCAGGAAGTTGTGGGTTCAAGTCCTACTCCATAGACTTGTGTGACAGTGCAATACTCTAAGCACTGCAATGTACTGTCAGAGGTACTGTCTTTCGCAGGAGACAGTAAACAGAGCCTGCCTATCAAGTGGATACAAAGACTCCATCGCATTACTTCAAAGAGCAGGGGTGCCCTTCCTGGCATTTGTTTATCCTTTCACCAACAACGCCAAAAAAATTGATTCTCATTGCTGTGTGCAAATCGGCTGCTACAGTTCAGAACAACTGCACTTCAAATAGCACTTGGGGTCTATAGAGGTGGTGAAAGACATGGCCATGAACTAAGTGTTTTCCTCTTTACGGAATTGAATCCTTCATAAACAACGTCCTGTACTCACCCCACATTAAAATTCAACTCCTGAAAAGCCAATCTTTCACCTTGGACAAATCAGGACAGAATATACTTTACTGAGTGATACATTCAACACAACATGGAGCAAAATAATGTTATACCGTTTATTGGAATACTAACAACTTTGTTAGCTAAAACAGCCATTTAAATTAGGCAGTCACACAAACACTGAACTGCTGTCATTAATGCAGCTGTTCACACTAAATATGACTAAAGCAGTGATTAGTAATTAATACATTTGCAAGTTTCATTAGTAGCATGGAAGAGTATATGACAGCAGTAAACACATATGTAGGGAACTGCTTTCACATCATGCATATCTGGTTCAAAAAAACTGGTCATATTAAAGAGTTGTTGAAAGGTTAAAAAAAACTTGCAAAATCCCTGGTATGGAGCATGGTGCCTTATGGGTGCAAGAACTGGGCCTTCAATAAAGTTAATGAGAAGAGGATTACAGTGTTTGAAATGTGGCCCTTGCAAAAGGTCCTTTGAATCAGCTGGACAGGGCAAAGAACCAATGAATTGGTTCACAGGAAAATCAGAATCCCAGCATCTGTCTATACGATCATAAGACGTAAGAGCAGAAGTAGGCCATTTGGCCCAGCAAATCTGCTCTGCCATTCAATATCATGGGGTTGTGGCTGATCTGATAATTCTCAATTCCTCTTTCCTGCCTTTTCCCCATAACCCTCCATTCCCTTACTGATCAAAAATCTGTCTATAAGACCATGGGCTTTTAGCTGAAGTGAAGTAGAAATTGAGAAAGTATGGCCACTGGAAAAAGGGGAGGAGAGAGTCTGGTACTAGTGGCAATAGAAGGTGAAGCATCAGGATAGAACAGGCCAGAACTGAAAAAGGACTGGATAGATGGACAGCAGAAACTGGACAGAGGAAGAAATGACAGCGATGCGCAGTATTATAGTGAAGAGAGAGATGCCTTTGGCTGCTTGAGGGGTACGGCTACTTATGGATGGCAAAAAAGTTGAAGGCTTTGTCATTGAACAGTAGTTTACTGCTTATGGAATACATTTTTTTTCAACTATGTATTTTTCAGTTCTTGTCTTTAGATACCATATTTACTGCTCTTTAGCTATTTATGACACTAGTGATTTGGAAAGCCATTATACATTAAAAATATTAGTAAAGCTGTACAAGTCAGATTTTACCTACAGATAGCAACATAGTCTTTTTGGTTTACAATAAATTCTTGATATTCACTCCAAAATCCAATATTAAAGCAGCTAATTGCATTTTAAGTGCATACTCAGTATTGATAGCGGCTGAAAATCTAAACAACATGAAATAAAAAGGGTTACCTTGCCTTTAAAAATTCCAACAGGATTCTACGTACCCATACAAATTTAGAGATAAAGCTGAATACATAAACAGCATCAAGATATATTTACCTCTAATTTAAAAAAGCATGCAGATTTTTGTCCCAGTGCAACATTACAAGTTAAACAAAAAAACTACACTGCACTTGATGATTTCTTTCTTCTGCTGAATTCTACTCTCAACGTTGACTCTTGCTAATTTTACCTTCTTCAGCCATTTGAAGTGTTTGTAGATATCCATTTCTCCCTCCATTCTGGTACAGATCAATTACTAATGGGGAAAACTCCAAGTCCCTTTAACAATGCAACACTGATGTTAGGCACTGAACTTTGTTAAAATGGTGACACAATTGGTTTGCTGCATTGAACCCAGCTGCCCCTGTTTGGTGACACTAGTGTGCCTCCAGCTGTTATAAGACTTGCTTGAAAAAAAATCCTGCACTTACCATAGTCATTCATCCAGGAATGTGCTCTAGTTTACCCAAACTATTGTATGGACACTCCAGGAGAAAAATTGCTCTGTTTTAAGGTAGTTGACTTTTGTAGGAGGCAAAATGAGCTAGATTTGATCACCAAATCATGTCAGCAAATCTGAAAATGCTGTACCTTAACTGGCATTCGCTTAAATTCACTCTAGTTACACAAATCTGGATAATAACTATTGATTGTGGAAACAGGTTTTTAAGCAGGGTCCTTAAATAAACAGCATCATGAGTACAATTCACGCACTATACACTTATAACCTTTTAAACTGAATAATGTCCCTTTACACAACGTAATCAGAATGATCAAGGTGTACAAATATGTAATTATATGATATATATTTAGTGACAGCAGCTTCACTTTTATTACAAGTAAAACATTTAAAAACAAAAAAGTGAAAGCCAGTCACTGACCTGGTTCCTAAGCAGTTAATAACTTCACCCCCGACCTCAACAGTTTACACCAGTTAAAATTATATACATCAATTTCATCCTTCTCTGTAGAATTAATAGATTAAAAAACACATTTTATAAGGGGTTACAGTGTGGGCTTCTCTACCCCACAAGCCAGTGAAAAAGAGGCAATAAAATTTTAAAAGGAGAATTAAATAGTTACTAATGAGGATTATTAAAGGATGTGGAAACAAGAAGAGTGGGTATAGATGACAACAGAACCAGCACAGAACTGAGGGGCTGAATGGCTGCTGTTTTATAACATATTAAAATCCCACAGAGATAATTTGAGCAATTACAGGGTTTGCAGCTAAATATCAGAACACGTTTAGTTCTGAATCCTAGATATTTATGAGCAACACTATATAAGATTTGTTAATTTAAAATACAGAACTGATGGAGAACTGTTTTCACTCTTAAACCTGAACTTCAACTGGAATTCGTAATGGTATTGTATTGTGAAATTATTCTAAAATTCTCCTCCAGCTCCCAAAAGTGTATGCGCTTTGATTTTGTGGGTTAATACATTAATTGTATATGTCAGCTTGACTCAGGTGGTTATATCCTCACTTGGAAGTGAAATAGTTGTGGCTACCAATTTATTGATTTGAGCATAATCTAGGCTGAGGAATATAGCATCTAAGAATGCTGCATTGTCAGAGATATTACCTTTTGGATGAGATTGAGTGTGCATTATTGGGATAAAAGATCCCAGGACACAGGAGCAGGGATCTTTCCCGATGCCCTGGGACATCTTTCTCTCTCAACCACCAAAAGCAGATTAACTAAACATCGCTGCTTGAGAGATCTTGTTGTGATCAAATTGGCCAGTGGATTTATTTACATAACCACATTCAAAGAGGCTCAGGTCAAAAGACACCACCCACCCCCTTCCAGCTAAAATTCCCTTGCTCAGCAGTACTGATGGAGAAGTCTAAACAAAGGAAATTATGAGGGTATGAGGGGCAAATTGGCTATGGTGTACTGGGAAACTACACTGACAGTCGAAGGCAATGGCTAACACGTAAAGAACTAATACATAGTTTACAACAAAAATAAGTTCCTCTAATGCATAAAAACAAAGCAAGGTGTTCCAACCCTGGTTAACAAAAGAAATAGAGGATTGTATTTGGTCAAAGGAAAAGGCATATGAAGTGGCAAAAAAGGTAAGCCTGAGGACTGGGAGCATTTTAGAATTTTGCAAAGGAGGATCAAGAAAATGATTAAGGGAAAATAGAATGACTATACTAGCAAGGAACAAAAACAGACCGTAAAAACTTCTATAGGTATGTAAAAACATCTGTAGGTACGTAAAAAAAGAAAAGATAACCAAAAACTGTGGGTCCATTACAAGCAGGATCATGAGAATTTATAACGGGAATAAGTAAACAGCAGAGAAACTGAACAAATACGGTGATAAAAACAAAAAAACAGCGGATGCTGGAAATCCAAAACAAAATTATCTGGAAAAACTCAGCAGGTCTGGCAGCATCGGCGGAGAAGAAAAGAGTTGACGTTTCGAGTCCTCATGACCCTTCAACAGAACTAGGTGAATCCAAGGAAGGGGTGAAATACTTTTCACCCCTTCCTTGGATTCACCTATTCTGTTGAAGGGTCATGAGGACTCGAAACGTCAACTCTTTTCTTCTCCGCCGATGCTGCCAGACCTGCTGAGTTTTTCCAGGTAATTCTGTTTTTGTTTTGAACAAATACTGTGTCTGTCTTCAGGGGAAGATACAAAAAAATCCCAGAAATAAATGGAATCAAGGGGCTAGTGTAAACAAAGAAATGCAAGATATTATTAGTAAAAAAAGTAGGAACAAATTAATGGGACTTAAAGTAGATAAATCCCTTGGGCCTGACAATCTACATTGCAGAGTGTTGAAAGAGGTGGCTGTAGAGATGGTGGATGCATTGGTAGTCATCTTTCAAAATTCTATAGACTATGGGATGGTTTCGGCGGATTGGATGGTGGCAAATGTAACCCCACTATTTAAGGAAGGGGGAGAGAAAATGGGGAACTACAGACCTGTTAGCCTGACATCAGCTGTCAGGAAAATGCTAGAACCTATTATAAGGGATGTGACAACAGGGCATTTAGAAATAATGGCATGATTGAGCTGAGTCAACATGAATTTATGAAAGGAAAATCATGTCTAACAAATGGGCCGGGAGTTTTTGAGGATGTAACTCTCATAATAGTTAAGGGGGAACTGGTGGATGTGGTATATTTAGATTTTCAGAAAGCTTTTGATAAGGTCCCACACAAGAGGTTGGTAAACAAAATTAAAGCACATGGGGTTGGGGGAATATACTAACATGGATTGAGAACTGGTTAGCAGACAAAAACTGTAGGAATAAATGGGTCATTTTCAGGTTGGGAGCCTGTGACTAGTGAGATACCACACGGATCAAGGTTTGGGCCATTCACAGCTATTCACAATCAAAATCAATGATTTGGATATGGGGATTAAAGGCAAGATTTCCAAGTTTGCAGCTGACAAAACTAGGAAGTGAGAATCCTGAGGAGGATGCAAAGATGCTTCAAAAGGATTTGGAGAGGCTAAGTGAGTGGGCAAAAAATTGGCAGATGGAATACAAATGTGGAGAAATGAGGTTATCCACTTTTGTAAGAAAAACAGAAATGCGAAGTGTTTCTTAAATGGAGAGAGGTTGGGAAGTGTTGAACTTCAAAGGGGCCTGGGTGTCCTTGTTCATGAGTCACTGAAAGCTATCATACAGGTGCATCAAGCAATTAAGGCGGCACATGATACATTGGCCTTTATTACAAGAGGAATTAAGCATAGAAATAAAGTTGTCTAATTGTAATTATATAGAGCCTTCGCAAGACCATAGCTGGAGTATTGTGTACAGTTCTGGTCTCCTTACCCAAGGAAGGATATACTTGCCATAGAGGGAGTCCAATGAAAGTTCACCAACTAATTCCTGGGATGGAGGGATTGTATTATGAGGAAAGATTAGATTGGACCTTTATTCTCTGGAGTTAAAAAGAATGAGAGGTGATCTCTTTCAAATATACAAAATTCTTCAGGACTCAACAGGGTAGATGCACTGACTGGTGGGTGGTCTAGAGCCAGGGACAGTCTCAGAATATGGGGTAGGCCATTTAGCACTGAGATGAGGAAGAATTTCTTCACTCAGTGGGTGAATATTTGGAATTCTCTGCCCGAGAAGGCAGTGGAGGCTCTGTCGTTGAGTATTTTCAAGACTGAGATTGATAAATTTCTACATCTTAAAAACATCGAGGAACATGGGGATAGTGCAGGCAAATGGTAAAGTAGAAGATCAGCCATTATCTCACTGAATGGCGGAGCGGGCTCAAAGGGCTGAGTGGGCTACTGCTCCTATTTCTTATGTTATGATACTAGTTAGTCCATTTAGCCCAAAAAGAAACAGACCATACACCAGAGGTGGATGGCACTTCCTCTCCAAATCCACTATTTGCTGCATCTCAGCAAATACTCAGTGATGTGACAAAAGAAATAACTAAGAACATGACATAAGGAATAGGAACAGGAGGAGACCATTCAGCCCCTCGAGCCTGCCCTGCCATTCAATAAGATCACGGTTAATTATCTTGTGTTTCGCAGATTCCCAACTAACCCCGAGAACCTTCGATTCTCTCACCTAACAAGAATCTATCTACCTCTGCCTTAAAAATATTCAATGACCCCACCTCCACCAGTTTCTGAGGCAAGGAGTTCTAAAGTCGTAAAACTCTCAAAATTTCTCATCTCAGTCCTAAAAGGGTGACCCCTAATTTTGAAACAGTCCCACCACCTACTCACCCCACAAGAGGAAACTAGATCAAGGTGACTTTCTAAAGCAAATTCTCCATCACCTGAGGGTGAATGGATATGCGGCAAATGCTCTACAAACTACTTTAGCCCATCCCAGTCTTTAAACTTACGCCATAAATATTAACTTTTTTTTGGAATATGCATTGCTGGCTACTGTGTTAGACAAAAATGTTGCATTATTATAGATTTAGGGAGGAGTGATGGCTGTATAATAATTAACTGTTGCAATTTCATAAACCTGGCATCATTCCAAATATTGCCAGTAATAGGCAGGTATAAAGTGCAAGTTACAGGGGAACAGCATCTCAAGGCAACTCAGAGGAACAATCTGACAAGTGAACTCCAATGAAAAAGATATGGGTGGGGGGACAAAAAGCTTGGTCAAAGAGATGGGATTTAGGGAGGGTCTTAAAAGGAGAAGAGGGAGGTGCAGATGTTTAGGACAGGAATTCCTGAAATTAGAACAAAAACAGGTGAAGGCACTGTGTCAACAGTTGAGTGGAAGGAGTGACGATGCACAAGAGGTCAGAGTTAGAGGAATGCAGAAACTTAACACAAGCTGCAGAGCCCAGCTCACACTGCATTTGAGAGTGACTGCCTATATGATTGCTGGAAGGAAGGAAGGACGAATCACTGGATGACTCGAAATGCTTTACATAACTGAAGTGCAGCAGTGGAGCCACTTACAGAAGTACAATAAGACCCACAAATGGCATTATGAAGAATGACAAATCTACTCCTGCCAGTCTTGCCTGAGGAAAGAATGGTGGTTGAGAGCCAGAGAGTGAGGTGCAGATTCAATGGGCTAAATGGCCTCCTTCTGTGCTGTACCGATCTTAAACTCCTTGCTTTTCTTTTATTGTGACAAGTTTTAATGTCCACTTAGAGAATTTGCATCACTGACATGTCAGCCAAAATTATGTGACCAAATATCAGAATTGAACTGAACCCAACCTTTTGCCTTGGAGGCAAAAATGCAACCAATACATCCAGCACATTACACTCAATGAGCTAAAGAAAAGATTACATTTCAGAAAAGCTGTGTACAGCTGGGAGAACAATCAGAGCTCAGATTCAGAGATCACACATATCAACAGATGTTTCTATCAACCAGAACCTGGAAACACTGGAGCTACCACAACTGAACCACTCATACTACAGAGTAGCAGGAAACTCTGAGAAGTCAACATCCTCAACTGGAGGAGGAACAGAAGCCTGCTAGCCTTAAAACAGGCTCCTTGACAACAGTTTCTTCATATAGTTCAATCACCAATGGCAGAAAACTGGCTCATGTTTTCTCCTTTTGGTTTTGATGCAGTTCTTGCCGAGGTGCAGGGTGTTAGATTGTTCACTCGTTTGAATGTGTCTCATTCAGCAGATTACAGGCACATGCACTTATCCCAATGCTGAACTAGTACTTTGAGAGACAATATTCCAGTATGAATGTGCCCATGCAGTGATTTGCTCACACTTAGATATCACTTTGCCCTTTGAGCATTACATTTCATTCATATCAGTAAATCACAGGAAAGCAACATACATGCAGATGAGAGTATAACCAATTAAGTGTACTGAAACCAATATGCACATCAGAACATTTAACTGTAATGAAACAAAACTACAGGTAAACATCTTCTCAATTGCTTCCAATTATTCCATTATCATTTTTGAACTGTCTTCATTTTTAAAAAATATTCTTTCAAGGCATGTGGGCACCACTGGCAAGGACAACATTTGTTGCCCATCCCTAACTGCCCTTGAGCTGAGTGGCTTGCTCACCCAGAGAACAAATAAGTCAAACACATTGTGTGGGTCTGGTGTCACATGTAGACCAGAGCAGGTAAGGATGGCAGATTTCCTCCCCTAAAGGACAGTGAACCAGATGGGTTTTTGTGACAATCAATGATAGTTTCATGGTTAATGTAACTAAGACTAGCTTTCAATTTTAGATTTTATTAATGGAATTTAAATTCCACCATCTACCATGGTGGGATTTGAACCGGTTTCCCCAGCGCATTAACCTGGCCTCTGGATTCCGAATACAGTGACATTACCATTATGCCACCATCTCCCCATTTCATATTACTAAATATTACTCTCAGACATTATAACATCCTCTTTACTTGCAGAGATTCATATTCCCCGTGCCCCTTTACTCAATATGTGGTTTCAATTCCACATTTAGCCTTACAAACTCAGCAGAAAGCTGTTTTAACCCATCACTGCATCGGTGACAATAGTCCCTCGGAATCGAGGATGACGCCCGGTCAGGCTTGGTGAGGTTTTTAGATGACTGAGGAGCCCAATTCTGGATCTACATGTTCTTCCACAGCAGGGTCATGTTGTTGCTCAGGGGAGTAGAAATCGCAGCTCCAGGTTGGCTCCCTTCTTCCTCTGCTGCCACCGTTCTGCCTCACTGTCGCTTGATGGGCCAGATGGTGCCATGCCAAGTGATCGGCAGCATTCTCCTCCCAATCAGTGATGTTAATGCCTCCATGCTTTAGGACGATCTTGAGCGAATCCACATCTTTTCCTTTGGCCGCCCTTTGTGCCTTGGCCAATGGAGAGCTGGGGGAAAGAGAACCTGCCGAGGGAGGCGGTTTTCGGGCAGCCGGACGCAATGGCCCGTCCATCGAAGTTGGTTCCACAGGATCAGGGCTTCAGTGCTGGTGGACGCAGTTTTATGGAGGACGCTCGCATTAGTCCAACACTCCTCCCGTTTGATCCCCAGGATTTGACACAAGTACCGCTGATGGAAGCTCTCAAGGATCTTAATATGGTTTCAGTAGACAGTCCCTGTTTCGCTGCAGTAGAGGAGGGTGGTCAATTACAACAGCCTTATAAACCAGAACCTTGCTAGTCCTATCAACTGCACAGAACGTTGAGGCCCTCAGCTAAAGTGGACTCTCATTCTCACACAGGACAATGAGAAACTAAGATCTCAGCCTTTTATATAAACCCCCACATAACACACTATGTACTGGACCAGGGATAATCTTTCAAGTCTGCAGGCACCTCCTGTGCCCTTTAGGGAGAGTGGATAAACTCCACTCTACCCTTGCAATATCTATCCTTTCAGTAATATAACCACTAATTGCATACAAATTAAATAAAGCAGTCAACTATAAAAAGGCATCCACTAACTTGAGAAACACATATAAAGTTTGCCGAAACTACACTATGCACTGAAAAAGATCCTTTACAACATATCATGATCCTCCAAATGGGTGAAATAGTATCACAATGAACTATTCAATAGTGAAAAAAAATCACTGCTCTGAAAAGGCAATTTTATAAAACAATAATAAAAACCAGGATTTAATAACTTTAACTGAATGCAGCTCTGTACTGGTTCAAACAGCAAAGCAAGTAGAATAATCAGCCACACAGCTGAAACAGTAGAATACCAGTCTGTGTTATGTTCCAATTGTCTCTAGTCAGGCTACACTAAGAACTGTCAAGCTCTTATCACGAAGATAGGGAGACATTCAAGCCCTGGAGGCAGTTCAGAAAAAAAAAAGGGGCCCTATGGTAGAAGGCTTAAGTTATGAGGAGAAACCTGACACCTTTGAGGCTGAAAACCACAAGTGAGGAAAGTACATAACAGCGAAACATATACGAACTTAAGAATTAGGAAGAGTAGGCCACTCGGCCCCTTCAAGCCTGCTCCGGCTGACCTGGTTGTGGCAACTCCATATTCCCACCTAGCCCTGATAACCTTTCAGCCCCATGGTAATCAATAATCTTCCTCTGTCTTAAAAATATTCAAAGACTGCTTCCACCTACTTTTGAGGAAGAATTCCAAAGCCTCTCAACCTTCAAAAAATTTCTCATCTGTCTTATTTTTAAACAATGGTCCCTAGTACTAGATTCTCCCACTAGAGGAAACATCCTTTCCATATCCACCCTCTTACGACCCCTCAGGATCTTGTGTTTCAATCAAGTCACTTTTTACTCTTCTATACTCCAGCAGATATAAGCCTAGACCGTTCATCCTTTCCTCATAAGCCAACTTGCCTATTCTAGGTATTAATCTAATAAAAGCAAAATACTATATTTTTCTTCAGATTTCCAGCATCCAAAGTGCTGGAAAAACTCAGCAGGTCCAACAGCATCTGTAGAGAAACAGAATCAGTATGACTCAAATGGTCATATGTACTTGGAACGTTAACAGTTTCTCTCTCCACAGATGCTGTAAGGTCTGAGTTTTTCCAGTATTTTCTGTGTATATTATTAATCTAGTAAACCTTCTCCGAACTGCTTCCAACACATTTACATCCTTCCTTAAATAAGGAGACCAATACTTTACACAGTATGCCAGATGTGGTTTCACCGATGTCCTGTATAACTGAAGCATAACCTCACTTTTGCGTTCAACTCTTCTTGCAATAAATTATAACATTCTATTAGCTTTCCTAATCACTTGCTGTACCTGCATACTAGCCGTGAGATTAATGCACTAGGACACCCAGATCCCTCTGCATCTCAGAGCTCTGCAATCTCTCACCATTTTGATAAATGCCTTTTTATTTTTCCTTCCAAGATGGACAATTTCACACCTTCCCACATTATACTCCATTCGCCAGATCTTTGCCCACTCACTTAACCTACCTATATCCCTATATCGCCTTGTGTCCTCTTCACATTGTTTACTATTCTACCCATCTTTGTTTTATCAGCAAATTTAGCAACCGAACCTTCAGTTCCTTCATCCAAGTCATTTCTATAAACTGTAAAATGTTGAGAACCCAGCACTGATCCGCGTGGCACCCAACTAGTTACATTTTGCCAACCAGAAAAATACTTATTTCATACCTACCCTCTGTTTCCTGCTAGCTAGCCAACCTGCTATCAATGTTACCCCTCCTCCACACACCCCCCACACCATGAACTTTTATTTTTCGCAATAACCTTTCATGTTATGGGGACACGGATTCAGACTAGTGAAAGGCAAATTTAGGACAGTCAAAGTTCTCTCGTAACGAGTGATTAAAACATGGGCAAGATAGTGGAAATGAAAATCCTGCAATCATTCAGAAGCATCCGAATGCTGCAAGATAAGACAGTGGATTATTTCTGGATGAATGAATTAAGATAGGCTAAATAGCTTGCTCATCTGTATTCATCATGGGAACCTGCTAACACTTTATAATCATTAGTGCATCTAGCAATAGATTTCAGTGGACTGCCTAAGGTTTGCTGACTTTTGCTGAAGTGTTCCCTTGGTGTTTGTTCTGTTCAAGAGCAATGCTAGTGAAAACATTCTATAGTTGGGGGGAGGGGGGGGCAGGGGGAGAGAATTATTGAACCAGGTCACAGATGTAATTCAGTCCCTGTTTTTAAGTACACAATCTGCAGACTTAAATGTGTGTACATTTAAGTATACATGCGCGTGTGCACGCATGTCCATGATTAATTAAACTGGTTGGGGCCGGGGGGGGTGGTGGTGTAGAGTTCTTAGAGATAGTTTGTCTGTGAGAGTTGAGAGATAGAAGATGCTAGATACACACATGCATTTGTAATGAGGGGCTATGGTGAAGTTGGATTTACAAGTAAATAGATTGGGTTTGAAATTTGCATTGAGGTAAGGGTGCTGACTTTTCAGCTGTTGTATTTCAAAGGGAAGTTAAGGGGCTTTTACACCTTACAAAAGGTTTCATAAGTAAACGAGGGAAAGTTAAATTTTATTTGACCTGAAAATACAGGCAACGGGAAAATATGAAAACTTTTCCAAAATATAAAAATCTGAGTTCAAAGAGGTGCTTAGGATAATAGAATCCAAGATGAAAGGGGAAAAGAATAAAGGAAAGATGTTGAGTGGAGTTATGGTGGCTGTGTGGGGGAGATGTCCCGAGGCCAGCTCTGTGCTGAGAAAAGGTGTGAACTCTGGAACAGCCATCCACAGCGGGGCCAGAAAAGTCTTCGTCCTCAGGGAGCAGGTTGTTTCCGAACCTGCTTGGATTTCCACAGCAGAGTTAAGAGAGTGAGAAGCCGTGTGGTATAACTTTAAAAAGTGACAGCAGTTTTTGCCTTGGGTAATATGACTGGATTTTTCTGGTTAAAAGTTAAGGGAGCTGTTGCCAAGTCATTTAATTGTGTGTTCTGACCAAGTGGTTTTATTGGGGGGATGTTTTGGAAGGCTGTTTTAACTGTGTAACTTCAATCTTTTAAGTTTTTTTCTTCTTGTTAATAAATCTTATAATTTTAAAATCCTAAAAGTCTTATTGGGATTCTATGCTTCTGGGATCAGTAGTTTTCCCCTCATTTTCAAAATACCAAAAAAAAGGTTATGATCAGCAAGACAAGTTTCTTTCTGGGATTTGGCTTGCTCAGTGAATAATATCAGCTGCAGTCATAACACCCAGAGCCTGCTGAATACAGTATTTGGGATAAATGTGAATGCCATTTTAGCCTTCCAAATGCTACAGTAACTGGGGCAGTGCATAATCAGAATCAAAGTATTCTTACAAACCTTATTTAGTTTAACAGGACAAATAGTGCAGCATAAATGACAGAGGCATGTTCCTTACCTTAACTATTAAAAAATTTGGCACTACTCATGCCTATTGACTACAAGTTATTTACTAAAGTCACGAGTGTTTATGGGTCTCAGTGTAAACCCATTGTGTGTGGATTAAAGTAAAACAGAAGAGAAAATGTGCATTTATATATCACTATCTCCTGCCAATGCAAGACGGTCACTGATACCTGTTTTCACATGCACACTTGTCAGTGCATGTGTAGAATCCAATATCATTGGCAGGAGACAAATCCACCCTCATAAATGGTGACAGCTTCTTTTTGGCAGCCTCCAAACTTTTAATAATCAGTCTTATTTCATTACCCATGTATTCCCAAAATTACTTATACCCCACCAAAAAGCCAATCAGGTGGGCCATCCCTCTGAGCTAATTAAATGGCTGGTCTGAAATTCCACAGTTTCTCAGCCCCACGGCAGGCAGGCACTTGCGGCAGGGCCAGTTCCTTGCCTCTGATGCTTCCTCTCTGCCCAGCCATTTCTCTTGATATTTCACCTTTTAAGAAATTTCTAAAAAGACACAAACGTGATGTGTCATTTTAAAATGGGGCTGGGGATGAGGATGAGCTGATTAAGTTGGTCGTATTTGCCACTTGCTCTTTCCAGCTCAGTCCGAGGGGTTTGGGGTGAGCTGTGGAGGGAAGGGCTTCTTGTTAAACTGTTAACCTGGTGCTATGATATGTGCAATTCCAGGGCCAGTGATGACCACACATGTGCCTTGCTGTTCATTGCCCTCTATAAAGATGGCGGCTGCACGTGCGCGGCATTGACAGCAAACGCAGGCTTGATATAGCTTCTTTTTCAATGCTTCAGGACTTTGCAAGCTGATTCATAGGCAATGAATAGTGCCATCACTGTTACATAGCCCAGTGTGGAGGGAACTGATACAGTCACACAAGCGGTAATTCTTTCATTCAAGGGATCTGTGCATTGCTGGCAAGACCAGCACTTATTGCCCATCTCTAACTGCCCTTGAAAAGATGGTGGTGAGCTGCTTCCTTGAACTGCCTTAAGCATAGCAGTTTATTTTGATCTAATTGAATGGCTTGCTAGCCAATAGGATAGTGAAGAACCAACAACACTGTTGCAAGTCTGCAGTCACATGCGGACCAGGCTGGAAAAGGATTTCCCTCCCTCCAGGACATCAGTGAACCAGATGGGTTTTTACAACAATCTGGTAATTTCACATGAGACTAGCTTAAATACAGATTTGGTTAATTAACTGAAATTAAACACCCCAGCTGGTGTGTTGGGATTTGAACTAGTTGTGTTAATTTTACAGACCTCTGGATTACTAATCCAGTAACATAACCACTATGTCAACTGCACCTTGAAATCACTGACAGCTTAAAATAGTAAAACATTGAGTTTAAATATTTGGTCATAAGTCCAACTAAAACTTCCTATCTAATCACCACTTTATTTTTAAAATGTCAACTTCATTAATAATCTTGTTAACTTCACTTTTTAGAAAAATAAGTCAACTTTAGTATGCACCAAATACATGCAATAAAAAAAAAGCTCCTTCATACTCAAACAGCACTTTCATTCAGCTTGGCCAAATCCATGTCTGTGTATAAATAAGAAGAACCAAATGTTAAGGTTGGCTAGCAATAATACACAATTACCACAGGATGGCACTATCTGATCAGATTCTCAATAGTCCACTGGAAACAAAAGCCAGACACACAATCCTACCCCCACACCCCCCCCAACCCATACCATTCACCCACACACACGCCAGTCACCACCACCCTCCTCCCCAAACACATCCCATTTAAGGATTTGAGCACACAATCTAGTACTGAGGCGAGTGCTGCATTGCTGAAATGCTGTCTTACATAAATGTTAAACTGTCTGCCCAGTGAATGGCACGAGCTGAAGTTCTCCCTGTGTGCTAGCAACTTAAGACTAACTGGTTATTTATCTTATTGCTGGTAGTGGGACCTTGCTGCAGGCAAATTGACTTCACTTTCAAAGCCACCCCTTTGGAGATGTCCTACAGTGACTGGAACAGAGGGAACATAACATTTAAAATTAACAAGATCAGATGTCAGGAGAGCCTTCTTAAAAAGAAAACAATGCACAGGTATCAGAATTGTGACTAAAGCTAAAACCAGCCAATTTCCAAAAGTAGATTAAATAAATGGTTGAAAGTAAGAGAAAGAGAAATGAGATCAGGTTGAGCACAGTGGATTAGGACTACTCCTCATGGAGTATAACCACCAACACAATGGTCTGCTTAAGGGCCAGTTTCTGTGTTGGCATTTTGTACAATCCAATGAAGATGTGAAAGGTGGCATGCAAATGAAAACTTCTTTCCTTGTGTGCTTCCTCTGATCAGTGAGGAAAGAAAATATTTCACAGAATGAACAGCAGTGGGGAGAAAGGGCAGCAAACAATAAAGCAAGGGTGAGAGAGATTAGAATGTATAAAGTTGAATGACTGGAAAATCCCCAAGACCATTCATACTGCAGTGTCACACTACAACCCAGTCAGAGTAGCTGACTCCTGTTGGTAAAATTAGCTTCAAAAAATAAACTCACTGTTAACCTTACTTCTAGCACTGACATTCAAGGACCCACCTATGATTTACACCCTCCTGGTAAAGGTCACCCGAGATGGAGTTTGTGTTTATTTTTTTAAGTTACTTCCCATTTTTGAAAATGGTGTTTACAGTTGCAACCGGAAGTCAAATTATCTTACTTTGCAGTCACTGCAGGAGCTGTTTACACTTCTAAATGAGTTAAGATAATATAGTAAAAGCCTAGAAAATAACAGAAACAGCAACTGCCATGTTCAGACACCCATTCTGCAAGATCTTCACTGAGGAATCCAGAATAGGGCTGTACTTTATCTTCCTTTGTTTTAGTAGGTTCAAAATTTAGAAGATCAAACATTATTGAAGTTTTAAAGAGAGGAGACAGTGGAAATTAGCTGAAGGTCCGTTGTTAAGCCAGTGGGGGGGAGAGGGCAAAGTTGAAGTTAAGATCAAGGAGTAACCCATCCAAATGGTTTTAAATGCAAAATAATAAGTTAATGCAGTAATTCCTTGGCTGCTGGAAGGGTGAGCTATTTGACAGCAAAACTGGGTTACTGCTTCAAAAACAAGTCCTTCCAACCAACAATGCACGATAAGGTGATTAATATTTTTCACTATCTGTCACGAGTGAATTGACATATTAAAAAAACCCACAGGGATGCACAACAAATGCAGGCTTTGCCTGCAATACCCATGTCCCAGGAACAAATTTAACCAAAAGCAGGGAAGACATTTTTATATTAAAAGAAGTGGGAAGAAACAAAATAAAACCAATGAAAGTATCTATTCCAAGCTGCTCACCAGGTGGCTCTGTAACCATTCACCCAGAAGTTCTGCAGTAGAATCTGGTATCTGACACCGCAGTCCATCCTTCTCCTCACTTTCCATCAACTCCAACAGTCCACGAAGATCTTCTACTAGGTGTAATACGCGCAGCCCACCAATATACGGGGAATTTGGTGACTGGCAGTCAAACAGGCCATTTGTGTAGTCTAAGGTCTTCGAACCTGGTCAAAAACGAATGGGAAGAAGTTAGCTCTGCATGAATATCTCTTAACAAGATGCCAACTCAAGTCTGGTTTCTGGGCTGGAAATTGGGCAGGGAGGGGGGTAATAACACATATGCATTACGTTCACTTTCAATACAAAAGCACTCGTTAAAGAGCAGAGGTGCCTAGAAATATCAGGTCACTGACCAGCTTTCACACAGGTTAACACACCAGAAGTAAAACCCTGAATGCCCAATGCTGTAACACTCAGCTCCCACAGCATGTACACGTGGTAGAAACTTTCTTCATACCACCAAACCCCGAGCACACCATCCAATATTTAATTATGTTGCCTCATTTGAACTGCAAAATAAATGCAGCCGGAATTCATTAGGAAGAAAATTCAAAACATTGTGGCAAAATGACAGATGTAACTAATCAAAGCTTACATCAAAAGACATAAAAGCAATACAGAGAAGAGAATAAATGAACAGATGCAATGTTATTCTGGGACTGAGTGTGGTGTGAGGGAAGTAACAATTTTCTGTAACATAGCATTTGTGAGGGAGGGATATCATTCTTGAAGAAACATAAAAGATGGTTGTCACTAGATGTTTGACACTTGGAGGCAGGACAAACTGAACTTGTATGGCTTTATTTTATATTGATGGGGGATAAAGGATTCCAGGTAAGGATTTATCGAAAACGATTTGACAAAGCATTAACCCGTCTGTTCTCTTAACATATGTCATCAGACAGGATCTCCATTTTAGAAACCTCTGCTTTTAATCAGAAGGATTTGAGGTTTGTTTACCTGGATTATCTCTCTGGCAAAGATTCCTGGCCAATAAATTCAACTTTAAAGATTTTCTAAAAGCGAATAGGAAAAGCAATGAAAAGATTTTATGACAGAATTACACTGGAAATGCTAAGTACTTCTGCTTCAGACTAAGTAACTTTAAGCACATTTTGCCTACCTGATAGAAATCCTCAATCATATCACCACTCCAACCTGATACTTGTGGCCAGGTTATAACTTAAATGAAACGTTCCCATTACTAAATCAGAACCTGGAGTTACCACTCACTCTCAATCATTGCCACGCCAACAAGCACATTAGTGTTAGGTCACCCCAAGGATGCAGAAAAATGTTGAGGCTGAGGAAAATTAAAACACATGAAAGAAGGGAAAAGGGGCAGAGAAAAAGGAAAACAAAGCAACATTCACATCCTGAGGATGTCCCAAAGCAATACACTTTCAAACTGCTGTCATTGTTGCGTAAACAAATGCAGCAGCCACTTAGCACACTGCAAAGTCCTATTGTTAACAAGATAAATGATCAATTAGGTCTGTTTTGGTGGAATTAGTTAAGCAACAAGCATTGACCAGGAAGCATGGTAACGTAGGAAAGATTACAGCTACATCACAAGCACTTTCTTTCAGCCATTCCTACTCCTCTCATCTCAGTGTTGTGCGAAGCTGGTGTTGTAGAATCAGAAGCTATGCTGAAGCTGGAGTGAAGCAGGCTGGCATCACCTTCTCCAGGGAAACTGTTCTGTACTTGCACTCAGTCCTGAAGTGATCTACTTTTACTCTGAAGCACAGTTCCTATGTAGAAGGTTGCTTTGCTCTAATCGGGCATGGGTAAAACGTTTACCTTATTTGACTAACGAGCTTTCTGTTGTCCCGTCTAGTTTTACTGTTACTTCCCTAGCATCTCAAAAACAATCTTAAACCTGGAACATGCCCATGGCTTCCAGCAATATTAACCACAAGGTGATTTTCATGTAAACATTCTGGTTCAACTTACTGAATGCAAATGTTTTCCCACAGATGTACCCTGGTAAAATATTTGCAGTAGTTACTGTAATCAAGGCAGAGGAATAATTCAGCGGGAAAATAAATAAAATGTATAAACTGAAATTAGTTAGTAATTCCTAGCAATATCTTACCTGCTATGATACCATCCATTTGTTCCAAGGCAGCAGCCAACATCTCACTGGCATCAGTCATCTTGTAAATCAGTCAGTCAATGTAACACCTGAAGCAAAATAAAATAAGCATGAAGCTACCGTACATCTAGAGTTATATTCTAGTGCAGGAAAAAGCAATAATAGTACAATACCAATCTCATTGTGAATTTTGTGAAATTTCCTTCCATTTACAACCATTCCTTGTACTACATCCCAGTATAAACTGCCACAAGAACACTGCAGCACATGTTTGAAGAGAATGGCCACCAAAGTAAACCACAACAGAACTTCATACTTGTGCACAAAAGCAAGGAAAAACCATGATATATGAATGAGCAAGAGAGACATGTAGTCAATAATGGAGTGAAAGATACATCTTAAAATCCAAACTTGACCCTGTGCTCCAGGTCTTATTTTCAGCTTTACAAAGATTTACAACTATTGATGCAGTTGTTCATGTAGCTGCACAAATTGCCACAGAGTGATGGCAGGTTTACACATGTTGACACAGGAGGAGTGGGCGCTTCAGGATTACATCATTTGGTTTAGCAGTTCAGTTATTACCCTTTAGTGCCCAGTCTACTCCATCTATGGGGACATGCTGTAGTGTGTGAGTTGAATGGGGGCGAGTAAGGAGAGGTATTGCCAAATGTGTTTTTAAGAGAAGAGGGTTCCAGGTATTGCCAGTAAGAAGTAGGCACCAATCAGTAATTGGCTTCTGTCCCACAACTGTTTTGTCTACCATGCCTGGGGTGACACTTCACAGTAGTACAAGGACACATGCATCTTTTGCTGTTGGGAACAAAGGTTATGCTTTCTCAGCACTGGTAGTTACCAAAATCAACAAGGTGAGCCTGCATATCTTCAGGAAATGAAGGAAGACAGCAACTCAAAATAAAACCTTGTTACTATACTGAAAATGAAATCAGAATGATTAAAATGCAAAACCAGCATGTTAACTGTTTTACAAACTCATTCTTAACATCTCCATCATGCTGACATCTAGTTTAAAACAGTCTTCAACATTTCTGAGAGTTAAAAGGAGTGAAACTGCCTTATTTGTTCCAGTGGATAGCTGATCTAATTTAAAAGAAGCTTGGCACACATGCACAAGCTTTGGAATTGCAAGCGACTTTTGTAAAAAAAAAAATCACTAGGAAGGTGAAGGATGATGAAAAATGCCTGTGTGGCTGCGTCAATGAACAATTCTAGGGCCATTTATACTGGCAAATGTACACATACATCATAACACACTAGTTCCATTCAGGTGGATCTTTATGCTTACACCAATCTGGCACTTGTGCTTCAGGAGGACTGATAACAGCAAATTGAGGGTGGTTTTCAGCTGACCATGGAATATTCTGTTTGATTTACAAAATGTACTCAGCGACAGGAAAATTACACATTTCCTTTCCACTTTTTGCAGCAATTGCTAATGTCTGGACCAGTTATTTCCAATGTTGACTTCTCTGCAAACTTGCCCCCTCCACCCATGAAATGACCATTAAAGCAAATATTTGTGAATCCACTATTAAGGGACTTTACAAATATTTCCTGGCATTTGCTTTAACTCTGAAGTATTGTTAGATGCTTTCCTGTGCAAGACAACTGAATTTATCTTCAGCTGTCTTCCACGAGCCTGGCAGCCTCCCAAATACTAGCACTGATTGCAGAGATTAACCCAGTTAAAAGGCAAAGTTTATTTAAGACAGCATCATAGTTGCAACACGCTGCATATATACATAATTTATTTTTAATACATCCCATAATGTTAGGGTTAGCATACATAACTTGCAAACCAGATCTATGACCCACAAGAAAGGGAAGAAGGCGGTATGCAACTTGCGGCTACATTTACAATGATTTAAATAAGGGTCTTTTTAGTCCCAGTACAACCTAAGTTGTTTCAAGTTTCAGCTTGGAGGACTTATACTACAAAACAGTATTTAAACACCCTGTATTAAATACAAGATCCCATTACTCTGTTCACTTCCCCTTGGCCTAATTACAGTTCAGCATAGCAGTATTTCTGATATTTATAGATAACATTACTCTTGTTCCTGCTCCCAGCAATGTTTACCCCCAGAAACTACAGCTCTCTAAACTTTGTTGAAACTACTTGCAGAATTTCAGCCCCTTGGTCAGCACTTTTCTCAGCCTGGCTCCACTGCTTCTAGACCCCACGAAAAACCCACATATTGATCAAATCTTCAAACTTTGTAACTACTGCCTTTCACTCCTCTTCAATGCTAAAAGTTGTAGCGTAGGTGCAGTCTAATGTTGCATATCAAGATTGAGCTTCCAACCACAATTTTTTTAAAAAGAAACATTAACTGATTTGAGTTTCTCAATCTTAGTCCAAAATGAAATACCACAGCCATCTAAAAAAAAATGTGTGGAGGTGGGGGGGGTGAGAAAGAAGAGAATAGTCTGACTCAGCCTTTTTTTTTAAACACTGAATGCACAGTACAATACAGAAAGACCATTCAGCCCAACAGGAATATGTCAGCATCCAGTTGAGCCTCTTTCCCACACCCTTCATCCCATCCTTTTATTTCTTTCTCCCTTGTCTTTATTTAGCTTCCTCTTGAATAGATTTGCCTCAATTACTCCTCCTAGTTGCAAGCTCCACCTTCTAACCCTCTTCAGGCAAAGGCATTGCTCTTGAATTCCCTGTTGGATTTATTCATGACAACTTTAAATTTGTGGCCACTAGTTCTGGTGTCCCTACAACCATCCTATCAAACCCTTTGATAATCTCCATTAGGTCATCCCTTAGCCAGATCTTCCCCAAAGTGCTATAGCCTGTTTAATCTACCTGATGTGTTAAGCTTTGGGAGAATTATACCCAACTTCTCTGCTTTTTAATTCTATCCCTCTGGAAATGAACCCCAGTGCTTTGTTTACTTTTTCAATAAATGCATTTGTAATAAAGTGCCAGGTCCCAGAACGTTTTCATAAGGATTTCTACATGACTTAAACAAGCTACAAACATGTATACCATTCTTTTGTCAAAGTAGCTTCAATTTAAAATAATTTATCATTGGGGTCACTCCACATGACTGAAAGTGCTTTTGTCAGCTACACGTGGCTTTCATTTGACTATCACAAGTGCCAACAACTCATTTACAGTACATCACAACCAAAACAGCAACAATCACTATTGGAAAGTAATGTCATTTAACATCCTATTCTGCATATTTAAATTAGGGCAGCGCTTAGTTTATGTTCTCAACAATAGGAGTAATCCAAAATCTTGTAAGTGCACCATTTGTACAGGTTGATAAAACTATGCAAATCTGATGCATTTTAAATTGCAGTGAACATAGAATTTAATGTATTGGGTTTTTTTTTTTAAAAGGTTACCACAACCCTCAGACTTATTCTAGTAGTCATTATCTAGGCAAAGCGCTGACACAACTTTACTGGTTCATCACACTAGCAAGGTGCAAGTTTGTAATTCTAGAATGGGGAAAGGTCGCTGTCTAAGACCCTTCTGCCACAGTACACCGAAGGGATGGGAAAGGTGTAGACCCCTCGGACTGTACAGCTCACAATGAATGTCTGCATTGAATATTAATTGTATTGAAGCACCTCAGAGTGCAACATGATGTACGTTGATAGTGCAATGGTATTGGAGTTGTCTGTAAAGGTCATATTGAAATGATTGTAATATTCATTGATTGTATTGAAGCACCTCATGATCCATGCATAAAAGTTGAATCTGGTTGCACTTTTTGTGATGGCCATTTAGAAATGTTTTGTAATGTTCTTTCAGATATTTTATGACAAAAGTATATTTTTTCAAAAAAAATTCCAGAAACAAAATTGCTGAGAGGACCCTGGGCACTTAACTGCAGAGGGTGGTGCACCAACAATGATGGACTTTTTCAACCTGATCAATGTGTACAAATAAATCTTTTACATCCCATCCTTCCTCAAAATGTGCACTTGACTAATATTACCATATAATGTAATTTTGATTTATACAGAACATGACAGTAATCTTTGAATTGGAAAAGCTTCATTCAGGATATCTTTTATTAAAACATAAAACGCAGTTTTCAAACTGATGAGAATGGTACAGGTTACTTAATACCACCAAGTGCTTGGGGCATTTGATCAATGACTCCAGTACAGAGGGGTTTGACAAGAACATTAGATGAGAGGGAGAGAGGCTTAGGCCGTTCTCATCTTCCAGGACGATTTTGGAACAGAAGGCAATTTTGGCAAAATTGAAACTTGAGATAGGAGAGGTCAGAGCAGATAGTGAGGTCAAAGGTGTGGCCATGAGCAAGACTGAGGAGCTAATGTGGAGGGAAGAGTTTGAACAGAGCAAGCGTGCAGAGATAGAGCAGAAGGAACACGGAAAGGTTAGGTGGAGGTTGAACTTGCTTATTCCAAACTCAAGATGCATCTCTGATGCCTACACGCTAACGTAATTGGGTCCACCTAATGCTGCTTACTGACAAAAATCAGCTACTCTCTCCCTCTCCGACCCCCCAACCGTATCTGGCCCTTTTCTGAGCTTCATAGAATCAGAAAGTTTACAGCACAGAAAGAGACCACGTGGCCCATCATGCCAGCCAAAAAGTGAGCCACCAGCCGAATCCTACTTTCTGGCATTTGGTCCATAGCCCTGCAAGTTACAGCACTTCAGGTGTATACCAAGGCACCTTTTAAATGAGTTGAGGGTTTCTGCCTCTAATACACTTTTCAGGCAGTGAGTCCCAGATGTTTACAAGCCTCTGGGTGAAAAAAAGTTTCATCATCCCTCTAATCTTTCTACCAATCACCAAGTCTATGCCCCTTAGTCACTGACCTCTCTGCTAAGATAAATAGACCCTTCCCATCTGCTCTATCCAGGCTCCTCACAATTTTGTACATCTCAAGCAAGTCTCCCCTCAGGCCCCTATGTTCCAGCCTATCCTCTCTTCCCTCATAACTGCAATTTTCCAGTCCTGGCAACATCCTCATAAACCTCCGCTGCACCTTCTCTAGTGCAACTGCATCCTTTTTATAGTGAGGTCACCAGAACTGCACACAGTCTTCAAGTTGTGGCCTGACTAATGTTTTACATAGCTCCAGCGTAACCTTCCTGCGCTTATATTCTATTACTCAGCTAATAAACAAAAGAATTCCATATGCCTTCTTGACCACCTTACTGGCCTGCCCTGCTGCCTTCAGGGATCTATGGACATTCACTCCAAGGTTCCTCACTTCCTTTACACCTCCTATCATTCCAGCTGGTGTGTATTCCTTGGCCTTGTCTGACCTCCCCCAAAGGCATCACCTCACTTTTCTTGATTGAATTTTTTAAAACCAGTCTGCCATGTGGGACCTTGCCAAAGGCCTTGCTAAAATCCAAGTGGACTACATCAACTGCACTACACTCAATCCTCCCTGTTACTTCCTAAAAAAATTCAAATTAGTCAGACCTTCCTTTAACAAATACATGCTAACTGTCCTTGATTAACCCATGCTTTCTAAGTGACAGTTCATAGTTTCTCAGAATTGATTCCAATAATTTGCCCACCATCAAGGTCAGGCTGACCAGCCTGTAATTAATTGGTCTATCCCTCGCTCTCTTTTAGGTACATTAACAGTCCTCCAATCTTTCTGCACTGGCACCACCCCTGTACCTAGTGAGGATTGGAAAATCATGGTCAGACCCTCTGCTATTTAAAAAAAAAAATTAATTTACAGGACATGGGCGCTGCTGGCTGGGCCAGCATTTATTACCCATCCCTAATTGCCCTCGAGAAGCTGGCGGCGAGTTGCCTTCTTGAACCACAGCAGTCCCTGTGGTGTAGGTACACCCACAGTGCTGTAAGGGAGGGAGTTCCAGAATTTTAACCTAGGGACAGTGAAGGAGCACTGGTAGATTTAAAAATCAGGATGCTGAGTGGCTTCCAGGTGGTAGTATTTGCATGTGTATGCTGCCCATGTCCTTCTAGATGGTAGCCATCGTGGGTTTGGAAGGTGCTGCCTAAGGAGCCTTGGTGAGTTTCTGCAGTGGATCTTATAGATAGCACACACTGATGCCACTGTGCAGTGGTGGAGGGAGTGCACTTTTGTGGAAGGGTGCTAATCAAGCAGGTTGCTTTGTCCTGGATGATGGTCAGGCTTCTTCAGTGTTGGAGCTGCACTTATCCAGGCAAGTGGAAAGTATTTCATCAGGTTCCTGACTTGTGCCTTGTAGGTAGGTGAACAGGTTCTGGGGAGTCAGGAGACGAGTAACTTGCTGTAGAATTCCCAGCCTCTGACCTGCTCTTGAAGCCACAGTACTTATATGGCTAGCCCAGTTCAGTTTCTAGTCAAATGGTAACCCCAGGATGTTAATGTGGGGGATTCTGCGATGGTAACGCCATTGAATGTCAAGGGGCAATGGCTAGATTCTCTCTTGTTGAAGGTGGTCACTGCCTGGTGCTTGTGTGATATAAATATTACTTGCATTTGTCAGCCCAAGCCTGGATATTGTCCAGGTCTTGCTGCATTTGGACATGGACTGTTTCAGTATCTGAGGAATGGTAATCATCAGTGAACCTCCCCACTTCTGTCCTTACGATGGAAGGAAGGTCATTGATGAAGCAGCTGAAGATGGTTGCACCAAGGACACTACCCCGAGGAACTCCTGCTGTGATGTCCTGGAACTTAGATTACTGACTTCCAACAACCACGGCCATCTTCCTTTGTGCTAGGTATGACTCCAGCCAGCAGAGATTGCTCAACATTCCTCTCTCCCCACACCCCCAAAAACCAATTCCCATTGACTAGTTCTGCTAGGGCTTCTTGATGCCACTTAGTCAAATGCCACCTTGATGTCAAGGGCAGTCACTCCCACCTCACCTTGGCAGTTCAGTTCTTTTGTCCATGTTTGAACTAAGGCTGTAATGAGGTCTGAGGGACCCTGGTAGAGCCCAAACTGAGCAGTGAGGCCATTGCTAAGCAAGTGCCGCTTGATAGTGCTGATGACCACCCCTTCCATCACTTTACTGATTTCCTCCCTGGATTCTTTTAACAGCCTGGGGTGCACTTTATCCAGCCCTGGTAATTTATCCACTTTCAAGGATGCTAATTCTTATTACTTCCTCTCTACCTATGCTTATCATACCCAATACTTCTTGTTTACATCATGTGCCCCACTCTTTTGTGAGGACAGATGCAAAGTATTCATTCAGAATCATACCTACATCCTTCGCTTCCGTACGTAAGTTACCTTTTTGGGCCGTACTCTTTCCTTCGTTATCCTCTTACTCAATGTACTGATGAAACATTTGGGTTCTCCTTGATTGGGCTTGCCAATGTTCTTTCATGCCCTCTTTGCTTTCCGATTTCAACCCTCCACTTTCTATGCTCCTCTCAGCTTTCTGTAGTATCGAGTTCTCGGTGTCTTACCCTGTAAACTCTGACAGCCAGAGGGCTCTAGATTTGGCTGTCCCACCCTTTCTCGTTGTGGGAACACGTTTTCTCTGAACCCCTTGAATCTCCTCTTTCAAAGCCTCCCACTGTTCGGATACTGATTTGACTTCAAGTAGCTGTTTCCAGTCCACTTTTGCTAAATCACTCCTCAGCTTAGTAAAATTGGCTTTGTCCCAATGTAGAACTTTAGCTCCTGCTCTTTGTCTTTTTCCATAATTGTGTTAAAACTAACCTAATTGCGATCACTACCCACCAAAATACTCTCCCACTGTCACTCCTTTCGCCTGCCCAGCTTCATTTCCTAAAATGAAGTCTAGGACAGCACCCTCTTGTTGGACTTACTACATACTGGCCAAAAATGCACCTTAAAAATTATGCTCCCTCCATTCCTTTCACACTAAAACTATCCCAGTTAATACTGGGGTAGTTAAAATCTCCCATTATTACTGCCCTACTGTTTTTGCACTTCTCAGAGATATGCCTATATATTTACTCTATCCCTTTGTCTGGGGATCTATAGTACACTCCCGGTAGCGCGACTGCCTTTTTTTGTTCCCAAGCTCAATCCATATGACCTCAATTGATAATCCTTCTAAAATGTCATTCTTCCTCACAGCTGTAATTGCTTCTCTAACCAATTGCCACCCCCTTTTTATGCCCCTCTCCAGCTCATCTGAAAACACTAACCAGGAATGTTGAGCTGCCATTCCTATCCCTCTTTAAGCCATGTTTCTGTAATAGCTATGATGTCACACTTTCATGTTTCTATGAGCCCTCAGCTCATTCTCTTTATTTGCATTGAAGTATATCCCCTTGAGCACTGCCAAACTCTCTCCTTTATTTTCTATCTTTTGTCTCCTCTGCCTTCCAGACAGTCACTGATTTTCTGCCTTCCATCATCATTTGATTTGTCTCCAGATGAATCTGCCCTCAGGTTCCCAGCCCCCCTGCCAAATTAGTTTAAACCCTCCCCAAAAGCACCAGCAAACTTCCCAGCAAGGATACTGGTTCCAACCCCATTGAGGTGCAAACCGTCCAGCTTGTACAGGTCCCACCTCCCCCAAATCCAGTCCCAATGCCTAGGGATCAGAATCCCTCCCTCCTACACCATCTCCCCAGCCACACATTCATCAACTCTAACCGCCTAATTTTATGCTAACATGTGACACTGGTAGTTATCTCCAGATTACAGCCTCAGAGATCCTGTTTCCTAAAATCTGCTTTCAGGACATCATCCCTCTTTCTACCTGTGTGAACCACAACCTCTGGCTGTTCACCCTCCCCCTCAAGAATGCCCTGCAGCCACTCTGATATCCTTGACCCTGGCAGCAGGGAGGAAACATACCATCCTGGAGTCACACCTACAGCCACAGAAATGCCCGTCTGTCTCAGACATCTCTGTGGCTTTTCAGCTCTGATCAAATGACTAAAATGCTGACATTTACTTTTCTGGATGTCGCTTTTTAAGGGTTCTTTTCACTCTTGCAATTTCAAGCACCTCTTCATTTGCCTTATGGTCTGTAGACTGAATTTTTAGCATATGTCTGAGCATTCACATTTTAAAGGTCTCTATTTTCTTCCACAGATATTTACTTTTATTCTATTCTTTCATGGGATAAGAGGTGTCACTAAGTATTTGTTGCCCATCCCCAACTTGAATTGGCAAGCTTGCTAGGGTCATTTCAGAGGGCAATTAGGAGTCAAACCTTGGTTCTGGAGCCACATGTAGACCAGCCCAGCTAAGGATGGCAGGTTTCTTTCCCTCAAGGATATTAGTGAACTAGGTGAGTTTTTAATGACAGTCTGTCATTAAACGTTACAACGTCAATGTTACTATCATTAAACATTACGACCACCTACTCAGTGTCTTGGAATGCCCCATTATTCTTTTCTATGAAAATGTAGAATTTATTGACGAGTGCCGCTTATGCTTCCACACTGGATCATAAGCACTTCAAACCTGCAGAGATTGATCATGTAAAGAACATACGAGGGGTCATTGGTCAGAAACTGTTTCTCTCTCCAGAGGTGCTTTCCAACCTAGAGTACTTCCAACTTTTTCTGCTTTCATTTCAGGTTTCCAGCATCTGCAGAATTTTGTTTTCATATCCTTCCTAAAGTGGGGTACCCAAATCAAAACTATGCTCTAAATGAGGTCTGCCCAACACTAACTGCAGTGATATATCCTTGCTTTTATATGCCTTTTGTAATGAAATCCTGCATTTCACTAGCCTGCCTACTTTCTGCAGCAGCAATGCAAGATATTAGTTGAACCTTCCCCTGATAAGAAATTCACCACAGGCCAAACCCACATTCTTCAACTGATCAAAACAATGCTGAGGGAAGATGGAGGGAGATAAATACCTACTACATGACTAATGGTCAGTCCAAAACTCTATGGGGTGGAGCTGTCTAATACAGATCTACATGTGCTCAGCAGCCACAACTGAAACCAAAACATTAACTGTTTCTCTCTCCACAGATGCTGCCAGATCTGCTGAGTTTTTCCAGTGTTCTGTTTTTATTACAGCTGAAACCAGAGTGCTCAATTCAAAATTGGAAGAATATGCATTCTCAATAGTATTAAATAGGTGATTACCCCATTCCAAACCCCGAGGAAAACACATCAACATTTGCAGCCAAAATCAGCCCCTTGGGAACTAGAATCAGTAGTATTTCCATACATTAAAAATTGTCGTAAGCCTATCAAGCATGAAAAACAAATTAGTTTCCTGCAAACAATAATTAGGTTGAACTTAGAAGGATCAGGGTTTCACATCCTGTTCACTGAGATGGAATGAGCAATGACAGTCCTCAAATAGTGATGTGTGCTATTAATTGTTTAATGCCCAGCATGAGGTGGACGCACTTTTACAAATTACATGCAAAAACAAATATAATCCTCAAGATTAACACTTGTAGAAAGCCAAGTAACTATACAATATCCTGATGCGTACACAGCTGTGGCAATTTTTGCCAAAATCTTACACAAATAGCTTGCATTCTAAAGATTAGAATGCTATATAGATTGCAAGGAAGACCACAACTACTCTCAAAACAGCAGTGTAGAGCAGAGATTCACAAACATTGGAAATATGAATAGGCCATTCAGCCCCTCAAGCCTGCTCTATCGTTCAACTTGATCATGGCTGATTTTTTTTTACCTCAACCCCATTTCCCACACCATCCACATATCTCTTGATATCTTTAAACGTCTAGAAATCTATTGATCTCGGTCTTGAACATGCTCAATAACTGAGCTTGTATTGCCCTCTGGGATAGAGAATTCTAAATATTTACCATCCCCAGTGAAGAAATTCCTCTTCATCTCAATTCTAAATGGCCTACCTCTTATTCTGAGTCTGCGTCCCTGGTTCTAGACCCCGCCACAAACAACCACCCAGCCAGGGAAAACATCCTTCCTGCATCTACCCTTTATTTTTTAAACTATTCATTCACGGGATGTGGGCTTCGCTGGCTGGACCAACATTTATTGCCTATACCTAGCTGCCTTTAAGGTGGTGGTGAGCTGCCTTTTTGAACTGCTGCAGTCCATGTGGTGCAGGTACACCCACAGTGCTGTTAGGGAGGGAGTTTCAGGTTTTTGACCAGGCAACAATGAAGGAACTTAAGAATTTTGTATGCATCAATGAGACCACACCTCATTCTTCTAAACTCTATATAGAGCATAGGCCCAGTCTCCTCAGTCTCTCCCCACAGGACAATCCTGCTATCCCAGGAATCAGTCTGGTGAACCTTTGCTGCACTGCCTCTATGGCAAGCTTATCCTTCCTTAGGTAAGGAGAAGAAAACTGCACACAATGCTTATGGTGTTGGCTCACCAAGGCTCTATACAATTGCAGAAAAACTTCTTTACTTCTGCACTGAAATTTTCTTGTCTTCCTAACTGCTTGTTTTTTGGCTTTCAAGGAATGCAGGCATTGCTGGCAGGGCCAACATTTGTTGCCCATCCCTAACTGCCCTTGAACTGAGTGGCTTGCTCAGCCATTTCAAGGGGCAGTTAAGAGTCAACCACATTGCTGTGGATCTGGAGTTATATGTAGGCCAGACCAGGTAAGGATGGCAGATTTCCTTCTCTAAAGGGTATTAGTGAACCAGATGGGTTTTTAATGACAACCAATGATAGTAATGGTGACCATGAAACTGAGACCAGTTTTATAATTCAAAATTTATTAATTGAATTCAAATTCCACCAGCTGCAATGGTGGGATATGAACCCATAGCCCCAGATCATTAGCCAAGGCCTCGATTACTCATCCAGCAACATTACCATTACATCACCGCCTCCCCCGTTGCACCTGCATGTTAGCTTTGTGACTGATGAACAGGGACATCCAGGTCCCTTTAGACATCAACACTTCCTAATCTTTCATCATTTAAGAAATACTCTGCTTTTGTTTTTCTCACCAAAGTGGATAACTTCATATGTTTCCACATTATATTACATCTGCCATGTTCTGGCCCACTCACTTAGCCTGTCTAAATCCCCTTGAAACCTCTTTGCAGCTTCAACTCACATTCCCATTAATTGTCATCAGCAAACTTGGAATATTACATTTGGTCCCACATCCAAATCATTGATATAGATTGTGAATAACTGGGACTCAAGCACTGATCCTCACATTACCTCACTAGTCACAGCCTGCCAAAATGAGAACGACCCATTTATTCCAACTCTCTTTTCTGTCGTTAATTAATTCTCAAACCATGCCAGTATATTACTCCCAATCTAATGTGCTCTAATTTTGCTTACTATCTCTTGTGTAGGACCTTATCTAAAGCCTTCATAAAATCCAAATACACAACATTCACTTGTTTACCCTTATCTATTCTGCTAGTTACATCCTTAAAAACCACCAACACGTTTGTTAAACACGAATTCCCTTTCATAAATCCATGCTGACTCTGCCCAATCCTAATGTTATTGTATTTTTTAAGCACCCAGTTATCATACGACTTATTAGTTCTAGCATTTTCTCCAGTACTGATGTCAGGCTAACAGGTCTGTAGTTCCCCATTTTCTCTCTCCCTCCTTTCTTCTAATGCCAAACACCTCTTTCCACATTTCCAGGAATAGCAATTTTGCAGGGGCCAAGAACATACTGCTCAAGACAAAAAGCAACATGCTTACATTGGCTACCAGTCAAGCAATGTCCTGATTTTAAAATTCTCATCCTTGTTTCCAAATCCATCCATGGCTTTACCCCTCCCTATCTCTGTAATCTTCCCCAGTCACACAACCCTAAGATATCCACGCTCATCTAATTCTGGCCCCTTGATCATTCCCAATGCAGGTGCACTGCATCAACTTGCCAAGCCTCCCTTCAACAGCATTTCCGAACCCATGACCTCTACCACTTAGAAGAACAAGGGCAGCAGATGCATGGGAACACCACCAGCTGCAAATTCCCCAAGTCATACAGCATCCCAACTTGGAACCATAATCACTGTTCAGTCATTGGGCCAAAAACCTCGAACCCCCTTCCTAACAGTGTACCTATACCAGATGGACAGCAACAGTTCAAGAAAGCAGCTCATTACCTTTGGAGAACAATTAGGGATGGGCAACAAATGCTGACATTGCCAGTGACACTCACATCCCACTGTTCTAAGTTTAGTATTACTACTGAGAATTCATTATTAAAGATTTGCATTTTCCAACAATGTCCACTAGCACCAATATTTCACCATTAATTTTTAATGGAGAAAAGGAATTAAATCCAAACTTTATTAAAAGAAATTTCCATGCTAATTTAAGGTTATCAAGTACGGAAAAGTAAAAGAAAAAAAATCAGCTTTAATAAGATACAAAACAGTGGCAAAGTCAAGCACGGTGTACACTGCACTCCCTGTACAAGTTAAACATTTTCTTCCTTACCACAGAATACTAAATCACTGTTAAAGTTACTTATATTTAGGCATGACATTCAAGGAAATACTTACATGCTTTTTGGCAACAAAAAGCTAATTCAGAGCTGGAACTCTCCACATTCTTCCTCCCAAAATATATCATTTTGCATCTCTCTGCATTAGGTGCCAACTTGACTCAGTAACAGCATGCTTGTCTGCATGTTTAAGCCCCAGTCCAGGGTACATATACATATCAGCACATATTCTAGACTGACACTTTACTGAAGTTGCTGAGATTTGCTACAATGTGGGAGGTGACATCCTCCAGATGTGATGTTGAAGTGAGGCCCCATCTGCTTGTTTAGGTGGGTGTAAAAGATCCCAAGACAATATTTGAAGAGCTGAGGAGTTCTTCCAGTTTCCAAAAGCCAATATTCCTTCTTAAACAGACATCATTGATACAGATTAATTGCTTACAGAATCATTGATATAGTGCGGGTGGCAGCAATTTGGTTCTTCATGCCTGTGCCTGTAAAACTACTGATTGTTGTAAAAACCCATCTGGTTCACTACTTGAAAGGAAGGAAATTTGCCATCCTTAACTGGTCTGGCCTAGATGTGACTCCAGACCTATAGTAACTGCCATCTAGGATAGCCTAGCTCAGCTGCACCAAACCACCACAGAAAGTCAAAGAAATATAGCCAGACACAGCAGCTAGCATTGACTTAAGGCAATGGAAACAATATGCTGACCCTGCAAAGTCCTCCTTACCAACATCTGAGGGTTGGAGAGCTGTCTTAGTAGTCAAGCAACAGCCTGACGGTCATACTTACAGAATCATACCTTAAGAGACAATGTCCCAGACACCACCATCATCATTCCTGGCCTTGTCCTGTCTCACTGGCAGGGCAAACCCAGCAGAGGCAGCAGCACAGTGGTATACAGTCAGGAGCAAGTTGCCCTGGGAGTCCTCAACATCAACTCCAGGCCACATGAAGTTTCATGGCATCAGGTCAAACATGGGCAAGGAAACCATCTACCACTCTCCTTCAGCTGATGAATCAGTACCATGTTGAACACAAATTGGAAGAGGGACAGGAGATAGCAAGGGCACAGAATGTACCTTGGGGGAGGGCGGGGGGTGGGGGGGGACTTCAACATCCATCACCAAGAGTGGCTAGGTAGCACCACCATTGACCGAGCTCACCAAATCCTGAATGAGCTGCTACAAGTCACGCAGGAACCAGCAAAAGGGAAAAACCTACTGGAACTTACCAGCAATCTACTTGCCATAGATACATCTGCCCATGAGTAAAAAGTTGAGTGACCACCACACAGTCCTTGGAAGTTCACTCTGCCATTACCATCAAGCCAAGGGATCAATCCTGGTTCAGTGCTGAGTGCAGGAGCAGCAGCAGGCATACCTAAAAATGAGGTGTTAACCTGGTGAAGCAACACAGGACTACTTGCATGCTGAACAGCAGAAGCAGACAGAGCTAAATGATCCTGCAACCAATGGATCAGATCAAAGTCTTCCCACATCCAGTTGCAAATTGTTGTGGACAATTAAACTACTAGCATGAGGCAGATACCCCATGTTCAATGATGAAGGAGCCCTACACATCAGTGCAAAAGACAAGGCTGAAGCATTCGCAACAATTTTCAACCAGATGCACTGAGTGGATGATCCATCTGTGCCTCCTCTGGATATTCCCAGCATCACCGATGCCAATCTTCAGCCAATTCGATTCACTCTACATGATATCAAGAAACAGCTGAAAGCATTGGATACAGCAAAGGCTTTGGACCCTGACGGCAGCCCAGCAATAGTAGTAAAAACTTGTGTACCAGAACTAACCATGCCCCTAGCTAAGCTCTTCCAGGACAGCTATAACACTGGTATCTAACTGACAAATGTGGAAAATTGTTCAAGTATGCCCTGTCCACACAAACAAGACAAATCCAATCCAGTCAATTACCACCCCATCAGCCTCCTCTTGATCATCAGCAAAATGATAGAAGATGTCACGGACAGAGCTATCAAGTTGCACTTACACAGAAATAACCTACACACTGATTTTGGGTTCCTTCAGGCTCACTTGGCTCGTGACCTTATTACAGCCTTGGTCCAAACATGGACACAAAAGCTGAACTCACAAGTGAGGTGAGAGTGACTGCCCTTGATATCAAGGTAGTATTTGACAGTGTGGCATCAAGGAGCCCTGGTAATGGTATCAGGGAAGAAAGTTCGCTACTAGTTGAAGTCACATCTAGCATAAAAGATATGGTTGTGGTTGGAGGTTAATCATCTCATTCCCAGGACATCGCGGCAGGAGTTCCTCAGGGTAGTGTCCTAGGCCCAATCATCTTCAGCTGTTTCAATGGCTTTCCCTCTATCATAAAGTCAGAAGGGGATGTTCGCTGATGATTGCACAATGTTTAGCACCATTCACAACTACTCAGACATTGAAGCAGTCTGTCGCATATGCAGCAAGACCTGAACAATACTGAGGCTTGGGCTGGTAAGTAGCAAGTTACATTTATTACCATCACTGAATCCCCCACTATCAACATCCTGGGGGGGTTACGATTGACCAGAAACTGAGCTGGACTAGCCATATAAATACTGTGGCTACAAGATTAGGTCAGCGGCTGGGAATTCTGAGGTGAGCCCGGACTCCCCAATTTCTGCCCTTCATCTATAAGGCACAAGTCATGAATGCGATGAAAGACTCCCCCAACCCTTGCCTGGACAACAACACTCTCTCATCCACGACAAAATGGACTGCTTGATTGGCACCCCATCCACCAAATTAAATATCACTCATTCCACCACCAACACAGTGGCAGCATTAGGTACCAGAAACAAAATGCTTTGCAGCAACTTAGCAAAGCTCCTTTGACAGCATTTCCAAACCCACCAGCTCTACCACCTATAAGGACAGGGGCAGCAGATGCATGGGAATACCACCACCTGCAAGTTCCCCTCCAAGCCACACACTTCGACTTGGAATTATATCTCTATTTCTTTGCTGTTGTTGGATCGAAATCCTGAAACTCCCTTCCTAATAGCACGGTGTACTTGTACTAGATGGACTGCAGCAGTTGAAGGTGCTGGCTCACCACCACCTTCTCAAGGGCAATTGGGGATGGGCAAATATTGGCCTTCCTAGCAACATCATCTTCCCATGAAAGAATTTAAAATATATCCCCCAACTACATCATAGTAGTCACAAGGTCTGTACACAACTTTCACCACTGTAAGAGTTCCAACTATACTGTTTCCACTGCCTGTTCACCTTTATTGAAGTCTTTTTAATCTGATTTTATTTTTCTTAATTAATACTGCTTCTTCTCCTTTACCGATTTCTAGCCTAAAACAAATCATGCCCGACTTGTAGCCAGCTTTCTATAATGATTACTTCATAGCCTTTAAATTGAATGTGTGTTTCTAACTCTCATAGCATAAAGAATAAAACATGCATTCTTATGCACAATTCTTATTTGCTGTTTCCACCTTGCCCATATGCCCTGAAGGTAAGTATTCCTCTCATTTGTCACCCATCACACCTTTGTTTGCTAATGTTATGCATTGGTTTACAGTCAGTTTAATGTTTATTTTTCATCACTATTAACAGGTATTTTATTACTTCCTATAACCATTTCTGTTCCCACAGTATTTACATTACCTTTCTCTCTTCTTGCGCTCTGACCTTTGCTCTTATTCCCTATCTTTAAGTTATTAATTCCGCACAGAAGCCCTCCCCAACCTTTATTGGTTAAAGGTCTGTTCTACTGTCCAATTTACCCTTTCCACTGGGACACTAGTTCCAGTCCAGTTCAGATCTAGCTTGTACTAATAGTAGAGTTCCTTCCCGTCACAGTACTGTTGCTAGTGTCCCATGAAATGGAGCTCCTCTAGTATGTATCAGCTTTTCAGCCACACCTTCCCTTTCCTGATCCGTTTATCTCTTAAGGCATTTAGCACATGGCTCTAGTAGAAACCTAGAGATTACCACCCCAGTTTGTAATTTAATTCCTAAGTGCTGAAACTCCCTTAGTTGAACCTTCCCCACGTTCTTACTTAATGTCACTGGTCCCGGAGTGGACCACAACCATCAATTCCACCCATTCACTTCCCAGCTGCTTCAAAATATCCCCAACCCTGGCAATGCAGTACATCCTCCCACACTTCTGCTGATAACCGCAGAATACATTCTCTATTCCCCTAAGTGAATAACCCTTCTCAGCAACCTTTCCTGTTATTTCCTTGTTAGATCCAACACATGAAATTAGCAGCCTTTAACTTGCATTTAACTTGTTTGTAAGAAACAAAACCAGCCTTCACTACAAAGCTTCACAGAACCTGTGAGATGCCTGCAAACTGACCATGCACAGGATTTGAAATTCCTATTTATACACCTAGATGCAAGTATAAAGAATAGAAAGAAAACTAAAAGGTGTTTCAACAGAGACTGGTAACTGTGAAATAATATATTCATCCACATCTGCTTTGACACCCAAGTCACAATCTGTTAATTCAGAAATAGTGCAGAAAAACACTTCCTCTACTACTTAATTTAAAATGCCCAACTCAAATTACTAAGTGAAAAGAACGTCTAACTTCACAGGAATAAGACAGTATCCTTTTTCTTTGCGTTTTTGTCAAGAACATTGGATGGGGAGGGGCAAGAAGAGGATAACCAGAAGAAGAAACAGTCACAATTAGCACGCCATTATGGAAACTTTCAAATCGAAAATTTTCAACTGATGTGTTCCAAAATGGAGTCACATGGGACTCGAAATGTTAACTCTATTTCTCTCTCCAGCACTTTGTTTTTATTGCAGAAAGCTTTCCTCATATTTCATTCAGCTGCTGGGTACAAATGCTGAACAGCGAATGTTATCAAATCAGGACAGATAGGTAGGAATTCAACTATAATTCAACAATTTTAAGGAGAGAAAAAAAAAATCCATTTACAGACAAGGATGAGGAGGATAAGGGGGAAAGGTAATGGATATATCAAAAGGACATGTGTAAGTTGTAACTAAGGGGGTAATAAGTGACAGCACACCTGGAGAAAAGAGGCACAGAAGTGTAAGGATCAGATGAGTGATGGAGGGAAGTAAGGGAGATGGGACAAGATGACAGAGGATGCAGTCAATTAAGGATATACAAAGAGCTCAACAACATTGGCAGATGTCGACAAAGGCTTAGTAGCTTAAGACAAGTGGAGAAATACAATATAATGCATAATAGGAAAAAACCAAACAAGGAACAGGACAGGACAGGGAAACCAAGGAAGACAACAAGCAATTGAAAGAAAACAAGAGCATGAAAGCAAGGAAACAATGACATACATAGCAAACCAGGGAGGTGCTTGGTGGCAAAATCATGTAATAAAGAAAACAAGCACAGCATATCACATAGCCCACTCCCCACCCACGAGTAATAAAGAACAGAAAGCAAAAGCAATACACCAGAAATATGAGCAGAGACCGGGATCCACAGGAAGACACAGTGACATCACCAAAGAGCAGTGCTGCAACTTTCTGAACAATGCTAAGGTATCTCCCACCATATAACAACCCTCCACCACTTCCAGCAGAGAGTTGCAAAACCCCACATGCATAAATTACAAAATAATCCTGACATTAGTTGACTGGGACTGATCAACATTTGGTCCAGCTCCTGAAACAAATCCAAAACCAACAATTATAAATCAATACATTGTTATTTCAAGTTGTAGAAATAACCTCTACAACTAGAGTGTCTTTATTACCTCTTACATCATCAGGCTAAAGTGCATTTGATTTTTTTTCTTATTTCTGTCTAAATCACAATGTCTCATTCTGGTAAACAGCAAAAACGTTAATGCTTTGTAAACTTCTCCATTCTCACTTATTTACAACAACTGAACCAACCAGTGCCATAAAAATCGCAGTTTAACTTTCATATCAACCTGTGGAAAGCTAAGGTCTGCACTGCTTTGAAGATGAGAGAACAAGGTGGGGGGGGGTTCATAACTGGATAATGAAACATAGGCTGAAGATAGAAAGCTTGAAAACAAGCAGTCAAAATTTAAACCGAGCATTTATTATACATATCAGCACACATGGATGCTGCTATCTCCCTCAATCTACAGATATAGGTCACCATCTACGGTATTTCTTAAAAGAACCATCAAGATACGTTTGAGCAATACCGTGCTCCAGTCCATTACTTTTGTTATTTGCTTGTAGCTCAAATGTAATCTTTGTTGCAAAATGGAAGGCACATTCAATTTAAACAACCATGAATTGGATTAATTTCCATTGTTCACACAATAATATTTATGCATTCGTTATTCTGCCAGTTTGAATAAAAATACAATTTAAATAAAAAAATCAACTCTGTCCCAGTTTCTCTCTAATATGTTCTTTGCACATTTGCCTCCAACTGGATATGTGCACATCATTGCCATTTTCTAGCTCAAGCAGCTGGAATGTGTTTTTTATTCTTTCATGAGACATGGGCATCACTGGCAAGGCCAGCATTTGTTGCCCATCCCTAATTGCCCTTGAACTGAGTGGCTTGGTAGGCCATTTCAGAGGGCAGTTAAGAGTCAACACATTGCTGTGCATCTGGAGTCACATGTAGGCCAGACCAGGTAGCTGTCATGGTTACCATTACCAAGTCTAGTTTTATATTCCAGATTTATTAATTGAATTTAAATCCCACCAGCTACCATGATTTGACCCATGGCCCCAGAGCATTAGCCTGGGCCTCTGGATTACTAGTCCAGTGACATTACCACTACACCATCATCACATAATATACCAATAATTGGTCTATTAACTCCAGAAGAGTTTAGCCTCCTGTGTCTCATTAAGGAAGCCAAATTCACCCAGGTGTAGTGGCAGGTGCTCATGGATAATTCATGCACAATGTACAAAAACATTTAAGCAATTAGCAGAGCAAAAACAGTTAAGCTCCTTTTACACAGTGTAAGAGCAGTGTTAATGGTTCCAGTTTCTGATGCCAGTCTCAACATCAAGCTACAGCAGGCTTGATGGGAACTACTAGGTTGGAGAAACTCGGATTGTTCTCACTAGAATGACAGAGATTGAGGGGCAACTTGAGAGAAGTTTACAAAATTATGAGTGGCATGGACAGAGTAGATAGTCAGAAGCTTTTTCCCAGGGTGGAAGAGTCAATTACTAGGGGACATAGATTTAAGGTGAGAGGAAAAAACTTTAGAGGAGATGTGCGGGGCAAGTTTTTAATGCAGAGGGTAGTGAGTGTTTGGAATTCATTGCCAGAGGAGGTGGTGGAAGCAGGTACGATAGTGGTGTTTAAGAGGCAGCTTGACAAATAAATGAATAGGGGGAGACGGACCCTGGAAGTGCAAAATGTTTTAGTTTGACAGGCAATATTGTCGGCGCAGGCTTGGAGGGCTGAAGGGCCTGTTCCTGGGCTGTACTTTTCTTTGTTCTTTGTATTACAGATGTTAGCCCAAGACCCATTTTAAAACTAGGAATTCTCTGTGCAAGACAAATCAAAACTGGTTGATAAGAAGTTGATTTAGTCATTCTTCCCAATATCACTGCAATTAAATTGATCAGTCTATACAGGAGATTGCTAAATTGAGTTAAGGAAGTAATAACTTGGTGCTGTTTAATTTCTATTTTAGCAGATTTATCTGTTCCGTGTTTATGCAAATAAATTCAGTTCCTTTGTCACAGGAGGAAGGATCTCAGGCTCAAGACAAACTAGATCTATGACTGTGAGGTAGATTTAGCAATGCAAGTGCCAGCTTCCTAAAACAGGACCAGCATTGAAATAGCTGTCTAATTGGGCATCACCATAATGCTAAGCACACTAGGGAGCAGAAAAGGGGAGACATTTGATGCACCAAGCCAAACACGAGCCAAGAAAAACTTACCCCATTTCAATGCAATCAAGGCAAAGATCAATACTCAAATATTTCCAGTCCATTCAAGTTGTACTGACTATATCCAGTACTCCAGTATTATAAAACAAAATAAACAGAAGCTTTAAAGACAACACTAATGGAGTGTTTAATATCTCATCTGACAACAGTTGACATGATACTCTCAATTGCACTACAGCCTTAATTGGAATTCTACTTTACTATAAAGATTGTAAACTTTGCACTGGTTAGAAATTGGCTTCTTGTTGACAAAATATACAACCAAGCATTCTTGTCCTTTCATTCTCTCAAACGTTATTGGAGTTATTCAATTAGGAAGCCACTTCCTGAATACTGCATCACAGTACATCAGCAACAAGCCTGGAAACTTTGGTTACATGTGATTCAGTTAACTGAAAATTATACTCAGTAACTGTTTTCCGAACAGTGAATTAATTCACAATACAAGCTAAACCACTAAAGGATACCGTGCTAACAAAATAGAATGCTGAAAAATATTCCCTAGCAGCATTCATCTCAAAAATATTTAATTTGCTCATAAATATTGAACCATTGTACTTCAGGTCATGTTTGGTCCACTACACGCAGGTGAATCATATTGCTTTTTACAAGCGTACCTGCAACGTGAATCATTTAATTGCACGAACGACCAGTATGCCCAAAAAGGAAGCAGAAATAAAAACCGTACCAAAATACTCAGCAGGTCTGGGTGTATCTGTGGAGAGAGAAACGGAGTTAACATTGAGTTGAATAAGACTCTTCTTTGGAACTGAAGGCAGAAACATGATGGGCTTAGGCCATTGTAAGGAGGAGGGGAGAAAGAACAAAAGGGGAGATCTGGAATAGGGTAGAGGGTGGGAGAGATTAAATTACATTTTTGTCATGGAACAAAAGGCAAAGGGATTGGTAATGGTTGCAGTAAACAAACAAAGCATTTGTCCAGAGTGAGTGTGAATGGCAGAATAATGAATGCAGTCTGAAAGCAAAAACAAGATTCAGACTGGTAAATGACAAAAAAAATCAAAATCATGGTCTGAAATTGTTGAACTCAATGTTGAGTCCAGAAGGCTATAAATTGCCTGAATGGAAAATAAAGTGCTGTTCTTCTTTGGGCTTGCATTGAGCTTCACTGGAACACTGCAGCAGGCCAAGGAGAGAATTGAGTACGTGAGAGCAAAGTGGTGAATTAAAATGGCAAGCGACCAGAATCAGTGTTGGATCTAGTAATGAACCAGAGCAAATATGAGAGGTGTAGGGAAACTTTTACGGAATAGTAAATGTTCAATAATAAATGTTTGAACTAATAATTGAGAAAAACTCATAAGAAAACAAGCAAAGTAAGATTGGTAAACAAAAAGCTAAAAGGAAGAGGAGAATTGAACTTGTGAAGATAAACTGGGAGCAAATGTTGACAGAGATAGAACAGCAGTTCTGAAAATCAAGAATGTTTAGGAGAAATATATTCTGCAAAAAAACAAGAATAAATTAATAATGAAACACCATGGTTGAAAAAAAAGCAGAGACTAAAGCTGAAACAAAAAAAACGCATATACTAAGTACATGGACAATGAAGGAGAGGATGACAACAGGAAACAACAAACAGGTTAAAGTTTAAAACAAAACAAAGCTGAACTACAAAATTAAAATCAAGGAATAGAAAAAACTTATCTGAAATATGAATAACAAAAGAAAAACATAAGAATAGAACCAAGGGATACACAAGTAAATTCTCAGGTCATAACAGTGAACTGACAGAATTATTGATTACCCATTGTTACGTTGCCTCAGTTTATCACAGACAATAAAAAGGTGAGCAGTTGGGTGAGGGATGCACGAGCAGACAGGTGACAACACCAGAGAAAGAAAGAAGGAGGCTAAGTGAGTACGAATTAGGCGCGTGGGGGAAAGAGGTGTGGTGTATATATAGGAATTACTCTAAGTCAGGAACAGGAGCAGCTGAGCAGAAGTGGGTGTAAACCTCACCTTCGGAGGAGAGTTTGAAAAAAATCAAACAGTGACATCTAAGTTCTTGGTTGGTAAGAAACTGCTGTTAGGGAGTCTTTAAATAGCTATAAATTAGAAAAGCGTATTTTCAAGTAGCAGCTACTTGGATTTAAGTAAGAAACACTAGGAATATGAGGAAGTCAGGGCCAGTAACGTAAGATAATAAGTAAACCAAAGTAAAATAAAGTTAACATAGAAGAAGTAAAGTTAAGATATGGCAGGGCAGCTCAGTCACGTGGAACGCGTGCCCTGTAATATGTGGGAAGTCATGGACGCTACTGGTGACCTTGACGACCACATGCAGGAAGTGCTGCCTGCTACAGAAACATGAGCTCGGGATTTCAGAACTCGAGCAGCGGCTGGAGTCACTGCAGCGCATCCAAGAGGCTGAGAGCTATGTGGATAGCACGTTCAGAAAGCTGGTCACACCAGGTTAGGAGCATAGAGGCAGAAAAGGAATGTGAGACCTCCAAGCAGCCTAAGAGAACCAGGAGGTAGTGCAAGAGTTCCCTGGGGTCTTGCTTGTTAATCGGTTTTCTGCTACTGGTGAGGTTCCTCAGAGAAATGTAATCAGAGCCAAGTTTGTGGCACCACAAGCAGCTCCACTGTACAGGAGAGGAGGAAGAAGAAAGGAAGAGCAAGTGATAGGGGGTTCATTAATTAGGGGAACAGACAGGCATTTCTGCGGCCGGAGACTAGACTCCAGGTTGATACTTTGCCTCCCTGGTGTCAGGATCAAGGATATCACCAAGCAGCTGTAGGACATTCTTCTGGGGGAGGGAGAACTGCCAGAGCCTATGGTACACATGGGTGACAATGACTTAGGAAGGAAGGGATATGTGGTCCTGCAGACAGAATTTAGGGAGAGGCAGAAAATTAGCATGAGCTTAAGATTCCTGGGACACTGGGACTGACTCTGGGAGAGATGGTACTGGTACAAGTTAGACAGGTTGTACCTGAACTGAGCCAGGACTGAGTTCCTTGCGGGGTGTTTTGCTAGTACTGTTGGGTGGGCTTTAAATTAACTCAGCAGAAGTGAGGGAACCAGAAGACCATATGAGAGAGTAATACCAAGGTGCACAAAATACTTGGAAAGACAGATAGCACTAAAATAGAGAATAGTAAGCTAATAAGTGAAGTCGGAATAAGAAGATAAAGTAATGAAGTCTAAATCAGCGTTATACTGCCTGTAAGTGGATTCACAGAGTATAGTAAATAAGATCGGTGAGTTACAGGCACAGATTACCATGTGGAATTATGATGTTGTGGAAATAACAGGTGCCTGGCTCAAGGAAGGGCAGGACTGGATGTTAAATGTTCCTGGGTACAAGGTGTTCAGGAAAGAGAGGGAAGGCTAAAAGGAGGAGTGGCTGTATTGGTTAAGAAGAAAATTGTAGTGCTGGAGAAAGAGGATGTCCCAGAGGGTTCAAGGACAGAAAAATTTGGCTAGAGCTAAGGAACAAAAAGGGTGCAATTACATTGCTTGGTGTAGTCTATAGACTGCCAAATAGTGAGAAGGAGGTAGAACAACAAATCTGCAGGGAAATTGCAGAGATATGCAGGCGTTATAGAGTAGTTATAATAGGGGACTTCAATTACCTGGTAGTCTAGGACAGTGGTGGTGTAAAGGGCCATGAGGGACAAGTGTTCCTAGGTTGTGATCAGGAGAATTTTCTACAGCAGCATGCGTCCAGTCCAACAAGAAAGGAGGCACAGCTAGAAATGGTTCTTGGAAAGGAGGTGCTTCAAGTAGATTAAATGTTAGTAGGGGAACATTCAGGAGACAGTGATCATTGCATCACAAGAGCTAGAATGACAGTAGAAAAAAAAATAGACAATCAAGAATAAGAATAATTAGCTGTGGGAGATCCGACTTTAATGCACAAGAATGGAGCTGGTCGGATAGGTGCCAACCAAAAGATTGGCGGGGAAAACGCTAGCTGAACAATGGGCTACCTTCTAAGAAGAAATGGTTCGGGCACAGTCAAGGTTTATCCCTCAAAAGGAAAAGTAGGGCAAACAAATCCAGAGCTCTGTGGATGAAAATGGAAATAGAGTCACAGAATCTCAGTGCAGAAGAGGCCTTTCAGCCCATTGAGTCTGCACCGACACGTGAGAAACACATGACCTACCTAATCCCATTTACCAGCACTTGGCCCATAGCCTTGAATGTTATGATGTGCCAAGTGCTCATCCAGGTACTTTTTAAAAGGATGTGAGGCAACCCACCTCCACCACCCTCCCAGGCAGCGCATTCCACACCGTCACCACCCTCTGGGTAAAAAAAGATTTTCCTCACATCTCCCCCTAAACCTCCTGCCCCTCATCTTGAACTTATGTCCCCTCGTGACTGACCCTTCAACTAAGGGGAACAGCTGCTCCCTATCCATCCTATCCATGCCCCTCAATCTTGTACACCTCGATCAGGTCACCCCTCAGTCTTCTCTGTTCCCACAAAAACAACCCAAGTCTATCCAACCTCTCTTCATAACTTAAATGTTTCATACCAGGCAACATCCTGGTGAATCTCCTCTGCACCCTCTCCAGTGCAATCACATCCTTCCTATAATGTGGTGACCAGAACTGCACACAATACTCCAGCTGTGGCCTCACCAAAGTTCTATACAACTCCAACATGACCTCCCTACTTTTGTAATCTATGCCTTGATTGATAAAGGCAAGTGTCCCATATGCCTTTTTTACCACCCCACTAACATGCCCCTCTGCCTTCAGAAATCTATGGACACACACGCCAAGGTCCCTTTGTTCCTCAGAACTTCTTAATGCCATGCCGTTCATCGATTATTTCCTTGTCAGATTACTCTTTCCAAAGTGCATCACCCCACACCTTTCAGGGTTAAATTCCATCTGCCACTTATGGGCCCATTTGACCATCTCATCTATATCTTCCTGTAGCCCAAGACACTCAACTTCACTGTTAACCATCCAGCCAATCTTTGTGTCATCCGCAAACTTACTAATCCTACCCCCCACATAGTCACCTATGTCGTTTATATAAATGACACATAATAGGGGACCGAGCACAGATCCCTGCTGTACGCCACTGGACACTGGCTTCCAGTCACTAAAGCATCCTTCTGTCATCACCCTCTGTCTCCGACAACTAAGCCAATTTTGAATCCAACTTATCAAATTACCCTGTATCCCATGTGCATTTGCCTTCTTTATAAGTCTCCCATGTGGGACCTTGTCAAAGGCTTTGCTGAAATCCATATAGACTACATCAACTGCACTACCCTCATCCACACACCTGGTCACCTCCTCAAAAAATTAAATCAAATTTTTTAGGCATGACCTTCCTCTGACAAAGCCATGCTAACTATCCCTGATCAAACCTTACCTCTCCAAGTGGAGATAGATTCTCTCCTTCAGAATTTTCTCCAATAGTTTCCCTACCACAGACGTGCGACTCACTGGCCTGTAGTTCCCTGGCTTATCTCTATAACCTTTCTTAAATATAGGAACCACATGAGCTGTTCTCCAGTCCTCTGGCACCTCCCTTGTGGCCAGAGAGGAATTAAAAATTTGGGTCAGAGCCCTTGCGATCTCCTCCCTTGCCTCCCTCAGCAGTCTGGGACACAACTCATCCGGACCTGGAAATTTGTCCACTTTTAAGCCTGCCAACACCTTGTCACTCCCTATATCAATTTGCTCAATAATCTCGCTGTCTCTCTCTCAGAGTTCCATACCTTCATCCTCATTCTCTTGGGTGAAGACGGATGTGAAGTATTCGTTCAACACTCTAGCGATGTCCTCTGGCTCCACCCATAGATTGCCCCCTTGGCCCCTTATGGGCCCTACTCTTTCCCTGGTTATCCTCTTCCCATTGATATACTTATAGAATATCTTGGGATTTTCCCTATTTTACCAGCCAGAGCTTTCTCAGAACCCCTCTTTGCTCTCCTAATTGTTCTCTTAAGCTCCAACAGTTAAGGTAAAGAAGAAAAAAGTATGCTCATAACAGGTGTCAGGTAGAAAATACAATTGAGGGCGAAGCTGAATTCAGAAGGTTCAAATGAGAGGTGAAGTGGCAAATAAGTGAAGCAAAGAGGGATTACGGGAAAAGTCTGGAAGCCAACATAAAAGGGGAATCCTAAAGTCTTCTATAGGCACATAAATAGTAAAAATGTGGTAAGAGAAGGATTGGGGACCAAAAAGGGATTTACACATGGAGGCAGGGGGTATGGTTGAGGTGTTAAATGAACACTTTGCATCTGTCTTTACCAAGGAAGCAGATGCTACCAAGGCCACGGTAACAGGGGAGGAAACTGGCACTAGAATGATTTAAAATTGGTAAGGAGGGGGTATTAGATAAACTGTCGGTACTTAAAACTGACAAGGCACCGGGACTTGATAAGATGCAACCAAGGATATTGAAGGAATTAAGCGTGGAAATTGCAGGGGCACTGGCCATAATCTTTCAGCCTTCCCTAGACTCGGGAGATGCCAGAGGGCTGGAGAATTGCAAACATTACCCCCTTGTTCCAAAAGGGTTGCAAGGAGAGGCCCAGCAATTACAGACCAGTCAGTGTTAACTTTGGTGGTGGGAAGCTTCTGGAAACAATTATTTGGGATAGAATTAATAGTCATATGGAAAAATATGGGTTGATTAGGAAGAGTCAGCATGGATTTCTTAGGGGGAAATCATGTTTAACTAACTTGGAGTTTTTTGAAGAGGTAATAGAGAGGGTTGATGAGGGCAATGCTGTTGATGTGGTGTATGTGGACTTAGAAAAGACACTTGATACAGTGCTGAACAGACTTGAGAAAAGTTATAGCTCATGGAATAAAAGGGAGAGTAGTAACATGGATATAAAATTGGCTGAGTAATAGGAAACAGCAAGTAACAGTTAATGGATATTTTTTGAGCTGGAGGAAACTTTGTAGTGGAGTTCCCTAGGGGTTGGTATCGGGACTGTTGCTTTTCCTGATATATATTAATGATCTAGATCTTGGTGTGCAGGGGACAATTTCAAAGTTTGCAGATGATACAAAACTTGGAAGCATTGTAAACTCAGAGGAGAGCATTGTAGAACTTTAAAATGACAGACAAGTTGGTGGAGTGGGCAGATAGGTGGAAGATGAAGTTCAATGAAGAGAAGTGTGAAGTGATTTATTTTGGTAGGAAGAACATGGAGACACAATATAAAGGGGTACAACTCTAAAGGGTGTGCAAGGGCAGAGGGACATGGGTGTATATGTGCATAAGTCATTGAAGGTGTCAGGACAGATGGAGAGAGCAGCTAAAGCATACAGTATCCTAAGCTTTATTAATAGGGACATAAAGTACAAAAGCAAGGAGGTTATGCTGAACTTGTGTAGGACACTAGTAGGACCTCAGCTGGAGTATTATGTACAGTTGGCTGCCACACTTTAGCAAGGACATGAACGCATGAGAGAGTGTGCAGAAGCAATTTGCAAAAATGATTCCAGGGATGAGAACCTTCAGTTATGAAGATACATTGGCAAAGTTGGGACGGTTCTCCTTGAAGAGGAGAAGGCTAAAAGGAGATTTGATAGAGGTGTCCAAAATCATGAGGGGGCTGGACAGAATAGATAGGAAGAAGCTGTTTCTGCTCCTAAAAGGATAGAGAATGAGAGGGCACAGATTTAAAAAGTGATTCCCAAAAGAAGCAAATGAGATGTGAGAAAAAACTTTTTCACCCAGTGAGTGGTCAGGGTCTGGAATGCACTGCCTGGAAGTGTGATGGAGGAAGGTTCAACTGAGGCATTCAAGAGGGCATTAGATGATTATTTAAATAAAAACAATATGCAAGGGTACAGGGAAAAGACAGAAGAATGGAACAATCATTTAGAGAACTAGTGCAGACATGAAGGGCCAAATGGCCTCCTTCTGCACCATAATAATTCTGCAATTACATTAGAAGAGATCAAAAAAGATAAATGCATTTAGAAAAATGGGGTTGGGGAGATATTTGATATACTAATTAACTTAGAGGATTAAAACTCCCGGTCCATATGAATTACACCCACACAAGTTAGGAAAGAGATAGAGGCAATAGTACAAAGATATAAAAATTCGTTAGGAAAAGGGAATAGTGCCAGAAGTCTGGCAGACATCTAATGTGATACCTGTATTTAAAATGGGAGATAGAACAAATCCAGGGAACTATAGAAAAGTTAGCTCAATATCGGCAGTCGGAATGATAATGGAGTCTGGAATCAGATTAACAGTAAACACCTAGGAAACAAAAATATATTAAAGAATAGTTGGGACGGATCTGAAAAGGGATGGTCATGTTTGACCAACCTTATTGAATTCTTTGGAAAAACTAAAAGATAATTTCTGTATATAGGGTACTGCAGTAAATGCAACACATATGAATTTCCAAAAGTAAAGGTACCACATTAGCAGACTCAGTGCATGTGGTGCAGGGACAAGTAACGAATTGGCAGCAAGCTACATGACAGAAAAGAAAAAGGGGTTAAATGTAGTTACTTACATTGGCCAAAGGTGTTGAAGCCCCTGGGTACAGCAATGATTTGTATCCCAGAATCAAAAATACAATTTCTAAATTTAATTATGATAAATTTTTTTCTTGACCAGTTAGGGGTGGGGGTTGTGGGGGTGGGGGGCAGAGGAGGAGGCAGTTAATACAAAAGAAAGAATGCAACAACGGAATATATTAATAAGCCTACACAATGGAGTGTTTAATTGGCATGTGAATTTCAATGTGGACAAGTGTGAGATAATGCATTTTGTCAGAAAGAATAAGGAAGTCACATATTACTCCAAATATAAGAGCCAAAATGGGGAGCAAAGGGATCTAGAGGTATAGATATATAAATCACAAAATAGCAATAAGGTTAAAAACTCATTAAAAGAAAACAAGCATTGACGGAAGGATCGAGAATGAAATGGCAGAGATTTAGGGTAATTGGCAAAAGAAGCAACAGTGACATGAGGAAAAAAATTTTCACGAAGCGAGTGATTAGGATCTAGAATGCACTGCCTCAGACTGTGTGGGCAAAGCAGATTCAGTCCCATTCCCTCTCGAATGCCTCAGCTATCTGAAAAGAATATGCGGGGCTACAAACAGCGGGGGGAAGGGCCTTCTCCTGTGCTATATTCTGTAAACCTTGGTTAGACATCATCTGGGAGTTCTGATTTCCATCTTCTGGGACATTAGAAAAAATACCAAAAAAAAATCTTAAGGATTATAATGAACAGGCTGTGCTTCTTTTCTTAGAAGTGGGAAAGTTGGTGACCTGATAGAGGTATTTAAACTTATGAAACGATTTGACGGAAATAGAAAAAAAATGATTCTATTTGTCATTGAAGGTGGCAGGAAAGGCTGGGAGCACACAGTTAATGAAGCATAGAGTATCCTAGGTTTTATTAATAGGGCATCGAATACAAGAGCCAGGAGGATATATTGAACTTGTATAAGACATTAGTTTGGCCTCAGCTAGAGTATTGCATTGAGTTCAGGGTGTTTTACTTTAGGAAAGATGTGCAGGCACAGGAGAGAATGCAGAAAAGAGAAAGGAGTTCCCCATCCTTGAAACCAATTATAAAGAAAGACTGGAGAAGTTGGAAAGACAGGAGATGATCTGATAGGGTGTTCAAAATCATGAAGGGTTTGGACAGAGTAGATAGAGAGAAACTGTTCCACTTGTGAAAGGATCAAGAACAAGAGGGCACAGATTTAAAGTAATTTGCAAAAGAAGCAAAAGCAACATATGGAAAAACTTTTTTCCACACAGTGAATGGTTAAGGTCTGGAATGCACTGCCCAAGAGTGTGGTGGAGGCAGGTTCAATCAAGACATTCAAAAGGGAACTAGACTTTTATTGACAAAGGAAAACTATGCAGGGTTACGGGGAAAAGGCATTGGGTAAATTGCTCAGTTGCAGAACTGGTGCAGTCATGATGGGCCAAATGGCCTCCTGCACTGTAACAAGACTGTGATTTGTGGGGAAGACCAAAATAGAGACCAAAAATATAACAGTTACTAATAAGTCCAACTGCGAATTCAGGAGAAACTTCTTTACCAAGAGAAGTAAGAGTGTGGAACACGTTATCAAAAAGCACAATTGAGGCAAATAGCATAGATGCATTTAAGGGGAAGCTAAATGAGCATGAGAGGGGGAAAGGAATAGGCCTAAACTTGTGCTTTAAGCTCAATGTAGCAGTCATAGGGTAAACCCACATCCAATAGAAAGGATGTTAAAGCTACAAGTATGCAAGAGCACTGAAGTAACTCTCACAACAAGCTCTAACATGTGAATAATTGTCATTAGTAACCATCAGTGTGCTAGAAAATTCTCCATGTTTCTGCCATGAGAAATTTTGTAAACTGACCAGAAAAAACAAGGTAAAGACTCAGACAGTAACAAAAAATGTACCAATCAATAGACATGAGAAATTTCAACTGCACTGCATCAGGAAACACAAAACACAGGATTTCAGACCAATCTACTCTCACCTTCAGTTCCCTGGCTCAGTACTGGCAACTATTTCTTCTAACATGGGAATACAGTACATAGGATATCATGCCTAAGCCTTTTCAAAAAAAAAATGCTGACTGGCAGCTCACGTTTCCAATTCAGAACAAACCATCTGTCTTCAATATTGCAGAAGGCAAGGATACATTATTTGTTTCTTCGCAGCTACCAATTGTTTCTGCAATAGAATCAACTCAAATTTTACAGGTTCTGAAATATTGAGTATAGAAAAAAAAGCAGGATTACCACAAGACCAGACAAATCAGATTTCTGAGAATGTAATCTAAAATTGTGTGTGCTGGAATGGCCAGATTTACATTTATTCATGAACAGGTCAAATCTTGTTTCTGTTAAACAGACATCTTAATCCACTTCTCCAGTTGGCTGGTACAATAAACAAAGAAAGTTACCAATTTAGTTAAGAAATGTACACTAGGGCATGGAGGCTGCCTTTCCTACAGTTGTGAAGTAAAGTGAGACCACAAACTACAATTTGGACCCATTTCATGGCCACCAGCCTCTATCATATCAATAGATTTTCTAGTTTTCCTCCACTGATCTACATGAAATTGACCATGATGCTGAAACAATCAATGTAATAGATCTATCTCTTCCTCAGCCATTATGGAAAAGATTACTGATGCTTTGATTTACAGAAATATTCAGGCTTGCACAAAAAAAAGAGAGCCTTACATGTAGATAAACCCAGAAAGCCACCTACACAATGCCCTCCAGCTAGGGTAGAAATAATTAAGTGGGCTTGAAGGCAAAAGTAATCTAATTGTACACTGCCCTACCCAAAGTCAAAACTGAGCCACAGGAAGAAAAAGCAGCTGACATTCTTGTAAAACCTCACTGATTTAAACTAAAGTACATAACAAAGCATCAGTCCAAAAGTTCAGCATTTCACTGCTTGGTGAACAGTACTGTTGATTTAAAACTCAAACACTACTGCATTCAGCACCACAAAATCAAAAATATAGCACTGCAGAACTAATCCAGCTTTTCTCATTTCAAATCAGTTATAACAAATTGCTACTCTTTATAACCTCTGTCCGCCTACTCTAATTAGTAGAATTACTGTTGTGCAAATTAGATACAGTTGGGACAAAGAGGAGGCACATATTTTAAAAGACATCTTTTTTTAATAGAACACTTCAGGCATATTATCTTAATAAACAGAAAACATTTAATTAAATTCTGTTCAGAATCTAATATCTGTGTTTCAGCCCAAGGGCTGTTAAGTTGTTTGTTTTTAAGATTCAATTTGAATGTCTTTAATCTTTGCCAAAACAGCAAACTTTACAACAGATTAGCAAATAGTAGAGTATTGAAATAGTGCACCCAAGACAGAAATAAAACAGTCATGGCATATAAATTAGAAAGGCTGTTTTCTAGTATTCACAGCATCCTATATTTTTTTCCAGCACTGACTGCTGTAAGTTTACTTCTGGCTGAGTTTAGGTCATTGCCATGCTGTAGCTCCTCATATAATTTAAGACCTTCACAGAAATACCAACATAGCACATCTCCACTAAGTGAGCATCCTTTATTCAACCACCCATTTTCCCTCAAAATAGCAATTTATTGTGCTCATTAAGGTCAAAGACACTAGTGCCAGGAAATGGAAGACCTGCTCATTTCAGGTACTTGGCTATGACATCAAGTACTTTCATGTCAGGAAGACCAGGTTAAAGTTCAACTTAACCGTACCCCAATTTCTTGGCTATTTCTTACAACATCGTACACATTGTTAAGTCAACTGTCCTCACCGTCCCTTAGAGGTACTACCAACTAGTATGAAATGATCAATGGCACATCAAATAGAAGTTGGGCAAGACTGCTCAACTATATTTCACATAAAACCCCTACAGTGCTGTGGTGACATTGCCAATCATACTAGAAGGCATATGGGATACTTGCCTTTATTAGCCAAGGCATAGAATATAAGAGCAGGAAGGTTATGCTGGAACCATATAAAATGCTGGTTAGGCCACAGCTAGAGTATTGCGTGCAGTTCTGGAATCTGCATTATAGGAAGGTTGTGATGGCACTAAAGAGAGTGCAGAGGAAATTTACCAGGATGTTGCCTGGGCTTGAGAGTTTTAGTTATGAGGAGAGATTGGATAGACTGGGGTTCTTTTCCTTGGAGCACAGGAGATTGAGGGGGGCACATGATTGAGGGGTATAAAATTATGAGGGGCATAGATAGGGTAGACAGGGAGGAACTTTTCCCTTTGGTGGAAGGATCAATAACCAGGGGGCATAGATTTAAGGTAAGGGGCAGGAACGTTAGAGGGGATGAGAGGAAGAATTTTTTCACCCAGAGGGCAGTGGGAATCTGGAACTCTCTGCCTGAAAGGGTGATGGAGGCAGAAACCCTCATAACATTTAAGAAGTATTTGGATGTGCACTTGCGATGCCATAGCATACAAGGCTATAGGCCTAGTGCTGGAAAAAGTGATTAGAAGAGTTAGGTACTTGTTTGACCGGTGCAACTCAATGGGCCGAAGGGCCTTTTTCTGTGTAGACCTCTAAGACTCGAGTACTTTCTTTATTCTGGGGCCAATGCAGTGTCAACTAAAAGCAAACTCCAACATCACATTAGTCCATTTTATAGTTGGAAGTCCCAGGACATTGCTGTAAAGTTTCTCAGGGTAGTGTCCTAGGCCCAAATTCTTTAGCTACTCCATCAATGACCTTCCCTTCATCACAAGGTAAGAAGTGGGGATGTTCACTGATAACTGCACAATGTTCAGCACCATTTGCAATTACTCAGATACTGAAGCAGTCCATGTCCATATGCAGCAAGACCTGGACAACATTCAGGCTTGGACTGATACATGGCAAGTAATATACATGCCACAGAAGTGCCAGGCACTTTGGAGATTGGGATCACTGAATACCCCACTAATAACATCGTAGGGGTTATCATTAACTAGAAACTGAACTGGACTAGCCATATAAATACTGTGGCTACTAGAGCAGGTCATAGGCTGGGAATCGTGCAGCGAGTAACTCATCTCCTGGCTCCCCATTGCTTGTCCACCATCTACAAGACACAAGTCAGGAATGTGATGGAATGCTCTCCACTTTGCTGGATGAGTGCAGCTCCAACAACACTCAAGAAGCTCAACACCATCCAGGACAAAGCAGCTTGACTGGCACCCCATTCACCACCTTAAACATTCATTCCCTCCACCACCGATGCAGAGTACACCATCAATAAGATGTGTTGCAGCCACTCACCAAGGCTCCTTCGACAGCACCTTCAAAACCCACGACTTCTACCACCTAGGACAGAGGCATCAGATGTATGAGAACACCACCAACTGCAAGCTTCCTTCACCCACACACCATCTTGACTTTGATATTTTTTAAAAATGATTCTTTTACAGGATATGGGCATCACTGGCAAAGCCAGCATTTACAGCCCTATATAGTCATTCCTTCACTGTCAACGGGTCAAAATCCTGGAACTCCCTTCCTATCAGTACCATGGGCATACCTACATTACATGGGCTGCAGTGGTTCAAGGCAGCTCACCACCACCTTTTCAAATTAGGGATGGGCAATAAATGCTGGCCCAGCCAAAGACACCCACATCCTCTGAAACAGTAAATTGGAAAAAAAGTAATTCTAGTCAGCAGGTTAAGACTGCAAAGTTAGTGTACTCGAGCGGCAAAGCTTTCAGTTTATGGTTTCATGTTATTCATGCCGATACATGGTAATGCTAAACATTTACCAAACATTGGCCGGGCCCCAGCTGGAGTACTGTGCCCAATTCCAGGCACCACACTTTACGAAGGTCATCAAAGCCTTAAAATTGATGCAGGGGAGATTTACCTGGATGATAGCAGAGGGGAAGGACTTCTGTTACATGGAGACTAGAAAAGCTGCAATTGCTCTCCTTCCAGGGAAGGTTAAGAGAAGATTTGATAGGTGGTGTTTAACATCATGAAGGCTTCGAGATACAGTAAATAAGAAACTTTCTAGCGGTAGAAAGTTTGGTAACCAGTGGACCAAGAATTAAGATAATAAGCAAAAGAAACAGACGACTTAAGGGAAAAAAAAATTAAGCTGTGAGTTATGGCGATCTGGAAAAGTACTGCCAAAAAGGGTGGCAGAATCAAATTCAATGGCAGTCTTCAAAAGGGAATTGAATACATACTTGGAAGGGTTAAGATTTGCGGGGAAGAGCAGAGCAAAATGCTCTGGAGATTTGAAATAACTGCTCCAACGAAAGGTCACAAATCTAAAATATGACTATTTCTCTTTCCGTAGATGCTGTGAGACCTGAATATTTCCAGCATTGTGTGTTATTTTAGAAAAGAGCAGGGTACGAGACCAATTGGACAGCTCTCCCAGGTACAAATGGGCCAAATGGTCTCTCATGTTGTAACATTTCATGACTATATGACTTGAGTAAAAACCAGCACACTGAGTTAGAACAAAGAAAAGTACAGCACAGGAACAGGCCCTTCGGCCCTCCAAGCCTGCGCCGATCATATTGCCTGTCAAACTAAAACGTTTTGCACTTCTGGGGTCCGTATCCCTCTAATCCCATCCTATTCATGTATTTGTCAAGCTGGCTATTAAACACCACTATCGTACCTGCTTCCACCACCACATCTGGCAGCGAATTCCAGACACTCACTACCCTCTGCGTAAAAAACTTGCCCCGCACATCTCCTCTAACCTTAAATCTATGTCCCCTAGTAATTGACTCTTCCACCCTAGGAAAAAGCTTCTATCTACTCTGTCCATGCCACTCATAATTTTGTAAACTTCTATCAAGTCGCCCTTCAATCTCCGTCGCTCTAGTGAGAACAATCAGAGTTTCTCCAACCTCTCCTCATAGCTAATAACCTCCAGACCAGGCAGCATCTAGGTTAACCTCGTCCGCACCCTCTCCAGCACCTCCATATCCTTCTGGTAATGTGACGACCATAATTGCACGCAATATTCCAAGTGTGGCATGACCAAGGTTCTATACAGCTGCAGCATGACTTCCCAGCTTTTATACTCAATACTCCTGCCAATGAAGGCAAGCATGCCATATGCCTTCTTGACTACCTTATCCACCTTTCAGTCACCTGTGGACCTGTACACCCAGATACCTCTGCCCATCGATGCACTTAAGGGTTCTGCCATTTACTGTATAATTCCTACCTGTATTAGACCTTCCAAAATGCATTACCTTGCATTTGTTCGGATTAAACTCCATTTGCCATTTCTCCGCCCAAGTCTCCAACTGATCTATATCCCGTTGTATCCTTTGACAATCCTCTTCACTATCTGCAACTCCTCCAACCTTAGTGTCGTCTGCAAACTTACTAATTAGCCCAGTTACATTTTCCTCCAAATCATTTACGTATACTACAAACAGCAAAGGTCCCAGCACTGATCCCTGAGGAACACCACTAATCACAGCTCTCCATTCAGAAAAGCACCCTTCCACTGCTACCCTCTATCTTCTATGACCAAGCCAATTCTGTATCCATCTTGCCAGCTCACCTCTGATCCCCTGCGACTTTACCTTCTGTACCAGTCTGCCATGAGGGACCCTGTCAAAGGCCTTACTGAAATCCATGTAGATAACATCCACTGCCCTTCCATCATCGATCACCTTTGTCACTTCCTCGAAAAACTTGATCAAGTTAGTGAGACACGACCGCCCCTTCACAAAACCATGCTGCCTTTCACTAATTGCTTCCAAACGGTAGTAAATCCTGACACGAAGAATCGTCCCCAATAATTTCCCTACCACTGACATAATGCTCACCGGCCTGTAATTTCCTGGATTATCCCTGCTACCTTCTTAAACAATGGAACAAATTGGCCATTCTCCAGTCCTCTGGGTCCTCACCCATAGACAGTGAGGAGACAAAGATTTCTGTCAAGTCCCCAGCAATCTACTCCCTTGCCTCCCTCAGTACTCTGGGGTAGATCCCATCTGGCCCTGGGGACTTATCCACCTTAATATTCTTCAAGATGTCTAACACCTCCTCATTTTTGATCTCAACATGATCCAGGCTATCTACACACTTTTCCCTAGACAAATCGACCGCTAAGTCTTTCCCAATGGTGAATACTGATGAGAAGTACTCATTTAGTATCTCTCCCATTTCTTCTGGCTCCACACAGATTCCCACCTCTGTCCTTGAGTGGGCCTATTCCTTCGCTGGCTACCCTCTTGCTTTTTACATATGTATAAAAGGCCTTGGGATTTTCCTTAATCCTGGTTGCCCATGACGTTTAGCCCTCCTGACTCCTTGCTTAAGTTTCTTCCTACTTTCTTTGTATTCTCCACGGGCTTCATCTGTTCCAGCCTTCTAGCCCTTACGAATGCTTCCCTTTTCTTTTTTACTAATCTCACAATATCCTTTGTTATCCAAGGTTCCTGAAACTTGCCATACTTATCCTTCATCCCAGCAGGAACATGCTGGCCCTGAATTCTTATCAACTGACGTTCGAAAGCCCCCCACGTCAGTTGTTGATTTGCCCTCAAACATCCGCCTCCAGTCTAGATTCCTCAGTTCCTGCCTAATGTTGTTATAATTAGCCTTCCCCCAATTAAGCACCTTAACCCGAGGACTCCTGTTATCCTTACCCACCAGTACCTTGAAACTTACTGAATTATGGTCACTTTTCCCGAAATGCATCCCTACTGAAACTTCAACCACCTGGCCGGTTTCATTCCCTAATACCAGGTCCAGTATTGCCCCTTCCCTATAAAAACAAAAAACTGCGGATGCTGGAAATCCAAAACAAAAAATAAAAAATACCTGGAAAAACTCAGCAGGTCTGGCAGCATCGGTGGAGAAGAGTACAGTTGACGTTTCGAGTCCTCATGACCCTTCAACAGTTGATGTTTCGAGTCCTCATGATCCTTCAACATATTGTCTCAGGAAGCCCTCCTGGATGCACCTTACAAATTCTGCACCATCTAAACCCCTAGCCCTAAGTGATTCCCAGTCAATATAGGTAAAGTTAAAATCACCCACCATAACAACCCTATTGCTTTTACATCTTGCCAAAATCTGCCTACATAGCTGTTCCTCAATCTCCTGCCAGCTTTTGGGAGGCCTATAGTAAACCCCCAACATTGTGACTGCACCCTTCCTATTCCAGAGCTCTACCCATATTGCCTCACTGCATTACCCTCCAAGGTATCCTCCTGTCGTACAGCTGCGATATTCCCCTTAACCAACAGTGCAACTCCCCCACCTCTTCTTCATCCCTCTCTATCCTGCCTGAAACATCTAAATCCTGGAACGTTTATCTGCTCTGAAGTTTTGAATCTGTTGATTTTAATAGTCTTGTTTACTACAATATTCCCAACAAGATTATTAGACATCCATTCACTTTTCACACCTATGCTCATTAGGCAATGGTGATGGCATAGTGGTATTGTCATTGGGTGAGTGATTCAGAGACCCAGGATAATTCTCTGGGGACCTGAGTTCAAACACCCCTGTGGTAGATGGCAGGATTTGAATTCAATAAAAATCTGGAATTAAAAGTCTAACAACCATGAAACCATTGTCGATTTTTGTAAAAAAAAACCTTACTGGTTCACTTATGCCCTTTAGGTAAGGAAATCCACTGTCCTTACCTGGTCTGGCCTACATGTGACTCTGGACTCACAGCAATGTGGTTGACTCTTAACTACCCTATGAACAATGGGCAATAAATCACATCCAATGAATGAATAAAAAAAATTAAATCCAAATGATAATGTGCAGAGTGCTGCAGCTTTTACAGTGGCATGGTTAAGTGTTAAACTCCCTGATTTCTGAAAAAGACTGCAAGAGAATTTTCTAAAATTAAAGCTTTCCAGAAGACGAACACAGCATCAGTTTACTGATCTATATTCTCTTAATTATAAGCTTTAACAAAGCTCACTGATCTGCACTGTCAGTCAATTTGTATCCCCATTGTATAAATTAGTTTCCCCCAACCCCCAAACAACTCAACTACATTAACAAAACAAAAACAGAATTACCTGGAAAAACTCAGCAGGTCTAGCAGCATCGGCGGAGAAGAAAAGAGTTGACGTTTCGAGTCCTCATGACCCTTCAACAGAACAAGTCTGTCACAGGTTAACATCAGTTACTCCAGGTTAGTTGTCTCCACTGGACAATTTAAAACATCCAGTGTGACAAGTTATACAGTTCATTTGCGATTCATCCATGATTGATGTCTAGAATTAGAGTAACTACTCTGTATAATTTTGAGCCATCTATTTACTGCATGTGGTCTCAACCAAGTCTGAAAGACTAACTTTAGAATCATGCTGGCTGCTCTGCTCAAGAAGTTCAACTTCAACCATTTAATTTACATAATATTCTTTTGAGTATGCGACTACACCCAATTCTGAGATTGTGCTCAAATCATACTGAATATGATACAAGAATTTGTAAAATAGTTGCTGTTCCATGACAATGAAAAAGTGAAGGTCAGCCACCTAATCTGGGCAGCTAAGGTCCATTTATATTGCTGCAGTTTAAGTTTGGATTTTAAGAGGCCAGCAGCCATATTAAAAAAAGTGCAGTCCATCAATGAATTCACGCTTTATTACAAAAGCACATTTCATCAGTTAGAACAGGGTGGGATACATATGGGGAGTAAACACTGCCTGCACTATACTGATGAGCAAAGAGTGTCTTAATCTTTAGCATGTTCTTAAAAAAAGGATATAATTAATTAAAAATCTCCCTTTCAAACTACCATAGTAAAAGTGCCCTGATCAAGTTAACTCTGCAATACACCAAAAAATGGGAAAAAATGTCATTTTAACACTATAACTAATGTAAAGTGGAACTCAACGATAGTTGAAACCAACAGCAGGGCTTCTGTTCCTGCCCCCATCTCCATTCACAAATAAAAGTCTCCAAGATGTTCAGATATTACCGGAACTGAAACGGAGGAGAAATATATCAACAGAGATATAAACACTCAAGCCCTTCAAAACGTTGGGATACATAAGCAACTGAAACATGTTGCTAATGTTATCAGATAAAATACAAAGTTTCAAAATTCAAAAAATAAACGCTTCACAATTATGCAATTTTATGAACATGGAACACGTGTCCAGGGCCCGAGTGAAAGCATAATCAACTGTTGAAATTAAAGGCAGCACTATAAAAATCTCTGGATAACAAATTGTCAGCCGCATGCTCCAGCAATCTGATAAAGGCACTCTGACCTACTTACATTATAATGCATCTCTCAACTAAGCATGTAGAACAGGAGTTTTGTTTTGGTTCTGGCAGGCAGCATCCAAACAGGAGGCACGTGTCAGCTTTCAGTCACCATAGCATCATAATTGATTGATTATTTTGCCTTGTACTGACAACAGCAAGTTTGGCAAGTAATTCAGAAGACTCACTTACCCACACTGAGTTACACTTAATCCATTGTTTAAAAAAAAGGAACAAGGCATTGCATCAGGTTGAGGGGCAAGCTCAGGCTAGTAGCAAATTTCATTTCCTAAACCACAAAACTTCAAGAACAGTTCTTAAAAGCCGCACAACTTTCCAAAGATCATGTCCTTGGTGCAATTGGAAACCGTCACTGAGACGGTCATCACGACTGCTTTGTATTCTTTAAACCGATTACTCAATTTATAGATTGAAATTTGATATGGAATGCAGAATTTCCCCAGGACCATATCAGTATTTTTCTGTAATTTTGAAAGAATAAGTTTCAGGGTAACTGCATACCACGAAATCAAAACAAAGGTAGGAACTGTGGATATGCAGGCTAAATAGTGCCCAGTCAGCACCAATTCAAGTGGAGTCTGGTCGCTGATGCAAACAAAAATGTTTACCTAAAGCTGGCAACAACCCCAATTCACCCTCTCATTGCAAAATACACAGGGGTATGCTTTATCAAAAAGATCCTTACAACGAAGCCAATATGAAGGGTACAGTTAATAGAAATGTACAAATTAACAAAAATATAAAAGTTTTGCATTCTAAATGAAAGGTAACCAGACTAATGTATAATCCAATACTCATTTTCAGAAGACGGTTCAGACAATTTCATGATTTTACTCAGCATTAGGTACATGCACAGCAGACCAGCTGTGCCTCAACATTCAGGCTGACCGCACACATTCCCCATAATAAAACAATTACCGACAACACCTGGTACTGGCTGTTTTATAGCTGCAGGCATCTACAAAATATCGACTTTAATGGTGTTTCTGTTTTTGAAGAAGCCCTTTCTCACTTCACAAATCGCACTAATACAAAAACACTTGCATTTACATAGCAGCATAACACACCCAAAAGTAATTAATTCTGTGTGATACCACTGTTACATTGATAAATGTACCTGCCATTTAGCACACTGTCCCACAAACTGCAAATGGGAGGAATGACCAGTTGATCCCTTTTTGGCGGTGATGTATGAATGAGGAACATTGGACAAGACACCAGAGAGCTCCATGCTCTTCCTCAAATACTGTCTTGGGTTCTTTATATCTAGAAAATCTGATTTGTTGACTAATAAAGATCTTATTCACAGGAACATAAGAGGAGTAAGTCATTTGGCCCCTTGAGCCTGCTCCGCTATTTAACAAGATCATGGCTGATCGACCTCGATGCCTTGCCATACTACCCTAAATCCCTTATCGTCACTGATATCTAGAAATTTATCGACCCCTGCTTTGAACACTCTCAACGACTGAGCCTCCACCGCCCTCTGGGGTAGAGAAATCCAAAGGTTCACCACCCTCTGACTGAAGAAATTCCTCATCTTAGTCCTAAACGGTTTAATCTAAGACAATGTCCTCTGGTTTTTGACTCCTTGCAGAGGAAGCATCCTTCCTGCATCTACCCTTTAAACCCCTGTAAGAACTTTGTACACTTCAATGAAATCACCCCTCGTTTTCTAAACTCTCGAAAATACAGGCCCAGTCTCCTCAATCTTTCCTCAAAGGGCAATCCTGCCATCCCCAGGATTAGTCTGGTGAATGTCCATTGCACTCCCTTTATGGTCAGTGCATCTTTCTTTATGTAAGGAGAACAAAACTGTAGACAATACTCCAGTCTCACCGAGACTTTATACAATTGCAGCAAGACATCCTTACTCCTGGACTAGGGTATATAGGGCATAAATGTACATCAAAAAAAGCAATGGTCCTAATACTGACTGCAGGGAACCACTGTATACTTCCCTCCAGTCCAAGAAAGTAACCATTTACCAACACCACTGTTTATTGCCCCTTAGATCCCATGGGCTTGAATTTTGCTAACAAGTCTATTGCATGGCACTCGGTCAAACACCTTTTGAAAGTCCATATTTACACACCAACTGCACTATCCTCAACTTTCTCCATTACTTCAAAAGAATGCAAGCTTGCAAGACCTTTCTTATTTCCTCTTCCTTGTAATTTTGAAACAATACAACTCTACACTTTACAAATAAAAACTAATTTTTGTTGCGCTTTGGCTTTTGAACAGCAGATCATCCTTCTGCCAACAAATCCTCTGGGCTCAGCTTTTGAGTCTTTACTTGTGCATCATGACTCTTTGGCCTTGCATCACCCACTCTCGTCATTTAATCTCTGCTGCCTTCTACCCTTTAAAAATTTTCCTTTTGTTCTTTTCCTCCGTTCTCCATCTTTCCCTTTTTTTAGAAACCAATCACACATCTAACTTTTCCCAGTTCTGATGAAAGGTTATTGACCCGAAATGTTAACTTGTTTCTCTCTCTACCAAGGTGGCCAGCCATTCTGGATTTTCCAAGATTGTCCCTAATCCGGGCTTTTGTCCCACCTCCTGGCTCAGGCGTTTTGTCCCAGGTTTCTGTTTTTAACCTATTTCTGTGCATGTGTTGAGCCCTGGATGTTTATTTCCCATCTCTACACGCAAGTTGGGCCTGGCAAGTTCTTCTGTTGATTATGTCGAGTGTGTCAGACCCAGCTTCAGCTGATCAGAGAGTCAGCATGTATTTCTAATGGCCAGGTCCTGCTGACTAACCTGATAGACTTGTCTATGGGTGTTATTTAGACAGATTTACAGAAGGCATTCAGTAAAGTTTCTCATAAAAAGCTGCTAGCCAATGTTGAAGTTCATAGAATTAAAGACAAATTATTGACCTGGTTAGGAAATTGGCTGAGCGACAGGAGACAGATGATGAGCAGGTACTCTTAAGTGCAGGAGGTGACTAGTGTGTGCCACAAGAATCTGTGCTGGGGCTTCAACTTCATTGCATTTATTAATGATTTAGATGACAAGAAAGTCACAGCCAAGTTTTCTGATGCAAAAGTGGACAGCATTGTAAACAGTGCAAGCGGAAGCACAAAATTACAAAGAGATATTTAGTAGATTAAGTGAATGGGATAAACTATGGCAAATGGGTTTTTAACATTAGCAAATGCAAGGGTCTTCCACTATGGATAAAACAGGGTATTTTCTAAATGGTAAAACACTGGGAATGGCAAGGATCCAGGTACATAGATCATTAAAATGTCATGGACAGGTACGGAATATAATCGAAAAATCAAAAAGGTTTTTTAATATAAAGGACTAGAATACAAGGGGGTAGATATTATGCTACAGCTATACAAAGCCCCTGGAATAAAGTGTTCAGTTTTGGGCACCACACCTTAAGAAGGATACACTGACCCTGGGGATCTTTTGTATAGATTCACTAGAATAATAGACACCAAGAGTTAAATTACAAGGAGATTACACAAACAAGGATTGTATTCCCCTGGAATTTAGAAGTATATGGGATGATTTAATCAAAGCTTTCAAGCTATGTGGTGAACTGATAGACTATTTCTACTGATTGCTCATTGTCCAAATATTAGAGCCAGATCTCTCAAGAGTGAAGCTGCGAAACACTCCTATACACAAGGACAGCAAAAGATTGGAATTCTTTTCCTCAAGCAGCATTATTGGCAAAACCTGAGATCGATATATTTTTGTTAAAGATAGCAGATCATAGATCATAGATTAGCCACGATTTCATTGAATGGCAGAAGAGGCTCAAGGGGCTAAATGGCCTATTTCTGTTCCTATGTCTCAGTTCATAGCCAGTAATCTGATTTCCAAGTTCTTGTGCATTTCCCTCTGCTTCACACGTCCATTGCATCCACATTTCAGCTGCCTTGGCCTTACTTTTTGCTCAGATGGGGTGTTCCAAAGAAAATACCTCGATCTACCGCATGCAACTGGCAAGCCCAATTACTCTTTTGAAGCAAAACTCTCAAGAGTAAGAGTGAAGATACTAATCAGCTGACAATCCACTGACATGAATGTTTTTTTGTAGTGTCCAGGCCTCTGATCAAGTTCTTCCAGTCTTGCAGGTCTTGGTGAGTGCGACAAAACTAAATCCAAATACTTTCACAAATTATCAACAATTTCATTTATCATGCCTAAAAACAGATCAGTCACACAATCAGCAACTTTCAGATTAAGAACAGAATTATCAGCTTCAAATCTGATATTCAAATGGCAAGATAAAAATGCTGCTCCACTACAGAGCTCATTATACCCAGAAATCATCTTTGTGATCTTTATTTGGTTGCAGGCCATATGAAAACTTAATACGCAGTTGTCTCTCAGCAGCCTTCAGTAAAGTTTAATTACTGAAAGGCAAGCCTTGAAGTAACATTTTTATCTACAGTACTAAAACATGATGCATGTTTCAAGTGTGTACAACGTTGTATTGTAAGACACATCCATTCATATATATTGTATTAAATATGGTCACCGCGAGACAAGTCACCACAAATATCATATCCTCGTTTCATTCAAAATTGAATATTTTAAACTATATAATTACTGGAAGATTTGAACTTTCAATATCTCCAAACTCACCTCTGACCTCAGGACTTCATTATAAAACATTAAGATGTTCTTGGCCCTGTAGATTAGCCAGGATGCAGAAACTTTGTTGCAAGGATTAACGATATACAACCCAGAGTACTAATTGATAATTGATAAACTAATCAAACTTAAGAGACCCCCTTAAAACCTCTGGTCCAGAATGCACCCATACATATTAAAAGTTAGGGGCGTCATATAGAAAAGCGAAAAGTGCCAGTGGAATGGATGATAGCTAATGTGATTTCTATATTTAAAACTGGAGGTAGAACAAGTCCAGGGAACTACAGACAATTGCAGTAGCTATACATTGATGGCAGGAAAGATAATGGAATCCCTATTCAAAGTTGTGGCAGAAAAACATCTAGAAACTGAAAATTTAAGTCAGCAGGAATTTCAAATGAAAAAGTCATGTTTGACTAATCTTCTTTTAAGTAAAGAAGTGGTAGAAAGGTAACGCAGTAAAATATATTTGGATTTCCAAAAAACCTTTGATAAGGCATCATGAAGTAAACTCATGGTTAAGGTCACAACATATGGAGTAAGGCGACAAGTAGCAGAATGGAATGAACAGCAAGCTGGCTACAAAACAGAAAACTGTAAGGATTAAAGGTACTCAAACTGACAAAATGAGGGAAGTGGTGTTCTACAGGCATGAGACACTGTTATTCATCATTTACAAAAATGATTGCGCTTCAGATTTCTGAATCAACATTTCAAAATGTGTGGGTGACACCAAATTTAGTACCTTTTAACGAGAATAGGACCGCAACAAAACAAGATGACAAACAAACTTACAAAATGGGCAGGTAATTGGCAAATTAATTTCAATATAGGGTGAGGTGGCATATTTTGGTAAGAATAAGGAGGAGGATTTTTGAACTCAACTAAATCTTTACTCTCAGGCCCTCTGGGCTGGAAATATACGGTAGGCTTTCCATCATATCTTCACTGTTTCAGTTTCTCAATTTGTCATTTTCTTTTGTCAATTTAGAAATTCCATGCACCAACTTTGCATTAGGAAATCTAGGAAAGACTTTCTTCCAAGTTACAAATTAACAAACTGCATTAAATGCAATGAAGCTTTCTCACTCGCCACCCCTCCCCCACCAGTATACCACATTGAATTCTCAAAAGATTATTCTTTAAACTTCACTCTTGGGATGTGGGTGTCGCTGACAAGGCCAGCATTTATTGCCCATCTGTAATTGCTGTCAAGAAGGACGCAGTGAGCCACAATCTGCTGCAGTTCAGATGGCTGTTAGGGAGTTCCAGCATTTTGACCCAGCAACAGGGAAGGAAGTGATATATTTCCAAATCAGGTGGTGAGAGACTTGGAGGGAAACTTGCAGGTGATGGTGTTCTCATGCATCTGCTATCCTTGTCCTTACAGGCGGTAAGGGCTGTGGGTTTGAAAGGTGCTGTCAAAGGAACCTTAGAGAGTAGTTGCAGTGCATCATGCAGATGGCACATGCTGCTGCCATTATGCACCAATGGTGGAAGCGGTGAATGTTTAAGGTGGTGGATCAGGTGACGATCAAGCAGGTTGCTTTGCCCTAGATGGTGTCGAGCTCCCTGTGTTGATGGAACTGCACTCATCTAGGAGAATAGAGTATTCCACCAGACTCCTGACCTGTGCCCTGCAGATGGTGGACAGGCTTTCATAAGACAGACAAGTTACATTCCACAGAATTCCCAGCCTCTGACCTGCTCTTGTAGCCACATTATTTATATGGCTGGTCCAGTTTGGATTCTGGTCCAGTTCAGATCCTAGTCCATGGTGACTCCCGAGATGTTGATAGTGGGGGAATTCAGCGACAGTAATGCCACTGACTGTCATGGGGAGATGGTCAGATTTTCTGCTGTTGGACATTGTTTTTGCCTGGCACATGTTGCACAAATGTCATTTGCAACTTGTCAGCCCAAGCCCAAATGTTGTCCTGGCCTTGCTGCATGCAGGCATGACTGCTTCAGTATCCAAGTCATGAATGGTACTGAACACTGTGCAAACATCAGCCAACATTCCCCATTTCTAACATTATGTTGGAGGGGAGGTCATTGATGAAGCAACTGAAGATGGTTGGGTCAAGGATATTGCCCTAGGAACTCCTGCAGTGACACCCTAGGGCTGGAATGGTTGGCTTCCAACATCCACAACTATTTTCATTTGTGCTAGGTACGACTCTAATGAGCGGAGAGTTTCTCCCCTCCATACCCCATTCCCATTGACTTCAATTTTACTACAGGTTCTGGATGTCACATACGGCCAGATGCTGTGAAAGGAATTCACTTTCACTTCACCTCTCAAATTCAGCTCTTTTGTCTGTGTTTGGACCAAGGCAGTAATGAGGTCCGGTGCCGAGTGGCCCATTATATCAGTTTTGCTGAGTCTTTTTTCTTCTGAGCAATTTTCTACTGATATAGATTTTCTTAGCCTCAATGGAGATGTTCCCCTGCACAATACATGCAATAACCATGAGTTCCATGGTTATGACAGACACAAAAGTTGTTGGTTTTAATTCAAAGGAAAGTCAATTCATGAAGTTGCTATTTTGTTACTAACCTGATTGAAACACTGAGTGAGATCTGAAATTGTAGCATTGGGTACCGAGATAAAAACATGGTGATCTTTTATTGAATGCAGAGAGATATGCTCAAAGGAATTCTTATCCATATTCCCAAGATCCGATTAGTAGCTCTAATGTGACCATTCTGGGCAATTTTTCAAGTAGATTTTTGTTTGAACATGAATGATGATGGCGCTACTATATGACTTGTAGGTTATTGAGCTCAGGACAAGACTCATTAACATACACCACTGATAAGAGTCCTTCCTAGATTTATATCATCCTACTACATTTCTGTTCAACTTATTTTAAAACAATATTGCCAACAATGCCATTGGTAGCCTTGTGCTGTAGAGCACTGGTGGCATATCTATAGAACCAGATACACTGGCCCAAATCAAAGGAGAAGTGGTGGCATAGCGATATTGTTACTGACTAGTATTCCAGAGACTGAGGGTAACGCCACCATGGCACATGGTGAAATTTGAATTCAATAAAAACCTGGAATTAAAAGTCTGATGATGGCCACAAAACCACTGCTGGCTATTGTAAAAACCCATCTGGTTCACGAATGTCCTTTGGGAAAGGAAATTTACTGTACTTACCTGGTCTGGCCTACATGTAACTCCAGACCCAAAGCAATGCGGTTGATTCTGAAACACCCTCTGAGCAAGGGCAATTAGGGATGGGCCATAAATGCTGGCCTAGCCAGCAACACCCACATCCTATGAATAAATAAAGAATAGACTGAATAAAAGGGAATGCTCACAAAACTCAAACTGTTATAACTCTTAAGGACTGCTGCTCTAAGTCATTCATACTAACCACTTGTGTCAAAACTTTGCATATGAAGTTACAAGTTGATTACTCCATTTATTTGCCATAGAGGGACTGCAACGGAGGTTCACCAGACTAACTCCTGGGATGGTGGGATTGTTTCGTGAGGAGAGATTGAGGAAATGGGGCCTACATTCTCTAGGGTTTCTAAGAATGAGAGGTGATCTCACTGAAGCTCAAAATTCTTACAGGGTGGATATGAATAGGATGTTTCCCCTGGCTGGTGAGTCTAGAACTAGGGAACAGGTTCTCAGAATAAGGGGCAGCCATTTAATATTTGAGATGAGGAGGAATTTCTTCACTCAGAGGGAGGTGAATTTTTTGGAATTCCCCACCCGAGAGCTGTGGAAGCTCAGTCATTGGGTATGTTCAAGACAGAAATTGATAGATTTGTGGATATTAATGACATCAAGGATAGTGGGGAAAATGGCATAAGAGGTAGATGATCAGCCACAATCTGTTTGAATGATGAAACAGGGCCAAATGGCCTACTCCTCCCATTTCCCATCTCTTCAGTTTACACATTTGTACCGAACTTATTTACATTGTGTGAATAGATCAACTGGTGAAACAAAATCTTTCAGTGATGTCTCAAAAGAGAACCGTAGGATTTCTAGCCCATCCTTTTGTTGCAAATCCGTCAGAATCAATGTTTCTCACTGCACTGCCCAAATGCAAAGAATACTATTGAACATCAAAATATTGCTGATACTGGAAATCTGAAATAAAAACAGAAAATGCTAGAAATACTCAGGTTCGGCAGCATCTGTGGAGAGAGAAACAGACTTAACGTTTCAGGTCAATGACCTTTCATCAGAACTGATGAAAAGTCATCAACTTGAAACCTTAAGTTTTCTCTCTCTACAGATGCTGCCTGACCTGAGTATTTCCAGCATTTTCTGTTTATAATTGCAAATACTCAGCTGTTTCCAACTCACCAAATGCACACAAGATACAGCGATAAGGCAACAAACTAAGGCACAAGCTAAAAAGAAAAATCACTTTTGAAAATGGAATACCCAAGCCTGAAACAAACTTGAGTTTTACCATAAATAACTTCAGAAAAGTTATTTTTTTTTTAAAACTGGCCCATGAAGAGGGAAACAACCGTGATAATTTAGGCTGCAATCCTCATAAGCAGATGTCAGCTGCATTGGCTTCAATTAGAAGTTTACCAAAAAAATTCAGTATTTTGGCAGCAACAGCCTACTTTCAAACTTTATCTGAAATCCTAAAACTTCAGAGCAGACGCGTGTAATACAAACACTCTCAGTAAGGAACCAATCTAACACAAAGATAGAGGAGTTCATGAGACAACCATATAAAACAAGCTGCCTTTCAACCTGCACAGTATAATGATACATAGTTCTGTTCCAGAGGTCCTAGCCTTAGCACTGCTAGGAAATGGTAACAGGGGTAGAACAGAGGACACTATTTCTTTCATCTAGTAACGTCAAAGAATGATGCTTAGCTTCTACACCAGCATTCTGGCAATTCCTGGCAGCCAGAGAACACTGGTTCTGGCCACCTCATCCATTTATATCCCCATCTTTCAATATTTTTTCACTCAGACCTGAACTCCTCAAATATTTAAAATTTCTGACACGTTTTTATACCCTAAAATTATACAGCATTTTAAAAAGACATCCATACCATTTATACTTGGCTATCAAAACAACAGCAATGACATTTTCAGAATAATGTTTTTAAATATACAAATGGGGGCTACAAAGAGGGCACATGCCAATTTAGGAGAGATCAACAAAACAGTAATATTCATTGGATGAATTCTCCAGTTCATGGTTTAATTGAAAACAGAAGCTTAAAATGCTGTAGGACAAAGTGTTATGTTATAATGGGAAAGTATGATGGATATGTCAAATAGTTGACCTTGAATAGGCTACTAATTCAGAAAAAAATGCAGCCTTTCATGACCACACAATACAGTTCAGTGTTTCAAAAAAAAAATCTGTTGATAACTCATGAGGGAAGTCCCCTTGTGAGAATCACACAAGGGCTAACGCAAATCAGAATACTGACCCTCAAAAATCAGTTCTGCATGAAATTTTTAAGGTCATCAGCGTATTTCTACCATACTTTTGGCTTCATAAAGCACATCTTGTGACAGCCTAGTACACTGAGGCATTAACACATTGGCGATTTGAAGTACATGTAGCAATGTAAATGCTGGTTGCCCCTTGAATTGTGATCAAAAGGAAGTAATCCTTAAAAAACCTTTGCTACTGACAATTAATTAACTGAAATAAAACCACAAATTACCAAGTTTAACAGACTAGAGACAGCAGATAACAATATTACTTACAAGCGTTTCCTTTGCTCAGTAAATCTCAAACACACTTCATATCTAACCATCAGGAACAATTTTGCCCCCACCCTGGAAGTGCACATATTTCCATATAGCAAGTTCTCAATTTCATTTTAGGTTTCTAGCTTGGGACCACCTCCTCAGCCCACTGTTTTCATCTGCAGCAAATGCAGCAGGGGTTACTATGGCACAGTGGGGCTCCAGAGCCACACCTGGCCATGTTTAACAGAGTTGGCCACCAATCATCTCACAAGATGGAAGGCTACCAAAGGAAAAGCCTGGGATCACTTGATGGAGCTGCCAGTCTTTTTTTCATACTTTATTAACTGTGCAGGGAACATTTTTATGGCACTTAAAAAAAAATGTTACACTAACTACCAGGTAGACGTAAAAGATCATAAACACAATTTCAAAGAGCAGCAGGGGAATTCTACTGGTTCTGTTGAAGAGTCATACGGACTTGAAACATTAACTGTGTTCCTCTCCGCAGATGCTGCCAGACCTGCTGAGTTTTTCCAGGTATTTTTATTTTTGTTTTGGGGAATTCTACTACCAGGTGTGCAGACTTGACTATTAAGTCCCCACATTACAACAGTGACTACAAATGTTTCATTAGCTACAAAGTGCTTCGGGATATCCTGAGATTGAGATAGGCGCCAAATAGTTACAAGCTTTCCTTGTAGGTACAATATTTTCCCAACACAAGGGGACAAACTGCCATACATTAATAGCAACACTGAGTTTAAAAGGCAGGGGGGCACAAGCAGCAGCAAATCAGAATGACTCCAAAACACAGTACAGGACTACACAGGAACTGACTGGTACAAGAAACAACACCAATGGGGAAAGGTCACTGTCTAAGACCTTTCTGCCATAGGGCACCAAGGGGCTGGGAATTGTATAGACCCCTCGGGCTGTACGACTCACAATAAAGGTATGTAATGAATACTAAATGTGTTACAATTGTATTGAAGCACCTCAGAGTGCAATATGATGTATGCCGATAACTTCAATACCATTGCACTGTTTGACTGTCTGTAATGGCCATATTGAAGTGTCTGTAATATTCATTAATTATATTGAAGCACCTCGTGATCCATGTGTAAAAGTTGAATATGATTGCACTTTTTGTGATGGCCATTTAGACATTCTGTAATGTTCTTTCAGATATTTTATGAATAAAGTATAGTTTTTCCAAAAAACACACCACTGTACCAATCAAGGGGCAAGGACAGCAGAATGCTACTGATGAATGAGGAGCCGGAGGCAGGGTGGGTGGAACACTTCTGGGAGTTCCTCAATCAACCCAGTCCCAGCTGCACATCTGAGTTCGATGACAGTACTGCATTTCAGCAGCTGAATGTCAACCTGGGGGTAATTGCCAGATCAAAGGTCTAAAGAGGCACCAAGAGCCTGAAGAACAAAAAGGCACCTGGAATTGTCAAGATACCAGCAGAGCTTTTGAAACATGGCAAGAACATCATCACAACTCACAGACCTGTTCATCAAGATCTGGACTGTGGTAGTCGTCGCGGAAAACTGGAGGCGAGGAGTAATCATCAAATTGCCGAAGAAAGGGAACCTGAGTGACCACAACAACTGGAGGAGCATAACAACTACCTGTCAAGGTCTTCAGCACAGTGTTCTTCAGCGGACTGAAAGAAGATGACAGTATCCTTCGTGAAGAACAGCCAGGTTTCCAGGGTCACAGATCATTCTGCGAGCGTATCTTTATGCTCAGGAATATCGTAGAGCAGAACCTACAGTATTGGAAGCTACTGGTTATCAACTTCATTGATTTCAGAATTTTCCACTCAACATTCATTACTTAACAGGACACACTTATTCTGATGATTTTTCCTCTGTATTATAGAACTCCGTTTGGAAGTATTGAGATCAAATTTCACACAGCCAGTAGTAAATGAACTCTTAGAACCATATAACAGAAAACTGTAATAAAAATAGAAAATGGTGGTAAATGGTGAGCAGATATGACAGTACCTGTGGACAGAGAAAAAACACAATTTTGACAAAAGGTCATCGACCTGAAACATTTACTTTGTTTCTCTCTAGACAGCTGCAGCCAGATAGCCAGGCCTGCTGAAGATTCCAGCATTCTGTTCTTATTTCAGATTTCCACCGTTCGTGGTATTACAACTTATGCCACAGAAAACTAGACTTTTAAAATCACACAAGCAACTTTGCTGTCAAACTTTGGCTCAGGAAATGGCAAATTTGATCCTTAATATATTTTTCCAGTATATGGAATCACACTACAGTAAAAAAGTGTAAAGTCATTAGATGCTATTGTGACTGAGATGCTCGCTTAATGAGAGGTTAATTCTTTTGCCTCCTACAGTGTGCAGACAGATCTTTATATAATGCAGCTCTGCTGTGTAAGTCTAGCTGAGTAGTTCTTTACTGAGAAAGATAGAGGGTATCAGTTTGTGCCAAATTCATTAAAGATCAAACTAATTTCACAATGTGTAAATAATGGATGTAATATATAGATTCAATTTTCTATTTACTATTTTAAGATTAAGCGCATAACATTCCAATATGAATGGGAAATACTTTTGTACGATTAATAAAAAGCATCAGGGAATAGTTCCATCATGTGGTGCAGTGTCACAAGAGCAGGATGTGAAAGTCCATCATTGTTGCAGTTAGCATGCTGGAGTGCATATATGTTGTGCAGTTCAAACATGAATTGCTTCCAATGTTTATAAAGGGAAATAGTCTTTTAAGGGCTCAGAGCAAGAGCTCAAATTGATTTAAAGATAAATTACAAAGAGTTTGTAATGCCTTTTGGCCCAAAAGATCCATGCTATTGTTTACGGCCTCACCCACTAGTGGAAACCTCTCTACATCTACATTATCAAACTACTTAAAAGGCCTCTACCAGATTTTCTCTTTTCTACAGAAAAGAGCCCAAGCTTGTTCAATCTTTCCTGATGGGTATAACCTCAGTTGTGGTATCACATGAAAACTAATGGCTACTATTGTGGCTGTTACTGGATTCCTTCAGGGCTTACACCAACTTTAATATTGCTAACTGCACCAAAATGAATCTTCCCTGCTTATGGTGTTTTCTCCATCCATCTTACTTAATTTTTACTGATATTAGAGGTATACAGTATTTTCTTACTAATCATAAAGCCAAATACCAGGAGGCAGCCAGGGCCAGCTGAAGGAAACCGGATCCCAGGTTCTTCCCTCCCTCCTCTACCCACTATCTCCATGCCTGATTACAAATTGTACAGATGCCAGCATCCCTTCCAGAAATTAAGAGATTTATTTAGAAGCGAGTCAAGTCCAAAAAATATATAATTTCTGAAAATTATAAACATTTTCAGCTACAGTATTAGTAAACTGGATATGGATTTAAGTGCATTTAGTAAACAGTACTTTTCTGAGAGCCAAGAATAGCACTTTATGCATTTTAGATTGAAGGTTGTGTGTAGCTGTGCTGAAATTACATTCAATCTTTGTTTTTCTTCCCAGAAACCATCATGGCTGTAACTATTTTCAGAAACTGTAAGATTGCCTCGTGGTTCACGTACTTTTTTCACAGAAACTTAGCTGACTCTAACTTACTGAAACTCAATTAGTACAGTATTGTTAGAATATGTTAAAAAGTTAACAGCTACACATGACCAAGTTGCTTTCCAAATTATAACACAAACCACCTCCCGGTCAACAAAAACAGAATTACCTGGAGAAACTCAGCGGGTCTGGCAGCATTGGCGGAGAAGAAAAGAGTTGACGTTTCGAGTCCTCATGACCCTTCAACAGAACTCATGTCTATGTTCAATAATGAGCATAAGCTGTGCTATTATGGAAGCACAATTTAAATATTTGCAGATCAGCAGTCAGACCAGCAAAAGTGTACTGACAGTCAAATGGTTGAGAGTTGATCTGTAGTATGAACAATAGAAGCTACAACAGAATATTGCAGATTTCGTACCAACACCAGATGAGCAGAAATTTCCTCCAATTAAATAGTGGAATACAGCCATTGCTTTGGTTCATATGCACTATACCCTGTCTACCCCTCTCTCTGGCTGAACCACATGATCCGTAACCTTGGTGTTATATATGACTTGAAGATGAACATCCTACCACATATCCACAGAATTAAGGCCACCTATTTCCAGCCCCATAACATCACCCACTTCAATGCTGCCTCAGTTTAAGGCTGAAACCCTTACGCATGCCTTGCTACCTTTAGACAATCATTCCAACACACTCCTGTCCAGTCTTGCATGATCTACCATCCACAATCTTGAAGTCATTCAAAACTCTGCTGTTCATGTCTCAACTCACACCAAGTTCCGTCCACCCATCAGCACTGTGCATGCTATTCCACACTGGCTTCTGGTTAAGCAATGAAAGGACGAGAAGTACAAAATTGAGGTAAATTGCTTCCTGGCCTCACCTTTTCCGATTTCTAATCTTCCTCGGCCTTATAGCAATCCCTCTCCCCCCAATCCCAGATCTCTGCATTCCACAAATTCTGGCCTATTGAACAATTCAAATTTTAGTCACTCCACCATTGATGGCTGACTCTGAGCCCTGGAATTCCTTCCCTGTGTAAATCTGCCTCTATTTCCTCCTCTAAAACACTCCTTATAACCTTTGACCAAGCTTTTGGCATTCTAGCCTAATATCTCCTTACGTGGCTCGTCAATTTTTGTTCCATAATGTCCCTGCAAAGCACCTCGAGACATTCTATTATATTAAAGGTGCTACACAAATGCAAATTCTTGTTGTTGCAACTTGCTCAGCAAAATAGAAGAAATCTTCACAGTCAAACAATCGCTTAGAAAACTACAAGGTGGAATGATTTTAGTAATAAAAATCAAATTAGCAAGAATGTTCTAACCAATCACCAGCTCAATGACCAGTTGTGGAGACTGCTCCACATTGCCAAGAGCCTTCTGCATTTCATTTGCCAAGTAATGGAACATATACTACAGTAACACTGCGTTTAACAACTGATTCAAATCTCATTTTCATTGGTACATGTGAAAAACTTTCCTCTTGAACTGAAAGAAAATGATTAGACAATATCTCTTACTTTAAAATCAGTCATCTCAAAGTACTCCAAACATACTGTTTATGAAAGCGCTCATCTCTCATCACCGTGAGATTATGAGTTTTGCCAACCTGTTCGTCTCCTCCACTTCCTGAAGTTTTATCCATACATTTCCAGTCATCTTCCTAACTCTGCTATGAACCAGTCCAACCACTTTCAGGAAACTCAAAAGACCACCACTGACCAAAAATCTCATTCAAACATTGCTCAAGCAGGGCATGATCTGTTTTGATTTTTGTATTGGACTTGCACTCTCCCATTCAAATAAAATTGCAAGGAATTTCTTCCTCCTAATGGATTGCATTAAGGTTATACTGATTTCAGTCTATAAACTGAAACAATGCCTGCACATACAAGGTGAAAAATATTGCAGAGTCCCACATCCATTTGTTCATGCATTATGCATTCAAGCTGGTCAAGATCTATTCCTATTCCAAAAATAGAGCATGAAACAATCCCAAATGCAAACTCAAATTACCAACCAAATCCAAGGCCAGAATACAAACTAAGTAATAACATACCATGAGCTTCAGAACATCATGGTTTTGACCAGTGAAGTACTTTTAAACTTCAAGTCACTGTTGTAATGCAGGAAACGACAGAGCCAATTTGCATACAGCAAGCTTCCACAAGTAGCAATTTGATGACAACCAGGTAATCTGTTTTTGTGATGTCGATTGAGAAATAAATAATTTTCAGTTATTTCTTTAGGACATCAATGCACTGTCCAAGGGGCAGTCCAGCACTCCCTCAGTACAGGGGGGCGGGGGTGCAGCCTCACAACCTTGACTCAGGAGTTGAGAGTGCTACCAACTGAGATATGACTGACATTTTGGTAAGACCAAATTCACAAGATAAACCGCTTCTTGAACAGGCCCAAACCTACGCTCAAAACGACAAAAAAGCAGCAGCTTGTATCCCCTGGCCTGAATTGCTTAAAACATGCGTGCCAACACAAAAATGCTAAAGTATCCACTAGGCTTTTTTTAAAACCATTTTCAAGATGAGGTGGTCATATTTATTTGCCCTGAAATAAAGTGGATTGCCAGGTCATGTCAGAGGGCATTATCAATTAAACACGAAGGGTGGGATTAGGGTCACAAGCAGACCAGGCTGTTTAGGGAATGAGAAAACAATAGATATGTCAATTCATCATCTTTCTCATGCAAATTATCAGATTGATGGAATTCAAGTTTCACAATTTGCCATACTGGAGTCTCAACTCCCAGGTTGCTACTCCAATATCAATAACCATTACGCTCTTGTACCAAAAATAACACGTAGTGCATGATGTAAATAGCTATACACAGTTAGCTTCCGTAGCACATAGGGAAAGTGACTGATATAGCAGAGTTTTTTTTACTTTCTGGTGCTCTTAGAAGCAAAGGCCATAACACAGTAAAAATGAGGTTGAGACACAACCAAAACATCTGATCTCTGAAGATATATAAACAGAAGTAACTCAGGCAGCATTTATTTGAAGCAACTGGCTCCTAAAATACTTGTGTCCCAAAATACTCGACTCCAACAATTTCCAGTTTGACAGCAGCTTTGTACCTACGGTTCTGACTGGCCACAAATGGTGGGCAGGGATTTATTCTAGCCTATTTCAATCCCCTTGAAATATTAACCTGATGCACTTTAAGTACTGCACTTCATTTAATACAGCAGCCCCTATTCATAGAGTAGCTCCCAATATAATCTGCAATGCCAAGGCAGCCTCACTTAGCTCTCATAGGAACAGGAGGCCACTCAGTCAATTGTACCCACTTCATGATTCTATTAGGCCATGCCTGATCTGTACTTCAATCCCATCTACCTGCCTTCACTCCATTTCTCGATATCTTCATCTAACAAAATTCTACTGGTCTCAGTCTTAAATTACATATAAACCAGCATCCATGACCTTTTAAAGAAGAATACCAGACTTAGTTACCCTTTGCCTGAAAAAGTGTTTCCAGATTTCCCTGAACAGCCTGGCTCTAATTTTAAGATTATGCCACTTTGTTTTGAACCTCTCAGTCTCGACACAATAAAACCTGAATATTTTGACACCATTCCAGGACTGTACATTCGATATCATGGTAAACAGTTCAGTCAGATGATAAATTTGTATTTCAATGGATCAAATACCAGCTTAAATAGTCAGCAACTCTGTATCCTCTAATTGGTCTCATCTGCTCCATCAAGATTAGTGATCACAAAACAGGAACTTATTTTAAAATACTGCAAGTTAAATAACAGCAACAAAACCACAAGTTTCAATGTGTCTTTCCTACTTTCAGAAGGCATGCTGTGCACTTCCAGCATTTTCTGTTTTTATTTTGTTATTTAGCACATTGTGTACTCATGTGAATTAGTGGGGATTAAAACTGTAAAGTTAAATCTATGATGCACAAATAAAGAAAATTGAAAATGGCAAATCAGAAATTACAGATCAGTCGCAAGATTTTATGAGCTGCCTTTATAATGGTGCTGAATGACCTACTATGAATGTCCAGCACTTTCTTCAATTCCAAAATTCAACTCCAGACCAGGTCTAGAACCATTTAAAAGTAGTGCCTGTTCCTCCCATACCTCTAAGCAAAAACAGAACAAATTCTGCAAAAATGCTACAATCAGCCGCATGGAGAGAATGGACAGACTATTTTCAGAGCAGTCTGCACCCTTCCCTTGCATGGGATAAAGACCTGCCTCTTTATCGCCCCCCGTGTCCCCTCTCGCCCCCGTCTCCCCCCTCGCCCCCACCCCCGCTGTGCCTCACCCCCACCCCCGCTGTGCCTCACCCCCACCCCCGCTGTCCCTTACCCTCACCCCAGCCCCCTCACCCCCCCCCCCCCCCCCCAGCCCCCTCTGCGCCCCCCACCCCCCTCTGCGCCCCCCACCCCCACCCCGCCACTGGCCCCTCTGGGGCGCCCCCTGAACCCCTCTGGGGCAACCCCTCTGTGGGGGCGCCCTCTCGCCCCTTCTGCCCCACAACCCCTATCATCCCCTGCCCTTGACCCACCCATCTCTCTCTAAATGTTTGAGTAAGGTCATGTCTGGCTTTGCATGGTTTAAAATCTTTTTCCTTTTTAAAAAGAGCAAAATCCTCTGAAGGGCTGGAAATCCTTAGCAAATTCTGGAGAAGGAGCTGGCACTGCCTCATCTTCCTAGTGATCAGCCCAGGTCTAGGATGGGCCTCTCAACCTACAACTAGTGTTAAAATAGGTGAGGGGGGATAGGGGGGACACGGGGGCGAGGGGGGACACGGGGGCGAGGGGGGACACGGGGGCGAGGGGGGACACGGGGGCGAGGGGGGACACGGGGGCGAGGGGGGACACGGGGGCGAGGGGGGACCACGGGGGCGAGGGGGGACCACGGGGGCGAGGGGGGACCACGGGGGCGAGGGGGGACCACGGGGGCGAGGGGGGACCACGGGGGCGAGGGGGGACCACGGGGGCGAGGGGGGACCACGGGGGCGAGGGGGGACCACGGGGGCGAGGGGGGGACCACGGGGGCGAGGGGGGGACACGGGGGCGAGGGGGGGACACGGGGGCGAGGGGGGGACACGGGGGCGAGGGGGGGACACGGGGGCGAGGGGGGACACGGGGGCGAGGGGGGACACGGGGGCGAGGGGGGACACGGGGGCGAGGGGGGACACGGGGGCGAGGGGGGACACGGGGGCGAGGGGGGACACGGGGGCGAGGGGGGACACGGGGGCGAGGGGGGACACGGGGGCGAGGGGGGACACGGGGGCGAGGGGGGACACGGGGGCGAGGGGGGACACGGGGCGAGGGGGGACACGGGGCGAGGGGGGACACGGGGCGAGGGGGGACACGGGGCGAGGGGGGACACGGGGCGAGGGGGGACACGGGGCGAGGGGGGACACGGGGCGAGGGGGGACACGGGGCGAGGGGGGACACGGGGCGAGGGGGGACACGGGGCGAGGGGGGACACGGGGCGAGGGGGGACACGGGGCGAGGGGGGACACGGGGCGAGGGGGGACACGGGGCGAGGGGGGACACGGGGCGAGGGGGGACACGGGGCGAGGGGGGACACGGGGCGAGGGGGGACACGGGGGTGAGGGGGGAGGAGGGTGTGTGTGGGTGAGGGTGGTGAGTGTGGGTGAGGGTGGTGAGTGTGGGTGAGGGTGGTGAGTGTGGGTGAGGGTGGTGAGTGTGGGTGAGGGTGGTGAGTGTGGGTGAGGGTGGTGAGTGTGGGTGAGGGTGGTGAGGGTGGTGAGGGTGGTGAGGGGGGTGAGGGGGGTGAGGGGGGTGAGGGGGGTGAGGGGGGTGAGGGGGGTGAGGGTGAGGGTGTGTGTGGGTGAGGGTGGTGAGGGGGGGTGAGGGTGAGGGGGGTGAGAGGGTGAGGGGGGTGAGAGGGTGAGGGGGGTGAGAGGGTGAGAGGGTGAGAGGGGTGAGAGGGTGAGAGGGTGAGGGGGTGAGAGGGTGAGGGGGTGAGAGGGGTGAGGGGGTGAGGGGGTGAGAGGGGTGAGGGGGGTGAGGGGGTGAGGGGGTGAGGGGGTGAGGGGGTGACGGGGGTGAGGGGGTGACGGGGGTGAGGGGGTGAGGGGGTGAGGGGGTGAGGGGGTGAAGGGGGTGAAGGGGGTGAGGGGGTGAGGGGGTGAGGGGGGTGAGGGGGGTGAGAGGGTGAGGGGGGTGAGAGGGTGAGGGGGGTGAGAGGGTGAGAGGGTGAGGGGGTGAGGGGGTGAGAGGGTGAGGGGGTGAGGGGGTGAGGGGGTGAGAGGGTGAGGGGGTGAGGGGGTGAGGGGGGTGAGAGGGTGAGGGGGGGTGAGAGGGTGAGGGGGGGTGAGGGGGGGGTGAGAGGGTGAGGGGGGTGAGAGGGTGAGGGGGGTGAGAGGGTGAGGGGGGTGAGAGGGTGAGGGGGGTGAGAGGGTGAGGGGGGTGAGAGGGTGAGGGGGGTGAGAGGGTGAGGGGGTGAAGGGGGTGAGAGGGTGAGGGGGGTGAGAGGGGGTGAGAGGGTGAGGGGGGTGAGGGGGGTGAGAGGGTGAGAGGGTGAGGGGGGTGAGGGGCTGAGGGGGGTGAGAGGGTGAGGGGGGTGAGAGGGTGAGGGGGGTGAGAGGGTGAGGGGGGTGAGAGGGTGAGGGGGGTGAGAGGGTGAGGGGGGTGAGAGGGTGAGGGGGGTGAGAGGGTGAGGGTGAGTGGGTGAGGGTGAGTGGGTGAGGGTGAGTGGGGTGAGGGTGAGTGGGGTGAGGGAGGTGAGGGTGAGGGGGGTGAGGGTGAGGGGGGTGAGGGTGAGGGGGGTGAGGGTGAGGGGGGTGAGGGGGCGAGGGTGACAGGGGTGAGGGGGCGAGGGTGAGAGGGGTGAGGGGGCGAGGGTGAGGGGGGTGTGAGGGTGAGGGGGGTGAGAGGGTGAGGGGGGTGAGAGGGTGAGGGGGGTGAGAGGGTGAGGGGGGTGAGAGGGTGAGGGGGGTGAGAGGGTGAGGGGGGTGAGAGGGTGAGGGGGGTGAGAGGGTGAGGGGGTGAGAGGGTGAGGGGGTGAGAGGGGTGAGGGTGAGTGGTGTGAGGGTGAGTGGGGTGAGGGTGAGTGGGGTGAGGGTGAGTGGGGTGAGGGTGAGTGGGGTGAGGGTGAGTGGGGTGAGGGAGGTGAGGGTGAGGGAGGTGAGGGTGAGGGAGGTGAGGGTGAGGGGGGTGAGGGTGAGGGGGGTGAGGGTGAGGGGGGTGAGGGGGCGAGGGTGAGGGGGGTGAGGGGGCGAGGGTGACGGGGGTGAGGGGGCGAGGGTGACGGGGTGAGGGGGCGAGGGTGACGGGGTGAGGGGGCGAGGGTGACGGGGTGAGGGGGCGAGGGTGACGGGGTGAGGGGGGTGAGGGGGCGAGGGTGAGGGGGCGAGGGTGAGGGGGCGAGGGTGAGGGGGGTGAGGGGGCGAGGGTGAGGGGGTGAGGGGGCAAGGGTGAGGGGGGTGAGGGGGCAAGGGTGAGGGGGGTGAGGGGGCAAGGGTGAGGGGGGTGAGGGGGCAAGGGTGAGGGGGCAAGGGTGAGGGGGCAAGGGTGAGGGGGCAAGGGTGAGGGGGCAAGGGTGAGGGGGCAAGGGTGAGGGGGCAAGGGTGAGGGGGGTGAGGGGGCAAGGGTGAGGGGGGTGAGGGGGCAAGGGTGAGGGGGGTGAGGGGGCAAGGGTGAGGGGGGTGAGGGGGCAAGGGTGAGGGGGTGAGGGGGCAAGGGTGAGGGGGTGAGGGGGCAAGGGTGAGGGGGTGAGGGGGCAAGGGTGAGGGGGTGAGGGGGCAAGGGTGAGGGGGGTGAGGGGGCAAGGGTGAGGGGGGGTTAGGGTGAGGGGGGGTTAGGGTGAGGGGGGTGAGGGTGTGAGAGTGAGGGTGACGGGGGTGAGGGGGCGAGGGTGAGGGCGAGGGTGAGGGGGTGAGGGTGAGTTCCGCCCCCTCTGTAACCCTGACTAACACTTTCCCTGATGAACCAGGGGCAGGAGCGCGCGCTGCACTGGCCCCGGGCACGCGCGCCTGTCTTAACGGTTCCTCCTGCCTGGCCGGAGCCGGGGCTCCCAGACCGTCCGCTCCCCTCCCCACCCCACCCCCCACCCCAAACCCCAAACCCAACCGGCCCGGGGACCCCCTCCCGGGACCCCGCCGCACCCACCTGCCACAGCCAGAGACCCGCTCTCGGAAGGAGGGCGGCGACGGCACCAGCGCTCGATGGAGGGGCCCGCGAAGGTTGGAATGAGAGAGAGAGAGAGAGAGGGCACCGGGCGCCGCCGCCGCCGCCACAACACTCACCCACCCGGCCGCCACCGCCGCCGCCTAACCGCTAGCCGCCCCTCATCACGTGACGTCCAGCAAGCCCCGCCCCCCCCCACATTCGCCAGCGATTGGCCGGCTGCCAGCCCCGCCTTCGGGCACCCTCTCTCATCGCATTGGGCGCGGTATCCGTCCGTCTGGAGCAGGGGGCGTGGTCTGTGTGGGCTCACACCGCCCCCCCCCCCCCCAACCCCCGGCGGCTGTCACGTGGCGCTGGCATTCCTAGGCAGAGGTCAGTGGGGAATGTGTGGGAGTGAGCTGAGTAGGGCAGGGCCAGCAAAAGGCGAAGGCAGGAGTGGGGGACAGTTCTCTGTGCAACTTCTTTAGGGATTAAAAAAAAAAACAATATTCAGAATGTGTAACTGAAAAAGACTAATGGGAGAGTTATGGGAGAAAATTCTGCAGTGTGTGACTAATGGATAACTTGTTCAAAAGTGCAAAAGCCAAATATTGCTGGAAATCTGAAATAAAAACAAAAAAAAAATGCTGGAAATACTCAGCAGGTCTGGCCACATCTGTGGAAAACAGAGTTAACATTTCAGGTCAGTGATCTTTCGTCAGACCAGGACCCCTTTTTTCACAGAGCCAGCCCAGGCACGATGGGCTGAATGGTCTCCTTCGGTGCTACAAGATTCTATGATACCTGATTTCCTTCTGAAAGCTACCGTAAAATCTGTTTCTATCCTTTTATGATTGCATTCCAGATGGCAACAATTCATTCAGCAAAAAGAATTCACTTCATCTCCACCAATCACCTTAAATCTGTACAAAGCAAAATACCGTAGCTGCTGGAAATCTGAAATAAAAACAGAAAATGCTGGAAATACTCAGCAGATCTGAGTATCAGACCTGAAACGTTAACTCTGTTTCTCTCTCCACGGACGCTGCTTGAGAAAATGCTGGAAAGGCTCAAGCAGCGTCTGTGGAGAGAGTTAACGTTTCCAGTCAATACCAGATTTGCTGAGCATTTCCAACATTTTCTGTGGATACTCTATCAAACCCTTCATCATTTTGAAAACCTCAATTAAACCTTCCATTAACTTTTTCTGCTCCAATAATTCGAGTCTCTTTTTAGTCTCTCCACATAGCCAAAGCCCCTCGTCGCTGGTGTTGTTTTGGTAAATCTCTGCCATACCCTCAACAGGTTAATTTTTCTAAAACTCAGCCTTGGTATGTGGGCATTACCAGCAAGGCAGGGTTTATTGCCCATCCCTAACTGCCCTTGACATTCATTTAAAAGAGTTGTGCCCAGAATTAGACACAATACTCTAGCTGTGAGTCATGGAGTCATAGAAGTCTACTGCACAGAAAAAGGCCCTTCAGCCCATCGAGTCTGTGCCGGTCAAACAAGTACCTAACTAATCTAATCCCATTTCCCAGCACTTTGTTAACACTGGAAGAAGAACCACGATTTTCAGAACAGAGGAATCTCCCACCCTAATTGCAGCAATTTTCAAGAATTATTTGTTTAAAGTGAAAATTATGTGGCTGCGCAGAAGTTGCACTTTTATTTGCCTTAACAATGGTGTATCAACTGAGACCTTGACCGGTGCTTTTTCACACTAATGCCAATTTACACAACAAACAAATGTGACTTGAAACTGAGATACGAGTTGATGGATTAGCGGGACATAACTAAGACTGGAATGTCCTGCACAATACAAACTATTTGAGAACCATGTGAGTGTGTGAGTTGTGACTCAGTCGGTACCACTGTTGCCTCTGAGTCAGAAGGGTTCACGTCTCACTCCAGGACTTAAGTGTAAAAATCAAAGCAGACAACCTAAATCAATATTGAAAGAATGCTGCACTGTCAGAGGTGCTGACGTTTGGATGAGATGTTAAACTGAGGCCTGGTATAACCTCCCAGGTGCATGTAAAAGTTCCCATGTCACTATTTTGAGGAAATGCGGAGGAGTTCTCCCTGGTGCCCTGGTAAATATTTATCCTTCAATCAACATCACAAAAATAGATAATCAGGTCATTCTCACATTGCTGTTTGTGGGAGCTTATTTTGTGCAAATTGGCTGCCACATTCACTATATTACAACAGTGACCACACTTCAAAAGTGGAATACTGCAGATGCTGGACGCCAAAGGTCATCTCGATCTGAAACGTTAACTCTGTTTCTCTTTTCGCAGGTGCTGCCTGACCTACTGAGTATTTCCAGCTTTTTCTGTTTTTATTGCGCCTCACAAGTGCTTCATTGACTGTAAAATGATTTGAGACCTCCAGTGGTCATGAATGGCGCTACATAAATGTAATGCTTTCTTTCTCTGACCTGTGCCTTATGGAGGTTTAGCATAACTTGCTTGCAGTTGTACTTTATGCCTCTATTTATGAAGGTCTCTTTTTCAACAGCCGTATCAATGTCAGAGGTGCTGATGTTTGGATGAGACGTTAAACTGAGGCCTGGTATAACCTAGAGATAAAAACAAAAAAACTGCGGATGCTGGAAATCCAAAACAAAAACAGAATTACCTGGAAAAACTCAGCAGGTCTGGCAGCATCGGCGGAGAAGAAAAGAGTTGACGTTTCGAGTCCTCATGACCCTCGAAGGGTCATGAGGACTCGAAACGTCAACTCTTTTCTTCTCCGCCGATGCTGCCAGACCTGGTATAACCTCCCAGGTGCATGTAAAAGTTCCCATGTCACTATTTTGAGGAAATGCGGAGGAGTTCTCCCTGGCAAATACTTATCCCTCAATCAACATCACAAAAATAGATAATCAGGTCATTCTCACATTGCCGCTTGTGGGAGCTTGTTTTGTGCAAATTGGCTGCTACCACCACCTCCAGAATTTTTGTAGATGAACCCCCAGGTTTCTTTGTTCCTGCACCCCTTTAAACTCATATCATTTAGTTAACATTGTTTCTTTTCATTCTTCCTATCAAAATGCATCGCTTCACACTTCTCTGTGTTATGGTCATCTTTGCTTGTTTCCTTGATTGAAAAACAAACATTAAGGACCAAAGTCTTCATTAGGGAGACTTTGGGGAAGCATATTTTGTTTTTCTTGTGAAAGCTTTGGTGTGAAGGCTCGGTTGTTTCCTAATGGCACTGGGGTAAAGCCTGACACAGGACAAGATCTCTAGGCAATAAAAGACAGCGACGCTTAAAAAGACACAAACAATCATCACTTGCTGGATTAAGTCAACGGACCCCATGAGGAAAGCAGGTAACACAATAGGGAGGAAAGTTAGAAGTTCATCTACCTTCTGCATGTTTGGCATGATTGGCAACATTATTATTTAATTTGTTCAGCTTCCTTCATCCTTTCCTATGATCTGGGTTTCTATAGGTTGCACCCACCTAAAATGGGGGTACTTAGGTTTTTGGGTTTGATTTTGCAGGGACAGCCCAGTTTCTCCTTATCATTTAACTCAAGGAGCATGAGCTTTGCTACCAAGACATGGCTATGCTAAACAGGAGCATGAGCTGGAAATTGGGTGACGAAATTGATGCTTTATCCCACAAGAATGTCTAACCCTTGTCCACACTGGAGGCACAGAGCCTGGTCATTTCTGCCCAAACGAATGTAAGACAAGTGCAGAATTTCTGAGTTTTCTGAGGGGGGAAGCAGGTGAATATTGTGTCCATTAAGGTGAGGAAAGCAACTGTTCGCAGCTGGAACACGTTTCCACTTCAGACACCCGCTTTAAGCTCACGTCACTGTTGGAAACTGGCGCAATCAGCTGGGCCACTCAGTGACATTACTGGAAAGTAATACTGGCTGGGATGTAAGGGTGGGCAGCTAATCCCATCACATCAGATTCCCATCGGGTGAGTTAGATTGAAATTAACCCCCACAGTGTCAGCGCTAAGTGCTCTCAGGTCAGGCTAAATATACATTTAAACTCCTGAAATCCTGTGTCAACTGAGCCAAATTCAAAGCAGCAGCTTCACCATGCCTGTGTAGTGTTTCTAATTTCCTGTTCAAGTGGGGTTGTAATTAGCCATAGTGCACAGAGGACCATAGGCATCCCTCTCCATTAGAGAGAGACCATTAGTCATATATAGCTTGAGGGGCATCACTCCATAAGCATGGGGCAAGGTGGGGAGGCAGGTGTCCATGAACCACCACAAGTGTGATTACAAATCACTTATCTGGCCCTGTAGCCACTAACAGCTGGGCAGTTACTGCTCGAAATCACTTCACACAAGTCTTTTGTAAGCAACATGGGGAGGCGGTGGCATAGTGGTTTTGTCACTGGGCTACTATTCCAGAGGCCCAGGGTAAAATTTTTTAAATTTATTCATGGGATGTGGGCTTTGCTGGCCTGGCCAGCATTTATTACCCATCCCTAGCTGCCCTTGAGAAGGTGGTGGTGAGCTGCATTCTTGAACCGCTGCAGTCCATGTGGTGTAGGTACACCCACTGTGCTGTTAGGGAGGGAGTTCCAGGATTTTGACCCAGCAACAGTGAAGGAGTGGTGCTATATTTCTAAGTCAAGATGGTGAGTGACTTGAAGGGGAACTTCCAAGTGATGGTGCTCCCATCTATCTGCTACCCTTGTCCTTCTAAATAGTAATGGTCATGGGTTTGGAAGGTGCTGTCTAAGGAGCTTTGGCGAATTCCTGCAGTGCATCTTGTAGATGGTACACAGTGCTGCCACTGTGTGCCGGTGGTGGACGGGTTGAATATTTGTGGATGTGGTGCCAATCAAAGAGGCTGCTTTGCCCTGGATGGTGTCGAGCTTCTTGAGTGTTGTGGGAGCTGCACTCATCCAGGCAAGCGGAGAGTATTCCGTTGCACTCCTGACTTGTGCCTTGTAGATGGTGGACAGACTTTGGGCAGTCAGGAGATGAGTTAGTCATTGCAGAGTTCCTAGCCTCTGACCTGCTCTTGTAGCCACTGTACTTATATAGCTAGTTCAGTTCAGTTTCTGGTCAATGGTAACCCCAGGATGTTGATAGTGAGGGATTCAGCAATAGCAATGTCATTGAATCCCAAGGGTGATGGTTAGATTCTCTCCTGCTGGAGATGGTCGTTGCCTGGCACTTCTGTGTCATGAATGTTACTTGTAACTTGTCAGCCCAAGCCTGGATATTTTCCAAATCTTGCTGCAATTGGACATGGACTGCTTTAGTATCTGAGGAATCATGCATGTTGTTGAGCTTTGTGCAATCATCAGCGAACATCCCCACATCTGACCTGATGATGGAAGGATGATCATTGATGAAGCAGCTGAAGATGATTGGACCGAGGACACTACCTTGAGGAACTCCTGCAGCAATGTCCTGGGACTGAGATGATTGACCTCCAACAACCACAACCATCTTCCTGTGCTAGGTATGACTGCAACCAGTGGAGAGTTTTCCCCGATTCCCATTGACTCCAGTTTTGCTAGGGCTCCTTGATGCCACATTTGGCCAAATGCAACCTTGATCCCAAGGGCAGTCACTCTCACCTCTGCTCAGGAGTTCAGTTCTTTTGTCCATGTTTGAACCAAGGCTGTAATGAGGTCAGGCCCTGACGGAACCCAAACTGGGTGTCAGCGAGCAGGTTATTGCTAATGAAGTGCTGCTTGATTAATAGTAACCCCTGGGTCCCAAATTCGAATCACGGCAGATGGTGAAATTTGTATTCAGTAAAAATCTGCAATTAAAAATGTGATGACCACGAAACCATTGACGCTTGTTGTTAAAACCCATCTGGGTCACTAATGTCCTTTAGGGAAAGAAATCTGCCATCCTTACCTGGTCTGGCCTACATGTGACTCCAGACCCACGGCAATGTGGTTGACTTTTAAATGCCCTCCGAACAAGGGCAATTAGGGATGGGCAATAAATGCTGGCCTAGGCAGCGATGTCCACATTCCATGAACGAGTTTAAAAAAAACAAGGGAGCAGACTATTGCCCTTCAGTTTGGGTTTGATTTGACCCTAGCTCACAGAGTATAAAGACTAATGGGCTGCGATGTAAAATGGAAGGCACTCGAACCCATTATACATTGTGTCTGATATCCAGTCCAACTGCAGTCATTGGAATTAAATACCAGGTGCTGTGTTAGAGTGGGCCACCAATCCAATGCCATCTGTTTATTGCCGCCACCTGAGATGAACTTCTAACCCAATGTGGCTACAGTAGAACCTGATAACTGTGCTTGATTCAGCACGTTGCCCAGAAGATCTTAACTGAACATTGTAGGCAACTCTTCATATGCTTAGATGTAAGTGGTGACTCAATAGGTAGCACTTGCACCTTTGAAGCAGGACGTTCTGGTTTCAGGTCCCACTTCAGAGTCTTGAGAGCATAATCTAGACTTCAGCGCAGTGCTGAGGAAGTGCTACCCAGTCTGAGGAGCCGTACTGAAAGGCTGCTGCCCTGTCTGAACAGCAGCACTGAGGGAGTGCTGCACTCTCAGAGGTGCCAACTTTAGGATAAGAGGTTAAACCAAGGCCCCATCTGCCCTCTCAGGTGGATGTATAAGATCCCATGGTACTATGTCAAAGAAGACCAGAGGGATTATGTCCAGTGTCCTGGCCAATTTATATTCTTCAGCTAAGACAGTCTGTGGGGGCTTGCTGTGCGCAAATTGGCTGCCGAGTTTCCTGCATTAGAACAGTGACTGATTCGCTGTAAAATGCTTTACTTTATTACTGAGTTTATTACAGGTGCTTTGGAAATACAAATTAGATTTTAGCTGATGGTCAGAGCTGGGCAGCTCTCCTCTTTAAACAGTTAGCTGATGTTGGCCAATGATCGAAATTAATATACCAGCAAAAAAAAAATCAATACAGGGATATTAAAATTGGTGAGGAGGGTGGGCAATTGATTAATCAGCTGTTTAAAGTGTCCATCAGCTTCACAGAGCTTCACTGGAATCCAGCACAAAATGAAAACCTCTTATTAATAAAAATTAGTTTTTATATGAAAGTAAAAACATAAGGAACAGGAGCTGGAGGAGGCCATTCAGCCCTTCGAGTCTGCTCCACCATTCAATGAGATCACGGCAGATCTACTTCAACACCCTTTTCCTGCATTATCCCCATATCCCTGGATGTTTCAATGTGTAGGAATCTATCGATCTCAGTCTTGAACACGCTCAACAATTGAGCCTCCACAGCCCTCTGCACAGAGAATTTCAAAGACTCACCACCCGGTATGTGAAGAAATTCCTCCTCATCTCAGTCCTAAATGGCCTGCCCCTTATTCTGAGACTGTGTCCACTGGTTCTAGACCCCTCCAGCCAGGGGAAACATCCTTCCTGCATCCACCCTGTCAAGCCCTGTAAGAATTTTGTATGGTTGACTGAGATCACACCTCATTCTTCTAAACTCCAGGGAATAAAGGCCCAATGTATTTCAGTTAAATCTTATATTCAGCTGATTGCTGTGCTCGAATTCTACTTCCCAAATATCAATGCATCTCGCGATGTGCTTTTCTTCCCATTTGAGGAAGAATGTGCATAACAGAGGAAAAGCCTGGTAGATTCTGTAAATTATTCTAATTCACTTTTGCGAACAGATTTCAAGTTGCAGAATTCCAAGTCCAGGGTTTTCATGTTATATTTTGGTGGTTCTGATATTAACGTTGTGACTTTGGAGTAAGCAAATCATAAGAATTTAGGACCAAATCTCCCAGCTTTTGTTGATTTTAGCATCTCATTCAAGATTTCTTTTCATTCTCAGCACATGTGCATCGCTGCCTATGTCAGGATTTGTTGCCTGTCCCTAGTTGCTCAGGGAAGGGTGGTTGTGGGCTGCTGCCTTCTTGAAGCAGTGATAGCTGTGCTTTGACACAACTGATGGATTTGCTAAGTCACTTCAGAGGGTAGTTAAGAGTCAAGCATGTTGGTGTGTGACCGGAGTCACTTACCGGACCAGACCAATAAGGCTGGCAGGTAGGTGTTGAGAGACCGTTTGCCCTGGCTGTAGACTCTTAGATTAGGGGGGCAAAGTTTCAGGATAAGGGAACAGCAAATTAGGATTGAGATGAGGAGGAATTTCTTCACTCAGAGGGTTGTGAATCTTTAGAATTCTCTAACCCAGAGGGCTGTGGATGTTTAGCCATTACGTACATTCTAAAATGAGATCAATAGATTTTTGGACACTAAGAGAATCAAAGGATATGGGGATCAGGCTGGAAAGTGGAGTTGGGGTAGGAGATGAACTATGATCTTATTGAATGGTGAAGCAGGCTCCAGTGGCCATATGCTCTACTCCTGTTCCCTATGTTTTTATATTTCCTCCCTCAAAAGACATTAGTGAATGAGGTAGTTGATAGTTTCATGGTCACTTTTACTGATACCAACTTGTTATTTACAGCTTTGTAAACTGAATTCAAATTCTCTAACTTTCACATTTAGCCTCACATTCTCCAGATTATTATTCCAGATTGCTGGATTGCTGGTCCAGTAACATTTTCCATTTGTGATATGTACTAAACTCTGGAATTCCCTCCTGAGACCTCTTTGCCTCTCTAACTCCCTCTCCTCTGTTAAAACACTCCTTATAACCTAACTTTGTGACCAAGATTTTGGTCATCTCCCCTAATATCTAAATATGTGGCTCTGTGTCCAATTTTGTTTTATAACGCTCTTGTGAAGTGACTTGGGATGTTTTATACATTAAAGGCATCTGAATAATGCTTAAAAGAGAGACATGTTGCCAAATATTTCATCTCGTACACAAATGTCAAATTTCAAAGGATCACTGCAATTTATATTACAGGAGAAAAAGGTGTTTGATTGGTTGGCTAATCGACTCCACTTGGCAGAGGCATTTACAGAGAAAGCAGTGGGGGAACTGTTGGATCTCCAAGCTAATGCGATGTGATTGTTTGAAATTTGGAATTCTTGCATCTGTCCTGATGAGTGTAAGATGAAAAGCTTCAGCAACATGTGTCTCTTTTGTTCCGTACTATCAAGTCCAGTACTATCAAGCAACTATTGAAAGCACTATCTGAATGCATATCATTGTTGCTGTTGAGCCACTAAATTTTAATGATGTGACCGCATTCTTTCATGAGGATGTGGGTGTCGCTGTCCACAGAAAGCAGGACAAATCCAGTCTGGCCAATTATTAAAATTAATTTGTGGGATGTGGACCTTGTTGCCTGGGCCAGCATTTATTGCCCATCCCTAGTTGCCCTTGAGAAGGTGGTGGTGAGCTGCCTCTTGAACTGCTGCAGTTCATGTGGTGTAGGTACATCCACAGTGCTGTTAAGGAGAGAGTTCCCGGATTTTGAACCAGTGACAGTGAAGGAACGGCGATATATTTCCAAGTTAGGATGGTGAGTGACTTGGGGGGAACTTCCAGGTGGTGGTGTTCCCATCTATCTGCTGCCCTTGTCCTTCTAGATGGTAATGGTCATGGGTTTGGCAAGTGCTGTTGAAGGAGCCTTGAATGAGATGAATTCCCACAGTGCATCGTGTAGATGGTGGACACTGCTGCTACTGTGCATCAGTGGTGGAGCGAGTGAATTTTTGTGGATGTGGTGCCAATCAAGTGGGCTGCTTTTTCCTGGATGGTGTCAACCTTCCTGAAAGTTGTGGGAGCTGCACTCAACCAAGTAAATGGCTTGACTTGTGCCTTGTAGATGGTGGACAGACTTTGGGGAGTCAGGAGGTGAACTGCTTGTCGCACAATTCCTAGCCTCTGACCTACTCTTGTAACTACAGTATTTACATGGCTAGTCCAGTTCAGTTTCTGGTCAATGGTAGCCCCCAAGATGTTGATAGTAGGGGATTCAGTGATGGTAATGCCATTGAACATCAAGGGGTGATGGTTGGATTCTGTCTTGCTGGAGATGGTCATTGCCTGACACTTGTGTGGTGCGCATGTTACTCGCCACTTGTCAGCCCAAGCCTGGATATTGCCCAGGTCTTTCTACATTTGGACATGGACTACTTCAGTATCTGAGGAGTCGTAAGCGGTGCTGAACATTGTGCAATCATTAGCGAATATCCCCGCTTCTGACATAATGATGGGAGGAAGGCCATTGATGAAGCAGCTAAAAATGATTGGGCCGAGGACATTACCCTGAGGAACTCCTGCAGTGATGTCCTGGAACTGAGATGACTGACCTCCAACAACTACAACCATCTTCCTTTGTGCTAGGTATGACTCCAACCAGTAGAGAGTTTTCCCCCCGATTCCCATTGACTCCAGTTTTGCTAGGGCTCCTTGATGCCACACTCAGTCAAATGCTGCCTTGATGTCAAGGGCAGTCACTCTCACCTCACCTCAGGAGTTCAGCTCTTTTATCCATGTTTGAACCAAGGCTGTAATGGGGTCAGAAGCTGATGTCCCTGGTGGAACACAAACTGGGCATCAGTGAGCAAGTTATTGCTCAACAAGTGCCATTTGGTAGCACTGTTAATGACCCTTTCCATTGCTTTACTGATGATCAAGAGTAGACTGATGGGGTGGTAAATGACTGGGTTGGATTTGTCCTGCTTTTTGTGTACAGGACATACCTGGGCAATTTTCCACATAAATAGGTAGATGCCAGTGTTGTAACTACTGGAACAGCTTGGCAAGGGGCGCAGCAAGTTCTGGAGCACAAGTCTTCAGTATTATTGCCGGAATATTGTCAGCGCCCATAGCCTTTGCAGTATCCAGTGTCTTCAGCCTTTTCTTGATATCATATGGAGTAAATCGAATTGGCTGAAGACTGGCATCTGTGATGCTGGGGACCTCTGGAGGAGGCCGAGATGGATCATCCACTTGGCACTTCTGGCTGAAGGTTGTAGCAAATGCTTCAGCCTTATCTTTTGCACTGATGTGCTGGGCTCCTCCATCATTGAGAATGGGGATATTTGTGGACCCTCCTTCCACAATTTGTTGTTTAATTGTGAACCAACATTCACGACTAGATCTGATCCATTGGTCATGGGATCGCTTAGCTCTGTCTATCACTTACAGCTTATGCTGTTTGGCACGCAAATAGTCCTGTGTTATAGCTTCACCAGGTTGACACCTCATTTTTAGGTATGCCTGGTGCTGCTCCTGGGATGCCCTCCTGCACTCTTCGTTGAACCAGGGTTGATCCCCTGGCTTGATGTACTGGTAGAGTGGGGGATATGCCAGGCCATGAGGCTATAGATTGTGTTTGAGTACAATTCTGCTGCTGCTACTCTTGATCATCAGTTAAGTGATGGAAGGGATCATCAACAGTGCTATCAAGTGGCACTTGCTTAGCAATAACTTACTCACTGATGCTTTGTTTGGGCTCCGCCAAGATCACTCTGCACCTGACCTCATTACAGCCTTGGTTCAAACATGGAAAAAAGAGCTGAACTCCTGAGGTGAGGTGACAGTGACTGCCCTTGACATCAAGGCAGCATTTGACCGAGTGTGGCATCAAGGAGCTCTAGCAAAACTGGAGTCAATGGGAATCAGGAGAAAGTTCTCCACTGATTGGAGTCCTACCCAGCACAAAGGAACATGGTTGTGGTTGTTGGGGGTCACTCATCTCAGTTCCAGGACATCACTGCAGGAGTTCCTCAGGGTAGTGTCCTTGGCCCAAATGTCTTCAGTTGCTTCATCAGTGACCTTCCCTCCATCATAAGATCAGAAGTGGTGATGTTCACTGATGATTGCATAATGTTCAGCAACATGCGCGGCTCCTCAGATGCTGAAGCAGTCCATGTCCAAACACAGCAAGACCTGGACAATATCCAGGCTTGGGCTGACAAGTGACAAGTAACATTTACGCCACGCAAGTGCCAGGCAGTGACTATCTCCAACAAGAGAGATCCTAACCATCACCCCTTGACATTCAATGGCATTACAATCGCTGAATCCCCCATTATCAACATTCTGGGGGTCACCATTGACCAGAAACTGAACTGGACTAGCCATATAAATACTGTGGCTACAAGAGCAGGTCAGAAGCTAGGAACCCTGCAGCGAATGAATCACCTCTTGACTCCTCAAAGCCTGTCCACCATCTAGAAGGAACAAGTCAGGAGTGTGATGGAATACTCCCCACTTACCTGGATGAGTGCAGCTCCAACAACATTCAAAAAACTTGATACCATCCAGGACAAAGCAGCCTGCTTAATTGGCACCAGATCCACAAACATTCACTCCCTCGACCACCAATGCACAGTTGCAGCTGTGTGTACCATCTACAAGATGCACTGCAGGAGCTCACCAAGGCTCCTTCAACAGCACTTTCCAAACCCATGACTGCTACCATCTAGAAGGCCAAGAGCAGCAGACACTTGGGAACACCAACCATGGAAGTTCCCCTCCAAGCCACACACCATCCTGATTTGGAAATACATCGGCGTTCTTTTCCTGTCACTGGATCAAACTCCTGGAACTCCCTCGCTAACAGCACTGTGTGGGTGTACCTACACCACAGGGACTGCAGCGGTTCAAGAAGGCCGCTCACCACCACCTTCTCAAGGGCAATTAGGGATGAGTAATAAATGCTGGCCCAGCCAGTGACGCCCACATCCCATGAATGAATGAATAAAACATCATTCTTATTTTCAAGTCCTATACAGCACATAACATCTGAAAAATGGTACTGTACGCTGTTTGATTCAGGGCATTTGCATTTGAGCTACTCCTTACTGGCCGAAGAAAATGGCAGTGCCCTTACCAGTACTTTAGGCTATGATGGCAAGGTCGCTCCATGTCAAAATTTACATTATTCCACAACTATCAATTTAACACAACATGAGATGTTTAAAGGATCAAGGAATGTGTTCCTACACAGTTGGATACGGTGAGTTGTAAAAGGATTACATATGGAATTCTGGACGGTTTGCTTGAACCATGAGACTATAAATTACCTGAGGGGTTTCAATGAAATTCGGAGTCATGGCAGCTAAGTTCAGCATGATTAATGGATGTAATTCAAAGCCTGACTAATTTTAGTCCTTAGGCTCACCTGTTTTTATTTTACAATATTCACTTTCAATTAAATGGAATAAATTCACTTGCAAGTTAAAAATACTCCTGACGGAGAATTAGAGTGTGAGAGGCTGCTGTGATGTCATTGCACCACAATAACATTGTCCCCTGATTCACAGGAGGATATAATTGTGAATATAATAGTGAATAATTGGTGTGTGGGAGCAATCACAAGATATTCTCGCAGACTTTCAAACGACTTTATTTGACTTTGAGATGAGACTTTTTATTTTGTTTATCTGCATCTATTCTAATCTCTTCCTCTGTTTTTTTCTCCTCTCCTAAAGACACTGTCTTTTTGTTTTTTTAAAATTATTTCATGGGATGGTGGGTATGACTTGCAAGGCCAGCATTTGTTGCCCATCCTTAATTTCCTTTGAACTGGGTGGCCTGCTAGGTCATTTCAGAGGAGCAGTTAAGAGCCAACTGCTTTGCTGGTGGGTCTGGAGTCACATGTAGGCCAGACCAGGTAAGGACAGCAGATTTCCTCCCCTAAAGGACATTAGTGAACCAGGTGTTTTTTTTTTTTTACAGCAATTGATGATAGTTTTATGGTCACCATTACTGAGACTAGCTTTATATTCCAGGTTTATTTCTTAAATTTACTTTCAATTCCAGATTTTATTCTAGATTTATTCCAGATTTGAACTCATGTCCCCAGAGCATTAGCCTGGGGCCTCTAGATTATTAGTCCGGTGACTTTACTGCTATATACCCTTTCCCAGCTATAGTCCATTGGTGGGTTTATTAACTCAGATATTGCAGTTAAAAATACATGCATTTATATTGTCAATTTCATGACCTCAGGATGTCCCCAAATGCTTTGCAGCCAATAGACTACATTTGAAATGTTGTCTACCTCCTACACTATAATGGAGACTACACTGCCTGTGTAAGAATAAAACCTGATGCCTCTCATCATTCTTCTTTCAATTTTAGCTCTGTGCAAGTGGGCCCCATACCTCCCTGTCGCCAATTTACCAACGATGATAATGATCTTTTACCATTTTCACTTCATAGTACAGAACTTGAATATTGCTGAAAAGAGAGACGTGTTGCCGAAGCTTTTTGCCTTGCACTCATCAGGACAAACACAAGAATGCCAAATTTGTGATCATTTGAAATTTTCCATTCTTGTGTTTGTCCTGATAAATGCAAGATGAAATGATTTAACCAAACGCCCCACTTTTCTGCAATTTTCACCATTTTCTTGCTTCCAAAAAACTCTCCATTCCATTTGTCTTCATCTCTCTCAGTGTAAAAGCCCCAATTTTTCATAAGAACAAAAAATGGGAGGCCATTTTGACTTTCGAGCCTGCTCTACCATCCAACGAGATCATGGTTGATCTTCTCCCTTAACTCACCTTCCTGCACCACCCATATCCCTTAATTCCCTTAGCACCCAAAAGTCTATCGACCTCTGTTTTGAATATACTCAATGGCTGGGTATTCACAGTTCCCCGGGGTAGAGGATTCTAAAGACTCATAGTCTCATATGTGAAGAAGCCTTTCTTCATAACACAACATTTCTAGTCTCAATCTAGTGACTCCTCGCTGTGACCTTTCAATGGTTCCAGTTTCCTTTCTATAATGGGAATGGAAGCAGAAACACTCCATGAAGCATGTTCTTCAGCAAACCATAATTTGCCTTGTCATGAACTTTACCCGATCTATTTATTTTCCAAATGGAATTGACTCACCGCAGATATGACTTCAAAGAAGATGAAAGCTGCGTGAAATTTCACCTTGACCCTCTTAAACATTTTGCAAAATTCAAGCGTAACGACCTAAAATTACAATCTATGATACTCAACCGTGATTGAATGAGCTTCATGCTTTTCACTTGCATGGCCCAAGCAGCACTGGGAAAGCAATGATCCATACACTGTGTTCCTACCTATAGATGGATGAAATGTTCCATCTTATCCTCAACCAGACATTGATACAGCTCAGCCGAGCGTTAAGGACCATATTTTGAATGAGGATTTCATTTCCCACATTTCATATATCTTAAAAAGCTTAAATCAAGATTGGGTGTGATTATCCCCAAGAAGAATCCCCCCAAGTTATGAAAATAAATCAACCAAGTTAGTTTCACGCTTCCCATCCAGTTAAATTTCCATTTGTTATAAGAAAGAAATAATCCTGGCTGACACTTCCAGTTCAGTACTGAGGGAATGCTGCACTTCCAGAGGTGCCATCTTTCAGATAAAGCCTTATACTGAGGCCACCTGTTTGCTCTCTCAGGTCAACATGGCACTATTTGGAAGAGGAGCAAGGGAGTTCTGCCTCATATCCTTACTGAAAACAGGTTACCTGATCATTATCACACGGCTGTTGTGGGATCTTGCTGTGCACAAATTGTTTTTCTGTATTTCCTACATTGCGACAGTGACTACACTTCAAAAATATTTCATTATCTGCAAAGCAATTTGGGACATACTCATGCCACGAAAAGCGCTATATAAATGCAAATTCTTTGGCGCAAATTCAGTCACAAGCGACGCTGTGGCCACGTTCCTCCATCCCCTGGGGGTGGGATGCATCATTGCTCGATTCCTGTGTTTCCCATGTGGTGTTGCTCGAGGGTATGGGTGCAGGCAGGTGCATCCCCTGCAGGTGCTCTAAGTTGTGGATTTGCCGCTATCCTGACACCGCACAGCTCAACTGGCTGAGGGGAAGATCCCAAATTTGTGCAGCGAATGTGCAGGCTGCATCTGCATTGTCTACTCATGAAAACGGAAACGTAAAACTGAAAGGCAGACTCTGGAGTAGTCTTATTCAAAGGGACAAACACCCCAGCTATTTGCAGGTAAATTAAATCCTTGTAATTTTTCATGTTGCAAAATGTCTGAAAGTTATCTGGAGTGTTTTTTGGGAGTGTGTTGCATCCCTTAGAGGGAACCTGGTGACTCTACTCTTGTCCACCCCCAGCAATGGTGCCTCTAGCATGCTTGCATCCATCTAAATCCGTCCACCTACCTCGATGTGCAGTTTGCAAGGATTTAAATTGAAGCAATCTTTTTGTACAGCTTCCCTTTAATAGACTTTTAAGTAGGCCAGGCTGGCTGTACCAGGTGGACTGCAAACAATGCTGCTGGGGCCTCCTGCTGTGTGCAGAGTTCACTGGCAGTATTAGGGGGCAGAGATCAGTGGTGAAGGCCCACCAGCTAGCACAATGAGCATTCTGATGAAGTGGGTACATGAATTTTGCAAGTTGCCCAGCTCAATCTGAACAGGTGTGGACTTGCCACGTATTGTGACGACTGTGCCTGAAAATTGAGGCAACCCAACTTTTAATTGGTATAAGGGCCAAAGATTTTATTCATTCAGCTGTGGAACCATTAATACTCTTTTCCATTGAGACATTGGGCAGAATTGTCCCAGATTTGCGGCAGTGGGCAGGTAAAACGACTTTTACCCGTGTGCCAGAAGGGCGGCTTTTCACGCCGCATCATCCCAAACTCGCCTCATTAATTATTCATTCACAAGAAGCACACCATTTCCATGGTGGGCAGGCTCTCATTCGCCCGCCACGCCATCACCTCGTCGCTTCATCACGCCGGGCACCATGTTTAAAGTGCAGCCGCGCGCACACCTCTCAGAGCTTCCAGCCCAGGGTCGCTGCATGGAAGACATGGCCCCGAAAAGCAAGAAGATTGCAACCCTCAGGTTCAATGATGCATCCCTCAAGCATCGTTTGGACGCAGTGGAGGCTCGCCGTGATGTCCTCTACCCCTGCTCTGGCCGTAGGACGGGCAGCATCATCACTAATCCGGCTTGGGAGGTAGTGGCAGCAGTGGTCATCACTAACCCCCTGCAAAAGAGGAAACCCACCCAGTGCCACAAGGGGATGGATGATCTCCTCCGTTCCACCAGGGTAAGTCACTCTTCACATCACTCTCAACTCACACGCTCACAAACCCATCACACATGCACTGGGCACTCACTCACAGCCAGTTCAAGGGACATCACCATTCACCCTCTCACACACACGCACTCACTGTCCTCCTCCCGTCTATGGGACCACTCGCCACTGAACACATATACTTATCATCTGGCCTGACAGGCATCCTGTTTACACTCTCTCTATCTCTATTCATTCAGGACAAGTTGGCACACAACACCAGGTCACAGACCGGTGGAGGAATGCCTGAAATCAAGGTTCTCACGGATTTTGAAAACAGAGCCATCCAGCTGGCTGGTGAGGATCTGGACCGTTCCTGTGCTGACGGTGAGATCGGTGCTGCTCTACCAAGTGAGGATCCAGCAGTGCAACATCCATCAGGCAACCATGCTGTGAGTGATGTGTCCAGTTTCACAGGCCACTGCCATGCGCTAATTATCTCTCCTTGCTTTCGCAGGCACACCTAGGAAACTGCCAAAGGAGTCCATGACCCAGGGCCTCCAATCAAGCCCCAAGGGAAGCTCAGGAAAGGAATCCACTGAAAATCTCCCTGAAATCCCGTCACAGTGCTCACCCACACCCTCCACCAGCGCAGAGACACACACACCTCAGTGGGACCTAGCTTTAGAGCAGCCTCGGGATCACAATCTGATGAGCACATCGCACTGTCTGATCCACAGCTGGCAGAGGCAGGGATTCCCCAGGTGTCCGGCAATCGGAGGGCTGCTGGAGGCCGGAAATCTGCTGTGTCCGAGCCAGATGACGAACCTCTGGACTCAGTCATGTCACAGTTGCTGGAGCTGCAAAGGCAAGTTCGAGCTGATAGTGCTGGCATGCCAACGCACTGAGGCCAACACTGGTAGGATAGCGGCTGCCATGGAGACCATGATCCAATAGGTTGCTCCTGCGCTGCTGCATGGGCTCAACTCCATCGCCAATGCCATATTTGGCCTTCAACAGTGTGTACGTGAGAGGGGTGCGGGGCAGCCCGATCTCACTCCAGCTACCCCTTCTCCTCAATGAGTCAGCCAGGGGCCCTTGGGCACCCATGGGGAGTAAGATCATCAGGTGCACACCCCCCTCCCTCTGTGGGGCCATCCATTCAGGTGACTCTGAGAGTGTCCGGCCCATCTAAATCCCCTCTTCCTGTGACCTCAGCAGCTCCAGCTCCACAGGCCGAGGAGGGTGTCACTGCCACACAGCAGGACCCCAAAAGTAGGCTGGGGCCCTTCAGGTTTCACGCCTCCAGAGGATGCCTGCCAATGTCACCACAGACAACCAGTTGCAGTCAGCAGGCTGCCTTCACCTCCACTATGCATGTCTGAGGAGCACCAGGCTGTAGTGGCAAGGTTAGGGAAGTTAAGAAGATGTAGTTGCACAGCCTGGGCATGAGGGTTAACCACTTGTGCTTAATGTTCACCATTATAAATAAACTCCCAAGAATATCCCCTTGCCCATGTCTCCTTGTTATGATGAGCAGTGTCCCTGTCACCCAGATGTGAAACCTTGGTTCCTGCATAAGATAAAGGCAGCTGTCTCAGTCCAGGGCCTCTTCCCTGTGCAGCCTTCAGGCCAAAGTGATGGTCCAGCCTCACGCTTCCTGGAAGTAGTTCTTGTCATCGCTGCCAGAATGTCATGGGCTAACAGAGTCTAACATCAGTGGTAGGGAAACTATTGGAAAAAATTCTGAGGGACAGGATTGATCTCCACTTGGAGAGGCAGGGATTAATCAGGGATAGTCAGCATGGCTTTGTCAGGGGCGATCATGTCTAACAATTTTGATTGAATTTTTTAAGGAGGTGCCCAGATGTGTAGAAGAGGGTAATGCAGTTGATGTAGTATACACGAACCTCAGTAAGGCTTTTGACAAGGTCCTACATTGGAGAATGGTCATGAAGGTAAGAGCCCATGAGATCCAGCGCAATTTGGCAAATTGGATCCAAAATTGGCTTAATGGCAGGAGGCAGAGGGTGATGGTCAAAGTTTGTTTTTGCAGTTGGAAGGCTGTGATGAGTGGTGTACCACAGGGATCGGTGCTGGGACCCTTGCTGTTTGTAGTGTCCATTAATGGTTTAGATGTGAATATAGGAGGTATGATTAGTAAGTTTCCAAATGACATGAAAATTGATGGTGTCATAAATAGTGAGGAGGAAAGCTTAAGATTACAGGATGATATAGATGGGCTGGTAAAATGGGTAGAGCTTTGTCAAATGGAATTTAATCTTGAGAAGTGTGGGATGATGCATTTTGGGAGGACTAACATGGCAGGGGGATACACTATGAATGGTAGGACCCTAGGAAGCTATGATATGACCCAGATCACAGAGCGCAAGCGAGCCTCCCTTGGCCAGACAGGAGTCAGGCATTCTCAGAGACTATGTGAAGATCTATGATGTCTCCTTACTGATTGCTGTTATTATCCTTCACAAATCTAGCAGCTATGAGGGCTTCCCGAGCGCCTGCCCCGTCTGGCCAGTGCGATGGCCTCATCGCCATCATCATCGCTTTCCAGGACCTCCTCACCCTCATCACCATTGACATCCTCCTCATCGTCATTGGAGGAGACACCCAGCTCCTGCAGCTCCCCCTCAGCCAGTTCCACCCTCTGTTGCAGCGCCAGGTTGTAAAGGGCACAGCAGGTGATGATGATGCGTGACACCCTCTGCGGACTGTATTGCAGGGCTCCAGCAGACCGGTCCAGGCATCAGAACCTCATTTTCAGTATCCGGTTGGTCTGCTCCACCAAACTGCTAGCTGCAGCATGAGCCTCATTATACCTTCACTCTGTTGCCGTCTGAGGCCACCACATGGATGTCAACAGCCATGTCCTCTGCGGGTAGCTCTTTTCCCCTAGGAGCCAACTCTGCAGCCTCCAAGGACCCTGGAAGACGTCAGGGATCTGTGACCAACTGAGAATGTAGGACTCGTGGACACTCCCTGGGAACAGTGTGCACACCTGCAGGATGCATTTGTGGTGGTCACACACCAGCTGCACATTCAGCGAATGGAAGCCCTTGCGGTTGACACAGTTAATCCCTTGTTGCAACAGAGATCTGAGCGCCACATGAGTGCAGTCGGTTGCACCCTGCACCTGTGGCAAACCTGAGATCTGGGCAAATCCAATTGCTCTTGCATCCTAGCTTCCTGGTCCCGGGCGATATACACAAAGTTGTGTTGCCCTCGCGAAGTTGGCATCCATTACCTCTTGGATGCATTTGTGGGTAGAGGCTTGTGAGACCTGTGGATCCCTGAAAAGGAGTCACTGGCATAAAAGTTGAACGTGTGGTCACTTTCACGACCACTGGCAGTGGATGCTGTCCATGTTTTCGTAGTGCCAAATCCTGCAGTAGCTGGCAGATGTGACTGATCAGTTCCCTAGACTTTCACAGTCTTTGGCAACACTGGTTCTTCGTCATCCGCAGGAGTGAAAAGCGGCGTATGTCATGAAAATATAATAATTTTCATAATATTATTGTGATTTATTGTAAAGGTAGATTAATAGTGGGGTTTGGAGTAGTTGCTCTGTGTGGATGTACGTGTGTGTGTGGTGGATTTAATTGAATTGGGGACAGCTGGTCTGGAGCTTTTGAGTTATCAAAAGAGAAGCTAGGATTTGAAATGCTAAATATGTAAACATGGCTGAAGTTTTAGAATGTGAGGTGTGAGAAACATTTGCATTTTTAGATAAATTAGGTTAGTTTGAATTTCAAAGAGATGGTAAGGTGTTACACCAGCCATAAGAAACTAAGCCAAACAGTGTGTTGATTTTTCCCGAAGGTCACTGATAATATGAAAGATTTATATTATGAGAAAAGTAAAGTTGCAAAGACATATTGGAACAATGGAATTTACATTAAAAAGGGAGAAACATGTATAAAGGAGATGGGGTTATGTATAAAGAGTAAGGAATTCTAAGTTGTAACACAAGTGTGAAAAGTTTCCAGACTCTATGCATCAAAATGCTGTCTACAGGAACCAAAGCTAAGAAAACTCATTTTGAATATCACTGTCCAGAGTATTGTGTGCTTTGCCTGGGTCTGTTTAAACTTACATCTTGTTTTACTGTTGCCCGAATGGAGGTATGACTGGGAGACAGATTAAGTAGGGAAATTAGGAATTATTATAGTAGCAATTTGTAGACCTTTGTATGTGCTTAAAATATTTTCTTCTATTAATAAATGTTTCATTTAGTTTTGTAGAAAACCTCTAAGTCTCAGTGGACTTATTATTGAATTCAAGGCACACAACTCAAGATAAAATTGCAAAACAGTTGGGGCAGCTGTTTCAAGTTTCCCACTGGGATTTGAGCAGCTCAGCATTTACCATCCACTGTGCCATAACAGTGTCTATAGATGCTGGATCTAGCTAGGCACTGACCAATGATGGCTCGCTGTGGCTCTTCAGCAGCATGTGCAGGATCCCCAGTCACCCCTGCTTCCTGAGGCTGCTGCTCCTCCCTCTGCAAAGACAGGTGCCTCTATCGCTCTCTCCTCCATCATTTTTGCTCTCTGTACACCACGAGGAATATAATTAGTTCACCAGGCTCCATGTTCCTGATGTATGCCTCCTGCAGGATGAAAGAGAGAGATGCGTGGGTTAGCTTGGGTGTACGAAGGATCTCTCTTGGTCAAATCTGAAGGCCCCTTAACGTATCCTGGATAGTGCTGGCCACTACTTGGATGGCCAGAATTTAGTGCACTACATGGCTGCCTGAAACCCCAACCACCACTTCCCATCTCCACCTGACCAGTTGGTGGCAGGTTTGCCCACTGGACTGCACGCTGTGCTCTCAGCTCAGGCACAGACATTCTCCTAACCCGCACTGCAAGGCTGCACTGTTAGCTTGAACCATGGGGGAGACTGGGCTAAACCAGGATGCAAGGGGCTGTGAGCACCTCCACCAGTGAATGCTCCATGGCCAACTTTAGCAAGGAGATTGTACAACATGCCCTGTCATCCAACTGTTCTGCAGTTCACTAAACTGCTGATAAGTTTGTAGTCTGTACCCAAGGGGTGAAAAGCCCTGGAACACTAGAGGGCCGACTCCACGCATGTCAATGTGGCTGCGTCTGAACAGTCTCAGCTGCGGAGGAATTGTCAATTTTTACAAGGTTTCCCTAATGCGTGGCCACTTCCCTCCCCCCCACTGCGTATGTGCTTGCGCACTAACTCCAATGTGCCTCAACCTTGAAGTCCAACAGGCATCCCTCATGAGCACTCTGCAATATTACTGTGTACTCACTTCCGAGTTCAGAAGGTAAAGTCGCACAGGATCAGAGGTGAGCTGGCAGGATGGATACAGAATTGGCTTGGTCATAGAAGACAGAAGGTAGCAGTGGAAGGGTGCTTTTCTGAATGGAGAGCCATGACTAGTGGAGTTCCGCAGGGATCAGTGCTGGGACCTTTGCTGTTTGCGGTATACATAAATGATTTGGAGGAAAATGTAACTGGGCTAATTAGCAAGTTTGCAGACAACCCCAAGGTTGGAGGAGTTGCAGATAGTGAAGAGGATTGTCAAAGGATACAACGGGATATAGATCGGTTGGAGACTTGGGCGGAGAAATGGCATATGGAGTTTAATCCGAACAAATGAGAGGTAATGCATTTTGTAAGGTCTAACACAGGCAGGAATTACACAGTAAATGGCAGAACCCTTAAGTGCATTGACGGGCCGAGGGATCTGGGTGTACAGGTCCACAGGTGACTGAAAGTGTAAACGCAGGTGGATAAGGTAGTCAAGAAGGCATATGGCATGCTTGCCTTCATTGGCAGGGGTATTGAGTATAAAAGCTGGGAAGTCATGCTGTAGTTGTATAGAACCTTGGTTAGGCCACACTTGGAATGTTGCTGGCAATTCTGGCCACCACATTACCAGAAGGATATGGAGGCATTGGAGAGGGTGCAGAGGAGGTTTACCAGGATGCTGCCTGGTCTGGAGGTATTAGCTATGAGGAGAGGTTGGAGAAACTCTGATTGTTCTCACTAGAGAGACAGAGATTGAGGGGCGACTTGATAGAAGCTTACAAAATTATGAGTGGCATGGACAGAGTAGATAGTCAGAAGCTTTTTCCTAGGGTGGAAGAGTCAATTACTAGGGGACGTTGATTTAAGGTGAGAGGAGAAAACTATAGAGGAGATGTGTGGGGCAAGTTTTTTACGCTGAGGGTAGTGAGTGTCTGGAATTCGCTGCCAGAGGAGGTGGTGGAAGCAGGTACGATAGTGGTGTTTAAGAGGCAGCTTGACAAATACATGATTAGGATGGGAATAGAGGGATACGGACCCCGGAAGTGCAAAATGTTTTAGTTGACGGGCAATATGATCGGCGCAGGCTTGGAGGGCCGAAGGGCCTGTTCCTGTGCTGTACTTTTCTTTGTTCTTTGTTCTTTGTTCCCTTCAAAGTGCAGTCCGCCATGTGCACGCCTCATATATGCTGTTGTGAAACGCTTTGGCCTGATTGATCCAGCATGGGGGGGCGTGATTCCAGCGGGCTGGTCTTATATTGATATGCAGATGTTTTACAATGAGGTTCCCGAGATCCGACAGCGGGAAATGCAGCCCGCCACCGATGGGTTGAACAGATATTCGCAAACTGGTTTCAGGATGTCGTAAAACCGATTTTTGGCTTTGTCATATTGTCCGTCCACGCTGCTGAACACGCCCGATGCCAGGCGGCACGGTCGAGTGAGTGCGGAGAACATTCCACTTCTCTTACAATGCTCAGTATTCCTGGAAAGAAAGTCCAGGTCGTATTCTCAGGAAACCCACTTCTATATCATATCACGTTGCTCATCCAATTGACATAAATTTGACATGACAGATAAAATATTGCTAGCAATACTCTTGGATTTAGTGACAAGAACTATGGTGAAATTACACACTCTCGTGTTACTTATCATCAATTATCCCTTCCAAGTTTGTGACTTTGTTGCTGAGTGCAGCCCATTGTTTTAGTGCACAATCCCTGTAAATATTTTGCGTGACCATTATTAATCCCAGAAAATGACCTGCGAGATACATTTGAGACTGCTGCACCTATGCAGCTCGGTGGGAACATTGCTTATCATGGTGGGATTAGAACTCATTTGGGTTGTTCATCTAGTACCATAAACTTTAAGCTACCATACCCTCGATACAAGTCTTTTAATCCATTATGGATCAATTAAGCCAATATTTGTCAACGTGTAGACATTTAGACATCAAAAGCCAAATGAAAAGTAATCAAGAAGGCTGATGGAGTGTCAGTCTTTAGCTTCAGTTGTACAGAGCCTTGATCAAACTCCTTAGGGATTAACTATGTGCAGTTTCCTTCACAGCAGGACTCAACTGTTATTAGTCTCTGGGGTTTACATAGATCCCATGTTAATGATCTCCTCAGGGCTGTGTACTTTCACGTTTGCTTTTCATCCCCTACATGAATGATTGTCGATCAGAGCACTGTGACACAGTGTTCCTGAAGCATGCTGAGGATATGGTACTTGTGGGTCTCATCAGGAATGACAAAGAAAACAATAGGAGCTTGGTGGAGAACTTTGTAAAATGTTACGATAACAATGATCTTAAACTGATCAGAAACAAGATAAAATAATTACTTATAGACATTAGGAAAAAGCCAGTTAATGATGTTGTCCCATGAAGGTTCATGATGTGGACATTGAAATAGTTACTACCTACGAGGTCTAGATATCAAAGTAGTTGATTAGTTGAATTGGAAGGAACTGTGTATAGATGTGGTGGCCAAGGGACATAGGCAATTATAATACTTCAGAAAATTAAAATCCTTTCGTGAAGATACTACAATCATGAAACTCTTCTATATGGCTGTGGTTGGGTGCTATCCTTTTTGGATATCTCTCCTGGTCCTGTTGTCTTAGGAAAGTAGATTCTTTAAGGGTACAGAGGTTACTGAACTGGGCAGGATGGGTATTTGATGAGCAGACCTTTCTCGATGAAATCTGCTCTTGAAGAGTTCTGGCGAAAGTAGATTGTCACGAGCAATGAGAATTACCCCTTGTCTCAGTATTACTGCTGGTTGGTTTAAGGGAAAAGGTTGCAATCCCGCAGATGCAGAACAAATCAATTCCTGAACTTGTTTGTGCCCTTTTCTATAAGAATTTTTAACAGGAGCTTGATGTATGGATGCGGATATGCACTCATGATGGGACTCACTGATTTTATTAATGCCTTGGAATGGTTTTTAATATATTTGAATTAAAGTTGGATCTCTGTCATAGAGCAATTTTCTTTCTTTTTATTGTTATTATTCACTTACATGTAATTTTTTTTATTGAATGAGCAATGTAGCCGAAATGAATTTCTGTATGGAACATAGAGTGAAATTGAATTGAAATTGAAATTGAGTTCTGGGTACTGCACCTCGTGAAGGATATACTGATCTTGAAAGGAGTATTGTGCAGATCACAGAGTGATACTAGAGCTAAAAGGGTTTAACTATGAGGACTGGTTGCGTAGACTGGGCTTGTATTCCCTGGAGTTTAGAAGACTGAGGTGTTTAAAATATTAAAAGGATTTGATAGGGTAGATGGAAAGAAACTATTTCCTTTGGGGAGGAAGGGTTGTGGGTGGGGGGTGGGGGTTGTTGGGGAGGAGATCAAGGGCAATTGGACATAATCTTAAAATTAGAAAGAAGCCATTTTGGAGGGAAATCAGGAAGTGATTTTCACGCAAAATGTAGCAAATATCTGGAACTCCCTTCCCTAAAAAGCTGGAGGAAAATTGAAGCTTCAAGATTGAGATTGCCAGGCTTTTGTTGAGTACAGGTATCAAGGAATATGGAGCAAAGGCAGATAGATGGGATTAAGGTGCAGATCAACCGTGATCTAATAGAATGGTGGAACAGACTCGAGGGGCTGAAGGACCTCATCCAATTCCTAACGTTCCTCTGTTCCTAATTCCACCTAAACAATTTTTTGCAAGGGTTTCTTCCTAATAATAGTATGCACAGGGATGTAGTGCAAGCATATTAAGAATTTGAACTTCACCAATTAGAAAATGTACTCCCAGATATTTTAAACAATTAACATTAAGGGTGAAAATGCTTTCCATGGAAAAGCTGAAGTGATTTGATCTGTCAGTTAAAAGGCACATTTACATCACAAGGTCAGTATGAACTGGTCTCACTTCAGCATGGTGCTACAGTTATGGAGTAAATACGGATTGAATCTGGATTCAGAGTCTGATCTGATACTGGAGCAAAGCAGGGTGAGAATTCCTGCAGGAATCTATTTTACTTTGGAATCAATTTGGGGCCTGTCACCCCATTTACTCATCCCACATTTATCATTAGCTCTAAGCCAGCTTACAAATGGTATAAACCAGAATTACCTTATACTAATGCTAAACCATTTGTTTATGCTTGCCCAAAATCTCATTCTCTTTGTGAGTTTTCTCCTATATCCTTGCGAGTATTTTCTTTAACATGATTTGTCAATGATCTATTTGTAGCAGTACATTCAGGTACATGACCTTGAGGCTACATATGTGTGTGTGTGTGTGTGTGTGTGTGCACTTTAGAATTAGCTGCTTCACTGACTCATTATCTACTCTGTTTCACCTTGGTTTAGTAAATGCTAGGAACAGAGTGTCCTTCAATTTAGTCATTGGAATGGAATACAGAAATGCATCCACTGGGACATTACAATAGAACTTTACTCACAAAAAGATGTTCAAAATAAATGGAAACAGAAAGGTCTTAATAATTGATTAAGTTATACATGTCCCTTAATGTCAGCAGCAATCGGCACTGTGTGGTCTCTGATGTAGCAAGTATTCTACATCGAACTGTGATTGAGCAGCTTGGAAATTCCATGTACATAAATTGAGGCTTAGAGCACAAGAGCAAAGAAGTTAAAAAGAGACATGTGTTGCCGAAGCTTTTCATCTTGCACTCATCAGGACAAACGCAAGAATGCCAAATTTCAAACAATCACAAATTTGGCATTGCTGCTTTTGCCCTGATGAGTGCAAGATGAAAAGCTTCAGCAACATGCCTCTCTTTTCAGCAAGATTCAAGTTCTATACCATCAAGTGAAAGTGGGGAAGATCATTCTAATTGGCAAGGAGTTGCGAACCAATCAGCACCCTTTTCTCCTGTGGTATAAATTGTTGTGATTGTTTGAAACTTGGCATTCTTGCATTTGTCCTGATGAGTGCAAGATGAAAAGCTTCAGCAAAACACGTCTCTTGCTTCAGCAATATTCAAGTCCTGTACTTCCAAGTGATTGTTTAAAATAAATTGATACAGCACGTTGGAGAGTCCTCAGGTGGAGACTGTGCTGAGTTCTGGGCACCCATTACAAAAAGGGCATAAAAGCCATAGATAGTGGCCCATGTACTTTCACCAGGGTGATGCCAGAGTTGGGGGGTCTATGGTTATCAGGAGCTACTGGGATAGTCTGAGAAGGTTAGGATGAGGATTAACAGAAGTTTTTAAAAATATGACAGTACTTGATAAGGTGAATGGGGAAAGAACCTTTCCGCTGGTTGGCGAGGCAGTAATGAGGGGTCATGAATTTAAAATTGTTTTGTTGGTGTCTGTAATGATACATCATATGGAGCGGTTGAGACCATGGTATCTTTTAAGGGAAGAATAGATATGCATTTGAAACAGGGGGAAGCTATGAGGAGAGCATGGGACTGTGGAATTAATAATTTCAGGATTACTCTTGCAAAGATTTGGTTTAAACATTAGAGGCTGAATTGTCTTCTCCTGTGCTGTAAACATGTATTTTATTAAGGTCCCGAATCATTTACGTAATGAGGAGGATAAACAGAAGGGGTGGGGTGGTGGTGTGGTGAGTGAAGGTTGAATATGGGCACAGAGTTTAATTCCATTGGAGGTGGGAAGAAGTTGGCTAACCTGGCAAACTCTCAGACCCACCAGCCTCCTTCCTCACCTCCTTGGTCTCCAGTTCAGATCTCTGCTGCTGGAGGTAAAATGAAGGGTCTTTTTTTGCCTTAAAGATGAATTTCTAACATGCCAGTCCACTCCAAATTTCAAGAAGTCACTGCTACACCAGCCGATACAGGGCTATTTTTTGAGGTGCTGAGCCCACCATAGAGATGTGGTATAAATTGTTGTGAATTGCTTCAGCAAAACACGTCAGAGCATGGGTCAGAGACAGGGACAGAGCAGCAAAGAGCTCATTGTTTGTTTGTTGCTCCTATCACAAGCGACTCCATAATGGGGCTCAAACCTTATTCAACTTTTGCCTGCACTGGAGTGCTGCTTTAGATTGCATTAGAGCGCTTCAGTTGGAATTTGCTGAGAGAAGAACTTTTAAGGGTTAATTTCTATCTAAAGTCTAATCTTTCTTTAAGTTAGCAACTAACTAAAATTTACTCTTTGGGTTGGGAAAAGGTAAGGTTTTGTTCAGCTTTAAAACAGGGTCTTTTTTAACGTTAAGCATTTTTATTAGTCATATTAAAGATTTCATATGTCTAATACAGCGTATTAGTGAAATGCAGTGAAAGTTCCAGTACAGTGAGCCATGCCTATAAGAGAGAGTGAAGCATAGACCTTGATTCATTATTGAATCAAATAGCCAGTTTCTGATGACAGGAATCCTCAAAAACAAAACTTAGGAATTGGAATTTGGTCCCTTCCTCTTGCCAAAGTATGGCACACCATTTACAAAATGGCAATTGCACTGCATGCGTCTCTTTACAAGGCTACTCTCCTTTTTCCTCTTCTCTTGCTTTGCAACCTTTGGAGTCTGACCTTTCGCTCTTCCGACTCGAACAAAGGGATCCATGGGCCTCGCCACCCAATAATTGAACAACTACTTCTAGAGTGCAGGGCTCACTGATACCACATTGGCCTATGATGACACCATCATTTAAGGGAGCATCAGCCAAAAGGACCACTTGGTCAATAGCAGAGACTCCTTCCAGGGATTCAACATGGGCCTTAATTTCCCCAACAGTCTCTTCCCCTGTCACACCAAGAGTGTGGGTGTTTTGAGCAGGTAGAAACAGCTGCATGATGGTTCCAAGAAAAGTTGGCCCTGGTTCAGGTGCAAATGATGACAACCTGCCCGTCACCTCTCAATAGGGAAAAGGGAGAGCTACTGCGCAAGCAGAATCCTTGCAGCTGTAGCTGGTAAACCAGTTAACTGGCTTAAACAGGTTTCTAGGAGCTAGATTCAGACAGCATAAAAGCAAACCATCTACAGTGCTGCTTTTGTTTGTACTGGAATGCTGCTTTGGGCTACATTAGAATGCTTCAGTTAGGAGTTGGTGAGAGAGAGAGTTTACTCAAGAGGGAAGGAGTGATCCTTTCATGTTCTAACTTTCCTCAATAAGAATAGTGGTGGCCTTGGTAAGTAGGACCTGATGAGTATTTCTTCTGTCCTTAATATTCTCTAAACTAGAGGAATTAAAAGTAAAGGGAGTAATTTAAGGGTAATTCATGGCAGGACAGCTCAGCCAAGTGGAATGCACCTCCTGTGCGATGTGGGAAGTCAGGGACACTTGCAGCGTCCAGGCCGACAATGTGTGCATGAAGAATCTCCAGCTGAAGCTACTTGAAATCCAGCGCTTCGGAGCTGGAGCTATGGCTAGAGTCACGGTGGAGCATCCGCAGGGCTGAGATCTTCATGGATAACATGTACAGTGAGGTGATTACACCACAAGTAAAGAGTGCACAGGCAGAAAGGGAATGGGTAACCGCCAGACAGAGTAAAAGCACTGGGCAGGTAGTGCATGAGGCCCTTGGGTCCATCTCCATCTCTAACAAATTTTCCGTTTTGGATACTGCTGGGGGGAGATGGTTTCTCAGGGGAGGTGCAGCAAGAGCCACGTCTGTGGTGTCATGAGTGGCTCAGTTGCATGGGGGTGTGGGGGGAAGAGTGGGGGAGCAATAGTGATAGGGGATTCTATCAGGAGAGGAACAGATAGACGTTTCTGCGGCCGCCGATGTGACTCCCTGGTGCCAGGGTCAAGGATGTCACTGAGTGGCTGCAGCACATTCTGAAGGGGGAGGGTGAACAGCAGGGGTCGTGGTCCATATCGGTTCCAACGACATAAGTAAAAAGTGGGATGAGGCCCTGCAGGCAGCACATAGGGAGCTAGGAAATAAATGAAAAAGCAGGACCTCAAAGGTAGTAATCTCAGTGCTGCATGCTAGCGAGATCAGGAATAGGAGGATAGACCAGATGAATGTATGGCTGGAGGGATGGTGTAGGAAGAAAGAAATTAGATTCCTGAGGCATTGGAGCCAATTCTAGGGAGGATGGGACCTGTACAAGCTGGATGGGTTGCACCTCAGCAGGACTAGGACCATTATCCTCGCAGGGGTATTTGCTAGCACTGTGGGGGAGGGTTTAAACTAGAGTGGCAGGGGGATGGGAACCTGAGCAGGGGGCACAAGAGAATGAAACAAAGATCGGAATGAAAGATAGCGGACTAAACAGCAGAAGTGGAAGGCAGAGGAAACAAGGGCTAACAGCAAATAGGGCCATAGTACAAAAGAAATGTGTAAGAATGTTAAAAAGACAAATCTAAAGGTGTTATATCTGAATGCACGGAGCATCCACAACAAGGTAGACGAATTAACAGCACAAATAGATGTAAATGGGTACGATATGTTGGCGATTATGGAGACAAGGCTGCAGGGTGACCAAGGCTGGGCACTGAATACCCAGCGGTATTCGATATTTAGGATGAACAGGTAAAAAGGAAAAGGAGGTGGTGATGTTAGTTAAGGATGAAATCGGTGCAATAGTGAGAGTATATTGGCTCAGAAAATCTAGATGTAGAATCAGTCTGGGTGGAACTAAGAAGCAACAAGGGGAGGAAAACATTAGTGGGACTTGTCAATAGGTCTCCAAACAGCAGTGATAAGGTAGGGGAGAGTATTAAACTAGAGATGCGTGTAACAAGGGTGCTACAGTAATCATGGGTGACTTTAATCTACATATAGACTGGGCAAAGCAAATCAGCAATAATACTGTAGTGGATTAATCCCTGGGACAGAATTTCACCCTTGGTGTGTGGGATCAGTGGGGCGGGCGGGGGCGAGGGGGTGGGAGTGGGTGGGAGTGGGCGGGGGTGGGCGTGGGGCAGGGGTGGGTGGGGCAGGAGGGGGGTGGGCATGGGGCGGGGGTGGGAGTGGGTGGGAAGCAGCCCAGGATCAGCAGCGCCCGATGATTTTATGCGGGTGGGCCAGTTAAGTCCCGCCCAGCGTGAGACGCAGCCGGTGACTGAGTGCGAAGGGCTGGGCAGTGGTGGGGGCCTAATGTCCGCTGGGTCCAATGGCAACCCGACGGCCAATTCAAATGTGGTCTTGGCAGCCCCTGGAAGGCTGTCACTGGAGGACACGGAAATCCTGTGAATTAAATCCGTTGCGGGAGGGCAGGTCGGAGGGGCAATCGGCCGCGTGTTTCTCTGATGAGTACCTCGTGCCCTCCTGGAGCAGGTGGCATCCAGGAGAGAAACCCTTGTCCCCAGGGACAGGGGGAGGAGGCCCCACCCCCCCCCCCCCCCACCCCCCCACCCCCCATTCCTCACCTCACCAAAAAGGCCTGGGAGGAGGTGGCATCCAGGGTGAGCAGCCTCAATGTGGTGAGGCACTCATGGGTCCGGTGCTGGAAACAGTTCAGTGATCTGCTGCGATCGGGAAGGGTGAGAACCCTGTTGGAATGGGTCACTTTGCAGAACAGATAAGAGCTGCCCATCCCCCCCCGCACTCCGTGGACCTCAGAGATGTTAGAGTGCGAGCGGCAAATGTCAATGAAGCAACATCTGGCAAGGGGGTGAGCCCCAGCTGCTCGGACTGATTGTCTTGCCCAGGGTCACGAATCGACTGAGCCCTGCGAAGTGTTCCTCAGGTGGGATTGGCCAGGTTGCAATGCTGCTGCAGGTAGAGGGCGGACTAATCAATGCTCCACTGTCCTTTCAGGAGAAAACATCCCATAATAACACAGAGAGGTCACGGATGGCGGGGGACCCCCAGACCTGCTAATCCTCACTCGATATGAGCAGGAGGCCCTGGAGCTGGAGAGGCGCCATGCTCCTCGGCCAAGCGGGTGCAGTGAGGTTGGGGTGCCAGAGGGAGGTAAGAGTGCAGCGCACTGAGGTGAGATCTCGGTTATTGCAACCATTCCAGTGCAATCTCTATATTGATGTGACCCTCGAACCTGGAATCCCCATTGATAATGGAAAGACGAGGGCACCACGATGCAGATCTCTGTCTCATCTGGGTGCCAGACATGCACAGTAACAGACTAATGACTTCAACTAGTGACATGTCCTTCTTCTCCCTTTTAGGCTCACCAGAAGGTGATCATCATGAGGAGCCTGAAGACCCACCCCTGATCCCTGAGGACCACCATGCTCAGCACACACCTACATCACACCCTCTCTGTCAAGCAGGCACCAGCGCAGACACCAGCACCTCGGTGGGTATAAGATCAATGTCTGGTATCTCAGTGCACAGTGGTGAGGGCACTTCACACCCGCTTGAGGTGAAGGTGGAGGCAGAGAGTGCCCAGGGCGCCGGCAGTCAGAGGACGGCTGGAGACCAGGATGATGCTCAGTCGATGGCTGATGATGAGCCTCTGGAGTTGTCCCTGAGGCAGCAGATGCTGGAAGTCCAGCGAGATGTGTGGGAGGATCTGGCGGAGATACATGAGGGAATGTGTGTCATGGTCTCCATTGAGGAGGAGTCCCTGTGGAGCATGAGCACTGGATTGACCCTCATGGCCGAGCACAATGCCTCCTCCATGGAGACAGTGGCAACTCTCATGGAGAAGCTCCTCCAGGGACTCAGTCAGGGGTTCCTGGGGATGTGCTTAGACCTGCAGCCCTCACACCAGCAATGGCCTCAGCTGGTCAGTGTCGGTGTGGGAGATGAATTGGGCACCTAGTTTCCAGCTATCAGTGGTGAGCAGGGAGGAGCACAGCGACCTCACGTTGGCAGATGAGCTGCCAGTCATCTCTGTGGGCTCCTCTCAGGGTGCTCTGGATAATGGCAGTAGCTCCTCCGCCCCTCTGCCAGTGACTGTGGTATCTGATGAAGCTGCGGTGACTGGGGAGATGCCAGTGGTGGAACTGGTCACTCCCTCCCAGGCAGGGCCAGCACAGGCTCCACTGGCCAGAGGACGCCCGCCAAGGTCATCAAGGCCAACAGAACAGCAGAGTCAGCAGCTGCCTCCAATGCTGGTGCCAGCAAAGGGGGGAGCACCCAGACACATCACCCACAAAATGAAAAATGAAAGCATCTTAAGCACAACATGGCCTGATCACGGGTGATATTTGTTTCCCCTATTCTTCTGTTCTTTTTTTAATGGTGTGATGTAAAACACCAGGCATTGTTAATTTCTGCAATGTTTGTCAGTCACCAGTAAATAATATGTTATTTTGTGCAGTTGGCCTTTGGATGCTTCATTTGTTCTGTAGGTGCAGGGTAGGCCATTATGTAATGATGGACGTGTGATTCCTTAAACTTTATTGCAAAAGCACATAGCGTGTGTTGTTGATCAAGGAACTGGTCGTGTCAGGGATGGAGTATGGAGCCTGCATGTGGTAGTGGTTTGTATCTGGTGGGCTAGCTGAAGGAGCATTGGATCAAAGCTTCCCCGGGTGTCCCTGCCTCCCTGGAGGTTGCCCAGATCAGAGTCTATCCCCTTAGCGTTCTCCTGACTGTGCTCATCCTCGGACTCACTGCTGGACTCATCATCTGTTGCTTGTGCAGCTGCATCAAGATCCTCTTCCTCCACTGTGTCCCCCCACTTTCCAGCACCAGATTGTGGAGATCACAGCATGCAGCCGCTATCAGTGACACCCGCTCTGGGGGGTATGCCTGAACGGTCCAGGCATCGGAAGCACGTCTTAAGAAGACCAGTTGTTCTCTCTACTACCGCCCTTGTGGAGGCCTGGCTCCTGTTGTACCGCTGCTCTGTCTCTGCCCTTGGGTGGCAGAGAGGCGTCATGTGTGGATGGCCCTCATCACCCAGCAGCCATTCATCCAGCCGGGCTGGAGCACTGAAGAGACCCGGCACCTGGGAGTGTCTAAGTATGTAAGTGTTGTGGGAGCTGCCTGGGTACCTTGCACAGACTTGTAGAATCTGCATCCTGTGGTCACACACTATCTGCGTGTTCTATGCTCTATTTTCGTGTAATATTTTAGTTTAGCAGTGTACTATTTAATCCAAATGCATGCAATTCCTTTTGGGATTGTTTAAATGACCAGATTGTTGAAAATAGCATGCATGATTTTTAATTTTTATTCATTCTATTATGATCCCAGCTAATGTTAATACTGGACAAGTCAGGTCCCAGAGTGAAACCTGACTTGACAGATTCTATTTTCTTTGTAGAAACCGTGGAGGAAAATTGCTGAACAAGTTCACAGGAGTCTGCTGATGAATTTTTAACACAAAGAATAAAATGCTTATTAAAACAAGAAAACTGAACTATATTAAACCAGATGAAAAGGTTGGAAAGATCTCAATACAAACACAAGAAGATGATTCAAATTCTCACTATCCCATTACCCCGGCCAAGACTTTACAGGCGCATAAACCAGTGAAGAATTACCATTAGACTGACACAATGACTTCTCGCTTGGGACTGATACAGCTGCAACCAGTTTTCTTCCGTTGAATTCCAGTGCATTCACTTGATGCTTCGGACCCAACTCGTATCTCTCCCTGAGACAACCAAAAACCACACTTGTTCAACTGCAGAGCAAACAAGTGAGTTACCTAAGCTCAGTAGCACCCTAAACTAATCACAGAGATAAACAAAAAAACTGCGGATGCTGGAAATCCAAAACAAAAACAGAATTACCTGGAAAAACTCAGCGGGTCTGGCATTCTCCGCCGATTCTGCCAGACCTGCTGAGTTTTTCCAGGTAATTCTGTTTTTGTTTTGTTCCTAAACTAATCACTTTGCTGAGTTCTATAACTGACTATCCAGTCAACTAATGTCCCCAATAGACTTGTGGTCTTTCTTATCAGAAAGCCTAAAATTCCTGCCCTTATTTTCTGCCACACACTGAAATCTGTTCTTTGTGTTTCTCTGTGCCTGTTCCCGGACCACTATCGCTTGGCAACAGTAATGTTTTTCTACTCTGTGTGTTTCTCCCCACAATCACTAAACTTTAAACCCCTTTTAACCCATCTCTTTAACTTCAAGGGTTGTCAAACCTCATTAAAAAAAAGTGTCGATATATAGGTATAGAAACAAACTCCAAAGCCCTGACCTTTAGTCAGGAGTCCATCCAGACTCCCAGGCACCAAGGCTCACAAACAACTTAAATGAAACCAAAACCATTTTACCTTCCTTAACACAAAAATATGTATGCATATTCGACTTAAAAGTTATACATTGTCCATAACAATTCCCAGGATGGAATGTCACTGGCAAGACCAGCATTTGTTGCCCACCCCTAAATGCCCTTGGTGGTGAGCCCCCTTCTTGAGCCACTGCAGCCCGTGTGGTGGATACACGCACTGTGTTGTTAGGGAAGGAGTTCCAGGATTTTGATCCAGTGATAGTGAAGGAATAGCCAATGTGTCTTAGTCATAAGGTCATAGAGGTCTACAGCACAGAAAAAGGCCCTTCGGCCCATTGAGTCTGCACTGGTCAAACAAGTACCTAACTATTCTAATCCTATTTTCCAGCTCTAGGCTCATAGCCCTGTACGCCATGGCATCACAAGTGTATATCCAATTACTTCTTAAATGTTATGAGGGTTTCTGCCTCCACTGCCCTTTCAGGCAGTGAGTTCCAGATTCCCACCACCCTCTGGGTGAAAAAATTCTTCCTCACATTCCCTCTAAACCTCCTGCCCCTTACCTTAAATCGATATTTAAGGTATTGGTTATTGATCCCTCCACCAAGGGGAAAAGTTCCTTCCTGTGTACCCTATCTATGCCCGTCATAATTTTATACACCTCAATCATGTCCCCTCTCAATCTTCTCTGCTCCTGGGAAAATAACCCCAGTCTATCCAATCTCTCCTCATAACTAAAACTCTCCAGCCCAGGCAACATCCTGGTAAATCTCCTCTGCACTCTCTCTGGTGCAATCACATCCTTCCTATAATGTGAATTCCAGAACTGCACGCAATGCTCTAGCTGTGGCCTAACCAACGTTTTATACAATTCCATGCTCTTATATTCTATGCCTTGGCTAATAAAGGCAGGTATCCCATATGCCTTCTTAACCACCTTATCTACCTGTCCCACTACCTTAAGGGACCGGTGGATATGCACACCAAGGTCCCTCTGATCCTTAGTACTTCCCAGGGTCTTACCATTCATCCTGTATTCCCATGCCATGCTTGTACTGCCTGAGTGCATCACCTCACACTTATTCGGATTAAATTCCATTTGCCACTGATCAGCCCATCTTACCAGCCCATCAATATCCTTCTATAATCTAAGGTTGTCCTCCTCACTATTTACCACCCCACTAATTTTCATGTCATCTGCAAACTTACTGACCAACCCTCCTACGTTCAAGTCTAAATCGTTTATATGTACCACAAACAGCAAGGGACCCAACACCGATCCCTGTGGAACCCCACTGGACACAGGCATCCAGTCACAAAAACATCTCTTGACCATCACCCTCTGCTTCCTGCCACTCAGCCAATTCTGGATCCAATTTGCCAAATTGCCTTGGATTCCCATGGGCTCTTACCTTCGTTATCTGTCTCCCATGCGGGACCTTATCAAAAGCCTTGCTGACGTCCAAGGAGACTATGTCAAATGCATTGCCCTCATCTACACACCTGGTCACCTCTTTGAAAAATTCAATCAAATTGGTCAGACATGACCTCCCCTTAACAAAACCACGCTGACTCCTTAATTAATGCCTGCCTCTCCAAGTGTAGATTAATTCTGTCCCTCAGAATTGCTTCCAATAGTTTCCCCACCACCGAAGTTCGACTGACTGGCCTGTAGTTCCCTGGTTAATCCCTTCCTCCCTTCTTGAATAACGGTACCACATTGGCTGTCCTCCAGTCCTCTGGCACTTCTCCCGTGGCCAGAGAGGTATTGAAACTTATTGCCAGCGCCCCTGCTATCCCCTCCCTTGCCTCACTCAATAGCCTGGGATACATTTCACCCAGGCCTGGAGATTTATCTACTTTTAAGCCTACCAAACCACTTAGAACCTCCTCCCTTTCTATGCTAATTTCTTTAATTATATCACAGTCCTTCTGCCTGATTTCCATACCCACGTCGTCCCTCTCACTTGTGAACACCAACACAAGGTATTCATTTAGAACCCTGCCCATGTCTTCCGGCGCCACACACAAATTACCACTTTGGTCCTTAATGTGCTCTAACCCTTTCCCTAGTTATCCTCTTACTCTTAATGTACTCGTAAAATAACTTTGGATTTTCCTTTATTTTACCTGCCAATGTTTCTTCATGCCCCCTTTTTGCTCTCCAAATTTCCTTTTTAAGTTCACCCCTACACTTTCTTTACTGCTTTAGGGCTTCTACTGTTTTGAGCCCTCAGTATCTGCCATAAGCCTCCCTTTTTCTCTTTATCCAATCCAGTATATCCCTCGACATCCAGAGTTCTCTGGATTTGTTGGTCCCACCCTTTATCTTTACCGGAATATATTGGCCCTGTACTCTCCTTATTTCCTTCTTGAATGAGTCCCACTGCTCTGACGCAGATTTACCTAAAAGTAGCTGCTCCCATTCCACTCTGGCCAAGTCATATCTGTTCTGATTAAAATCAGCCTTCACCGAATTTAGAACTCAGATTTCTGGCCCATCCTTGTCCTTTTCCATAACAACTTGAATCTAACGGAGTTATGATCACTATCTGCAAAATGCTCCCTCACTGATACCTCTACCACTTGCCTGGCTTCATTCGCTAAAATTAAGTCCCGAACCACCCCCTCTTTTGTAAGACCTTCAACGTGCTGGCTTAAAAAGCTCTCCTGGATGTATTTTAAGAATTCCACTCCCTCTAAACCTATCACACTATGACTAACCCAGTTAATGTTGGGGAAGTTGAATTCCCCCACTCTTACTACCCTGGTATTTTTACCCTTCTCTGAAATTTGCCTACATATCTGCTCTTCTATTTCTCTCTCTTTGGGGGCCTATAGTTCACTCCCAGCAATGTAATCATTCCTTTTTTGTTTATCAGTTCTACCCATATGGCTTCATTTAAGAATCCTTCCAAGATGTCATCCCTCCTTACTGCTGTAATTGATTCCTTAATTGATATTGTGATACCCCCTCCTCTTTAACCTCCTTCCTTGTCTCGCCTGAAGACCCTATATTCTGGAATACTGAGCTGCCAATCCTGCCTCTCTCTCAACCATGTCTCTGTGACAGCAATAACATCATGTTTCCATGTGTTAATTTGTGCCCTCAACTCATTTGCCTTTTCGTCAGACTCCTTGTATTAAAATAAATACCATCCAACCTTGCCAAACTCCCTTGTGCCTTAAATTGCCTATAATTTCTATGCCTTTCAGACTCACTTGCTCTCTCTTCTAATTTTGGCTGTGCATCTCCCCCTGCTGAACCTCCTCTCAGGATTCCATCCCTCTGCCAAGTTAGTTTAAACCCTTCCCAACTAATCCCCCTAAGCTAGGATGGTGTCTAACTTCGAGGGGAACTTGGAGCTGATGGTATTCCTGCTCCTTTGCTGCTCTCATCATTATTGATGGTGCATTTAGATGGAGAGGGAAGAGTTGCCAAAGCAACATTTAATGAATTGCTGCAGTGCATCATTCATAATTCAGCTACTGTGTCCTGGTGCTGCTGGAGTGAGCTGTTGTAGGAAATTAAGCTCCTTGTCACCCCTGTCAGGCCAAGTGTGACTGGAACTGAGGGGGCAAGATCCTGATCAGTGTCAATACAGCTCTTCTTTCTTTTCCGTGAACCTGGAGATTTTTAAAATATTCATTCACGGGATGTGGGCTGTGCTGGCTGGGCCAGAATTTGGTGCCCGTTCCTAGTTGCCCTTGGGAAGGTGGTGGTGAGCTGCCTTCTTGAACCGCTGCAGTCCATGAGGTGTAGGTACACCCACAGTGCTGTTAGGGAGGCAGTTCCAGGATTTTGTCCCAGCAACAGTGAAGGAATGGCAATATATTTCCAAGTCAGGATGGTGAGTGACTTGGAGGGGAACTTCCAGGTGGTGGTGTTCTCATCTATTTGCTACCCCTGTCCTTCTAGATTGTAGCAGTTTTGGGTTTGGAAGGTGCTGTCTAAGGAGCCTTGGTGAGATGACGAGTTAAGTTGGACATTTCTTCTGTCCATTGTTTTTACACGGCTTTTAAACCATTTGTTTTAAACTGCTAAACCCCACAGTTAAAATATTGAACAGATGAATGTCATATAAATCCTGTTCATTAATATCACCAGCAGACATTTCTAGGCTTCGTTATGGTGATGAATCATTGATAATATAACATTACAGTATATAAACCAGCTCTTCATAGCACGGTGAATAGCACACTTACATCTGAACCTGAAGGTCGTGGGTTAAGCTCCAGTTGAGACCTGAGCACATAATCCAGGCTGACACATACTGAGTGAGTGCTGCACTGTCAGAGATGCTATCTTTCAGATGAGACTGAGGTCCCCTTCCGCCCTCTCATGTGGAAGTGAAAGATTTTCTGAAGAAGAGCAGGGGAATTCTCGCCAGTGTTCTGGGCCAAAATTTATTCCTCAACCAACATCACTAAAACAGATTGGCTTGGCTATTATCATGTTGCTATTTGTGGGTTCATGTTATTTGCAAATTGGCTGCCATGTTTCATCAATTGCAACAGTGACTACACTTGGAAAGTGCTTTACTTGGTGTAAAGCACTTTGGGATGTCCTGAGGTCCTGAAAGATTTAAAGAAATGAAATTCTTTCTTCCTCACAGTGCTGAGTGATTGGCTCCAGGACACAGCTTCTAATATCACTTTGAGCAGCTGCCATTTCATGTCTGATTTTTGGAAAAAGAACCCTTAGTCCCTGCGCAGTGGGTATAGTCAACACATCCTAGAATATTCTCCACTCATCCCCAAATAATTGCTTTACTAAAGAGTTTGAAATCACACTAAATAACCCTTTCTTTCAAATAAGCACAGCAGACAGGAAAAGAATAGGATAGTCAAACTCCTTCCTTACATTGTTCCGTTTTGTTCTAACTTTATTTGGATTCCCAATTTTTGCCTGCTTTGTTCTGGGGCATCAGCTAACGCAGGGGATTCATTACAAGACAGTTACAGAAGATGTTGAGCTTCCGAGGGCTTTATTATGATGAAGGAAGGGTGGGTTTCGTGATATTATGATCATTGGCTGCAGACAGGTAATATTTAAGTGATGCATGACTCACTGAATTTCACTGCATTGCTTGTAACAGGAAATGAGTCATTAAGTGCCCCCATGTCATTAAATCTTCAGTAGATCATTGACGCAGTTGAACTTGTCTTTCTTTTTCTAGCTCACTGGTTAGTTTGTTAGACTATCTAAAGCTTCCCATCTACAATTACAGGCCAGTGGAGAGGCCATTACCCTAAGATCACTGACAGGCCATAATTGTCAGATTGAATACTTCCTGAAGAATGTTGAATCTTACAGAGCTGTGGCTGCTTTGAGCTCGACAAAGGTTAATCACAGAGGCAATGGAGCGTGGGGGTTAGGGGAAGAAATGGACAATTAAGGGGAATGTTTATCATTTGTGAACCCGAACTGCAATGATTAAACCTGCTGCCATTGCTCGCAGCTAATCCTTCCTGAAGATCTGCTGTCTTGGTATGTCACACTCCTCTGCCTTGCTCCATCCACTGTAGTTTGTCTGCAAATGCTCTGTGACATCCATCATCCCACTCCACTCAGGTCAACCCCTCTCTCTGCTGCTCCGCTGTGCCCTCTAGAGAAGATCTCTGTAGTTTTCCAGCTCTGATCAAATGGCCCAAATGCTGACATTTTTTTTCTGGATGTCACTTTTTAAGAGTTCTTTTCGCTCTTGCTAATTTCAAGCACCTCTTCATTTGCCTTACTGCAGATGGGATTTTTAGCATATGTCTGAGCGTCCACATTTCAAAGGCCTCTATTTTCTTCCGCAGATTTTGATTTAATAAATCACTTGTGTGCAATATTATTACAATGAGCTCTTCACCCAGAAAGGAAATAAGGACTGTCAAGCTTCTTATCATGAAGGAAATGCCCCTGTTAAATCACCTGCTAAAATCTATTGATGCCAAGATCTGTGGCAGATGTTCGGCTGCGTTGTGTTTGAGCATGCAGACCCGGCCACCTACAGGAGGGGGGTTGTGTGGCTTCCACGTTCCAGGCATCTGATTCTCCACCCGACATTCCTCACCAAATGATACCCAGGTAACGCTCCACAGCCTTTCAACACCTGAGGAATTCTTAAGCTGCAAGGATAATGGCTGAGAAATCGGTCCATCCAGTGACCGTTTCCCCACCGCCAACCGGTAAACCGAGCTTCTAATTTGATGGGCAGGAAGCGTGTGCCAACCGATAGCAACAACATCTCCAAGAGCTTGCATTAATATTGCACCCGAAATGGAGAAAAACATCCCAAGTGGTTTCACGGAGGCATGAGTAAGAAAACGGGTTGAGAATGCTGCAAGTCCAGGATACCCTGAATCAGGAGTGCCCGTGAGTCCCAGATGCTATAAATCGGAAACCCGTGAAAAGGGAATGCTCTGAATCAAGAATAACATGAATCGTGATTGCTGTGAATCAGGATCACTGTGAATCATGATTGCTGTGAATCAGGATCATTGTGAATCATGATTGCTGTGAATCAGGATCACTGTGAATCATGATTGCTGTGAATCAGGATCACTGTGAATCGTGATTACTGTGAATCAGGATCACTGTGAATCATGATTGCTGTGAATCAGGATCACTGTGAATCGTGATTGCTGTGAATCAGGATCACTGTGAATCGTGATTACTGTGAATCGTGATTTCTGTGAATCATGATCACTGTGAATCGTGATTACTGTGAATCAGGATCACTGTGAATCATGATTGCTGTGAATCAGGATCACAGTGAATCATGATTACTGTGAATCAGGATCACTGTGAATCATGATTGCTGTGAATCAGGATCACTGTGAATCGTGATTACTGTGAATCAGGATCACTGTGAATCATGATTGCTGTGAATCAGGATCACAGTGAATCATGATTACTGTGAATCAGGATCACTGTGAATCATGATTGCTGTGAATCAGGATCACTGTGAATCATGATTGCTGTGAATCAGGAGCGTTAAATATCATGAATGCCTCACTTTGAAAGCTTGATGTGGAAATAGAATGTGACAAAGCTAAGCAGCAGGACAATAGCTGTCCTGATCAGATCATTATTCACCGTGTATCGCACAAACTTGCAAATGGCCCCAAAGGCTGTCACTTTCGGGCCTGGAAAGTGCCTGGTCTACCTCAAATTACCCTGGAAAGGCAAAGTTTCTCAAAAATTTGAACAACAGGTTGAACAAGTTGTTTCACGCTGCCCCTATGCAGTGGCGACGGGAGTGGTATTTTCCACTAACAGGATGCTGCCATCAGTCCAAAAAGACGTTCTGCCTATCACACAACTGAGCAACATCGTGTATGAATTTCAGTGCTGGTGCAATGCCAGGTAAGTAGGTCATACGTCCCAGTGATTGGCTGATCAAATCAAACAACAGGCTCCTTCGGTTGTTTGTAACAGGCAGAGTGCAGACTGTACTCAGTCATCCCATGCTTGCAAAACCCAAAACAAAACGTCTACTGTTAGCTGTGATTTGGCAATTGGGCAGCACTTGCTGAACAACCCCGAGTGCGCTAATAGCTACACTAACAACCAATTTAAAATAATCAGTCGAGCTCATAACCTGACACATTTCGTTTGCTAGAAGTGACAGACATTCATACACAGGGACCTGCTCCCGAAAAACAAAGGGAATATGTTCAAGCCTTGAGCCTTTCTTGAATTACCCCCTGGAGCTTGGGGAGCCTATAGTGCCTTATTGCTTTCCTCATGGCAACAACTTGGCCAATCAGAGTCAACTTGCCAAACAATCAGCACCCCTTTCTCTTGTAGCGCTCGTTTGAAATTTGGCATTCTTGTGTTTGTCCTGATGAGTTCAAGACAAAAAACTTTGGCAACATGTCTCCCTTTTCAGCAATATCCCGGAAATGGGTTAAACATGATTTGCCCGTAACAAAATCCATGCTAGCATTCCTGAATAGACCCGTGTTTGCCCAAGTGACTATTATTTTGTCCCATATTATCTTTGATGGAAGTTTCCCACCATGGGAGTTAAACTGACCGGCCAGTCGTTGACAGAGGCTTTTCTTCCTACAAAATGTATTACCTCACATTTATCTGTGATACTTAGGGCCTGGAAAAAACGACAGACATGTCAAGACAACTTGCTTAAATTCTGTGTCTTTTGGGTTACAAAAAAAATCTGTCATTAAATAATTTGTGGAACTGTTGATAATTTAGGTGCATTCTTAAATGAACTTGAATGCATTTTTATGATTGGCGCACAATTATTCTAAACTGCCTGGTCTTTCTGCTCCCTCTAGTGGATTTGAAGTGTATTGATCATAAATAAATGCTTCTTGAGATGTTTAATTTTTGGGGTATGGGTGCCACGACATAATCAGTCACAGAGTGAGCGCCCACAGCCACATGTTGGACAAACAGGGATGGGATGGCGTTGGTGAAAGATGTTAGCGAACCAGCAAGTCGAAAACTGTAATCGAGGTTATTTTATTTTCTGTTGGTGGTGGTGTGTTACAATTTACCCAGGGGGTCCAAGTTGCTGTGGCAACATCCACCTTTACACGCACGCTGTAGTCTGGAGCTATGGATAATGATGGAAAAGGCTCCAACGCTCTTTCCATCACATGGATGACCAGGAATCACTCCCGCTTTTACTTGTTAATCTCACTGTTCACACACTGAGGAGAAGATGGACTTGAAGCTTTCTCATCCCAGAGGAATGGCACAAATTCCTCGTCCCTTTCACAAAACCATGCTGTCTTTTCCCGATTTCCTTGAGTTTTTCTACGTGCCCAGCTATAACCTTCTTAATGATTGATTCTAACACCTTCCCCATGACAGACGTCAAGCTAACTGGCCTATAGTTTCCTGTTTTCTGCCTCCCTCCCTTCTTGAATAAAGGGGTTATATTTGCTACTTTCCAGTCTGATGGAACCTTTCCAGAATCTGGTGAATTTTGGAAAATGATCACCAACGCATCTATTACCTCATTAACCACCTCTTTTAAGACCCTAGGATGAAGTCCATCTGGATCCAGAGACTTGTCAGCTCCAACAGTTTTCTCAGTACCGCTTCTCTAGTGATTGTAATTTCACCAAGTTCCCCTCTCCCTTCCACCTCCTGATTTGCAGCTATTACCGGAATGTTTTTTTATGTCCTCTATAGTGAAGACAGAAGCAAAATATTTTTCATTTCATCCGCCATTTGCTTATTATCTATTATTAACTCCTCCCACTGTCACTCTCTAGAGGATCAACACTCACTTTACTTACTCTTTTCCTTTTTAAACATCTGTAGATACTCTTGCTATCCGTTTTTACATTTCTAGCTAGCTTCCTCTCACACTCTAATTTCTTTCTCCTGATTAACCTTTTAGTCGTTTTCTGCTGTTCTTTGTATTCTGACCAATCATCTGACCTGCACAGTTATATGCTTTTCCCTTAAGTTTGATGCTTTCCTTAACTTCCTTGGTTAACTATGGATGGTGGGTCCTCCTTTTAGAATTTTTCTTTATAGTAGGAATATTCTTATATAAGCTGAGTATTCTTAAATATCCCCTTAAATGTCTGCCACTGCTTCTCTAATGATTTATTCCCCAGCCTATTATCCCAGTTCATTTCAGCTAGCTCAGCTTTCATGCCCACATAGTTGCCCTTATTTAAGTTTAAGATACTAGTCTTAGACCCACTCTTCTCCCTTTCAAACTGGATATAAAATTCAGTCATATTGTGGTTGCTGCTACCTAGGGGTGCCTTTACTCTGAGGTCATTAATTAATCCTGTCACGTTACTCAATACCAAGTCTAATATAACCTGCTCTCTGGTTGGTTACAGTATGTGCTGGTCTCCTGCCTTGACTGTACCCCCTGATTTCATGGCGGGGCGGGCAGGAAGTGGGTGTTGCAGGTCCTGGCACCATCTGTAAATAGCACTGGGGGATAGATGTTCGCCCATCGCAGGCCAAGAGCTCCGCATTGCTCGTCCAGAGTCCTTGCAGCTGCAGCTCATGCTGGGGTGGCTGGCAGATGTGAGCAACCACATCCTGGGACATATGAGGACACCTCCGACATTGCTTTCTGCTCATCTCTAGATAAGAGCCCAACCTGAGATACACCCGTGGTTGGGCCAGTGCTTGCCTCTGCAGTGGCGCATGTTCACCAGCCTTTTGCTTTGTATCAGCCCTGCTGCCTCTTGCTGCTCAAGCCCTTGGTCCCCCTGGCCCTGCCAATTGGCCATAGGCCCTCCTACTCCTCATCTGGATGAGAGCCATTACCAAGGCGGGGTTACCTGCAGCCTGCATCATCGCTACCTCAATGGATGGGTGAATGAACAGAAGTGATATATTAAGTTAGCATGTTCTTTACAGGATTCCCTCCATCTCAAAGCCCCCATTAACCTGGGCCCTATCACCAGCAATGTCCACATACCTTTCCTCCCCTCAGAGCCGACACCTGTTACCGTCCCCAAGCCTACCCTCTTAAGATGCTGCCACCCCTTTCCCCAGACAACCTTCCACCCTCCACCACGCACTTCCCCGGACACCCTCCCCACCCTTCTCCCGTAAGCCTGCCTCCCCTGTCCAGCCTTTGTTCCGCCCTTTGCCCCCACCGCCCCCCTCGCCAACTCCCCCATGTAGACCCACCGTCTCCAGCCTTCCCTTGCCTCCTTTGTCCAGTTTTGGCACAGTGTTGGCTAAGGGCACTCGGCTGAAGTTGTGCGAGGTCTCCAAGAAGGAGATAGCAAAGTCTATGGACCTCAAAGATGCGGAAGAGGTGAAGCTCATCAGGTGCTCGCAGTCGCAAAAGTGAATGTCCTAAACTCTCGCTTGTGGGGAGTTTAATTTAGAGGGTGAACTTCATTCCGGTGAGGTCACCTCTTAATGAGCACACGTGAGATGCTAATGAATGCAAAGGGGGTTCCTGACATTGTTCGTCGGGAAGCTCGACCCACCTCTAACCTGCCTTGAAAGTCGGGAGAACAAAATTCCAACGGTCTATCCCGCTGTCGGGAAACGGACTCCTGCCAAATGAAGGCCCCATTAACTCTGTTTCTCTCGCCATAAATACTTAGGGGCGCTTGGCTTTTTTTAATAAGGGCAAACCAATTCCCGATCTTGGGAAGCCAGGACTTTTTGAAATCGCGGGGACCGCAGTGGTTCAAGGAGGCAGTTCGGCACCACCTTCGAGGGTAATTAGGGACGGACCACAATACTGGCCTAGCCAGCAACGCCCGCATCCTCCTGAGCGAATAAATGAAACATCCAGGGTTTGCAATCAGCTCATTAATTACACAGAGAGAGAAAAAAAACACAACCATTCCCCCTGTTTCTACTCGAAAAAACAATTGTCATCTCCTGTGCTAATTATGTTAATTATGTTAACATATTTAGATGACTGTGTCCAGTAATAATCCCAGAATGGAGCTGGTGATTATTTGTCAGTGTCAGCAAGCCTCATACTATCAATTACAGAGACGATTCCAAAAAACTGAGAAGCCACATTCTCCTTGTTCATAATTTGTGTTACTTGTGTTTCAGTATTCAGTGCTGTTGAACCTCACTTGACCCCTCACTTAAGAACAATGCAGCTCCTGCAGAAAGCCATGTTTCTAGAGCTTGGGGAATGGGATGAATGGAATTATTGATCCCCAATCTTTCTCTGTGAATTTTGGCAAGAAATGGGTAAAATTAAAGAAGCTTCCCAAATTCAAGAGAGTGCTGGTTTGGGCTGCATTAGAATGTTTCAGTCGAAGTTTGCTGATAGAGGGAATTTTAAGGGTTAATTTCTATCTGAAGTCTAATCTTTCTTTAATTTAGCAACTAACTAAAAGTTCCTCTTTGGGTTGGGAGAAAGTGAGTTTTAGTCCAGCTTTAAAACAGGGGTTATACAGGCTCTGCTTGCAGCTGCAGCTAGTTAGTTAATTAATTGGCTTAAACAGGTTTCCAGAAGCTAGATTCAGGCAGCATAAAAAAAAACATCTGCAGGGCTGTGTTTGGCTGCACTGGAATGCTGCTTTGGGCTGCATTAGAGTGCTACGGTTGGACTCGAGTGAAAGAGGGAGTTCACTCAAGAGGGAAGGAGGTGACCCTTTCATTTTCTACCTTTTCTCAATAAGAAGAATGGTGGCCTTGGCAAGGAGGACCTTGCAGATGACACAAAGCTGGGTGGGAGGGTGAGCTGTGAGGAGGATGCAGAGATGCGTCAGTGTGATTTGGACAAGCTGAGTGAGTGGGCAAATGCATGGCAGATGCAGTATAATGTGAATAAATGTGAGGTTATCCATTTTGGTAGCAAAAACAGGAAGGCAGATTATTATCTGAATGGCTATAAATTGAGAGAGGGGAATGTGCAACGAGACCTGGGTGTCCTCATACACCAGTCGCTGAAGGTAAGCATGAAGATGCAGCAGGTGGTAAAGAAGGCAAATGGTATGTTGGCCTTCATAGACAGAGGATTTGAGTACAGGAGCAGGGATGTCTTGCTGCAATTGTACAGGGCCTTGGTGAGACCACATCTGGAATATTGTGTGCAGTTTTGGTCTCCTTATCTGAGGAAGGATGTTCTTGCTATAGAGGGTGTGCAGCCAAGGTTTACCAGACTGATTCCTGGAATGGCGGGACTGACATATGAGGAGAGATTGAGTCGGTTAGAATTATATTCGCTGGAGTTCAGAAGAATGAGGGGGTATCTCATAGAAACCTATAAAATTCTAACAGGACTAGACAGGGTAGATGCAAGAAGGATGTTCTTGATGGTGGGGAGTTCAGAATCAGGGGTCACAGTCTGAGGATATGGGGTAGACCATTTAGGACTGAGAGGAGGAGAAATTTCTTCACCCAGAGAGTGGTGAGCCTGTGGAATTCACTACCACAGAAAGTAGTTGAAGCCAAAACATTGTATGTTTTCAAGAAGGAGTTAGATATAGCTCTTGGGGTGAAAGGGGTCAAAGGGTATGGGGAGAAAGCGGGAGCAGGCTGTTGGGTTGGATGGACAGCCATGATCATAATGAATGGCAGAGCAGGCTCGAAGGGCTGAATGGCCTTCTCCTGCTCCTAGTTTCTGTGCTTCTGTGTTTCTGTCTTTAATATTTTCTAAACTAGAGGAAGTAAAAGCAAAGGGAGTAATTTAAGGGTAATTCATGGCAGGACAGCTCAGCCAAGTGGAATGCACCTCCTGTGCGCTGTGGGAAGTCAGGGACACTTGCAGTGTCCAGGGCGCCCATGTGTGCAGGAAGTGTCTCTAGCTGAAGCTACTCAACATCCATGTTTTGGAGCTGGAGCTGCACCTGGAGTCACTGAGGAGCATCCGCAAGGATGAGATCTTTGTGGATAGCACATACAGTGAGCTAGTCACACCACAGGTAAAGAGTGCATGGGAAGAAAGGGAATGGGTGACCACCAGGCAGAGTGAAAGCACTAGGCAGGTAGTGGAGGAGTTCCCTGAGTCCATCTCCCTCTCCAACAGATTTTCCATTTTGGATACTGCTGAGGGAGATGGTTTCTCAAGAAAAAGCAACAAGAGCCACATCTGTGGCACCACGAGTGGCTCAGCTGCACAGAGAGGGCAAAAAAAGAGTGGGGGAGCAATAGTGATGGGGGATTCTATGATAAGGGGAACAGATAGACGTTTCTATGTCTGCAGATGTGACACCAGGATGGTATGTTGCCTCCCTGGTGCCAGGGTCAAGGATGTCACTAAGCGGCTGCAGGACATTCTGAAGGGGGAGAGTGAACAGCTAGGGATTGTGGTCTATATCAGTATCAATGACAAAGGTAAAAAGAGGGATGAGATCTTGAAAGCTAGGAATAAATTAAAAAGCAGGACCTCCAAGGTAGTAATCTCAGGATTACTCCCAGTGCCATGTGCTAGCGAGATCAGGAATAGGAGGATAGACCAGATGAATGTGTGGCTGGAGGGATGGTGTAGGAAGAAAGAAATTAGATTCCTGAGGCATTGGCACTGATTGTGGGGAGGATGGGACCTGTCCAAGCTGGATGGGTTGCACCTAGGCAGGACTGGGACCATTATCCTCACAGGGGTATTTGCTAGTACTGTGGGGGAGGGTTTAAACTAGTGGCAGGGGGATGAGAACCTGAGCAGGGGGCACAAGAGAGTGAAACAAAGATCGGAATGAGAGACAGCAGAGTAAAAAGCAGATGTGGAAGGCAGAGGAAACAAGGGCTAACAGCAAATAGGGCCATAGTACAAAAAAAAATGTGTAATAATGTTGAAAAGACAAATCTAAAGGTTCTGTATCTGAATGCACGGAGCATCCACAACAAGGTAGACGAATTAACAGCACAAATAGATGTAAATGGGTAGAATATTATTGCAATTATAGAGACGTGGCTGCAGGGTGATCAAGGCTAGGAACTGAATATCCAAGGGTACTCGATATTTAGGATGGACAGGTATAAAGGAAAAAGGTGGTGGTGTGGCATTGTTAGTTAAGGATGAAATCAGTGCGATAGCGAGAGAGGATAATGGCTCAGAAAATCTAGAAGCAGAGTGAGTCTGGGTGGAGCTAAGAAGCAACAAGGGGCAAATAATATTAATGTGAGTTGTCTATAGGTCTCCAAACAGTAATGATAAGGTAGGGGACAGAATTAAACAGGAAATTAGAGATGCATGTTAAAAGGGTGCTACAGTAATCATGGATGACTTTGATCTATATACAGACTGGGCAAACCAAATTAGAAATAATACTGTGGTGTATGAATTCCAGGGGTGTACACGAGATTTTTTTTAGGCCAGTACATCAAGGAACCAACTATGGAACACTCTGTCCGACATTTGGTATTGTGCAATGAGAAGGGGTTAATTAATAACCTTGGACAGAATTTTGACTCCTCCACAACGGAGACCATGGCACGCATTCCCTCATGGATCTCTGCCAGATCCTCCTGCACACCCCGCTGGACTTCCAGCATCTGCCACCTAATGGACGATTCCAGAGGCTCATCATCAGCCTTTGACTAAGCATTGTCCTGATCATCAGCATTCATCTGACTGCCGCTGCCCTGGGCACACTCTGCCTCTGCCTGCACCTCAAGGGTGTGTGAAATGCCCTCACCAATGTGGATCAAGATACTAGACGGAGATATAATGCCCACCAAGGTGCTGTTATTTCACTGGTGCCTGCTTCAGAGAGTGGGTACATGGGGAGCATGGTGGTCCTCCGGGGTCAGGGGTGGGTCTTCAGGGTCCTCACTGTGAACGCCTGCTGGTGAACCTAAAAGGGAGAAGAACACGTCATTAGTCAAAGGCATCACACTGTCACTGTGCATGCCAGGCACCCTGGTGGGACAATGGAGATCTGCATCATGGTGCCCTCGTCTTCCAATGATCAATGGGGACTCCATGTTCGAGGCTCACATCAATATAGAGACTACTCTGCAATGGTCGCACAAGCTGAAACTCTCACCTTGGTGCACTGCGCTCTTACCTTTGTCTGACACCCCAGCCTCGCCACAGCCAGTTGACCAAGGTGCATGGCGCCTCTCCAGCTCCAAGGCCTCCTATTCATACTGGGTGAGGATGAGGAGGTGTGGGGGTCCCTCACCAGTCCGCGACCTCTCAATATTGTTATGGACTGTCTTCTCCTGAAAGGACAGAGGAGCATTGATTAGTCCACTCTCTATCTGCAGCCCCATTGCAGCCTGGCCAACCCCAGCTGAGGAACACCTCACAGGGCACATCCGAGTCATGGTCCTTGAGCCACAAGACACTCAGTCCAAACAGCCAGCCCTTAACCCATTGGCCAATCCTGGCGTCATTGGCAGTTGGCACTCAGACTGTAACACCCTGAGGTCCATGGGGGACGGTCAGTCCAAAACACTCCAGCACACTGACCCATGCCAACACAGTACTCACCCTTCCTGAGGGCAGCAGGTCATTGTAGCGCTTCCGGCACTTCACCCAGGAGCGCCGCACCACCCAGGTGCTCACTCGGGCTGCCACCTTCTCCTGTGCCCTCTTTGGGAGGTGTGGTGGCCTCCCCCTCCCATCCCTGGGGATGAGGGTGTCCCTCCTGGCAGCCGCCTCCTCCAGGAGGGCAGCGAGAGGCGCTCGTCGGAGAAACCCGGGGGGGGCTGACTGCCCCGCCAACCTCACCGCCCGCCTGGGTTCACCATCCTGGGGCACAGCCATGTCGCTGTTGCTACTCCGACACAGGTAGCCTCCCTGCGGCTGACTGCGCCATTGTTGACTTAGCCATCGGGTCACAATTGGACCCCCACCCCCACCCGCCCCTTCTCGGAGGTTCTCCAACCGGCATTCACACTTAATCGGCCACCAGCGTGAAATCTGGAGTTGGATCGTGGGTGGTGGATGTATGGCAAAGCCCGCCCGACAAGGTCACAAGTCTGCCCCAAGAAATACCCGCTTAATCTATAATAAAAATTGATGCTGTTCCATTCTGTTGACCGTGTGTGCTGGTTCAGTGAAGATTTTACGTTTTATGATTATCCAGATGTGTTTTGGCAGAAAGGCGTAGCCCGGCTTCATCAGCGCAAGAGCAGCTTGGGTGTCACTTCCCAGTCGCTATCCAAGTGGGAACTCCACCTCAGTATTTTTAAGACTGGGAGTGCAATTGCGGAAGCTTTTCACTTTCGTATGTGACCTACGTATGGGGCAGAATATTTACCTCCCGGCGGGCGGGTGCGAGCCCAACCCACTTGAGCGTGAAATGACGAGCGTTGGCGTGATATTTCAGTCAGCGGACCCGCGCAGGAATCGGCAGTGCGCCCGCCGACAATTAAAATGTCGGATGCCCGTCCAATCTTACGGTTGGTGGGGGAGGAGGGGCAGGTGAAAATGCCAAGCAGCCTTTGCACTTTCTTAGGAAACCTCGTCCATGGGCGGGGTGAGGTTTCCAACATCAACTAAAAATAAAATAAAACATTTTACATTTCATCTGTAACATGTCCCCGCTCATGTGACAGAGGGGACATGTTTTATAACATTTTTAAAAATCTTTTTTGTTTTTTGAAAACTGTTCATCTCAAGTGCGCATGCGCAAAGTTCGCACTCTTCCTCCTCCCCCCCGCCACCCCCACCCCCCACCAGCCCGCCCAGGCATCATTGAGCACTGCCGCTCACGTTTCACGTTTAATTGGCCTTCCAGCGTGAAACCACTGTCCAGCCCTGATTGCGGGCAGCAGTCAGCTTCCCAACCTCACCCGCCGAGCCCGCCCAGCAAGGCCAAAATTCTGCCCCTTGTTGTGCAGGGTCCTTTTGGGAACAGTGACCATAACATAATAGAATTCTTCATTAGGATGGAAAGTGAAGTAGTCCAATCTGAAACTACAGTCCTAAATCTAAACAAAGGAAACTACGAAGGTATGAGGCATCAGTTGGCTAAGATATGTTGGGGAACTTCATAAAAAGGTTTGATGGTGGATAGACAATGGCTAATATTTAAGGAACCAATGTATGCATTACAACAGTTATACATTCCTTTCTGTTTCAAAAAAACACAACAGGAAAAGTGGCCCAATCATGGCTAACAAAAAAAAATTAAGGCTAGTATTAGATCCAAAGAGGAATCATATGAAGTTGCTGGAAAAAGCAGCAAGCCTGAGGATTGGGAGCAGCTTTGAATTCAGCAAAGGTGGACCAAGAGATTGATTAGGAGGGGAAAAATAGAGTATGAGGGTGAAATTGTCAGGAACATAAAAGCAGACTGTAAAAGCTTCTATAAGTTTGTAAAAAGAAAAAGATTAGTGAAGACAAATGTAGGTCCCTTACAGTCTGAAATGGGAGAATTTATAATAGAGAACAAAGAAATGGCAGAGCAGTTAAATGACTGTCTTCACAGAGGAAGACACAAATAATTTTCCAGAAATACTAGGGAACCAATGGTCTAGTGTGAAGGAGGAATTGAAGGAAATTAGTGTGACTAGAAAAATGGTGCTGGAGAAATTAATGGAACTGATAATCAGTAAATCCCCAGGGCCCGGTAATCCACATCCCAAGGTGTTAAGGGAGGTGGCCATGGAAATAATGAATGCATCAGTTGTCATTTTCCAAAATTCTGTAGATTCTGGAACAATCCCAACAGACTGGAAGGTGGCAAATGTAACCCCACTATTTAAAAAAGAAGGGAGGTAGAAAACAACAAATTACAGACTGTTACCCTAACATCATTGGTAGGGAAAATGCTGGAGTCCATTAAAAGAATGTGATAACAGGACACTTAAAAAAATATCAGTTGGATTAAACAAAGTCAACATAGATTTATGAAAGGCAAATTATGTTGGACAAACATACTGGAGTTTTTTGGGGGTGTAACTAGAATAATAGATAAGGGAGAACCGGTGGATGTGATCTATTTGGATTTTCAGAAAGCTTTTGATGAAGTCCCACATAAGAGGTTAGTATGTAAAATTAAAGCACATGGGATTGGGGATAATATATTGGCATGGATTGAGAATTGGTTAGCAGACAGGGAACGGATAGTAGGAATAAATGGGCCTTTTTCGGAGTGGCAGGCGGTGACTAGTGGTGTACTGCAGGGATTAGTGCTTGGGCCCCAGCTATTCACAATATATATCAATGATTTGGATGAGGGAACCAAATGTAATATTTCCAAGTTTGCTGACAACACAAAACTTGGTGGAATGTGAGCGATGAGGAGGGTGCTAAGAGGTTTCAAGGCAATTTAGACAAGTTGAGTGAGTGGGAAAATACATGGCAGATGCAGTATAACGTGGGTAAGTGTGAAGTTATCCACTTTGGTAGGAAAAACAGAATGGCAGAGTATTATTTAAATGGTGATATATTGGGAAATGTTGATTTACAAAGGGACCTGGGTGTCCTTGTACACCAGTCACTAAAAGCAAGCATGCAGGTACAGCAAGCAGCTAGGAAGGCAAATGGTATGTTGGCCTTCATTGTAAGAGGACTTGAGTACAGGAGCAAGGATGTCTCACTGCAGCTGTACAGGGCCTTGGTGAGACCACACCTGGAATATTGTGTGCAGTTTTGGTCTCCTTACCTAAGAAAGGATAATCTTGCCATAGAGGGAGTGCAGCGAAGGTTCACCAGACTGATTCCTGGGATGGCAGGATTGTCGTATGAGGAGAAATTGGGCCGACTAGGCCTGTATTCACTGGAGTTTAGAAGAATGAGAGGGGATCTCACTGAAATGTATAAAATTCTGACAGGGGTGGACAGACTGGATGCAAGGACGATATTTCCTTTGGCTGGGGGGTTGAGGTCTAGAACAAGGGGCCATGGTCTCAGGATATGGGATAGGCCATTTAGGACTGAGATGAGGAGAAACATCTTCACTCAGAGGGTGGTGAACCTGTGGAATTCTCCACCACAGAAGGTTGTGGAAACCAAGTCACCGAATATATTTAAGAAGGAAATAGATAGATTTCTGGACTTTAAAGGTATCAAGAGGTATGGGGAATGGCCAGGTGTACAGCATTGAGATAGAGGATCAGCCATGATCATATTGAATGGTGGAGCAGGCTTGAAGGGCCGAATGGCCTACTCCTGCTCCTAGTTTCTATGTTTCTATGTTGATTGGCCCAATTGTGGACTAGCTCCCATTTCTTGTAGAAATACCAAGTATAGCTCTCCCATTGCGTTCATTAAGTTCATTCAATGAGTAACTGTGCGGCAAAGACCAAGGGCTCTTGGTCCTTGGTCTGTCTTTGATTCCTTGGTCTGTGCTGAGTTCACTAATCTCCATCAGGGAGGTGCCTGGACTGCTATAATTAAATTAAAGAGGGAGAACATCTACCAGGGTTCTCACTCCTGATTACTGTCAGTGGAATTTCCACAGGAAAGGAGTGTGACTGCGCATATTGGGCAGGATTAGATTACTTCCCATGGTCGCGCTCACCATCGAAGGTCATTGGTGACTAATGGCCCCTGTAGTGTATTGAAAATTGCATTGTGCATTTTGTCCACTTGAGGCTATACATACATGAACCAGCAGAGGGCCCCTGCTAGGAAACAAGGATAAAGGATTCATGTTTAGCAGCTTGTTCTAATTCTAAAAGTTTCTGTATCGATATAGAACTGTTTCAGTTCCAAGAGCTTCTGAATCCCTGGAGCAGGAGCACAATTTGGCCTCTGGGGATTGATGCCAGAAAAGGATTAATGTCTCCAATGGGGGAAAGAGTAAAATGGGAAAGAAGAGGGTTAAAAAAATTGCTGCAGGAGTTCCTCAGGTTTGTGTTCTAGGTCCGACCTTTGCCAGCTGTTTCTGGGAAACCATGTTAATGTTATGTTAATCGTTTATTGTCTTTATTCATTCATGGGATGTGCGCTTCACTGGCTGGGCCAGCATTTATTGCCCATCCCTAGGATGGGTAATAAGTAAGGATACACAGTACTTTGAACGCATTTAATAGGGGACTGCTGGGACACTGGCTATGTGGGAGGAGAGCAATGAGGCTGAACAAGTCAATAAACTCTCTCAGTAAATAAAAGTTCTGTGTCTTGGTTTCTGCTTCACCAACCAGCTTGGACCCTGTTAAGAACCAGATTAGACCAGTGCTGGGTTATTTCTCAATTTCATGAAAGAAATGCCAGTCTGGGACAGACTCCACATTCCAATTGGGGCGGACTTGACATTTTAGACGGTGAACTTGGAAAGTGAAGAGGCTAGAGCTTTATGGAGAAGAAACAGGTCTCCTGTCAGGACCAGCAATTATAGCTCAACTATCATTACTAAAATAATCTATACTTCCAGCATCTTTCAGTGTTGTGGGTTCAAGCTCTACACCAGAGACTTGAGCAAAGAATCCAAGTTGGCCTTCCCAATGCAGTACCAAGGGGGTGCTAAGCTGTGAGATGTGTCATCTATTGGATGTGTCATTAAACCAAGACCCCAGTGGCATCACTGGAGGATATTAACGATTCTATGGCACCTTTTACTTTAACTTTGAATATAAAATTCAAACATGTAAACAAATAACTGCATCTTCCCCCTCCCCAAATATACAGGATAATGGGTGTTGAAATGAACTCCAGAGGAGGGGATTGATTCAACTGCTGCCTTTCAAACAGGAACCACATCAATAGGTTGCAAAGGTCTGGCATCAACACAACTGCTACATGAGAAAATTTGAAAAAATAAAACTGTCTGGCAAAGATGACACCAATTGATGGAGTGAGGTGATCTTTTCCCTTTCAAAAGAAATGCAAACAACACTCCTTTCAGCTGAATTGGTGTTTGTGAAAGGAGAACTGATGAGTCATGTGTCCCTTCCCACATAAAAATGCTAAACTCCTATTTCTAACGTAGCAAAGCCCTTCCATCAGATGTTGGTGATGTTGCAATGTCGTTTTTGGACAGAACACAATGAACAGGACGACTTATGGGTCACATCTCTGGCTGGTAGAATTCCAGAAACTGACATTGAAGAGAGAGAGAGAGAGAGAGTGAGGGAAAAAAGGAAGAATGAAGGTGAAAAAGGGGTTGTATTTCTGTGGCACCTTTCTCAGCCTCAGGACATTATGAAAAAATTATTCACCGGATGTGGGTGTCGCTGGCTAGGCCAGCATTTATTGCCCATCCCTAACTGCTCCTTGAGAAGGTGGTGGTGAGCTGCTGCCTTGAGCCGCTGCAGTCCATGTGGTGTAGGTACACCCACAGTGCTGTTGGGAAGGAGTTCCTGGATTTTGACCCAGCGACAGTGAAGGAACGGCCGATATATCCCCCAGGATGTTGATAGTGGGGGATTCAGTGAAGGTGATGCCATTGAAAATCAAGGGGCAGTGGTTGGATTCTCTCTTGTTGGAGAACCCAAAGGTCTTTACAGACAATGAAGACATTTCAAGTGAAGTCACCGGAAATGGTGCAGCCAATTGCCCCATTACAATTTCTCACAAATGGCAGATAATGGATCATTTAATAATAGTTACTATAAGTGACCAGATTTACTTTTCCTGGTGCTCTGGGAGTGGTGGCCACTTCTAGGACTACAGCTAGTCACTGACCAGAGGCAGTGATAGAGTGGTGACTGTTGTATGTTTTATGTCTTGGAGCTATGCAGAGATGACACCAGTTTCTATGGTTTTATTCACAGTGCTTTAAAATGTCAACTCCATGCTTAGAGCTCCCCCTACAGTTAGGTTAGGTTCACCAGGAACAATCAGACACACCCAGGTGAGGGTGTGGGAGGGTTCGATTGGGAGGCAGGGGTGGGGGGGTGGTGGAGGTTGGTGGATGTTGTGGGGGTTGGGGGGGGGTGTTGTGGTGATGTTCAGGCGGGGGCCCTGTAAGGGAGCACAGGATGCTTGAACAGGGGGATCCCAGACCTGAACCTTTGGCATGCCTGCAGGTTATGCTTGATGGCCTTGTCATGTGACAAGGGCCCCTACCCTACACGATGCCCCTGCGCCTCCCACTCCCCCGTCATCCCACCCAGTTTTACACTCATTGTGAGCCCACTCCTTCAGGGTGGGGGAAGTGGGGGGTAAAATTCCAGCCAATTTTCAGGTTTGTGCCCTTTCACCAGAACTGATGCCAGACCTGCTGAGTGTTCTCAGCATTTTCTCTGTTTTTATTTCTGGTTAGGATCTGTGAGCTTATTCTCCAAACCAAGATTTTTATTACATTTGTTCTTGGGATGTGGGTGACCCTGGCAAGACAATTTTTATTGCCCATCCCTAGTTACCTGGAAGGCATTAACGCCAGCCACAGTGTGGGACTGGAGCCATGTTTAGGCCAGAGCAGGTCATACTTAAGGCAACAATGTTCCCTTCCCCGAAGGAGATTGAAAAATCCGATTTGTCTGCCAACAATTGGTTGTGTATGGTGGTGGATAATTAAACAACTAACAGGAAGAGATGGCTCCACAAGTATCCCTACCCTGAAAGATAAATATCCCCGGGACATCATTGCAAAAGACAAGCCTGAAACATTTGCTACAATCTTCAGCCAGAAGTGCCGAGTGGATGCTCAATCTCGGCCTCCTCTAGAGGTCCCCAGCATCACAGATGTCAGTGGTCAGTCAATTCAATTCATTCCGTGTTATATCAAGAAGTAGCTGAAGGCACTGAATACTGTAAAGGCTATTGGCCCTGCAAACATTCTGGCAACAGTACTGAAGACTTGTGCTCCAGAACTTGCCGGGCCCCTAGCCGAGCTGTTCCTGTACAGCTACAACACTGGCAGCTACCCGGCTATGTGGAAAATTGCCCAGGTATGTCCTGTACACAAAAAGCAGGACAAATCCAACCTGGTCAAATACTGCTCCATCAGGCTATTCTCGATCATCAGTAAAGTGATGGAAGAGGTCATCAACAGTGCTATCAAATGGCACTTTTTCATCAATAGCCTGCTCACTGACATTCCCTGGGTTCTGCCAGGGCCAATCAACTCCTGACCTCATTATAGCCTCAGTCCAAATATGGACAAAAGAGCTGAACTCCCGAGGTGAGGTGAGAGTGACTGCCCTTGACATCAAGACAGCATTTGACAGAGTGTGACATCAAGGAGCCCTAGCAAAACTGGAGTCAATGGGAATCAGGGGAAAACTCTCTGCTGGTTGGAGTCAGACCTAGCACAAAGGAAGATGGTTGTGGTTGTTGGAGGTCAATCATCTCAGCTCCAGGATATCACTGCAGGAATTCCTCAGGGTAGTGTCCTCGGCCCAACCATCTTCAGCTGCTTCATCATTGACCTTCTCTCATCATAAGGTCATAAGTGGGGATGTTCACTGATGATTGCACAATGTTCAACACCATTCGTGACTCCTCAGATACTGAAGCAGTCCATGTCCAAATGCAGCAAGACCTGGACAATATCCAGACTTGGGCTGAGAAGTGGCAAATAACATTCGCACCACACAAGTGCCAGGCAATGACCATCTCTAACAAGAGAGAATCGAACCATCGCCCCTTGACATTCAATGGCATTACCATCACTGAATCCCCCACTATCAACATCCTGGGGGTTACCGTTGAGCAGAAACTGAACTGGACCGGCTATATAAATACTGTGGCTACAAGAGCAACTGAGAGGCTGGGAAATCTGTAGAGAGTAACCCACTTCCTGACTCCCCAAAGCCTGTCCACCATCTATAAGGCACAAGTCAGGAGTGTGATGGAATACTCTCCACTTGCTTGGATACTCCCATAATGCTCAAGAGGCTTGACACCATCCAGGGCAAAGCAGCCCACTTGTTTGACACCCATCCAGAAACATTCACTCCGTCCACCACCGACACACAGTGGCAGCAGTGTGTGTATCATCTACAAGATGCACTGCAGCAACTCACCAAGGCTCCTTAGAAAGCACCTTCTAAACCCACACCCTATAAAAGGACAAGGGCAGCAGATGCATGGGAAATCACCACCTGCAAGTTCCCCTCCAAGCCATACCATCTGATTTGGAACTACATCACTGTTCCTTCCCTGTTGCTGGGTGAAAATACCAACATACGAACAAATGAACTAGAAGGAGGAGCCTGCCCTGCCATTCAGTAAGATCATGGCTGATCTGATTGTGGCCTGAACTCCACTTTCCTTTGTACCCCCATGCCCTTTGACTCCCTTGTCAATCAAGAATCTATCTGATCCAGCCTTAAAAGTATTTAATGACCCTGACTCCATTGCTCTTCGGGTAAGAAAGTTCCACAGACTTACCACCCCCTGAGAGGAAAACTTTCTCCTCGCCTGTCTTAAATGGGAGACCCCTTAGTTTTAAACTGGGTCCCCTAGTTCTAGTCTCTCTCACAAGCGAAAACAACTTTTCAGCATCCACCCTGTCAAGTCCTTTCAGGATCTTACGTGTTTCAATAAGATCACCGCTCATTCTTCTAAACTCCAAAGGATACATTACCAACCTGTCAATCTTTTCTCATAAGATAAAACCTTTTCCCCAGAGATCAGTCGCGTGAATCTTCTCTGAACTGCTCCTAATGCAATTAAATCCTTTCTTAAATAAGGAGACCAAAACTCTACACGGTCCTCCAGATGTGGTCTCACCAATACTCTATGCAACTGTAGCAAAACATCCCTACTTTTATATCCTGTTCCCCTTGCAATAGACAACAAGATTCCTTTTGCTTTCATAACCACTTGCTGTACTTGCGTACTAACATTTTGTGATTCATGTACCAGGACACCCAGATCCCTCTGTATCACCGAGTTCTGCAATCTCTCTCCATTTAAAGGATATGCGGCTTTTTTATTCTTCCTGCCAATGTAGACAAGTTCACATTTTTCCACATAATAGTCCATTTCCAAATTTTGCCCAATCACTTGGCTTAGCTTTATGCATTCTCAGAGACCGTGGCATAGTGATAATGTCACTTGACTAGTAATCCAGGGGCCAAGGCTAATTCTCTTGGGGAACATAGGTTCAAATCCCACCATGGCAGCTGGTGGGGTTTAAATTCAATAAATAAATCTGGAATCGAAAAGCTAGTCTCAATAATGGTGAACAAGAAACCATCATCAAGTGTTGTAAAAATCCATCTGGTTCACTAATGTCCTTTAGGGAAGGAAATCTGCCATCATTACCTGATCTGGCCTACATGTGAATCCAGGCCCACAGCAATGTGGTTGAGTCTTAACTGCCCTCTGAAATGGTTGAGGAAGCCACTCATTTCGGGGGCAACTAGGGATGGGCGGTAAATGCTTGCCAGCGGTGCCCACATCCCATGAAATAATAAAGCAATCTTAACTTTTCCTGTCTATCGTAGTGTTATCAGCAAACTTAACAACCATACATTCAATCCCATTATCAACAATCACAGCAGGAACTCGAACCCGCAATCTTCTGCTAATATCGAGATTCATACAGAATTCAGACACTTTATCCCTTAGGTCATCTGACCACCACAAAGTCTGACTTCCCTCCTCCAACAAACCTCCCTCTGCTTTATCCAAGCAGTAGTTAGCACCTGTTTTTATTTAATTAACTTAATTATTTCAGACCACTGGCAGCCATTGTGTAATCTGGAGTGAATGCCTCTATCCTGTCATCCCAACAGCATTACCACTCTGTAAGCCTGGAACTCCCTCCCTAACAGCACTGTGGGTGTACCTACACCAGTGGACTGCAGCGGTTCAAGAAGGCAGCTCACCACCACCTTCTCAAGGGCAATTAGAGATGGGCAATAAATGCTGGCCCAGCCAGCAACGCCCACATCCCGTGAATTAATGAAAAAAGCTTCTTTGCCTCCAACTCCATCTGCAAGCTTCTGCTCATTTCACCATTTTGCTTGTGTCATTCTGAGTTAGATCAGTCATTCTGTAGTTTCCACAGGGATTCCTTAATTATGTCCAATTCCTATGAAGAACCTATTGCAGCTTGGGTATGTCAGCAGATGCAGCAGTCAGTCTGTGCACAAGTTAATCTCCATTGGGTGAGATGTCAAGCTGAATAACCCTCAGACAACCCTCGGAGAACCCTCTTTCCTCTCAGGTGATGTAACAGATCCCATGGGACTATTTTTGAAAAAGAACATGGGTATTGGGATTTGGGCCCTTTTCCAAATGACAGAGTAAGAAAATTCTTGTTGGGCAATAACCTTATGGCCGAAAAGGACATTCACTAATTTAGAGTACGAACTAACAAAGTTTATTGAACAACAAAGATTAATACTTAACATTTCACTAGTCAAGGCATGGCAGGATACATGAGTTCAACGCGTGTCAGTCTGCCTTTCCGTGGATCTTGGGACTTCTGAGGTCTTCTCTCCTTCTTGGTTCCTTGAACTTAGTCTCTTGGCTCATGATGTCCTTTAGGATTTTAATTTAGTCAAAATAACTTTAACATACATACAAACCCCTTCGCAGCTTTAAGACTTCAGCACTCGTTTCCTGGTCTGAAGCACTTTGGGATGTCCTGAGGTAGTTAAAGGTGCTATAGAAATGCAAGTCTTTCTTTGCTGAGGACAGCCAATGCTCATTTCCATGACCTAGATGTCACTCCCACACTGTGTCCACCTTGCCACATGGGATTACCCTGCTTTGCTGTTGGATGCCTTAAGAATTCTTGTCCACCACCCAAAAAACTCTGGATATCTCTGAACTTCCTCCCAGAACCCCATCCTTCCCTGCTGACCACCAGTTTCTATTAACTCCGAATTACGCGAGCTTCCTGTTGGGCTTGGAATTTCCATGGATTGACAATTGGATGGATCCTGGAACAGGAGGGTGCTCCAATTCCGCACTTTACATTCTAGGACAATGGAAATGTTACCGCTCTTTCTCAGTAACAACGGCTACCAAGATAAATTACATTGAATCCCCCGTCCCAGGAAGAACCAGCATTAGGGGGCATAGATTTAGGGTAAGAGGTGGGAGGCTTAGAGGGGATTCAGGGGGAAATGTTTTCAACTAGAGGGTGGTGGGAACCTGGAACTCACTCTCTGAAACACTCCATAATATTTGGAAAGTACCTGAACATACATCTGAGGTGCTGTAACCTAGGGCTATGGATTGGGCTGGATGGCTACTTGTCGGCCAACACAGGCATGATGGGCTGAATGGCTCCTTTCCATGCTGTTAATTTCTATGCTTCTTTGACCTGCAGAATACGAGGACCACAGCTTCACTTTTATTGCAGATGTGTGAAGTGATGTTCTAACCACTAGGTGACAGTATGTGCCTGGTGACAGCTGTGGAGGAACTGCAGCTTCAGAATTTCCAACATGACAAAACCTAAACCATAAAAAAACCACCCAGTTCTCGGTGTTAAACAAAGCAAAAGACGACCCCACCCCCCCACCCCCCCACCTCACCAAGTCCAGTGGTTCCGCACCCACCCACCCTGCTCACTGCTCCTCCCCTTCTATCTCTCCATACTCTGTTCCTTTGACAGCCAGACTGGGTGACCGCTTTGTGGAACACCTTCGCTCCGTCCACAAGCATGACCCTGACCTCCCTGTCGCTCGCCATTTCAATATCCCACCCTGCTCTCATGCCCACATGTCCATCCTTGGCCTGCTGGAACTTTCCAACGAAGCCCAAAGCAAACTGTAGGAACAACACCTCATCTTCCGATTAGGCACTTTACAGACTTCCAGACTTAACACTGAGTTCAACAACTTCAGACCATGAACTCCGCCCTCCATTTTAATATTTAAAAAAATATTCCCCAACTCCCTTCCCCCACAGGACCAGTCTGTAACTCAATCTTATGTTTTGTTTTCAGAGAGCATTGACCCTTGATCGGCTACCAACATTCTGCTATCTGACCTCAATGGCGCTGTTAGCACCTGCCTTCCTCTTTAACATTAACATTACCACCCCCTTTGCCTTGTGCCCATGACGTCTTTGTCAAACCTCTCCTGAGCTCCCATGCATCCCTGACCTTCTAGTTTGCTCCACTTGCCCCACCCCCTCTCTTCAACAGTATGAAATCATTATAAAATTAGAATCTTTACAGTGCAGAAGGAGGCCATTCAGCCCATTGGGTCTGCACTGGCTCTCTGAAAGAGCATTCTACCACTCCCACTCCCCTGCCTTATCCCCGTAACCTTGCACATTCTCTCTCTTCAGGTAGCAATCCAATTCCATTTTAAACACCTCAATCGAACCTGCCTCCACCACCCTCTCAGGAAATTCATTCCAGACTCCAACCGCCCTCTGGGTGAAAAACATTTTCCTGACATCACTTTTACTTCTTTTGCCAATTATTTTGAATCTGTGCCCTCTAGTCCTTGATGGTCTCTTGAGTGGGGACAGTTTCTCACTATTTACCCTGTCCATATCCCTCAGGATCTTGAAGACCTGAATCAAGTTTCCTCTCAGCCTTCTTTTCTCCAAGGAAAACAGTCCCGACCTCTCTGATCTATCCTCATAGCTACAGTTCTTCATCCCGGGAATCATTCTTGTGAATCTCCTCTGCACTCTCTCCAAATCCTTCACATCCTTCTTCAAGTATGGTGCTCAGAACTGGATGCAATACTCCACATGAGGCCTAACTAATGTCTTATACAAGTTCAACACGATCTCCACAATGGTCAGAACCATTCGTGACTCCTCAGATACTGAAGCAGTCCATGCTCAAATGTAGCAAGACCTGGATAATATCCAGGCTTAGGCTGTCAAGTGGCAAGTAACATTCGCATCACACAAGGGCCAGGCAATAACCATCTCCAACAAGAGAGATCAACCATCTCCCCTTGACGTTCAATGGCATTACCATCACTGAATCCCCTACTATCAACATCCTTGGGGTTACCATTGACCAGAAACTGAGCTGGACTAGCCATATAAATACTGTGGCTACAAGAGCAAGTCAGAGGTTAGGAATCCTGCAATGGGTAACTCACCTCCTGACTCCCCAAAACCTTTCCCCCATCTACAAGGCACAAGTCAGGAGTGTGATGGAATACTCCCCATTTACCTGGATGAGTGCAGCTCCCACAACACTCAAGAAGCTTGACACTATCCAGGACAAAGCAGCCTGCTTGACTGGCACCACATCCACTAACATTCACTCCCTCCACCACCAAAGCACAGTAGCAGCAGTGTGTACCATCTACAAGATGCACTGCCGCAACTCACCAAGGCTCCTTCGACAACACCTTCCAAACCCATGACCGCTACCATTTAGAAAGACAAGGCAGCAGATAGCTGGGAACACCACCACCTGGAAGTTCCCCTCCAAGCCACTCACCATCCTGACTTGGGAATGTATCTCTGTTCCTTCACTGTCTCTGAGTCAAAATCCTGGAACTCCCTTCCTAACAGCACTGTGGGTGTACCTACACCACATGACTACAGCGGTTCAAGAAGGCAGCTCACCACCATCTTCACAAGGGCAATTAGGAATGGGCAACAAATGCTGGCCCAGCCAGCGAATCCCTCATTCCGTGAATGAATAAAAAAAAGCTTTCAGCTTCCTCCTGGAGGAGTCTTCTCTGCCAACTGGTTCTTCAATTTGTTCAGAGTGACATTAAATTAATTTTCTTTCTCTTCGTAATTTTCCAGAAGAAAAAACTTTGACCGAAGGGATTCTTGTAGCATATGAATGTCTGTCAACAGGTTTTCCTTTCCTTTGGAAAGCTCGCTTGCTTCATCTTGAGCTTTCCTGTAATTCAGCAGAGTCTCCTCTAGTTTCTTCAGCCGTGTTTCCATTCTGCTCTTTAAGACAGTCTTCTATTCTTCATGTTGCTGAATGCTTCTGCATTCCTTTTACTTTTGATCTTGAAGGACAGCCTTTTGTTCTTTCAACTGTTCATTTTCTTGTTGACCTCTTGCCAAATCACTCTGAGCTTCAGTGTTATATTCAACATCCTTTTTAGCTCCTCATGTTTTTCCATGGATACATAATGATTCCTCAAGGAGTCTTTCAGGGTTGCAATTTCTTTGTCTGCCTTTTCTACCTGGTGTTTTGCCTGGCTGTAAATCTAGTTGAGTTTTCCTGACTCCTGCTTTGATTTGCCAACTGTGGAACTGAGGGTCATTATCTCCTCCTGGTACCTTTGTTGTGTTGTTTCTGAAATCTGTTTGTTCAGATCTCAAACAGCTTGGTTCTTTGAAGTCTTCAGTTTATAATGCATTTTTAGTGGTATATACTTAGCTTGAATCATAAGCTTCAAATCTTCCAATTCAGCTGTGATGTGAACATTTTCCTGTAGAACAGTTTCATTTAATTTTTGCACGTTTTGCTTCTTTTGAGCTACCTCAGCTAACTTTCTCTCAGTCATAGCCATCTGCTTACTCTGCACTGCCATTTGCCTCCCTCGCTCTGGGGTCCTTTGTTATCCTTTCTCTGTGGTCATTCATTGCCATCTGTCTGGGGTCTCTGCTTGCCCTTCCTCTGGGGTCTTTTGTTGCCTTCTCCCTGAGCTCTTTTCTTGCCCTTTCTCAGGTTTTTTTTGTTGCCTTCACTCTGGTGTCTTTTGTTGCCCTTAATGGAGTTGCCCTCTGTCTGGGGTCTCTTGCAACCCTTGGCAAAGTTGTTGTCTCTCTGGGGTTGCTTGTTGCCCTCAACAAAGTTTCTCTCTTTTGGAGGTCTCCTGTTGCCCTTGGTGGAGGTGCCCTCTCTCTGGATCTTTTGTTTCTCTCTCTCTCTGGGGTTTTTTTATAGCCCTTGGCACTGTATTGGGAATTGTCTTCTGCTATAATCACATTCTGCTTTTTTATCTTTACGCCACTATTAACACCTTTTTTTTTAGCACTAACCACTACCATTAACACTCCCCTTGTCCTTCAGTTCATGACATCTTTGTCTATCCCTCCTATCGCTGGCCTTCTATCCAGCTCCACCTGCCCCAGCCCCCTTAAACAGTAGAAATTTCATCACATTTCCACTTCTCTTTAGCTCTGAAGAAGGGTCGTATGGGCTCGAAATGTTAACTCTGATTCTCTCTCCACAGATGCTGCTAGACCTCCTGAGTTTTCCCAGCATTCTCTGTTTTTGTTTACTAGATTATACTTGGAATGAGTGGGTTGTCTTATGAGGAAAGGTTGGACAAACTGGGCTTGTTTCCACTGGAGTTTGGAAGAGTGATAGGTGATTTGATTGAAGTATACAAGATCCTGAACGGTTTCAACAAGGCAGATGTGGAAAGGATGTTTCCTCTTGTGGGTGAGTCCAGAACTAGGGGTGCACTGTTTTAAAATTAGGGGTCACCCTTTTAGAACAGAGATGAGGAGAAATCTTTTCCCTCTGAGGGTTGTGCAACTTTGGAACTCTCTGCCTCAGAAGGTGGTGGAGACGGGGTCAATATTTTAAGGTGGAGTTAGATAGATTCTTGTTAGGCAAGGGAATCAAAGGTTATCAGGGGTAGATAGGAATGTGGAATTCGAAACTCAAGCAGATCAGACATCAATGGTGGAGCAGGCTTGACAGGCTGAATGACCTGCTCCTGCTCCTACTTCGTATGTTCTTATGTTCTTAAAGTTTTCTTCTTAGGTGTGCATCTCTCTAGTTAAGCTTCAGTTGCTTTTAGTGTTTCATACCTTGGGATTCTGTTCTGGGTTCATGTGTTTTAGCTTTACCTTTCGTATCACTGTGGATCACCATGTCAGATTATGGTGCTATCTCTGATGTGATATCTTGTAACTGCCAACCATGATGTAATTTGATGTGCCGTGGTGTCTCAATGTCGAGGTCTTGAGATTTGTACGTTTAAACAAAAACCGTTTATCGTTAACTTTTAACAATTTATAGATCCCAGGTATGGTCATGCATGGTGCTGTTATCTCCACGCAGGCTGGTTCCAGAGTATTTTTCTCTAGACTGTTCTCTCAGCCTATTAGCATGTGACTCTATACATCATACCATGGGCTATTCTTCAGTGTCATATTAACCCTTGCTCTGGCGAGCACCTTTACATTACAGGAGCATGCAGGCACATCATACAGGTGGGGTGAGGTTAACTACACACACTGCATGGGAGGATCTCACTGGTTTCACCACAAATTCTAAACCAGAGATCCGCACACTGGGTCTGTCAGCAGTGAGAATTTAAACCAGGGCAGGATCCAGAACCACCGAGCCAAAGGCCGCAGGTGCTTTAGGAAAGTAAAGTAGGAAAGGGCAAGAGTCCTGATCACTTTCATGAAAGAGAAAAAAAGACTTACATTCCCAAAGCACCTTTCATGGCCACTGGGAACCTGAAAGTGCTTTATAGCCAATGAAGTATTTTTGAAGTGCACTCACTGTTGTACTGCAGCAAACACAAGATCCAGTTTGTGTACAGCAAGCTCCCACAAACAGCAATGTGATAACAATCAGATCATCTGATTAAGGGGTAAATATTGGCCAGGATAGGCTCCCAACCCTTCTTCAAAGTTGTGCCATAGGAGCTTTGCCATCATCCAAATAGGCAGATGGGGCCCTCTATTTAATATCTCATTCAAAGTACAATGCCTCCAACAATGCAGTACTGCCTCAGCACTGCAACTGGAGTGTCAGCATTGAGTTTTATAATCAAGCCCTGGGGGGATTATGATTGAGGAGCAAGAGTACATCCAACTGAGCCACAGTGAGCTCACCTGACTGTCACCCTGGCCAGGACTTTGCCCTCGTTGGGCAGGCTTGGTGGAGCAAGCGGGAGCAGCCACGAAAGCGACCGCGATTTCACGCTGGTGGGTCAACGAAGGCCTGCCCAGCATGAAAGGCGCACTGCCTGGGTTGGGGCTGGATGGAGGAGGGCGAGCGCAGTGGTTCACACATGCGAGTGAGTGCACGCATTGAAAGATCTAAAAAAAAATGAAAAATAAAGAATTTTAAAATGTTAAAAAAACATGTTCCCTCATGTGACTCAGTCACATGAGCAGGTACATGTTATGAATAAAATATTAAAATTTTTATTTAATTTTTACTTTCTGTTGGAAGCCTCATCCCGTCCGTGGATGAGGTTTCCTAGAAAAATCCGAAGGGCGCTTGGCCTTTTCGCCTGCCTGGCGTAAGGTTTGGACGGGCAGTGAAAAGTTTAATTCAACTGGTACTTTAGTGGCCCTGGTAGGCCTGTGAATGGTTGGCGGGCACCTACCCAATGAGCGGAAAATTCGGCCCCTCGTCTCCACGTTTGACCTTTGCACCCGGAGCGTGTGGTGATTTTATCGATTTGATCCAAGATTAACAATCGCCAATTCCACAGTGAAGAAATTGGACGTTGTAACCGATTGAGCACATTCAGTCATTTACACCCAGCTGCCTCAAAAAGTTTTAACTTGCTCAGTTTGCCATCCTTCTCAACTGGACATCTTTAAATCCTCGTTCCCCCCACATTTATCGTTTCCCTTTGAACACCTTGTCCATAACATCCACCCTTAACCCCCTGTACCTCTGATAATAGGAACACTGCTTTTATGCAATGTTTTAATTTTTGTACATTCACTCGGGGACAACTGAACTCAAATTACAGAAGCATTGGTGAGCTGACAGGCGGTGTGTTTGATGCTGATGGAGCAGCAGCTGTTTTGTCGTTACATAACAACTGGTTCACCCTTTTTCCCCATTTCAATTAAATCTTTACCGCGGGCAAAGAAAGAAATTAGGTCACGGTATTTCCAACAGTGATTGGAGAAGAAACTGATGTTTGTTGCATTAAATCTGTCCCCTTATCAACTGGGTGATGACAGTTCAGTTTTATCATTACTCCACCAACTTTCCTATTTTGTTACAATCTCTGCAGAGTCCGATAATGCTTAAAGAGAAGTTCGAACTTCCAGTTATTAACTGAAAGAAGGACAGACAACACGATTTCACATTTTAAAACTTTAACTATGACAAGTTCCAAAAGGACACTGTTAACTAAACAATAATAAACAACTTACGCTTTAAGCAACTGAACAGAATTTGCACCTTTCTACTTTTACTGACAAATGTTACTTTCTGTACTTTTTCTTCCCCAATACTATCTTCCGCTGTGACAGTTTTCCTGGAGATTCTCCCTTCAGTTTGGCGAATCCTCTAGCCTTGCTTTAATTCCTCAAAAACTTGATCTTCAAACTGAGCATGAGCTCTTCCCCATTTTTCACATGTTAAACAATAGAGTCAGTATTTTCTCCGCCTAAGTTGAAGGTCTGGTTAACATCTATCTTTTTAATCTCCACCTTCCAGTTGGTTACAAACCACACTGGACCAAAAACTGCAACTCCCTTCTCTCTGTGATATTCCTGGGTTTCTAGGGAAGCCTGTAACCTGATCTCAAAATGGCTTCCACTATCCCCTTCTCCATGGCAACGAGAAACGCAATAGCTCTCTATCCAAGTAGAAATGCTAATCATCTATTTCTGATCACAATGGCCTCTCATTTTTAAACAAAGGGACAGGTTCCAGCACAACTATTTACAGCTTGATATTGATAACACCTTCTTGAGTCTTAGGAGACTTAAGGTCTTCTCATTCAGGATTTAGAAACAGCTGTCATTGCCATCAGGTGCAAATATCCGGCATCACCTTTGCAATAAAATCTGAGTTTCTTTGACCTTCAATAATTAAACCCCCAGGCTTATTATCAGGCTCCCTCAGGCATAGGTCACATGACCTCTTTCCTTTAGCTTAAATTTAAACATACAGTCCAAAAACATAACACTCTTATAAATGACATAATATACTCTGAAAACAATATAATTCTACAAATGGCATAATTGTAACAATTGCTGGAGTGTTCACCCAAGGGAGTGTTGCATTGTTAGAGGGTCAGTACTGAGGGAGTGCTGCACTGTCAGAGGCTCAGCACTGAGAGAGTGGCGCACTGTTGAAGGATCAGTACTGAGGAAGTGCTGCACTGTGGGAGGGTCAGAACGAAGGGAGTGCTGCACTGTCATAGGATCAGTCCTGAGGAAGCGCTGCAGTGTCCAAGGGTAAGCACTGAGGGAGTGCTGCACTATTGGAGGATCAGTAGTGAGAGAGTGCTGCACTGTCAAAGGATCAGTACTGAGGGACTGCTGTACTGTCAGAGGGTTAGTACTGAGGGTGTGCTACACTGTAGAAGTGACAGTACTGAGGAGTGCTGCAGTGTCAGCGGTTCAGTACTGAGGAAGTGCAGTATTGTCAGAGGGTTAGTACTGAAGGTGTGCTGCACTATTGGAGGGTCTGTACTGAGGAATGCTGCAGTTTCAGTGGTTCAGTACTGAGGGAATGCTGCATTCTCGGAGGGTCAGTACTGAGGAAGCGCTGCATTGTCGGAGGTGATTACTGAGGGAGCGCTGCACTTTCGGAGGGTCAGTACTGAGGGAGTGCTGCACTGTTGGAGGGTCAGCATTGAGGGAGCACTATCCTGTTGGTGGGTCAGTACTGAGGTAGTGCTGCATGTCATAGGGCCAGTACTGAGGGAACACTACACTGTCAGAGGGTCAGCACTGAGGGAGTGCTGCATTGCCGAAGGGTCAGTACTGAGGGAGCGCTACATTGTTGGAGGGTTAGTACTGAGGTATTGCTGCGCTGTCATGGGGTCAATACTGAGGGAGCGCTGCACAGTCGTAGGGTCAATACTGAGGGAGCGCTGCAGAGTCATAGGGTCAGTATTGAGGGAGCGCTGTACTATTGACTGTCAGTGCTGAGGGAGTGCTGCACTGTTGGAGGGCCAGTACTGAGGGAGTGCTGCACTGTCTCCGGTGCCACCTCTTGGGTGAGACGGCACTACTTTTGAAGCATTTCATGCACGTTCTCCCCAGTGTCTGGACCTGGGGTGGGAAAGTGGAGTTGATGCCGAAGATCTTATTGAATGTTGGAGTAGGCTCAAGTGGCCGTAGGGCCGATTCCAGATCCTAATTTTCATTTGCTCCAGGGCAAATGTTTATCCTTCAGCCAAAAACAGATTATCTGGTCATTATCACATTGCTGTTTGTGGCAGCTTGCTGTGCACATATCGGCTGCCATGTTTCCTACATTACAACAGTGACCTCACTTCAAAAAGCATCTCACTGGCTGTAAGAGACTTTGCGATGTCCTGGGGTCATGTATTTGTATGTGCAAGTTCTTTTTCTCTGTTTGCTTCAGTGATTTTGACCATATGTGTCGCTTCACACAGGCAGGTGTTAACTTGGCTCCAAATGAAACCCCAGCTGCTTAACTCCAATCATTTCTTCCACACAATATGCTTCGGATTTGTTATTGATGGCACAGTATCACATTGCCCATATGCTAACAGAAACTGTCTCTAAATAATGCTTTAATTCCCAGTCTGTTTGAGGATCCAGGCACTGATCATGGTTACTGCTCTGGGAATCCTTTCTCTGCCTGCTCTTTTCTTGGTTTTCCCTTAACGAAGGAATCCGGTCACTTGCTCAGTTTCGATCACCCTCCCTGGGAGCTAGGGATGTTGTTAGCAGTTGCAAAGTTCTTTGTGAAGTGCCGGTCAGCATTGAAAAACCTGCTTGTCTCCAGAGTCCCTGGGTAAGAGGAGATGGTGGTGTAATGTTAATGTCCCTGGGCTAGTGGTCCATATACCCAGGCTAATGCCCTGGAGACATTAGTTCAACCCACCACTGCAGCTGGTTGAATTTCAAAAGTCAACTAATTACTAAAGGAAGCTAGTCTCAATTATGGTGACCATAAAACTGTCATTGATTGTTGTGAGGACCTATCTGGTTCACTAATGTCCTATAGGGAAGGAAATCTGCCGTCCTTACCTGGTCTGGCCTACATGTGACTCCAGACCCACAGCAATGTGGTTAACTCTTAGCTGCCCTCTGAAATAGCCTAGCAAACCACTCAGTTCAAGGGCAATTAGGGATGGGCTGGACTTGGCAGTGATGCCCACATCCCATGAAAGAATAAAAGCTGTTGGTATTCAAGTGAGAAAGGTATTGGGTTTGTTGAGACTAAAGTGAAATAATACAGAGGCTAGAAATCCAAAATAAGATCAGAAAATGCTGAAGACACTCAGCAGGTCAGGAAGCATCTGTGGAGAGAGAAGCAGAGTTGCCTCTTCAGGTCTGTGTGACTCATCATCAGGACTCATCTAATGAAAGTTCATAGGCCAGAAATCATTGGGCTGATTTCCAATGTGGGTTCAGGGAGCTGACTGGCAGATGAATTTCGGGTCCTGATCCTGCGCCTGGGCTGTATCATGCTTGTGACACTATTTTAAAATTTAAATTAGCCTGGCTGCGAACTTGGCACCCAATTAGAGATGCCCAGTGCCTGCACGAGGTGGGAGCTGCCTGCCTGGTGCCAGTGGCCAAGGCAGGTGACAGCCATCTTGGGGGCTGCCACTGCCTTGTCGATTAGAACAGGAAGCTCCTCAGAAGTGGAAGGAGGCAGATAGTGTCTTTCCACCAAAGCTGGCACCAGTGCTTGTCCCTTTGACGGTTGGCTCCACAGATCTGTTCAAAGAACCATGGCTATTATATTTGGGCCCTGTGCCAATGTGCACAAGACAGGTCAGGCTCCCCGCAAGGCTTTTGAAAATCCCATTCTGGCCCTGATCAGCCCCCTCTCAGGGGTCCCTAAGGAGCTTAAAGGGCCATTAATTGGTGTGGGGCACCATTCCCCCCCAGCGCATTCCCTCCACCCCACCATCCCTTGGAAAATCCATAACTGTCCCAGGGTCGTCAGGCTCCCGACACAAATTCCTGGATCACCATTTTCGATGCCTGTCCGCACTGACTCCGCAGCCTGCCGGCATTTACAAATCCATTAACTCATTAACGCTGCCTCCCTCTCCACAGGTGCTGCCTGGCCTGCCGAGTTTTTCCAGCCTTTTCTGTCCAGTTTTAGCTTTGTGGAGTTACAGGCCGGATTATATTCTCGGAAGACACATGACCTTTGGACTGGCTTTGTTAAGAGTTTAAACTGTTCAGGGTTTACATAAATATTTTGTAGTGAATAAAAGCGCGCAGCAAAATTATTGCAGGGTTTTAATGAGTCACGGGCTGTAAATAAAGATTATGGGCGGGATTTTCCCCCTGTCGGGTGTGTGGGCCTGGGAACGCCCGCGAGATGGACCTCCGCCTGCGATGGGGCTCCAAGCGCGATTTCACACTGGCTGACCGATTAACGGCCAGTCAGCGTGAAACGTGCTGCAAGAGCCTCAGCGCTGCCTGGGTGGGTGGGGGGTGGGGGGTGGGGGGCAGGAGGAGCATGGGCGCTGAAGTGTGCGCGTGCGCCGGGTTGGGGGGGTGGGGGGTAGAGCGCGCACTGACATCTCCCTGAAGGTAAAGAGCCACCTCGGGGTGGGGGTGGGGGTGGGAGGTGGTGCTGAAGAATTTTAAAATGAAAAATAAACGTTTTCCAAATGATGTAAACATGTCCCCACACGTGACTCGGTCACGTGAAGGGGGAACGTGTTAAAAATGATGTTAAAACATGTTTTTTTTAAGCAGCCGCTGGGAACCTCATCCCCACCTGCGGATGAGGCTTTGCAAAAATTGCAAAGGCTGCCTGGCCTGGTTGAGGGGGGCAGCAGAAAGTACAACTTAATTAATGACTCAAGGGCCTGAATGGGCCTCTGAATTATCGGCGGGTGAGCTGCTGCCTCTTGCACGCGCTCGCTGACCGAGGGATCGCGAGAGTGTGCGATGGCCCCGCCACACAGGATTCCGTCCGGTAAGATCACAGTTGATCCCTTTCTACTTCTAACTCAGAGGATGGGTGGGTCTAACTTCACTAGAGGCAGATCCAGTGAGTGGAGATGGGGCAACGATTTTGAATTCTGGGCTGATGTCCAGTGGGATATTCACCTCCCGGGCATTTGGGTGGCTTACCACTCATCATATGGGTTGTGGAAGTCCATAAAACATTGGCCTTACAGGACTAACCCCCCACCATCCCCACCACCCCCCCCCACCCCCACTATCAGCTGGGAAGAACAACAGTTATGGACATGGGGGGAGTCTTCATGTCGTGTTCGACAAGAATTGAAGATAAGCTGGTTGCCTCTGTGCAACCATCCCCGAAATTGAATCAAATTCTCCATCTGCTGCCAGAGTGCAATACAATTGACTTGTTGAATGGACATTTTAGCATTTGCATGGACATTCTCAAAAGTGACGTCTCCTTTGGCGGTAATACCACCTTTTAAAGTGTCATTAAAATCCCATCCAAACAGTTACAGTGGGCGAGCAGGCAGAGTAGGCACAAGGGATAAGAGTCGGGTTCATTTCAATTGTACATTCGCAGCAGTACATTCACTGGAGAAATATTATGCAGCAATAGATGATATTGCTTTGTATGTGGGGCACAGAAACAGGCCATTTGGTCCAACTGGTCCATGCTGGTGTTTCTACTCCACCCAAACCCCCTCCCAACCTTCTTCGTCTCAGCCCATCACCATATCCTTCTATTCCTTTATCCCACATGAGTTTATCTAGCCTCTCCTTAAATGTATCAATGCTATTCACCACAGCTACTCCATGTTGTTGCAAGTTCCATATTCTAACCACTCTCTGGGTAAAGTAGTTTCTCCTGAATTCTCAGTTGGCTTCATTAGTGTCTGTCTTAGAGTTATGGCCCCTAGTTCTGGTCTCACCCACATTTTCTCTCCATCTACTTCAGTTACGTAGATAGATTGGAGAAGTTGGTACTGTTTTCTTTGGAAGGGAAGAAAGAGAAGGAGATTTGATAGAAATCATGAAGGGTCTGTACAGAGTAGATAGGGAGAAACTGTTCCCATTGGGGGCAGGATTGAGAATCAGATGACACAGCTTTAAGGTGGTTTGGCAAAAGAAGCAATGGCGACATGAGGAGAAACATTTTCACACAGCGAGTGGTTGGGATCTGGAGTTTGCAGACACTTGTTTTGTTTATTTTTAATTTAGTTTCAATTTTGCTCATCGCTTTATTCATCCATGGACTTTCATTATTGGCTAGTTTTGTTCTAGTTTTTGGTGGGGCATATTTCTCCTGAACTATATTAGGGAATAGGCTGAGGGCACGGCCATTAAACTCCTCAAACCTGTCTTGTTATTCAATGATCTGTGACCTAAATACATGCACCCACCTGTTCTCCAAATCCCTTTTTTATTTATTTCTTTTATGGGATGTGGGAAGGCCAGCACATGTTCCCTATCCCCAATCGCCCCTGAACTGAGTGGCTTGCTCAGCTGTTTTAGACGGCAGTAAGGAGTCAACCACATTGCTGTGGGTCTGGAGTCACAAGTAGGCCAGACCGGTTAAGGATGGCAGATTTCCTTCCTTAAAGGGCGCTAGTGAACCAGATGGGTTTTTAAACCAATCAATAATAGTTGGCATTGTCACCATTATCGAGACTAGTTTTCAATTCCGGATTTTATTAATTGACGGTAAATTCCACCAGCTGTTGTGGTGGTATTTGTACCCATGTTCCTAGGGCATTAGTCAGGGCCTCTGGATTACTTGTCCAATGATGTTGCCAATGTGCCACTGTCTCCCTTCTAACACCTTAGGTTAACAAAAATCTATCAATCTCAGATTTACAGTGAACTTAGTACCAGTTACCATTTTCAGAAGAGGGTTCCAAACTTCTACCCCTCTTTGTAGGTAGGAGTGGTTCCTAACTTCACTGCTGAACAGCCTGCTCTAATCTTTTGGCTACATGGCCTAGTTCTAGACTTCCCAACCAGCAGAATTGATCAACTACCTTGAATGCTGCTATTCTGTTTGTCAGTCTCTGCAGATATAGTGTGTGTGTGTGTCTGCAGAAAGGGTCTGTGTATCTGTGAAAATGTTTGTATGTGGTGTAAAGGATCTGTGCATCTGCAGAAAGGTCTTTGCATCTGCAGAAAGGGCCTGCGTATCTGCAAACAGAGCCTGTGTCACTGCAGGGATGGTGCATGTAGTACACTGGTGAGGAATACACATCTGATAAAACCTGTAAGAGACAAATAAGGCAGAAGTCACTCTGTTATTAAAGACTTTTCAGAGCCTGGGGTTTCAGCACCTATTTTTGCAGTTTGTTGCGTGAAGTGCTCCAGGTATTCAGGCAGTTAATGGATAATCATGAACACCCTTGCTGTGACCTGGATTTCAGGTACATATGATCAGACGATTATATTAATTCTCACATCACAGACCTAACTTTTGTACTTCAGTGAGTTGCTTTCTCTGGAATCTCCCAATCAATAAACACGATGCAAGTTGAAAGGTGGTTCTTTCATTCAAAGCCAGTCTGTAGATGAAAGATTTTGAAAGGGCAAGTACCTTCACCAAGAAAAAGAAAAGAGAAATTATTCTCTGGACAACCGCCTGCAATAGAGCAAACTTATCAAATGAGTTCTCAAACTGTGATTTTAAGAGTCATCGCAGAACATCCTCCTGCAAAGCTTCACTTTCCGAACTGCTTGACAAAACTGAGAAGTGACTTTTCTTTGATAAAATATTCTGCTTCAATAACATGACTTTTGGCAATACACAACTTGACCCTTACCAGCCTCTCCGGTTTGTCAGGTTCAATTTTATACAAAAACAGAAATACCTGGAAAAACTCAGCAGGTCTGGCAGCATCTGTGGAAGGGAGCACAGTTAACGTTTCGCATCCGCATGACTCTTCAACAGAACTGTTGTTCTGTTCTGTTGAAGAGTCATGCGGACTCGAAACATTAACTGTGCTCCCTTTCACAGATGCTGCCAGACCTGCTGAGTTTTTCCAGGTATTTCTGTTTTTGTTTTCGATTTCCAGCATCCGCAGTTTTTTGCTTTTATCTTAGGTTCCATTTTATGTTCAGCTCTGGCAGGAAGCTGCTAGTTAGGATCATTAAACCATCTCATCCTAACCACCCGTGAAAAACTGGATTTGTCACAATAACCGGCACGGGCAATGACAGATCTGCACAGCTGAAACCTTGGATTTTGGGGCAATTTCAACTCCTATGCTCCTGACAGAAACATGTGGGTTTTCTTTATTATTTTCCGGGATGTGGCTGTCGCTGGCATTTGTTGCCCATCCCTAATTGCCCTTGAACTAACCTCGCTAGGTCATTTCAGAGGGCAGTAAAAGCCAACCGCATTGCTGTGGGTCAGGGAGTCACAGGTAGCCCAGGTCAGGCAAGGATAGCTAATTTCCTTCCTTAAAGCAAACGAGATGGGCTTTTAGGACAATCAATGATAGTTTCACGGTCAACATTACTGAGACTAGCTTTACATTCCAGATTTAATTAACTGAATTCAAATTCATCAGCAGTGGTGGGATTTGAACCCCTATCCCCAGACTGTTAACCTGTGTCTCTGGATTACTAGCTCAGCGACATCACCACTACACCCACCTGGGGTGGTGGGGGTGGGTGGTGGGGGGGGGGGGGGGGGGGGGGTTGTGGTGGAGGGGAGAGCTGTTAAAATTGTCCAAGTTATTGACCCACCCGGGAACTGCTTGACCCTGTAACACGACTTCCATTAAGCCAGCTAGAAAACGAGGCGTAAGGTAGAAGTCAGAAACCAGGGTAACCGTGACAATTCTATAGTTAAAGTCAGAGAATTGAAGTGATGTCCTTTCTTCAACAGTGGCCTAGTGGGACAAAACTGGATGGGAAGGGAATAGTATGGGCTCATCAGAATGCTACTGGGGCTAAAAAGGGTTATGTTATGAGGACAGGTTGCATGGACTATGATAGAAGATTAAGGGGTGGTTGAATTGAGGTGTTTATGATGATCAAAGGATTCAACAGGTAGATAGAGAGAAACTATTTCCTTTGGTGGTGGGGGGATGGGGGAGTCTAGAACAACCATAGGAAGAGGCCATTTGACCCATCGAGTTTGTGCTATCAATTGGGCATAACCTTAAAATTCGAGCTAAGTCATTAAAGGGGCGATGTCAGGAAGCAGTTCTTCATACATAGGGTCATGAAAATCTGGAACTCGCTCCCCAAGGAGCTGTTGAGGCTGGGGTGGGGGTTTGGGGGTTTGCGTAGGTGGGGGGTGGAAGCAAGGAATCATTGAAAATTTCAAAATGGAGATTGATAGAATTTTATTAAGCAAGGGCATTACAGGTTGCAGAACCAAGGTGGGCAGGTGGAGCTAAAATACAGATCTAATTCATCTCAATTATGTCATATTTAATATAATCTGCAGACATATATTCAAATTGAATGGCATGGCAGGCTTGAGGGGCTGAATGGCTGCCTCTTGTTTCTATGTCCCTGGAGAAACCTTGGAAAGAAAGGAGATGAGTCTCTGCTACAGAGCTGGGTGTGTCTGGTTTCAGTCATTTTCAGCCATTTACATGATTCTATATTTACATCATATCTTGTTCCTAAAGGTGAGTTTTAGAGTGGTGATATAAAGGTTAATGTATACTAGCAGCCCTTAGCCATTCAAACTAAAGTGCTGGCAGATGGGAATGTCTCCTTTCCAGTATGTAGGCGTAGATTGCTTGCTCACTATTACTGATGTGTATCTTTGTAAGACAAAGCAGAAGAAGCTGGATCTGGTATTTCTTAATAGTTTTAAAACTTGCTGAAAGTAAACTCTCAAATCTATTAATTAACAGCTGACCTACATCGGCTCCTGGCCCGCAACTCTTTGATTTTAGGATTCCTATTCTTGTTTTCAAATCCCCCCCATGGCCTCACCCCTTCCTGCCTCGGTTAAACCCCCTCTAGCCCCACAAGCCCCCGAGGCCTCTATACATCGCACCCACGATTTTAATCTCACCACCACTGGCGGCCATACCTTCAGTTGCCTGGGCCCAAAACTCTGGAATTCCCTCCCTAAACCTCTCTGTCTCTTGAAGTCTCTCTCCTCCTTTAAGAAGCTCCTAGAAACTTATTTCTTTTGGCCAAGCTTTGGGTCATCTGTCCTAATGTCTCCTTACATGGCTCAGTGTTGGGTTTTTGATAATCGCTCCTGTGAAGTGCCTTGGGGCGTTTTACTCTGCTAAGGGTGCAACATAAAACTCAAATTGTTGTTGTAAAGCATTAAGACAAGAGTCTAAGGCTGGGAATCTCCGACTCTACTACAGGAGCCGTTCAAAAATCTCCATTGACTCGGGCAGGACTGGGAGACACCACCGGTGGAAGGGCCAGAAAATCCTCCCCTAAATCTTTCATCGGTCCGTAGATTTTGGGATGTGAGGGGTGAGAACCAAGTAAAGCAACAGCTCTCAAGCTGCCCTTTGATAAAAGCTTATATACTCCTGATGCTGCAAATCTGAAATAAAAAACAGAAAATTCTGGAAAAACTCAGCAGCAGCTGTGGAGAGAGAAGCAGAGTTAACGTTTCGAGTCTGTATGACCCTTCTGCAGAGCTCTGAAGAGTTATACAGACTCGAAACGTTAACTCTGTTTCTCTCTCCACAGATGCTGCCAGACCTGCTGAGATTTCAGCATTTTCCACTTTATTTCAAGCTGCTCTTTGTTCTGCATGGACAAAGGCTTCATTGCTAGAATATTTCATCAAAATATATCTCAGGAACAAAGTTGAAGTTAGTTGGTTTGGGGTTATCGTAAGGCCAATCTAACTGTCGTAAGGGAAATTGTATAAACAATGGGAAACAAATGGTTGCTTAGTGAGCATGTCCTTTCATTGTGTGTGGGGCTTTTTAAAATTGTTAGTGGTTCTCGGGAAATAAGAGTGGGTAAGATTGCAAATATTTTCCTGAGGGTATTAAAAATTAACCACGTGGCCTGGGACTGGAGTCACGTGTGTTTGATGGACGTGCTTAGTCACGTACCTCATGAAGAGACACTGAAGCATGACTCAGGTAATCACTCAAAACTAATTTATTTACACAATGTATAACATATACCAGGTGGGTTACTTAGTATGCACAACTTCGCTGAGTGCTGCCTGCCTGCTGTAGGATGTCTAGCACTTGGACTACATCACTCATTAACATACCTGGGCAGCATCTTCCTGTTGGCGAGCAGGGGGATGGGTCCTGCTCGCCGATGTGTAAAAATGACATGCGGTGACTTTGGACGTGCGTCTCGATGTCACCCCTTGTCATTCAGATATTCCGTTCAGCCGGCCTATTAAGGCCTGTTAAAAAGTAATTAAAGTAATTAACTGAGCTGCCCGTCCAACCTTAAGGTCGGCCGGGGTGGGGTGGGGGGGTGCTGAAGAGACCAGGCGGCCTGAGCATTTTTCACGAAACCTCATCCACGGGCAGGAAGAGGTTCCATGAAGGGTTTATTATTTAAATAAGCATTTTTGAAATAAATAATGGACATGTCCCAGCTGATGTGACAGTTTCACATGAGGGGACATGTCCTTAAATTTTTTTCCTACCTTTATTCAAATTTCCAACTTAAACAACTTAAACAAACCTCATCTCCATGCCTCAGGAAGATCTCTGCACTCTTCTGTGCAGACGCGTGAAAGAGCGCAGGGAATCACTCAGGGAATCCACCCCTGTCCGCACGGGGACCGCTCAGCGCTTCTGGACGCGCGTCATGATGGGTGGGACTTAATCAGCCCGCCCACGTAAAATGGCAGCGCGGCTCTGATCGGGGGTGTCAATCGGGTTTGTGCATGCTCTGGCCTCCCCTGACCCCCACCCCACCAAACGGGGGAAATTTCTGGCCTCTATTTTATTAACTCATTACACTACATCTTCCCCACCCTGTATACTATCTACTTTTTCAACAACAGCATTAACTATGTCCAAACAATTCACATCACATTTACTCGAAACTATTTGCATTACATTGGCCCTGCCACCTCCTTCCCCCCAACCGAGTCCCCCGGTCAGAGAGGGAGTCTCTGCGGAGCCTTCACCACTCTTCCAGACCACATTGCTGTGACTGCCCTGTTCGGCCGGTGGCATGGAAGTGGGTCCTGTGGCGGCTCAACATCTCTTAAGGCACTCAAAGTATTCTTCACATGGTGTGGTATTCCAAGTCTTCTGGCCTGGCGGCACCAGTGAAATCAGGGCTGTCCTGTAGCATTGAAAAGTACCAGATGGTGTTTGGACCAGATATGATTGATGGTGCTCCTTTCTGGTAGGGATGACACCTGTCGACTTAAGATCACGGATCCCTGGCCTGGACTTAAGGGTTGTGGGGTCTTAGCCCCATGTCTGGAGTTGTACCACTGCTGTTGTTTCTCACAGAGGCCTGTCTCCCTGTTTCTCAGTCTCTTGTGGTCAGCAGGGGGTAACATTAGGTTGGAGGTTCCTGGGCCATGGAGGAATTTGCTTCTTTAGAGCAATTTGGATGCAGAGGATCCATGAGCCAGTGGCGTGACTTGATAATGCAACAGGGGCGAATCCAATCAGGATTCTTAGTCACCAGGGTCTTGCTGGTCCTGATCACTCACTCAGCCTCCTCATTACCTTGAGGAAGAAGAGGGGAGCTGGTGATATGGGTGATCCCATTGGTAGCAGCGTATTTCCGGAAGTGGTCATTAGCAGATTGGGGACCATTACTCAAGATGATTTCATTTGGGAAGCCATGGGCATAGAAGATGGTCTGCAGTGCCCTTGTCACTGACTCTGCTGTAGCAGCATGGAGCCTGACTATTTTCAACCATCTGGAGTAGTAATCTTCAGCAACCAGGTATGTCTTGCCTTGATGGCCAAAGAGGTTGAGTCCCAATTTCTGCCAAGGTTGGTGTAGAAAGCTGGATAGCACCAAGGGCTCCCTGGGTGTCTGGCTGTTAATGTGGCAGTTGTGACAGGGTAGGACAAAATCTTGAATAGCCTGTGAGATGCCTGGTCCCCACACAAATTGCAGTGTGTGTATTCTGCACTTAGCAATGCTGAGGTGACCTCCAAGGAGCCTGTGGAAGATCTCTGCTCCCATGGGCTTAGGAATGACCAAACAGTGGTCAAAAACTAAGAGGCCATCCTCTAGACAAGTGTCTGCATTGCTCATGGTGTCAAGGCTGCAGCATGTGGGAGCTCCAGAATAACACTGTGACCCAGAGCAAACACATTTGCAGTAAGTGTTTGTGGCTCGAGGAACTTTGGCTCAGAGTCACTGAGCTGGAGGCTGAGCTGCAGACACTGCGACACATCAGGGAGGGGAAAGTTACCTGGATGCTTCATACCAGGAGGCAGTCACAGCGCTTAGGATAGAGTCTTCTGATTTGGTCAGTGGCAAAGGACAGGTGGGTGTGACTGCAAGTGAGGCAGGTAAGAGGACCCAGGGGGCAGGAGTGCAGGAGTGTGAGCCTCTGTAATTGTCCAATAGGTTTGAGGCTAGTTGAGCTTGTTTGGATGAGAGTGGGGGCTGCAGGGTGGATGAGCAACCTGACAATGGCATTGTGGTATGGGAAGCCATCCAAGTAGGGGGAGCAAAAAGGAATGTAGTAGTAGAAGGGGACAGCGTAGTGAGGGGGATTGAAACTGTTCTGTGCATCACAGAGCTTTGTTGCCTACCCGGTGCCAGGGTTTGGGAAATCTGCTCAGGGTTGGAGAGGGCAATAGGAGGGCAAGGATCTAGTGGTCGTTGTCCATGTGGGTACCAATGACATAGGCAGGATGAGGAAGGAGGCTCTGCATAGTCAGTATGATGAGCTAGGCACCAAATTAACTCATAGGCTCATAGGCATTTACAGCACAGAAGGAGGCCATTCGGCCCAGTGTGTCCATGCTGGTCAACAAAGATCTGACTACACTAATCCCATTTTCCAGCGCTTGGCCCATAGCCCTGGAGGCTATGGCAACAAAAGTGAATATCTAAATACTTCTTAAATATTATGAGAGTTTCTGACTCAACCACCCTTTCAGGCAGTGAGTTCCAGACTCCCACCACCCTCTGGGTGAAAACATTTCTCCTCAATTCCCCTCTTGGCCTTCTACCTCTTACCTTAAATTTATGCCCCCTGATTATTGACCCCTCTACTAATGGGAAAAATGCCTTGCTATCCACCCTATCTATGCCCCTCATAATCTTATACACCTCTATCAGGTCCCCTCTTAACCTTCGCTGCTCCAAGGAAAACAACCCCAGCCTATCCAATCTTTCCTCATAGCTCAGACCCTCCAGCCCAGGCAGCATCCTGGTAAATCTCCTCTGAACCCTCTCCAGCATAATCACATCCTTCCTATAATGTGGCGACCAGAACTGCACATAGTACTCCAGTTGTGGCCTAACCAGTGTTTTATACAATTCCAGCGTAACCATGCACTTGCTCTTCCCTCAATTTAGTCTACTGCATTCGCTGCTCCAAATGGAGTCTCCTCTACATTGAATAGACCAAACGCAGACTGTGTGACCGCTTTGCAGAACACCTTCAGTCTGTCTGCAAGTATGACACCAAGGTTCCTCTGAACTTCAGTACTTTCCAGGGTCCTACCATTCATAGTGTAATCCCTTGCCTTGTTAGCCCTCCCCAAGTGCATTACCTCACACACTTCCAGGTTAAATTCCATTTGCCACTGCTCTGCCCACCTGACCAGTCCATTGATATCCTCCTGCAGTTTACGGCTATCCTCCTCACTATTTACCACCCTACCAATTTTTGTGTCATCCACAAACTTCTTGATCATACCCCCTACATTTAAGTCCAAATCATTTATGTGCACCACAAACAGCAAGGGCCCCAACACTGAGCTCTGCGGAACCCCACTGGAAACAGACTTCCAGTCACAGAAACATCCCTCTACCATCACCCTCTGCTTCCTGCCTCTCAGCCAATTTTGGATCCAACATGCCACTTTGCCTTGGATCCCATGGGCTCTTACTTTCTTGACCAGTTCTTGAGGTTCTTAATAAGCAGAACCTCAAAGGTAATAATTTCTGGATTATTACCTGAGCCACGTGCAGATTGGTGTAGGACAAATAAGATTAGAGAAATGAATGTGTGGCTCAAAGACTGGTGTGGGAGAAGTGGGTTCTGGTTTGTGGGGCACTGACACCAGTATTGGGGAATGTGGGGTCTGTACCGTTGGGATGGTCTACACCTGAGCAATGTTGGGGTTGGTGTCATGAGCTGCCTAACTAGGGAAGTAGAGAAGGTTTTAACCTGAATAGTGGGGGCAAAGGATCAAATTTGGGAAGATGTGGTAAATCAAAGAATAGAGACAAGGCAAGAGAGACAGGTATTAATATGGGAAATGATAAACAGACTGTGACAGGAAGGGACAGAGAGTACAAATCTAAGAGTAAATCAGCAGATAAGGTTAGACGCTACAAAAATAATAAAAGGCTCTGTATCTAACTGCACGTAGGATTCAAAACAAAACAGGTGAACTGATAGCACAAATAGAAATACGTAATTACAATCTGATAGCCATTATAGAGACATGGCTACAGGGTGACATAGATTGGACCTGTATATTGAAGGGTATGTGACATTTAGGAAGGACAGCAAGTTAGGAAAAGGTGGAGGGGTGGCTCTGTTAATTAATGATGGTATTAGCACATTAGAGAGGAATGACCTAAGTTCAGGAAACCAGGATGTAGAAGTGGTTTGGGTTGAGATGAGGAATGATAAAGGCAAGAAGTCACTTGTGTGAGTGGTGTATAGGCCCCCTAATTGTAATTACACGGTAGGACAGAGTATAGAAGAAGAGATAATGGGAGCTTGCTAGAAAGGTACAGCAATAATCATGGGGGATTTTAATCTACATATAGACTGGAAAAATCAGATGGGCAAAGGTAGTGCAGATGAAGAGTTCATAAAATGTTTCTGGGATAGTCTCTTAGAACAGTACATTCTGGAGCCAACCAGAGAACAGGCCATACTGGACCTGGTATTGAGCAATGAGATAGGATTGATTAATAACCTCATAGTGAAGGCACCGCTAGGTAGCAGTGATCATAATATAATTGAATTTTACGTTCATTTTGAGGGAGAAACAAGTGCATCCAAAACTAATATTTTAAACTTAAATGAGGGCAATTATGAAGGCATGAAAGCAGAGCTAGCTAAAGTGAGCTGGAAAATGAGGTTAAGGGATAAGTCAATAGAAGTTCAGTGGTAGACATTTAAAGCAACATATCAGAATACATATGAGAAAGGAAAATTCCAAGGAGAGGACCCATCATCAGTGGTTAACTAAAAAAGTTAAAGACAGTATCAAACTTAAAGAAAAAAGCCTGGATATTGTCTAGGTTTTGCTGCATTTGGACATGGACCACAGGGACTGCAGCGGCTCAAGAAGGCAGCTCACCACCACCTTCTCAAGGGCATTTAGGGATGGGCAATAAATGCTGGCCCAGCCAGTGACACCCACATCCCATGAAAAGATTTAAAAAATGCAGCCTTTGTCCCACATGTTCAGGCTCCACCATTATCACCATCGAAAATCTGATGGTTTTGCCATTGGCCATGACTCGTAACCCTGAGCATGAGACCCTTATCTGGGGCAACTCTCTGAAGAGCTATGACAACCACCCGTTGGGGCAACTGGAACCAGTTGGATTTTTACAGAAATCCAAGATCATGAGATTTGACCTCTGATGTTCAGGAGTGGAATTGAATTTCTGTTTGGAGTTTGGGAGGGTCATAGAGTTTTTTGGGGGGGGGGGGGGGGGGGGGGGGGGGGGTTGGTGGTGGTGGTTGGTGGTGGGGGAGGGGTGAGTAAAGGATATATCCTGATTAATCACTGTATCTTTGGCAGAAGAGATGCAGAGACCTTGTGGAAAATGGCATAAAATGTCATGATTCTGTAAGCCTGAGGTCTGCAGCCACTCATTTTTGCAATTTTATATTTTATTTCTGCTTCACTTTTGTTTTTTAAGTGAACCTTTCTTGAATCTTATTTTGTAGACATTGAACCAAACCTAGGCATAAATGTGCTTTGATTAATTAATCAATAGTAATCAGTAGTAACATTAATAACTGTAGATGTGTTTTCCCAAGACCTTGTTTTTCATACTGGCCATTTACAGCAGGTTTTGGTCTACATCTTTATTTGTCCTTTTCAAGCTAGACCCACTAAAATAAAAGTTATCTTTTGTTTATCAGGAGCCCTTTTTATCACTTCATTCACTGGCCCTTGAGCTACAGCCAGGACAATGAATAACTTTACACATTGGGGTGGTCAACTATGGTGTGGAATCAGGAGATGGAGTTTGATAAAAACAAAAAAACTGCGGATGCTGGATATACAACCTGGTCGATGGCAGGTTGTATATCCATCAATCACCATCAAAAGATACTTAAACAGCTTGAACATTGCGAAGTCTGCAAAAGTCTTGCAGTGCCCGTGAGGAGAATTTGATAACGGCTCAGGTTTACCAGCCTCTTGTTTTGAGAAAGCCTTGAGAGAGTTGGAATGGAGTCAGAAATTTGGCTTAAAGGGTAACTCTTCCAGGATTCGCTGCTGCAGCTGGAATGGATAGTCAACCACTGAAGACTGCAGGAGGAAGGACTGGGAAAGGAGCGACTGACTGAAGTGCCCACCCGTGAAAAGCTATTCGGAGACTTGGTGATGTATGAACCAATGGGAATTTTACCATTTTGGGGAGGTGTCATCAACAAACCAATTTGGGGTTAACATTTGTAACATAGTATGTATAGTATGTGGGTAAAGTTATTTTCCTTCCTTTCTGTTAATATTATGGGAATGGATGTTATTTTAAAAAATATTTTGGGGGAATATTGTGTTATTCAGGGGGGTTTAAAACATGAAAAGGATAGAGGTGTACGGTTTGCAGTACAAGTGAATAGGTTAGATCTAATATTTACATTTTTAGATAAGTTGAGAGTTTTTTTGAATATTAAAGGGGAGTCAGAGGCACCAAGAAACATGTTTGCATTTTTGAAGTTCCATAGTTAAATAGCAGTGTGGATATTATAATTTATTGATCCAAAAGCAAAGGCAAGATAGGGACATAAAAGATTTTATATTTGCAAGGATTTGAATCTCAAAGAGGTGTGAGAACAATGGAACCTGAGCTGAAAGGGAGTAAAAAAGGTATTTTAGAGTTACTGTGGAGCGATTAGGATGGAGATAGCTACAGCTGTTGAGCTGTTGGGCTGTGGCTTGATCTCTGAGCTGGGGGAGGATGCCATTTGACCCATCTAGTCAAGCCAGAAAAGTCTTCGGCTGCAACAAGCAGTTTTATTCTGATGTTTGGATTCCAGTGCAGAGTGGAAGCAGCTAGAGGTTATGTGGTATGCCTTTATTAAAGCTATAGCAGTTTACCTTGGATAATATTAGTGGATTTTATAGTTAAACATCTATAATGAAATATTGCTTAGAAGGCATTTACTTATGGGTTTGACCAAGTAGAGTGTTGTTTTTTGGGGAATGTTTGTAAGACTAACCTTTATTGTGCAACAGTAATCTTGTGTACTTAAGTTTTCTTTTATTCTGGTAATAAAAACTTTTACCTTTAACTTTAACTTTTAAAATCCCAGAAGCGTTAATGGACCTCTTACTGCTGAGATCAGTACACCTTCTTGTTTTCAGAATATTAAGAAAAGCTATGCCCAGTAAACCAAGTTTCCCTCTGTGATTTAGCTGGTGTAGCAATTAACATCGGCTGTTGTCATAACAATATGTAAGGTGCTTTCTCCTTTCAGTGAAGTTACCTTTCTTTCTTTCTGTTTCTTTCTTTTTATATTATCAATTATAATTGTTATATCACTATCATTATTACAATTATCATTATTCAATATTCTATAAAATTGTTGTTTTAGCACATTACTTAACATTGTTATTCATTCCTGTTATGTCCAGCGTATGGGCTCCAAGCCTCAGTGAGACTCCACAAGGGACTCTTATCCCCTTACGCTTCCACTGAAGTTATGGTAGCCCCTCAGCTGACAACCATCACAGGCCAAAACCCAACCCCTGCACCTGACCCCAGTAACTCATGATTGTGAGATCAAATCTCACCGTGGCACGTCAAAAAATTGAACTGAAATTAAGAAATCTAGCAGTTGAAAACAAGCATGAGATATCCAAAGTTGTTCTAAAAACCCAAACCTTTTACTGATATCCGTTTTTAGAAAGGAACCTGTCGTCCTGAGCTGGTCTGTGCCTCTATGACTGGAATCTTCTGCCCTCTCCAGGGGCATGTTTGGTGGTGGCGGCCATTTCATTGGGTGGGACCCCGCTGCCTTCCTGTCTCTCCCCATGCCCCCTCACCGCTCCCGATTAGGTCCAGGGCGGGAAGGACCATGGTCGGCCTTCAACACCCCTCCCACAGCCTCCAGCTGAGGCCCTTAAATGGACCGTTGCTGACCACTTCAGGGTCTCAAGCTGCTGCCACCAGTATTAACCCAGCTGTGAGCTTTGCTGTTGCCGTGTGGCCTGTATGACAAGTAAGCCTGCGTGAGCTGCTTTTTACCTCCTGGGCGGTGGGGTGAGGGGGGGGGGTGGGGGGTTCCCTCCTTCAAAGGCATGCAGTGCCTGATTGGGGGACCTGGCATCAGGAAAGGGAGGTCCACTGAGAGCCACCTCACACCCACCTACATCCCCTACTGCACAACGCGCGATTCCCCTTCCGCCATTACTTACCTGTGGCCTGGATCGCTCCGCCATTCTGGGCCTCCAGAATATGTCATTCTGGAAGCAGCCACCACCTCCCCAGTGGTGCTGCTGAGCAGAAGAGCTGCCGAGCTCTGATTTGCCGGCAGCTCTTGGTAGGCGGGACTTCCACCCCGGCGGTGGTGGGGGGGGGGATCTTGATATGAGAAAGGCTTGTGGTTGGCCTCTTAACAGGCCTGATCGGGCCTGTGATTCAGTGGGCCTTCCCCAGAGGAGGCAACGTGGTTGTAATGATTGTAAGTTAAACCATTTCTTACTGTTATGGGGGATCATATGACTGAATAGACGAATCAGCCCTAAGTGGGGGGAATCTTAGGGGCGGAGCTTTTTAGCCTTGGTCCTAGAACAAGCATGTAGCCTCATCTGGAGTCTGCAAATAAAGTTTACTGTTTCTTACAAGAAACACGTCCTGCGCTCCAAGTTTATTACAATGGGTCTCTTGCAGGCACGATCCCCAAAAACTCCCCAAGATTCTGTCCGGTGTGACTCCAGTCCCAACGCCGCGTGACTGATTCTTAACTGCCCGCAGGAATCTTGGGATGGGGCAATAATGCTGCGCTCCGGAGTTTAGTGTTGTTTTCCTGGTGGTTCTCAAATGGATTGAACCTCATTTAAAATTAAAATTACGATGCTAAGTAACAACACAGTGTTCACACAATGAGCCAGGATGGGTTGCTAAATTGTACACATGTTGCCTGAAAGACTCCTAGCCAGCAGGTTTTAAACACAAGAGTTAAAACCTGCTCTTTATAGAAACTAAAATCCTAAAGGTAGTGTGTCTACAGATAGGAAAATGTTGGCTAAGTGAACTCTCAGCATGTAATGCACAGTGGGAACCCAAACAATCGGACTTCAATTTGATGTTTTTAATGAATCTCTTTGTTTTCTTCATTTTCTTTGCATTTAAAACTTTGATTGGTAGTTTTGTTTTCATGTCATTGTCTGATTATATTTATACAGTTGTCTTCATTTGTCTCTGCATCACCCACTGTTCACACTCTCCTATCTCTTCCCTCTCTCTTTTTCATTCTCCCAGCCTACTTTTACTCCCTCTCCCGTGTTTAATGAGGCTCAGTGGGTTACACTCTACTCTAAGTTGGAAAATTGTGGGTTCATGTCCCTACTACACAGGCTTGAACATGTAACCTAGGCTGACATTCCTAATGCAGCTCTGAAGGAATGCTGCACTGGTGAAGGTCCTGTCTTTCATTAAACCAAAGCCTTATTTGCTGTCTCGGCTCAGTGTAAAAGATCTTATGCCACTATTTTGAATAAGGGCAGGGAAGCTTTTCCTAATGTCCTGACCCTCAGCCAACATCACCAAAGCTCGGACACACAATACTTGCTGGCCCTGCTAGTGACACCCATATCCACTATTCCCACTCCCTTCTTAGGGTGGCCCTTGAGGGTCTCCTGCACCTCCCTGTGGAACCATGGTGTCTCTCCTCCTGCCCCCTCCCCCACTAATGCCTCCAGCATTGCATCCACCACCCTGAGCCCTCTCTCTGCCCTGGCGTTCACTTTGTCATCGTTTAAATTGCCGTTTCTCTTTGTAAGAGGGACAGCCTGCCACTGAGAAGAACAGGCTGGCAGCACCACAGTGTTTCTTAACAACACTCCTGTGTCCCCCTGCTGAACACAGAGGCAGCCAGCACTGTTAAGAAGACAATACCATGAGGTGCGCTCAACTTAAAACTACATTTATGAGTAGGAGAGCAACAGAGCTTCACCAGATTAATCCCTGGGATGGTGGGGTTGTCTTATGAGGAGAGTTGGAGGACACTGGGTCTGTATTCTCTAGAGTTTCGAAGAATGAGGAGTGACCTCATTGAAACTTACAAAATTCACACAGGGCGTGACAGGGTGGATGTGGATAAGATGTTTCCCCTGGCTGGTGAGTCTAGAACCAGGGGACATAATCTCAGGTTAAGGGGTAGGCCATTTAAGACTGAGATAAGGAGGAATTTCTTCAGTCAGAGGGTGGTGAATCTTGGGGATTCTCTAAATCAAGGGCTGTGGAAACTCAATCACTGAGTATGTTCAAGACAGGAATCGATAGATTTCTGGAGACCAATGACATCAAGGGATATGGAGATTGATGATCAGCCATGCTTAAATTGAGTGACGGAGCAGACTTGATGGGCCGAATGGTCTACTCCTGTTCCTAAGTTCATGAAGAAAAGGGGAGGGCACCAAATTTGTCGTTGTCCACCTTGAACAGAATGGGTATGGGCAGGTCACAAATTGCAACCCAAAGAAAGGGGTAAGTCAATTGTTAGTAAGTGGATTTTAACCTATTGGGCAGAATCTTCTACCTGTTGGGCGGGCTGGTCGGGAGCGGGTGGGTGTAGAGCTGATCGCCGCCCGCGATCGACTGGGCGCCGCCCTTTTACATGGATGGGCGCTACCTGTGTGAGTGGGGGGAGGAGGGAGAGTCGGGGCCGATGCTCTTTCACACATGCACGCGAGAGAGCTCAGAAATCTCCCTGAGGCACGCAGCTGCCTCAAGGAGATTAAGCTCAAATTGAAAGGTTAAGATAAAGATTAAAACTATTTAGTCATGTCCCCTCATGTGACAGTATCACATGAGCTGGGACATATTTATGAAATGTGTAAAAAAAAAAAAATAATTTATTTAATAAAACCTTCAGGAGACCTCATCCCACCCGTGGATGAGGTTTCCTGAAATAAACGCAAAGGCCGCTTGGGCTCTTCGCCTGACACCCCCCACCCGCCAACCTTAAGGTTGGATGGGCAGCCCTGTCATTTAGTCTCCCAATGGCCTTGACGGGCCTTTGACAGTTCGGCAGGCGCGCAGACGGCTCTGGTGCATGCCCGCCGAACGAAAGATCGGAATGACGCACGGTGACATCAGGACACAGGCCTGATCTAAAAATTCTGGCCATTAAATTATTGCCTAAACTTTTTCACCATTTCTTGCTCTGCTGGAGTTTTTGAACAATCGAGATTAATGATTTGTCTTCAGTCTTTGCAATGCCTTCATTAATTAAACAACTTATTTCTCTGTTTGACTTTTGCTCTACTCCATTATAATTGCTTTACACAGAGTCCTGCGCAGAGATTGCACGATTGGTATTCATGAAGATAATTGGTTAATCACAAACAAAATGATGGTGAATGGAACTTTTCTGCCATTGTTCTTGTGAAGTATTTAACACAGGCAATTGGAAGACGGAAAGTGGAGAAATGTTCTGTGTGTGTGTGGTGCAGTGGAATGATTATTAAATTCACACTGCACTTAAACTACAAGTTAAGAAGGATAACAATCACTGAAATTCTCCAGCTTGAATTCTGGTGATTATAGCCTCCAGCTTCACAGAACTGGGTGTGAAAGTATTGTGGCAAGTTAGGCAGTGGAACTTCAGACAAGCGTCAAATGGATTTCTTTATTGCCAAGGTGAACACTAAGATCACATCTCCCCAAAAAGTCTGCCAATCACCATTTCCCCCAGAGGCCAGTCCAATAATTAGCATCTTTCACCATGCCTAATATCGTAATGGGAGTTAGATTCCTGGGGCTGAGCTGCGTCACCTGATACTTGATACTACGCAGGAAACTGAGATCATGATACTCCTGGAGCGAATCCCTTCATTTCTTAATGTCATATTTTCAGTGCTTTCATTACAGCTTACGTTATGTTTAAATTTACTTTTTAAATTTCTTGAATTTTATCATTTAGGATAAAATCCTTATATAAAGACAATACTAGCAAATCAAATCCTGTATTGTTTAGCACCCTGTAGTCACAGCAGCATGGTTTGGTGTACCAGGGTTTGGATGTGTTTTGATGTAGATGGTATGAGAGTGCACTGCAGGAACTCACCAAGGTTCCTTAGGCAGCACCTTCTAAACCCACAACCAGGACAAGGGCAGCAGATAGTTGGGAACACCACCACCTGGAAGTTTCTCTCCAAATCACTCACCATCCTGACTTGGAAATATATCACCGTTCCTTCACTGTCGCTGGGCCAAAATCCTGAACTCCCTCACTAACAGCACTATGGGTGTACCTACACCACACGGACTGCAGCAGTTCAAGAAGGCAGCTCACCGCCACTTTCACAAGGGCAACTAGGGACAGGCAACAAATGCCGGCTCAGCCAGGAATGCCCACATCCCGTAATTTAATAAAAATAGAAGGTTTGAATGTGCTTTGGTGCAGAGGAGTTGAGTGTGTTTTGGTGCAGAGGTTTTGAGCGTGTTTTGGTGCAGAGATTTTGAGTGTGTTTTGGTGCAGAGGTTTTGAGCGTGTTTTGGTGCAGAGGAGATGAGCGTGTTTTGGTGCAGAGGTTTTGAGCGTGTTTTGGTGCAGAGGAGTTGAGCATGTTTTGGTGCAGAGATTTTGAGCGTGTTTTGGTGCAGAGGTTTTGAGCGTGTTTTGGTGCAGAGGTTTTGAGCGTGTTTTGGTGCAGAGGTTTTGAGCGTGTTTTGGTGCAGAGGGTGTGAGTTTTATTGGTGTCGCATGTTTGATGTAGTTTGTTGTACAAACCTTCCTTGTTGCAGGTTGACTGCTCACCTCTTTCCCGATATCTGTTAAACCCAGGCAGAATTGGGTTTGGGGCTGTTTATAGCTTTTTAAAAATAGTTTAACATCTGTTGAACCCCAAACCTGCCCCTTTATGGTTTTTATTTCAGACTTATGATTCTCTCTGTGCTCCTAGTTGCAGGATTATGGTGGTCTTAGGTTCAGTGAGGAAATGAATGTGAACTTGCAGTGTGGAATCAAGGCAATTAATCATATTGAGATTCCACTGTGACATTTCCTCGATGGTTACCTCTACTTCCTGGTGCTTCGTTCTGACTGATCTGTTTAGTTTTTCTCCAGAATTGATGTGCTCAGGAATTCAAAGCCCAGCAGGATGCGACTGAAGTTGCTCCTTTTTGGTCTTTTACACGTTGTTAAGCAGCTTTGCAAGAAACACAGTCAGGTCAAGTTGGGTCAGAGAAGTGGGATTAATGAAGAAAGTGAGCTGTTTGATGATTCCCTAATCAGTTATTGATTACAAAGTCTCAGGAGGTTTGTTTGATCTCGCCTTGCTTATAGATCAGTAGGTCTAGAGAGGCTATCAGCTTCTCTGTTCTTCCTGTCTTCCTGTCTTCCAGACTCACACAGTCTGGAATTCTCGCTCCTCCAGCGTGTCTCTAGAGACCTGTATGCACTTTGTAAACCGTCAGCAGGAACACCATGTCCCTCGCATCCAACAGCCAAATAATTTCTGCTCCAATTGCCTGGCAACATCACTCTCTTGGGATTGTCCCTGTTTTGCCCTTCCCATTCATCAATTCTAAATGAGGATAATGTAACATTTTCACTCAGCTTTATTTCAGCAGGTATCATGCTTCCAGACAGAATGGAGGTGCTCTGCAAAGCAGCCATCCAATCTGAGTTTAATCCCTACTGCAGATTTAACCGTAATTCATGTGCTGTGATTATAATGTCGTTTTGTCAGGACCTGGAAAGCCCCACCTGTAAAGGTGATGGAATTTGATTCCATAAATAAATTTCTAAGGGAGTTAGTTGGACAGGAATTTGAGGATGACTTACAGAGTTATGGACAAACAGTGGGAGGATGCGACCAGTCTTTGAAAGAGTCAGCACAGGCATGACAGACCGAATGGCCTTTGTAGTATATTGCAAGACCTGAGCATTTTGTTACGTTACTGTCTCTGCTGTCCCGTCCGTTGGGGAGGTGTAAATGAAGTGAGTTCAATAATGGCTTCCTGCAGGTGAGCGTGTCTTTAGCTTACTCAATGCAATACACAACAGAAAACCGATGATGTGGCTGGGATGGAATTTTTTTTCTATTTCATTTGAGAAATCAAGGACTGAAGAACATTGTGACACATTTTTGGAACTTCTAAAGTTGATCTGGAGCAAGTTTGAGGATAGCTTGCTTCCTGTGATTGTACTGAGGCACACAACAAGACATTATGGTATGTAATTGAAAAAATGATTCCGAAGACACTTTTGGGGAAAATGGGGGAATTCAATCTCAATAAAGAGGACCGGTGTAATTACAAACAAAGCTTACATGTTTGGCTGAAAGCGAATAAATAGGAGATGAGAATGAAGTAAATGTTTTCCTTGCCATTATGGGGTCAAATGCCTTTTGAGGTGGTATCTAACCAATGTGGCCTGTGAGACCCCAGCACTAGGGACTCTTCTGAAATTAATGTGATTCTGAACTCTTACTATGGCACGACTAAGAAAGAGATTGCACGGAGAGTCGCATTCCGTGAAAGGAAACAGTTATCAAGTGAGACTGTTGCAGATTACATTCTCGAATTAAAGAAACTTGCTTGCCTCTGTGGGTATGGTGCAAACTTAGAAATCTATATTAGAGACAAGTTCGATGGAGACCTAAAGAACAAGCAAATCCAGGCCAAGCTTTTAAGCAAAGGCAATAATAAAGGCCTTGGAGGGGTCCTTGGATGAGTACGGTTAAAGTGGGCTGAGTTATGTGCAGCAGAGATCAGACCAAGTATGTCTGTCATTGAGGAAGTGTTCAAAGTGGTCTCTGAACAACAGGGACCAAATGATAAGATCAGTATAATGTTTAATATTGTAAGTCAGAAAATCATACAAATGCGGGCATTTTTTTGAGATTTGCTGTGAATGCTGATTCATTTTTAGCCACTAAGTTACCTGTGAATTTGTTTACATACACAAATGACATGCCAGTGTCTGCTAGAGAAATTAATGAAGAAATTCACAAAGATGTGGTGCTCAGTAAAGTGCTCATTTATGTCATGAATGGCTAGCGTAAAGGGTGAGATGATGAGAAATTACAGGAGTATTTCACACATAGTCTTGATCTACACTCAGTCCATTTCTATCTCCTATGGGGTTGAAGAGTCATTATTCTGCCAAGGTTTAGAGAGAGGTTGTTGGAGGAACTTCATCGAGAGCACACAGGAAAAGTCTATATGAAATCAGCAGCAAGAAGTTATTTTTGGTCTCTAAAGGTTGGTTGAACTACTGAAGGGTTGGTGGAAAATTATGAAATGTGTCTCAGAAAGAGAAATCATCCAACCAATGTTCCTGTCATTCCATGGTCAAACGTAAAGAAACCATGGGAACGAGCACACATCGATTTGCTTCAATTGGAAGGGAAATAATATCTTTGTTATGTCGATAGTTATGGCAAGTGGATAAATATTGAATTAATGCCCAATACCACAAGTGCTAAAACGATTGAGGTTTTGAGAAGTTGGTTTGCAATTTATGGGTTGCCAAAGGTGTTGGTGTCAGATAATAATCCCTAGCTTATGTCAGAAAGAGTTTGAAATGTTTCTGATTATGAATGGAGTCAAACAGATTCTAATAGCACCATACCACCCAGCATCGAATGCTGCTGCAGGAAGAAGTGCACAGATTGTTAGATCTTTGCAGAGTATTTGTCAGGTGACAAGCTAGGCAGTCATTTCTTATTGACCCAGGCTGGACAATTTTCTGTTCTCTTACAGAATAACCCCACAGTCTACAACAGATTGCTCTCCTTATGTGTTAGTGTTCAAACATGCTCCTTGGACAAGGTTTAGCTTGCTTAAGCCTGGCGCTCGTGGCAAACTAAGAGAAAATCAAGACAAAGTGAAGATGAGTGGTGGTTACACCACACATGAACCTTCAAGTTCAGTGAGGTTGTGGTGAAAAACCACCAAGGTGATGAGGAGAACTATGTGATTGGAATTGTTGTAACGTGACATTCACGTTATCCAGTGGAGAGTGGAGAGAGACTCCATCAGTGTCACGTAGATCACTTTCCTGAAGGAGGATATGTGACCAGCGAAGACAGAGCATTATCATTCTCCTGGAATCCAAATTCCTTCTACAGCCCAAACTGAAAGTCACAAAGAAACTGAAGTTTGCTTGTGTTAAGAATCCATCAGCAGAGCAAAGTGAATCAGGGTCTTTGATGAAGTCAAGTTGATCAATGTCACAGTCCCAACCATTGTGTGGAGTTGATAGTCAAAGTCAAAGTTCAGGTTTGACACGGTCAGAGATGTCAAGAGAGCAGAGTGTAACTAATGGAAACGGAAGGAGATATCCAGACAGAAAGAGAAGAAGCCAGATAGGTTAATGGAAAGTATGGAGGAAGAAGAAATAGGACATCGGCCATCTTAATTTCTCTGCTCCTCTCACCCGCTCCATCCTGTCTCCTTCTGACCCTGCTGCTCTCAGAACATCACTGACTTTGTTATCAAACCTGCCAACAAGGGTGGTGCTGCTGTTGTCTGGCGTACTGACCTCTGCTTTGCAGAGGCTGAGCGCCAACTGTCAGACACTTTTCCCTACCTCCCCCTGGACCATCACCCCACCAATGAAAATCAAGCCATTGTTTCCAGAACTGCCACCGATCTCATCTCCTCTGGAGATCTTGCCTCTACAACCTCCAAGCTTATAGGCCCCCGATCCCTGCACAGTCTGCTTCTACCTCCTTCCCAAAATCCAGAAACAACCTGTCCATTGTTTCAGCCTTTCCTTGCCCCACTGAACTTATTTCTTCCTATCTTGACTCCATTCTCTCTCCCCTTGTCCAGTCTCTTCCCACCTACATTTGTGTTTCCTCTGATACCCTACATCGTTTCAACAATTTCCAGTTTCCAGGCCCTAATCACCTCCTCTTCACTATGGACTTCCAGTCCCTCTACACCTCCATTCCCCACTAGGATGGTCTGAGGGCTCTCTGCTTCTTCCTTGAACGGAGGCCCAAATAGTCCTCATCCACCTCCACTCTCCTCCATCTGGCTGAACTTGTTCTCTCATTGAACATTTCCTCCAAATAAGAGGTGTGGCTATGGGTATCCACATGGGCCCCAGTTATGTCTGTCTTTTTGTCAGGTATGTGGAACATTCCTTGTTCCAGTTCTTCTCAGGCCTCCTCCCACAGCTCTTTATCCAGTACATCAATGACTGTACTGGTGCCGCTTCCTGCTCTTGTCTGGACCTGGAAAAATTTATCAATTTTTCTTCGAATTCCACCCTTCTCTCACCTTCACATGGTCCATCTTCGACACTTCCCTCCCCTTGCTTGACTTCACCGCATCAATTTCTGGTGATAAACTGTCCACCAATATTCATTACAAGCCCACCGACTCCCACAGGTACCTCGACTACACCTCCTCACACCCTGCCCCTGGAAGGACTCCATTCCATTCTCCAAGTTTCTCCATCTCTGTTGCATCTGTTCCGATGATGCTACCTTCCACAACAGTGCTTCTGACATGTCTTCCTTTCTCCTGAGCCGAGGTTTCCCCCAAATGTGATTGACAGGGCCCTTAACCGTGTCCGATCCATTTCCCATACCTCTGCCCTCACTCCATCTCCTCCTTCCTAGAACCATGGTAGGGTCCTCATTGTCCTCACTTTTCACTCCATCAGCCTCTGCATTCAAAGGATCATCCTCGGCCATTTCCACCAACTCCAGCATGATGCCACCACCAAACACATCTTAATGCCCCCCACCCACCATCAGTATTCCATAGAGACCATTCCCTCCGTGACATCCTGGTCAAATCCTCTATCACCCCCAATGCCTCATCCCCTTCCTACTGCACCTTCCCATGCAATCACAGAAGGTGTAACACCTGCCTCTTTACCTCCTCCCTCTTCACCGTCCAAGGCCCCAGACACTCCTTCCAGGTTAAGCAGTGCTTTATTTGTATTTCGTTCAATTAGATTTATTGTATTTGCTGCTCCCAATGCGGTTTTCTCTCCATTGGAGAGACTAAATGCAGACAGGGTGATCGCTATGCAGAACACATTCGCTCAGTCTGCAAGCATGACCCCGAGTTTCCAGTCACTTACCATTTCAATTCACCGTTCTGCTCTTATGCTCACATTTCTGTCCTCGGCCTGCTGCAATGTCCCAGTGAAGCCCAACACAAGCTGAAGGAACAGCACCTCATCTTCCCATTAGGCACCTTTCACCCTTCTGGACTTAAGATTGAGCCGAACAACTTCAGACCATTAACTCTGTACTCCATTTTGATTTTTTCCAGCCCCCTTCCCCCCCTCCAGTCTGTATCTTGCTCTCATGTCAGAAAGTGCTGACCCTTGCTCTGCTCTTAACACATTCTGCTATCTGAGCTTTATGCCACTATCAACACCTGCTTTAGTCTTTAACACTATCATTACCACTCCCTTTGTCTTATGTCCATGACATCTTTGTCATTTTATCTCTCCCGACATTCTATTTTGCTCCACCCTCCCTTGTCACCAGTATAAAATCCATCACATTTCTACTTCTCTTCAGATCTGAAGAAGAGTCCATAAGACCATAAGACATAGGAGCAGAAATTGGGCCATTCGGCCCAGCGAGTCTGCTCCGCCATTCAATCATGGCTGATAAGTTTCTCAATCTCATTCTCCCGGCTTCTCCCCGTAACCTTTGATCCCCTTACCAATCAAGAACCTATCTATCTCAGTCTTAAATACACTCAATGACCTGGCCTCCACAGCCTTCTGCGGCAATGAATTCCATAGATTCACCACGCTCTGGCTAAAGAAGTTTTTCCTTATCTCTGTTCTAAAAGGTCTTCCTTTTACTCTGAAGCTGTTCCCTCGGGTCCTAGTCTCTCCTACTAATGGAAACATCTTCCCCACGTCCACTCTATCCAGGCCTTCAGTATTCTGTAAGTTTCAATCAGATTCCCCCTCATCCTTCTAACCTCCATCGAGTATAGACCCAGAGTCCTCAAACGTTCCTCATATGTTAAGCCTTTCATTCCTGGGATCATTCTCGTGAACCTCCTCTGGACCCTGTCCAGGGCCAGCACATCCTTCCTGAGATATGGGGCCCAAAATTGCTCACAATATTCTAAATGTGGTCTGACCAGAGCCTTATAAAGCCTCAGCAGCACATCCCTGCTTTTATATTCTAGTCCTCTCGAAATAAATGCCAACATTGCATTTGCCTTCCTAACTACCGACTCAACCTGCAAGTTAACCTTAAGAGAATCCTGGACTAGGACTCCCAAGTCCCTTTGTGCTCCAGATTTCTGAATTCTCTCCCCATTTAGAAAATAGTCTATGCCTTTATTCTTCCTACCAAAGTGCATGACCTCATGGGCTCGAAATGTTAACTCTGTTTCTCCCTCTACAGATGCTGGCCTGACCTGCTGAGTTTTTCCAACATTTTCTGTCTTTATTATAGAAGAAATAAAAGTTTTTTTTCATTTTCATTACCTCTTGTCAAGTGATGATGTTTTTGTTAAACACATACTGGTGTTAAGGGAAAACATTCTTGGTCATGAGTAAAAATTTCTGGTAGCATTGGACATGTATGTTTTGGTTGTGATTACAGTGAAAACAAATATGCAGCCCAAACTGTTAAATTTCAGATTTGTTGATCTTTGTTAATCATATTGTATTCTGGGAGTTTATGCACATGCACCATTTTGCATTTTAATGTGTAATTTGTTTTTTTATTGAAGTTGGGAGAGTGTGCGCCAGGTCTAAGCATTTTGTTATATTGTCCTTTCCACTGCTCTCTCTGTTTGGGGAGGTGTAAATGAAGTTAATTCAATAATGGCTGCTGTGCACATGTTGATGCTCAGTCTAATTCACAACAGCCTCATTTGCGACCTAAGCTTCTATGACCCTGTGATGTTCATTTATTTGCATTTTTGAATTAATGTAGCATTTCGATTGGATGAATTTAATTTGAGAAGTTCGCAGTTGGAACGAAGCAAATAAATCCCCTCTTTTAAGGCAGGAATTTCTGTCCCAGCACCGAAGGGTTTTTAGCAGCAAATCCAATCGCAGGCTCTGTGCCCAGAATGAATGTTATCAGAGAGCGAAGGGATTGCGGCAAATGATGAAATGTTGGAAAATTTGATTTCACAGTTCGTACTGACTGGTTTATTACTGATATCCTTTTGCTGCTATATCAGCTTTAACATTTCAGTTATTATGTTTGGGAATACTGCCGCAGTTTTGGAAAATTAAAAGAAAACATGATTTAAAGAATTGTCAATCCCTCCATTTTTAAATTCTCATATCCTGTTTTCAAACCCCTGGTCTCACTCCTCCCTATCTCCCCGGTTCCACAACCATTCTGGCTTCTTGTGTGACCCATGGCTTATTAACTTCACTAATACAAAGGACAGAAAACGCTGGAGATAGCAGGTCTGGCAGCAATCTGTGGAGAGAGGAACAGAGTTAACGGGCAGAACTTTCCGGCCCTGCTGAAGTCAATGGACGTTTGAATGGCTCAATGTGTCTCACAGCCCCGCCCCCCCCGCTGTGATGTGGCCATACAACTCCGCCCAACATTTCAGGCCTGTGACCTTTCAACATGACCATTATCCCCTTGGGAGAGCGCTTGCCTCTAAGTGGAACTTAACCCAGGTTTTAAACAGAAATATGCGTGGGCAAGCTGCCAGAATCACGGAATAGCGCAACGAGGAAGATTACCCTTCGGCCCATCGAGTCCGTGCTTCTTCCTTCGAAAAGCCTCCCTAAATCGGGAACGAGCGCTCTTTGTGTGTGTTGTAAAGATGGGCAGAGTGACCACTCGAAATCCTGGGGAGCTGTGGATTTTGGCAGCTGACCCACGATTACCTCTGATCAGCCAGTATCAGCCAGCGGATGTGCAACAATCATGAGAGCATATGACAGAGCCGCGTCGAGTGTTTGAAGCATAGCTGGTATTTTATTCCAGTACATCACCTACTGTTGGTCTCTTCTACTGATCTCTGACTGCTGATAATTAAAGCTATCTGTCAGACAACATTGAATGGCATCCCAATGATAACAAGACCGGGCTGTTTAAACTCTCCACTGGAGGTGACTGCACAACTTCAGTATTTCTGAATTTGTTGTATTATTTTTCACTCCGGGTGTTTGTTCAGAGCAGACAATTCGGAACATTAGCTCTAAACGTGAACGGATTCAAGCTATTTAAATGTTGGGGAATGCAATGAGATAATTCATATCAAAACAAACGAATGCTACACACGCACAATCTTACAGCCAGCAAGTGCACTTGCCTGTAACATACCCTTGCAGCTGTGTGGTGTGGAATTATGTGAAAAAAAGGACTTGCATTTATATAGCACCATTTCACAACCTTAGGACATCCCCTAGCATTTTTGTTTGTGACCTACTGCTGCAATGGAATCAGGATTGAGAAGCACTAAGTCCTGTCATTGGTTGCAAGTGTCATTATAAGACATTTCTAATGGACTCGTTCACTTTTAGATATTGTTTAATAGCCATTAAACTGTGACCAAAGTGCACCAGCCAACTGTCTAATTTACTCAGTCTTCCATCAATGGTTATGTCTGTCCCTCAGCCAAATAAGCAATGCAAACTAGGGAAGGGTGGACTTCACATCTGTCTGATTTTCCAATTTACAGATCCTTCTGAAAACTCACCTCGTTGACCAGGCTTTTGGTCCCCCCTCCTACCCCCTTCAGAAAGGACAAAGACATAGAGAAAAGAAGAGCAGGATGATTATTTGGGGCAAAGTGCCAACAGTTGGAGGAAGGGATGTTTGACATATCAATGACCTGGGGTAGGATTTTCCCTCCATCAGGGGCAAAGTTGAAAGGTGGGCGCACACAGGCGCGCTTCCGATTGGTGACCCCAATTTTATGTGGGCGGGTCATTTAAGGCCCGCCCAGCGTGATGTCCGCACAGAAGCGCTGTGTGCTCCCTGTGCGGCTGGGGGGAAATCCCAAAATCGAGTGTGCGCTGTGTCGTGCATTCACATGGAAGAGCGCACTTACTCCCCTGAGGCTAAGTGCTGCCTCAGGGAGATCGGCTCAACAAAAAGCTAAAAATAGAATAATAAAATTTCCCTGACATGTCCCCTTGTGTGACGCTGTCACATGAGTTGGGACATGCCCATAATTTTTACAAAGACTTTATTAAAATTTTTAAAAACCTACATGAAGCCTCATCCCGCCGGTGGATGAGGTTCGATGCTTTTTCTAGTTCCCGCGGGGGCTCCTGGCCTGTCCGCCAGCCTTAAGGTTGGATGGGCACGTCCATTAATTACTTAATTGACGCTGTCAATGGCATCAATTGGCCATCGGCAGGTTGGAGGGTGAACAGCTGATTTTGCGGCACTCCCACCTTCCTGAAAATTTAAATAGGGCGCGGTGACATCGGGAGTTCCCCCTGACATCACCGCACATCATTTTACACATCGGCGAGTAGGCCCCATTTCCGCTTGCCGATGGTAAAATCCTGCCTCTTGGCTTGGGATTAGCAAGACAGCATTTACAGGACGATAGTGTTGGTTTCAGAATGTGTCTATTGAAGAAATCTTCGTAGTCTTCTGTCTGTAACAGCAAGTCTTTATTAAACACTTGTAACTCTCCCTGCGCTCTTTTATTCTGTGTCTGCACTCTCCCTGTGCTCTTTTATCCTGTGTCTCCACTCTCCCTGTGCTCTTTTATCCTGTTTCTCCACTCTCCTCATGCTCTTTTATCCTGTGTCTCCACTCTCCCTGCACTCTTTTATCCTGTTTCTCCACTCTCCCTGCACTCTTTTATCCTGTGTCTCCACTCTCCCTGTGCTCTTTTATCCTGTGTCTCCACTCTCCTCATGCTCTTTTATCCTGTGTCTCCACTCTCCCTGCACTCTTTTATCCTGTTTCTCCACTTTCCCTGCACTCTTTTATCCTGTGTCTTCACTCTCCCTGTGCTCTTTTATCCTGTGTCTCCACTCTCCCTGTGCTCTTGTATCCTGTGTCTGCACTCTCCCTGTGCTCTCTTATCCTATGTCTCCACTCTCCCTACGCTCTTTTATCCTGTTTCTCCACTCTCCCTGCACTCTTTTATCCTGTGTCTCCACTCTCCCTGTGCTCTTGTATCCTGTGTCTCCACTCTCCCTGTGCTCTTTTATCCTGTGTCTCCACTCTCCTCATGCTCTTTTATCCTGTGTCTCCACTCTCCCTGCACTCTTTTATCCTGTTTCTCCACTTTCCCTGCACTCTTTTATCCTGTGTCTTCACTCTCCTTGTGCTCTTTCATCCTGTGCCTTGGCTCTCCCTGCACTTCTTTATCCTGTGTCTCCACTCTCCCTGTGCTCTTTTATCCTGTGTCTCCACTCTCCCTGTGCTCTTTTGTCCTGTGCCTCCACTCTCCCTGTGCTCTTTTATCCTGTGTCTCCACTCTCCTCGTGCTCTTTTATCCTGTGTCTCCACTCTCCCTGTGCTCTTTTATCCTGTGTCTCCACTCTCCCTGTGCTCTTTTGTCCTGTGCCTCCACTCTCCCTGTGCTCTTTTATCCTGTGTCTCCACTCTCCCTGTGCTCTTTTATCCTGTGTCTCCACTCTCCCTGTGCTCTTTTATCCTGTGTCTCCACTCTCTCTGCGCACTTTTATCCTGTGTCTCCACTCTCTCTGCGCACTTTTATCCTGTGCCTCCACTCTCCCGGTGCTCTTTTGTCCTGTGTCTCCACTCTCCCTGTGCTCTTTTATCCTGTGCCTCCACTCTCCCGGCGCTCTTTTATTCTGTGTCTCCACTCTCCTTGTGCTCTTTTATCCTGTGCCTCCGCTCTCCCTGTGCTCTTTTGTCCTGTGCCTCCACTCTCCCTGTGCTCTTTTGTCCTGTGCCTCCACTCTCCCTGTGCTCTTTTATCCTGTGCCTCCACTCTCCCTGTGTTCTTTTATCCTGTGTCTCCACTCTCCCTGTGCTCTTTTATCCTGTGCCTCCACTCTCCCTGTGCTCTTTTATCCTGTGTTTCCACTCTCCTTGTGCTCTTTTATCCTGTGTCTTCGCTCTCCTTGTGCTCTTTCATCCTGTGCCTTAGCTCTCCCTGCACTTTTTTATCCTGTGTCTCCACTCTCCCTGTGCTCTTGTATCCTGTGTCTCCACTCTCCTTGTGCTCTTTTATCCTGTGTCTCCACTCTCCTTGTGCTCTTTTATCCTGTGTCTCCACTCTCCCTGTGCTCTTTTATCCTGTGTCTCCACTCTCCCTGTGCTCTTTCATCCTGTGTCTCCACTCTCCCTGCGCTCTTTTATCCTCTGTCTCCACTCTCCCTGCGCTCTTTTATCCTGTGTCTCCTTTCTCCCTGTGCTCTTTTATCCTGTTAAATCAAACATAAGGTAGAAGAACACTGTGTTGCCTAGTAACAGGGTTCCAGAGAGAGGGGCACACAGACGGAGAAATTGAAAGCAGTTTGAGTTCCGTTGGTGATTATGCTCTAAGGTGGAGGAAACAGTTTAAGTTTCTTTCTAGCTGGACATATGAGCAGATTGCTGAGGAAAATAAGTCTAAGAATCTTAGAGGAGTTGATCTTAAGTTAAAGTAACAGTGAATGTCAAGTGAGTTCTGGGTCTCAAGAGAGATAGCAACTTGTCAGTGGTCTACTGGGAGAGGGAACTGCAGGGAGCAGTTCCTAAAGGTAAAAGAGAGAGGTTTCAAGAAGCCCTTTTAAGTTAAGTCAGAGGATAGGGACAGGAACCTGGAACAAGGTCCTGTTCAGTGGAAGTGAAAGCAAGGAGCAGAGAGGAAGGCTTCAAGTTTCGAGAGTAAAAGCTGCAGGAAGCAGACTCAAAGCAAAATAGGCCTGCGAGAAGCCAGAAGATCCAAGGAGATCGTCCGGGTTGGTGACTCCTTTCTATGGACAGGGGAAGCAATGGGAACTCAGCATGGCCGAGTGTCTGCGAGAGAGTGCGTGGAAGAAAGCTTGAATGCACGTGGTTATCCAGGGGTGAGGAACATCAGAAGGAGTGTTCGAAACCCTGGAGATGGACCCTTGTAGAAGGCATCCGAGAGAAAGTGTTGATTAGGAGGAGATTCCAAAGCGAGTTCTTCGACGGTGGAGATTGGAAACTCATACAAACATATGAAAGAGGAAAAGGAGTAGGCCATTAGGCCCTCAAGCCTGCTCTAACATTCAATAAGATCATGGCTGATATGAATGTAACCTCAACACCACATTCCTGCCTACCGCCCAGAACCCTCATGTGAAAGACAGAGTTCAGTGAGACCGATTGGCTCACAGGGTCACAAGCGTCTGGGGGGAGGTTGAGCATCTATTTGGGGTGGCATCTGTCACTTGGTTTCAGAGTGTGGGGTGCCTGACCACAGATCACCAATTGGTTTATATGGACTGTGTACTTACTGTGATCATTAAAGTTTAATATAGCTTTTGTAACTTGTGCTATCCTTACGAGTCTGTATGTATCTATAACGGCACAGTTGTGGGTGAAAGTGAAATGTAATATAGTTAATCTTTTCTTGTTTAATAAATGTTTTATTCTTTTGTTAAAAGTTTATTAGCTGACTCCGGTGACTCTGTTCAGTAGCCACCCTCCATGTTTCTAAACAAAAAATAAAAGTTGGGATCTATCAAGCTGGGTTCCACCTAGGATCTGGTTTGTCCAGTTGTAACATCAGCTGGGATCATGACAGCTCTCAAATCTGTGAAATCAAGGAGGCTGTGGAAAAGTACGGGATCCTTAGCTTTATAAATAGGGACATACATTACAAAATAGGGCAGTAATGCCTTTATCAAACATTGGTTAGGCCCCTGCTGGAGTCCAGCTCTGGTCACCGTACTTTAGGAACGATGTCAAGATCTTGGAGAAGTGAAATATTAGAATGTTACCAGGGTGAGGGACTTCAGTTATGTGGAGAGGCTGGGGAAGCTGAGGTTTTCTGTTTTGAGCAGAGAAGGTTAAGGGGAGATTTAATAGAGGCATTCAAAAACAGGAGGGGTTTTGATGGGAGGAAGGAGAGGAAACTATTTTCAGTGCAGTAGGGTTGGTAACCAAAAAGGAGATGAGACTATTTTTTCTGCAGTAATTTATGATGATCTGGAATGTATTACCTGAGAGGGGGGTGAAAACAGATTCAATATATATAGCACCTTTCAAAAGGAAATCGGATAAATATTTGGAAGGAGAAAATTTTCAGGACTTTGTGGAAAATCACGGGAGTGGGATGAATTGGAGAGCGTTTTCGAAGAGCTAGCAGAAACCTGATGAGCCAAATGGTCTCCTTCTGAAAGAAACACAAAGGGTTCAAGATTCCGGTGTGTGTTGTGCACAGATTTTCTGATTGTAGTGATATTATGGCAGGATGTAGAAATACAGAGACCAGAGAAACCCGCAGCAAAGGCAAAGCAGATAGAGAGATGCTAAATCATTAACAGCATAATTTTCTGGACAGTATCCGTATTGTTCACAGAAATAAGGGTGCAATTTTAACTGCCCCCTCGCCACCCCCCCACCCCCCACCAGGGAAAACAGGGTGATGAGGGGAGTTGAAATAAGGTGAGTTAGTTACCGCCACTGATCCCACTGTCTTCCTGCTGTGTCCCATCTTAACTTGCTCTTTTGATGCTGGGGAGTTGGGTGGGGTGGGGAGTTGGGGGGGGTGGTGTGGGGGGTGGTGTGGAAGGTGCGTGGGGAAGAGGGAGCAGGAGATGGGCGGGGGAAGGAAGGTGGTGTTGGGGGAAGGGGGAGCAGGTGAATGGGGGGAGGGGGAGTGGTATGGAGGAGCAAGGAGTGGGTAAGGGCGTAGTGGGGGTGGATAGAGTAGTGGGGGGGCTAGGAAGATTGGGAGAGAGAGGAAGGGCCGTGGGTGAGGGGGGTATTAGGCTACACCTGGTGGGAGCTGGATCCTGGATCATGTTTTAGGGCTGGGCAATAAATACCATCCTGAGAATTAATAAAATAGCCACTCTTTATATTGTGGGGTGGGGACAGAGGTCATCAGTGGCCAGCGATATTAGATTTTGGCTTTCGGATAATAAGCTACTGCCTGAAGAATAAAACAGCTCTTTGGTGGGGGGGGGGGGGGGGTGTTGCTGTGGGGGGTGTGGGGTGGAGGGGGGAAGGGGGGGAGGGGGCGGGGTGGAGAGGGGGTGGAGTGTGGGGAGTCCTCTGTGAGAATGCTAAGTCTTCCCACTGCACTGAAAGAAAGAACTTCAATTGGGTGTAACCTCAACAGTCACTGACACGATTCCGAATCTTCCTCACTGTGGTGGGTGGGACTCCACCCCAAATTAAATAAGGCCTGGACACATCATGAAGGGTCTCTTAATTATAATGGGAAAAGATGCGTTCCTGATGAGCAGCACTGCAGTAGTCAATTAACACTTGAACATGACTCCAGCGCTGTCACAATGGGGAGTTTTATTAAATTTAACAGATGAATTATTGAGGTTAATTTGGAAATAAAGTAAACCAACAATTTGAGCTGTGCACCCTGTTTCTATCTGAAAGCTGAAGCACACCAGACGTCTCTAATTTTCCTGCATTTTTCCTAACCAATCAGGGGTGAAATGGAACTCAAGCTTATTGTTCACTGCTCAAGAAGGTAAACAAAGATTAACCTCAAATAAAAGAAATCATAGCACCTGGTCAATCAACAACAACAATGTGCATTCCTACAGCACCTTTCATGGCTTCTGTTGTAAAGTGTTGGGTATAGTTCAGTGGGTCCTATTAAAGTATTCATAGTCTGAAGTAGTTTGACAGTAACTATTTATTAATGACTAGAAACTATATCCATAGGTACAGTAAAGGTCCAAGCTAGGAGCTGTCTCCGTGGTCGTTTCTATACATGGTTCTGTCCAATGTTATGCTGACCCCTAGGTGCGGGTCATGTGTTCTCTTACATCACTGTGTGGGCGGTACTGTACACAGTCCCATGTTAATCCTTTATGTGACAGACCCTTATACTACACCTCCCCCAAGCCCTTATCCAATGTATTTACATGTTATCCCAGATTACCCCATGTATTGCATCATTACTACTACCCCATCTCCCCCACACAAGACTCTGAGTTCATAGGTTCAGGAGGCCTTATAACCCTTCCATACCTTGTTCCCATACTGTTGGAGGAGTGGTAGGCTCAGTTGCTGCAGGTAAACTTTGTTGAATTGGAGATTGTTCTGGCATCGGATGTCCTTTCATCCTCTTTTTCCATTCTTTGTCATTGGATCGCTCTTTGTCGATTATCCCAATTGTAGTGATAGATGGCAGTTGGTTTTTCCCGCTCTCTATGGGGCAGATAAACTCTGAGCTCGTCCCTATAGTGTCGTTTTCTCTTCTTCCTTCGTGTGGCTCACCATGATGCATGCTGGGATGGAAGATGGCTCTTCCTGTTGTGAGAGTGTGACTGGGCAGTGAGCTCACCTTTGCCTTTGGCTGTATGGTGTGCTGTCGCCAATGGATGGCTGCTACTCAGTTTCAGCATCGTTTGTGGCACTCTCATACTGGCTGGGGATTGCAGCGTCCGCTCTGTGATCTCAGGGTTGAGGCTCTTCTTGTTGTTGGTTCCTCTCTTGACTGTTATCTACTTCTGGTGTTGTGGTAACCGTCTGAGTGGTTGGCAGTTCTGACCAATGAGGAGCTTCTGGCACCTGTAACAAAAGTGGACAAACCTGCTCTGCAAAGAGAGAAGACAGTTCAGAGCTGAAGTCCCAGTCGAGAATCTTTCTTGTTTGAGCTCTTGGGGACTTGCAGTTCTGTATAATTTACGACAGTGGTTTTCTTGACAGCTTCTGCCATTTTTGAGGAGATTCAGGGCTACACAGGTATCTCTGCTCAAGAGAAGAAAGGCTGTTTACGGATGATGTACATCAGTTCGAAGATTTGGTTTCAGCCACAATCTTAATGGCTCCAGAATCATGCCTATAACTGGAAGTTGGATTCCTCTGGGCCCATAGAGAGGTGTGTCTATTGTTCGAAGCCTGAGGTCTCAGCCATGATTCTTTGTCTGATAGGACATTGGCTCCAGTGTCCGGTTTAAAGTTTGTGAGATGGCTGTTAACCGAGATGTCTACATTCCAGAATGAAAATCCAGGATCTTTGACCTCACCCAAGGAGCATGGCTGTGTGTCCTCTTGCTGTGCAGGATCGACTTCATGAATCATCGTTGGGTCTTCTGTGTGTTTAGATGTTTTGGCTTTGCACAGCTTCCCGAAGTGTCCTATTCAGTTACATTGAAAGCATTGGGCTGAAATTGTTGGGTGTTGATCACCCCTGTGGGGGCACCTTGCTCCACAGCGCTGGCATGGTCACTGTACTGGTCGGTTAGGGTATTGCTTCCCTTGGCCTGGAGTGTCCCTGTTTCTGTGCTGTTTCACTAGCTGGACAGAGGGATTTACATTGTACCACGGTTTTCTTTCTCTCTTTCAGATGGGCCTGTGCTGCAAACAGATTTCAGATTGCCTGGATGGCTTTCCCAAGGGTTAGATCTTCCTTCGCTTGAAGCGTGCCTGAGAGTATATCGTCAGCCACTCCTACAACTATTCTATCCCTGATTAGCTCAGATTTCAGGTCACCATAATCACAGCCTACAGCCATTCTTATTATTAATTATTGAGACTTTAGCCATTTATCATTAATAACCAGATTCTCCTGGCTGCCAGACACATTTATTAAATTTAGCCCTTTCAAGGATTTTGTTATTTCTGAGGTTAAAGTAAGCAACGAATGATTTTTAAATTTTCTCACATTTTGTAATGATTTGTTGATTCCTTGTCTAGCTATTATATCATCAACTATCGGGCTTGTAGGGAAATTAATGTTTAATGATTAGTTTTACTTTAGTTTACACACAATCAAAACATATTAATCAATTAACCTGATAGTATATTATCTTTTTTAAACTTTAACCAATAGGGGACTTTGGAATTTAATATCATGTGACTCCGCTTAGCTTCATTTGATAGAGAGATGCACCACAGGACTGGAGAGGCCCCATTGTACTTATTTCCATATTATAGAGACACATTGCGAGAACTTGCCACCTTCAAGGTTGAGCAGGCGAGTGTACACCCTTTCACATCGTTAAGTCCTTATTGAAACCTAGTATTGTTAGCACAGGAAAGTTAGAAGGGACTTAATGTATGAAAGGGGGGAAAGAATATCAACAGCTGTGTTCTACATTAAGTTAGTTTTAATTCATAGCGTTCTAGGAAAAAGCAATTACATTTGGCTCAATGCATTCCTTGTATTAGAGTTAACTTTTGTAACAGTGTGTGACTAGTTTTGAAACTGTATGATCCTTTTAGACCTTCATCACTCAAGACTATATATTAACCGAATGTATAAGAGACTTAAACACTGATGACCGCTATGTATTTATATTTTATGCACAGTCTGCATAACTTTTAAGTACTACCTATTTTGTAAACTGTTATATTAGTATTTGCAATCTTTTGTATCAGGCCTATATAGTTTAAAGGTTATTAGCAACTTTTCCATTCTAGCCTTTGTTTTAAAAGTAAAGTAACTCATTCCAGTTACCAACAACCACGGAGAGAAAAACATCACCTAACAAAGAAGCAACTACTAATAAAGGTTCTGATTTAATGAGGAACCTGTACCAATTAACAATGCCTGAGAGATGAGCTCAAGGTATCATTCATGACGGCATAGCAGCATATTTCCCCTATCCTAAACAAATGGGCAAGGAAAGTTTCATAAAACATCTTTTTATCTTGGCAAGAAGTCATAAAAGTGACAGAAACAAATTATAATGAGGAGGATGGTCCTACAAGTAATTGGCATTTTATGGAAGTAGTCAGGGGATTGTGGGAAGTGACATCAATCGATAACCATCACCCTTGGGGGCCAATCACAGATTAATCACGCACCCCTCAAGCCAATTGGGAAATAGCCTTGACTCATTTTGGCCAATCAGAATGCAATAATGCCATTGATCACACTGTGGATTGTGGCCTGAAAAGAGTTAAGGAGCAGCAGCTTTCAATGACCAAGGTGTGCACCAAGTTAGAAACTGAAGTTTGCAGGGCCTGCTGTCCACAGGGAAGCAGAAGGCCACTGAAGTGATGGACAGAGAATAGAGACTGAGTGTCGACCTTCACCCAAAGCTGAACCAGGGAGCAACAACCAGAGTAACATGCCTGTAAATTCACTGCCCCACTGGGATAAGCATTAATTTATAACTTATTAAAGTTTCCTGAGTTACTTCACCAAACTGTCTCCTGTTGCCTGTGTGGCTAAAGTCTCAAAGGAACAAAATTGGAATTTAAACTCTAATAGAACCTAGAACTTGCCAGCCTACTGAATAAAGCAGTGGTTTAACGTGTTCAGCTTCTGTCTTTTTATCCAGACCTGAAGCAATCGTATATCTAAGGAATCTTTTTCCCTGAAGTCCCCAATTTTGTGATTGATCTGGGCCTTGGATAAGCCCAAATTGATCTGGAAGATTGGATTTCTGATCCGTGGTTAAAATTTTAAAATTGCAGGTTCAGCTTTAAGAGGTTTCCAAAAATCCAAGATGGCGCCACAGTACACTTCAGCGCAAAGGGGCTTCCTGTGCTCACCAGTTTTGGTGGGCTCCTGCAGGAATGGTACCTGCGACCTGAGCATTTAAATTTTTTCAAATTTAGCTGCCTGCGTCGACTTAGCACGATGTTCTTGAGCCTCGGAAGCGTCGAATCCTGGCTTTTGCTGGGGTTTTTAGAGTTTTCTACTCGGCTGCGATTAATGTTTAATTCATTTCTTTCCTTTGTTTGGAGCGAGCGCGACTGCCATGTTTTCAGGCTTTGGCCCAGGGATTGGGTTTCTCAGGCTGCGATTTAAACAGCAATTTCTGACCACTGAAATAGTTAACTTTCTTTCAGGACTTGTGTTATCGATGAATTTTAAATTTTTAGCTCATCCCTGATAGGTCTGCTGACTCGGCAAACTTTGAGTATTGAAACCGGACTTCCATGGGATTCAAAGGAGTGAGGAATTTGAGTTCTGCTTTCAGCTTCCAAGCCTTTCTTTGGAGCTTTTCTCTGCCGATTTCTTTCTGCATCTTTGCTCCTTGAGTTTTTCTTTAGGTCAGAATGCTTCTTTGACTTTTCTTCGGTTTTCCAGGATTTTAATTTTATTCTGCAGTTTCTGTGAGGTTTTGAGTTGTTCCATTCGCTGCCATCATGTTGCAAGGTATTGGGCATAATTCGGTAGGTCTTACTAAGGCATTCATACTCTTAGATAGTTCAACAGTAAATATTTATTAACTATTAGAAACTATATTCATAGGTACAGCCAAGGTCCAAGCTAGCAGCTGTCTCCATACTTGTTTCTGCAGATGGCCCTGACCCCTAGGTGCATGTCATGTGTTCTCTTATATCACTGTGTGGGCAGCATTGTACTCAGTCCCACATTAAACCTTTATGCACCAGACCCTTATACTACAACCTTAAGGGCTCTCAAAGAGTCTTACAGACAATGAAGTACTTTTGGAAGTGTAGTCACTGTTGTATTGTAGGAAGAAACAGCAGTCAATTTGTGCACAGCAAGCTCTTATCAACAGCGATGTAATAATGACCAGGTAATCTATTTTTTAGGGATGTTGTTTGAAGGATAAATATTGGCCAGGGAGAACTCACCTGCTCTTCTTCAAACTCGTGCCTTCGGATCTTCATGCCCACCTGTGAGGGCAAAAAGAGCCTCGGTTGAATGGCTCGTCTGAAAGTAAGCACCTCTGACAATGCAGCACTCCCTCAGTATTGTACTGGAGTGTCAGCCTTCTTGTGCTGGGACTGAATATTACCGGAATGGGTTGGGGGGGGGGGGTGGGGGGGTGGGTGTGTGTAGATGCCGTCACCCCCAGCTCCCCCAACTCTGGAAGCAAAGTTGGCATAGACCCAGACCGCCCCACACCTGCCACATGCCCCACAGCCACATTGCGCTGCAGCTGGGCAACACAAGGGCCGAGTGGGACTTTCGCCACTCACTGGGGAGTGCTTGGGTGCTGCCGGCCAACCATCAGTCTCAGCGGCGCCAAGGGCGCGTTAGTGGGTGGTGTAAGAGGAGGATGAAGAAGGCCCATGGTACCCTGGAAGCATGTGAGACTGGGGTCCTGGTCGGGGAGGGTTTGGGCAGGTTAGGAAGTGGGGAGTGGAGGTGGTGGGTTTACCCTGCAGGTGGGTAGGGAGAAAGGTGGGGGGTGGGGGCTTCTATCTTAGGGTGGTTGCCCCCCCGCCCACCGATCTGCAAAAGGCACCCCTGAAAATAGACCATAAGACCTTAAGACACAGGAGCAGAAATTAGGCCATTCGGCCCATCGAGTCTGCTCCGCCATTCAATCATGGCTGATAGGTTGCTCAACCCCACTCTCCCACCTTCTCCCCGTAACCTTTGATCCCCCTTTCTTCCCGCCCTTTGAAGAATTTATTTTAAAAAATCGGGCTGCCCCAAGCCAAATGTATTGAGGTGTGGGCAATGCATTATCAGGGTCAAGTGGCTTTGTAAGAGGCCTATTTGATCCTTGGTGGGCCGGCTGCTAATTTAGGGGCCTCCCTCCCCTCCCCCACCTCCCATAATATGGGGCTGAGCTCAGGGGTGGGTGGCAAAGTGGTGGGGTGGGCACCCACTCTATTTTATGTACCCCCCCCACCCCCATGCAAAAAACATACCCGGTGGGGGCGTTTAAAATGCATCCCCTGGAGTGGGATTCAAGCTCACAACCTCTGACCCACTGAACCATGGCTGACATTAGAGCAGATGATCACAGGCTTGGTCAAGGAGGTAGATTTGGAGAAACGTTTTGAAGGCAAAGTGAGAGAGGTGGAGGGGCGGAGAGGTTTAGGGAAGGAATCTCAGAAGCTGAAGCCTTGGATGGCTGAAGGCACGGCTGCCGATTGTGGAGCGGTTAAAAATGCTGAAGATGCCAAAGTTAGGGGAGCATAGAGATCTGGGAGGGTTATAGGGCTGGAGGAGGTAAGATTTATTGACCCCACCAGTTTGGAACAAGCACAAAACTGAGGCTTTGTAGGACTGGGGCTCAATGTCTTTCTATTCATTCTCCGGATTTGCCAAAGTTGGAATTCATTGGCCATCCCACATTATGCTGGTAGCAGTTTGACATAATCATGTTTCCCTTTGGTGCCAACTGGGCTGCTCATTCTTCTGTATTCCCTGAACCTTCACTCCTGCCTGTTTTAGATGGGAGTTATACTGCTGACAGCAGGCATGTTCAACACTCTACCCATTGGAATCCTGTCCCAAGTTAAAATTCCCTACCCTTGCCTCAGTTCATTTGCTGCTAAAACATTCATCCATTGTCACCTCCAGACTTTGATTGTTCCAAAACGTTCCTGCCCAGTGTCCTGTCTACCACTCTCCGTAAACTTGTGCTCATCCAATATTCTGCTGCTTGCATCCTAATTCACACCAAATACTCTTCATCCATCATCAATACAGTCAGCGTACTGCTGACCCATAATGGCCCTTGGTCCAGTGAGGCCTTGATTTTACATTGTCCTTGTTCACAAATCCCTCCATACTCTTATCCTCCCTTTCTCCCTAGCCTCCTCCGGTCCTACAACTCTCTGAGATCTCAGCATCCCTCTAATTCTGGCCTCCTGCTCATCCCTGATTTTAATTGCTTCGCTGTTGGCAGCCGTTACTTCAGCTGCCTGGGGGCCTAAGTTCTGGAATTCTTTCCCTAAATCTCTCCACCTCTCTAGCTCTTTCTCTCCTTGTTTGGGATACTCCTTAACACTTACCTCTTCGACAAAACGTATGGTCCCCTTCATACCTCATTATGTGACTCGCTCGCAAATTATCTTTTATAATGGTCCTGCGAAGCGCCTCGGAATGTTTTATTAAAGGCGCTATATAAAAGCAAGTTGTTGTGGTTGTTGTTAGATGTGAATGAAATGAGCTGACAACAACTTGAGTGCGATGAATAGAATTTGCTGCAGCTTCAGCTACACTACCAAAAGTCAAATTGCTTCCAAAGTTTGTGTGTGAATACTACTTTTTAAAAAAAACCTCAGTCAAACATTTGGCTGCTTTGAAAGGATTTTGAAATGAGTATCTAAATGTTAACTGTGACAGTTATGGCAAGACAGTGAAGACAAAGTAGCAGCTTTGAAGATAATGATGGCAGACGTGACTGCTTTTGGACAGAGTGATTTATTCTCAAGTGTTCATTTATGGACATTTAGTGCTCTTTTCTTTCTCAATAATGTTTAACAGCGACATGCTTATATTAACGTAAAGTGAATGAGAAATTCTTGGAAATCTTTGTACTGGCTTCAAGCTACCATGGTATTAAGTTGTCATTTGATCAAAAAGTTTGAGGATGTAGCATATGGCCAAGTCTATATTTAAAGGTGACTTAAGAATTCAGCCTGAGCCAAAGATATCATCATGTGTTGAACCAAACCTTCTACCCATGTCTGCCATTGTTATTTGATATTTTTAAAGACAAGAGGCTGTTTGAATACACATCTGATGCAGTTTGATGCTTTGTTTAAATGAAAACAGAATGTTTTAAACAATAGAAAATTATTAATATTTAGCACTGGAACATGGATAAGGTATATTGTAATAATTGCAATAACAGAATCTACATTATGTTGAGAAAACAAAATTCAATTGGGTGTCCATGAAATTTGGAACATTTCCAGCAGCGGATGTCACTGTGGATGGTATAGTTGACTTTGAGAGGGAAGGACTGTGTGTTTGAGTCCCAGAGACAGGAGCACAATACAGACTGATACTTAGGGCTGCTTTTTTATCTTGGAGGTGGGAAACCAGGATTTAGGGTTATTTCTGGGATCCTGAACCCCCCCCCCCACCACCCCCAACACCTGGGGGGGTGAAACAGTCACTGACCTGGGATTTTGTCCAGTGTCCCTCTTAATTGACATGCAGGCGGGTTCGCTGCCCAAATAAGGGCGACAGGCAGGCTCTCGAAGCTGGAGGGCCAATTGGAGGCCTTCTAGCTTTGGAAGAGAAGGAGGCGGCAGTAAAGGGGACGTAAGTGAGAGGGCAGTTCAACAAAAAGTTTGAAAATTTTAACTGAAAAAAATACAGAAAGCGGCCAGACCATGACCGGTTGGTGGTGGTGGGGGCATGGGGGTGTTGGGTGGGGGAGGGGTGGGGGTAGTAGGGTCAGGGCGGTGGGGGCAATGGCTACCTTGACAGGAAGGCAGGGAGGGCCTCATGGCCTGCTTGCAGTGCCGACACCCAGGCCTGCCACTCGGTGATCGTCTCCAGGCGATTGCTCTGCCAGACCTCCTTAACCCCTGGCTAACAAAGCTCTTAATGAATTTAACTGGCTGCCCAGATATAGCCAGGGCCGAATCCATGTTGGCCAAAATGGAACAAAAACAAAAGTAGCTGGAAAAACTCAGCAGGTCTGGCAGTATCTGCGGAGAGGAATATAGTTAAGGTTCCGAGTCCGTATGACTCTTCAACAGAGCTAAAGAAAAATTGAAACGAGGTGAAATATCAGCTGGGTGAGGGGAGTGGGACAGGTAGAGATGGATAGAGGGCCAGTGATAGGTGGAGGCAAAGAAGAGATTGCCAAAGATGTCATAGACAAAAGGACAAAGGGGTGTTGAAGGTGGTGATATTAGCTAAGGAATGTGCTAATGGGGACATTAAGGGTAGAAAGCAGGACAAGCAAGGTACAGATAGACCTAGTGGGGGTGGGGTGGGGTGAAGGGATCGAAATAAAAGGTGGAGATAAAACAATGGATGGAAATGCATTTAAAAATAATAATAGAAATAGGTTGGAAAAGAAAAATATATTTGAAAAATATATAAATTATTACAAAAAAGGGGGATCGGAAAGGAGGTGGGGATGGAGGAGAGAGTTCATGATCTAAAGTTGTTGAACTCAATATTCAGTCCGGAAGGCTGTAAAGTGCCTAGTTGGAAGATGAGATGCTGTTCCTCCAGTTTGCGTTGAGCTTCACTGGAACAATGCAGCAAGCCAAGGACGGACATGTGGGCAAGAGAGCAGGGTGGAGTGTTAAAATGGCAAGCAACAGGGAGGTCTAGGTCATGCTTGCGGACAGACCGAAGGCGTTCTGCAAAGTGGTCGCCCAGTTTATGTTTGGTCTCACCAATGTAGAGGAGACTGCAATGGGAGCAGCGAATGCAGTAGACTAAGTTGGGGGAAATGCAAGTGAAATACTGCTTCACTTGAAAGGAGTGTTTGGGCTCTTGGACGGTGAGGAGGGGGGAAGTAAAGAGGCAGGTGTTGCACCTTCTGCAGTTGCATGGGAAGGTGCTGCGGGAAGGGGTTGAGGGGTAGGGGGTGATGGAGGAGTGGACCAGGGTGTCCCGGAGGGAATGGTCCCTAAAGAATGCTGACGGGGTGGGGTGGTGAAGGGATGATGTGTTTGGTGGTGGCATCATGCTGGAGTTGGTGGAAATGGCAGAGGATGATCCTTTGAATGAGGAGGCTGGTGGGGTGATAAGTGAGGACAAGGGGGATCCTATCATGTTTCTGGGAGGGAGAGGAAGGTGTGAGGGCGGATGCACGGGAGATGGGCCAGACACGGTTGAGGGCCCTGTCAACGAATGTGGGTGGAAAACCTTGGTTAAGGAAGAAGGAGGACATGTCAGAGGAACTGTTTTTGAAGGTAGCATCATCGGAACAGATGCGACGGAGGTGAAGGAACTGAGAGAATGGGATGGAGTCCTTACAGAAAGCGGGGTGTGAGGAGCTGTAGTCGAGGTAGCTGTGGGAGTCGATGGACTGTCCACCAATATCCATTACAAACCTATCACCAGAAATTGAGACAGAGAGGTCAAAAAAGGGAAGGGAAGTGTCAGAGATGGACCATGTGAAAATGATGGAGGGGTGGAGATTGGAAGCAAAATTGACAAATTTTTCCAGGTCCAGATGAGAGCATGAAGCAGCACCGAAGTAATCATCGATGTACTGTAGAAAGAGTTGTGGGAGGGGGCCTGAGTAGGACTGGAACAAGGAATGTTCCACATACCCCATAAAGAGACAGGCATAGCTGGGGCCCATGCGGGTACCCATAGCCACACCTTATATTTGGAGGAAGTGAGAGGAGTTAAAGGAGAAATTGTTCAGTGAGAGAACAAGTTCAGCCAGACGGAGGACAGTAGTGGTGGATGGGGATTTTTCGGGGCCTCTGTTCGAGGAAGAAGCAGAGAGCCCTCAGATCAACCCGGTGGGAGATGGAGGTGTAGAGGGATTGAACGTCCATTGTGAAGAGGAGGCGGTTGGGGCCAGTGAACTGGAAATTGTTGATATGATGTAGGGCGTCAGAGGACTCGCGGATGTAGGTGGGAAGAGACTGGGCAAGGGGAGAGAGAATGGAGTCAAGATAGCAAGAAATGAGTTCCATGGGGCAGGAACAGGCTGACACGATCGGTCTACCGGGACAGTCCTGTTTGTGGATTTTGGGTAGGAAGTAGAAGTGGGCCGTCTGAGGTTGGGAGACAATGAGTTTGGAAGCCAAAATGGAAGATGGGAACTGGGTGGGGAAACTGGCACAACGGCAGACCTCATCATTTTTGGGCCTTGCCTTGCTCCGTTCTTACCCTTACAGTTGAGCACTGATGGTTGGCACTATCTTCCCAACGAGATGTCAGACAGCAGCCTTCCTCCTCTCTCACACGCTAATAAAAGATCCCACCGCGCTATTTCTAAGAAGTCAAAGAGCAGGGGCGTTTACAAATGGCGCCAGGTGGCCTAACACCATTCCCCTGGGATTGATAGTGCACGGGCTGCTGCCTGTGCAACCTGGGTGCTGTTCTACAACGATATCAATGAGGGAACCCACACGAGCCCAGGAGGCATGGCCACCCATATCACTTCACATCAAATTATGGATTAATAACAGCTAACTGTTTCAGCCCAACCATCTCCTCTTGGTGTTAATCCTCCAAAGGTGAAGCATCCTAATCCCATATACCTGCATTCTTCCCAGCTTCCTTTACTCCCTTTCCTTCAACACCATCTCTAAACTATCCTTCCATTTGGACATGGTTTCTGCCTCAAATCACTAACCCTGGGAATGACTCTCACCATCTCAGAATGCTGTCAAAACCTTCACCTTCCCTCCTTCCTAAATCTTTTATAGTTAATCGTCCATCTTTAATTACTGAGAAGACACAAGATTGCAACTGGCTGTGGTTTTGGGGAGTCATTTCTGGGCAGGTCAACATTTGGGAATGCGGCAGGGAGTCAGTTTGTTGGCATCATTTTTAGCATTCACTCAGGGCCAGAGAACAGAATGCCATCTGGAAACATTCAGCAGGTCAGGCAGCATCTGTGGGGGAAGAGAGAAAGAGAATTAATGACCCTGATGGTAGAGGGGAGGCAGGGAGAATGAGGGCCTTTGGTAGTGGGTAACAAAAAGTGCCGCAGTGAGCGGAGAATTCAGTTATAGAAAGATCAAGATTCAACCAGAGGAGCCAAAGCCCAGGTGAATCCATTGATTCCTTTATTAATGATTGATATTGATTGGCCCAGTATTTGCGATTATGGAGCTTTAAAACACGAGTCGATGCGAGACTAAATTGTTATCGACATGCTCGATGACGCACTGTCGCATCTTTCGCAATTCAGAGAGGATTTGGCCTTAGCGAAGGCCGAACAGGTTGCAAGGCAGGCGGAGTAGCGACAGCGAAATCGGGGCGTGATTCGGGGAGACGTCCTGTCTTGGGAAGGGTTGACCCAGCGGGTAGGCCCAAAGTCAGGAGCCCTGCCCCAATGAAAAACCTACAAAAAAGCCCACCCAAAACCGCCGAAGGGGTGGGGAGAACCTTTCCACCTATGTCTAAATGCTCCAGATGCGGCACCAACACATAACACCGCTGCCCAAAGACTGCTCAGCGGGGAGAGGGGTGGCGAGGGGGGGTGGGGGGGTGCTGGGTGGTGTGGGGTGGTGGGGGGGCGCTATTGGCGAATGCTTTCTCTGCAGCAGGACTGGACATTTCAAACAATTTTGCAGATGCAAAACACCATTCAAGGGAAGAAAGGTAGAACATGTCCCCAACCATTTTGACATCCAAGAAACTGGAGATGCACCTTTCCGGTGTGACGATTCCCTCGGCGAAATCAAAGAAACCAATAAACAGTTCTGATCTGTAGAGTTGTAAGTCCAAGGACACGGAACATAATTGAAACTAGATACCGGGGCAGGATATCTGACTTATTGGCCGCAGAACTGATTGAAGGAGATAAAGAATAAACCAGTTGATGTTTCGAGTCCTCATGACTGTCAAAGGGTCATGAGGACTCAAAACGTCAACTCTTTTCTTCTCCGCCGATGCTGCCAGACCTGCTGAGTTTTTCCAGGTAATTCTGTTTTTGTTTTGGATTTCCAGCATCCGCAGTTTTTTTGTTTTTATTTTTTTTTAAAGAATAAACCATCTGACTTGAAACTACCAGGGACTGGAGGCACAGATCTCAGAGTGAACGGTCAGTTCACTACAAGCCTTAGGCATGAAAATAAGGATATTAACGAAACTTTTGAGATCTTACAGAACCCTGCTCTCCGAAACACGGCAGCAATACGAAACATGGGCTGCCTGCTGGATTTAATAAGCCCCGCCTCCTTCAAACCCATTAGTGGGAAGTGTTAAATCAAGCTCCATGACTCTATGTCCTCCTGCCTTGGGTCAGCTGTCGCAGACTCCACCCTGACCTACAGTTAAAATTAAGCCACCATCGGACGGTGACTTTCTGTGTGAAATAGGCTCCACAAGCCTTTTGCAGGAGCCTCGTCAATGGCCCTGATTTAGGCTGGGGTGAAGCTGCTCGATCCTGGTGCTTTAACCTCTCCCAGAGGAGGTGGGATGAAATCAGTGTTGGCATTTCAGGTTGATGACCTATCTGAGCTGCAGTGCATTAAGAGGTGAACAGGTTTTGAGCAATTGCAGATCCAGGGAAAAGGGAGGACAGGGAAGGAATAAAGGGAGATGTGTGATGGGCTAGAGGGTGGCAGAGATTCAGTGGTGTTAGGCAAAAGGAGGCGATAACGAGGTAAACACGGAAATAAAAAGATGCACCCGGAGAAAGGAGCACCTCAGATGCTGGAATCTGAAATTAAAACAAAAAATGATTAAAATGCTCAGTGGGTCAGGCCGGTATCTGTGGAGAGAGAAACAGTGTGAGCTGTTAATTCTCTCTCAGTCTCCACAGGCACTGCTTAACCTGCTGAGTATTTCCAGCGTTTCTTTGTTTTTGAAAGTGAATTTAATTCAGACCCAGGTTCAGTACAAACCTGGCTTTTATTAGAATGTTCTTTCTCTGAACAATTATATTCCTGTCCTCCCACCCTCAGGGAGTGATCTGCACTCTGGAGATTTGCTCAAGTGATCATTTTTTCTCAGTGTCAATGTGCACAGGTTGTCCAAACTCTGGGTCAGACAATGCCCTCAGCTGGTGTTTTGATGAGGTAAAGAATTAATACTGGAACATAGAATTAAAGTAATGGAGGTAGGCTGTATTAGAAATGGGCTTGTATTCAGCAGAGCCTCTTGTTTAGATAATAATTCACTTCAGGAAGAAAACACTGTGCCATAACACGAAAAAGAGTTTGCGTTCATCTCATTAATTGAACTGCAAATAAATATATCTCCATTCATTAGGAGTTCATCTCATTTGCTGAACCACAGATAGGTATATTGTTGCTCATTAGCTTTTCCTGGTTATGGAATTGTTTTAACCTCTTTGGTATAATCATTTTATAGTTCGATATGACAGTGCTCAGGTGCATCCAGCAGCTCAAAGTTTATAAAGGGACACTTTGAGCAGCTTAGTGAAATAGAGCCTCAGGAGTTTACAAGGCACAATCAGGGCAGGTGCAAGAGTATTCAGTGCCCGAGGTGAACCTTCATCCTTGCACATCCCCTCCTCCCCCTCCACCACCACCACAATTAACTTTCATAGATTAATGTTATGCATCACAATGAATAAAAATCCTGCATTTACAAGTACAGCTATCTTTTACAAGAAAAATGAGAATGTTACGATACCGATTGTACATTTTCATTGTTCTACACTTTTCACAGGGCACCTACTAGAAGAGATGCACCTAACAGTGTGTAACTTGGCTCACAGGATTGTGTTCCTGCAACAGGTAGTGGACGATCTTATGCAAAATTTATTTCAATAATCATTGCGACAGAATGGGCTGATTAATCTACGTTCTTTGGCATTATTTACTGGCTCACAGTCTTGGAATAGTCATATAGATGTACAAACTTGTAAAACTATCGCATAAACAGAATGAGGACTATACTATGAAATTTTGGTAAAGACTACAAGGTGCATACACAGAAATCTAAATGTATGTCAGTCTACGTGGGTGTATAACCGTGGATGTGGACCCTTCATTCCCACTGCTGAATCATGTTTGTTTATTTCCATAGTTTCATGAATAGTTCATTCAGTTTTTTTGCACCCCTCTGCCCAGCCCCACATATTTTGCCTCTCAGGGTGACTGCCTGGTTTGCATGATGGTTGCATTAGCCCTGGACACAAGTGGCCCTGTTTAGAAGCTTTTTGTGTCTCTTACGTGCATAATGTATGATCTACTGATGCATATTGAATAAGACCAACAGATGGACCATTGCGACATTGAGTCTTGAGCCCAGGTTAATGGGTAAAACTTTTTAGGGGTGAAATTGGTCTTTGCAAACAGGGCTAGAGCCGCTCAGCAGTCTGTTTCCCGCTGACACACATAAAATGGACTGCCTATCATTTGAAGACCAATAGGACCCTGTGAAAACTCTCAGCACTTGTACTCAGAATGGATAGCGCACAAGCCCCTAAATCACAAGGTTCTGGGTTCAAATCCCACTCCAGGGCTTGAGCACTACAATCAAGGCTGACACTCCAGTGCAGTAATGCGAGAATGTTGCACTGTCGGAGGCGCTGTCTTTTAGATGAGGCATTAAACCGAGGCCCCATCTGCTTGCTCAGGAGGATGTAAAAGATCCCATGGCACTATCTTGAAGAAGAACAGGCTAGTTATCCCTAATGTCCAGGCCAATAATGATCACTCAATCAGTATCACAAAAACAGATTTATCTGGTCCATTATCACATTGGATATTTTTTGTAGGAGTTTTCTGTGTGCAAATTGGCTGCCTACGTGACAACAGGTTAGACATACTGCATTGGCTGCAAAGCGCTTTGGAGCTGTCTGATGGTCGTGAAAAGTGCTATATAAATGTAAAGTTCCTTCCTTCTTTTCATATATATGTGTTTACAACAAAGGCTGCTGGGTAGTGATCAGGGGCAGGAAGGGAAGCCAACCTGGTCCCTCTCTGGCGTTGGGAAGCTGGGGGCTGAGGAGGTCGAGTGCAGCAGTTGGTCATCAGTTGTGGGATCTTGCTGCCCTCAGTTGCCTAGTTGATAATATAAAGCTTGCAGCCTGGTTTAACAGATGACGGGGATCTCTTTTCTCTCAGACAGGGTTAACTCCAGCTTGCGGCCATGCCTGCCAAGCTTGTTATGCTGATTGCTGTCATTAGCAAAGTGGCTGTTCCCCACTTTCTGAGGTGTTTGATAAGGTGCCACATATTAAACCTGTTGGCAAAACTAAAGCTCATGGGATTAAAGAGGCTGCAGATGTGTGGAAATGAAATTGGCGAAGGGGCGGAAAGCAGAGAGCAGTGGTGAGCAGTTGTTCATCTGACTGGAGTGAAGTATGCAGCAATGTTCCCCAGGAGTTGGTAATGGACCACAGCTTTCTGTCACTCTCAGTTTCAGGAGGAAGTTCAGGATATTCTTAGAATGTAGAGCTCAGTACTGCAGGGATTGGTTGAGGTGAATGGTATAGATGCATTAAGAGGGAGGTAGATAAGCACATGAGGGAGAAAGGACCGGAAGGTTGCGTTGATAGTGTTCTATGCCTTGGAGATAAGCAGAGATGATACCACCATGGGGCTGAATTCTTCGGCTCCCTGAGCCAGCTCTGCCTTCAGGGAGCTTCCTGCCAGCTTCCCACCCCTGCCTCGGCAGCACTGAGGTCCTCACCATGTGCTCCATGCTGGCTGGCCAGCCAGCGTGAAATCACGGTCCATGGTCCATCTCCTGACCGCTCCCAGGCCCACCAATCGCGCGCCTCCCCCCACCCCCCCCCCCCTCCATCCCCCCATCCTCCCTGGCTGAGCTGAAAATTCAGGCCCATGTGTGTAGACAGGAGTTTTACTCAATGCTTTAAAATGTCTGCTCTCTCACGCTTACAGTTAGTTTATTTGTCCAAGTCACCACACCCAGGCTTAACTAAACACAGCGAGCAGTGAAGAGTCACACACACACTGAACAGTTGAAGATTACAGGTAGGGGGACATGTGAGGAGCATAAATACTGGCATCAATCAGCTGGGTCAAATGGCCTGTTTCTGTGCTGTAATATCTTGTGATGCATATTAATGCGATATATACCATTGGGCTTGAATGCTTGGAGCATATTCAAAGTTTGCAGGCGACACAGAACTCAGAAATACAGTAAACAATGAGGAGGGCAACAACAGACCAGGAAGACCTAGATTGGTGTAGGATCCTTAGGATGAATAATGATAGGACATTTTTTAGCTATTTCCATTTATATGCAGTGGAGTTTTTCCTCTTTAAGTACGTCTGGAATTATATTCATCAATCAATGCCCCGAATGGCAGCATTTACAAGATCCCATTAGTCATTCACAGATGGTTCTAAAGTAGTGCCAACAAATGAATGTCACTTAAGTGTGTTTTCATCTTTAGAATAATAGGCTGATGTGCTGTAGATTTTTTTTTTAATAAACCTTGTACCACAAGTGCTGCCGTTGTCAGGGAAACAAGACAGCATATCGTAACACAGATATTTCCATCGCAGGCAGAGACATAAGCCTCAATCTATTTGCTGTTAAACTATCATTTGGTGTCACAAGAGATGTATTACAGCATTTCAGCTGGGGAATGGCCTTTTACAGTGCCGCGGTTATGTAGGAAAAGGCAGGAGCCATTCTCCACCAGCCACGGCTAGATCAGAGAATTGGGGAATGATACAGCACAGGAGGAGGCCATCCAGCCCATCATGCTAGTGCCGACTCTTTTGAAAGAGCTACCCAATTAGCCCACGGTCCCCCTGCTCTTTCCCCTTTGCCCTGCAAAAATAATCTTTGCCTTGAATTTACATAAGGATTTGCAATTAATTCAATAGCCACACACGCAACGCAATAATTATGGGCCAAAATTCCAAGGAGCAGAAGCCACAGACCGATTGCCCCTCCACTGCTTTGGAATTAACCAAGTCGGGAGCAGCACATTTCTCACTCAATCCTCTGACCCAGGCCTGATGAGAAATCTGCAGCGCTGCAGCTCCAGACTCCTTCCAGTGCAGCGCTGCAGCTACAGACTCCTTCCAGTGCAGCGCTGCAGCTCCAGGCTCCTTCCAGTGCAGCACTGCAGCTCTGGGCTCCTTCCAGTGCAGGACAGCAGCTCCGGGCTCCTTCCAGTGCAGGACAGCAGCTCCGGGCTCCTTCCAGTGCAGGGCAGCAGCTACGGACTCCTTCCAGTGCAGGGCAGCAGCTACGGACTCCTTCCAGTGCAGGGCAGCAGCTACGGACTCCTTCCAGTGCAGGGCAGCAGCTCCGGGCTCCTTCCAGTGCAGGGCTGCAGCTACGGACTCCTTCCAGTGCAGGGCAGCAGCTACGGACTCCTTCCAGTGCAGCGCTGCAGCTACGGACTCCTTCCAGTGTAGAGCTGCAGCTACGGACTCCTTCCAGTGCAGCGCTGCAGCTACGGACTCCTTCCAGTGCAGGGCAGCAGCTACGGACTCCTTCCAGTGCAGGGCAGCAGCTACGGACTCCTTCCAGTGCAGCGCTGCAGCTACGGACTCCTTCCAGTGCAGGGCAGCAGCTACGGACTCCTTCCAGTGCAGGCAGCAGCTACGGACTCCTTCCAGTGCAGGGCAGCAGCTACGGACTCCTTCCAGTGCAGCGCTGCAGCTCCGGGCTCCTTCCAGTGCAGGACAGCAGCTCCGGGCTCCTTCCAGTGCAGGACAGCAGCTCCGGGCTCCTTCCAGTGCAGGACAGCAGCTCTGGGCTCCTTCCAGTGCAGGACAGCAGCTCCGGGCTCCTTCCAGTGCAGGACAGCAGCTCCGGGCTCCTTCCAGTGCAGGGCAGCAGCTACGGAGTCCTTCCAGTGCAGTGCCGGAGCTCCAGGCTCCTTCCAGTGCAGGACAGCAGCTCCGGGCTCCTTCCAGTGCAGCGCTGCAGCTCCGGGCTCCTTCCAGTGCAGGACAGCAGATCCGGGCTCCTTCCAGTGCAGCCCTGCAGCTCTGGGCTCCTTCCAGTGCAGGGCAGCAGCTACGGAGTCCTTCCAGTGCAGCGCTGCAGCTCCGGGCTCCTTCCAGTGCAGGGCAGCAGCTACGGACTCCTTCCAGTGCAGCGCTGCAGCTCCGGGCTCCTTCCAGTGTAGAGCTGCAGCTCCAGGCTCCTTCCAGTGCAGGACAGCAGCTCCAGGCTCCTTCCAGTGCAGGTCAGCAGCTCCGGGCTCCTTCCAGTGCAGGACAGCAGCTACAGACTCCTTCCAGTGCAGGACAGCAGCTCCTGGGCTCCTTCCAGTGTAGGACAGCAGCTCCGGGCTCCTTCCAGTGTAGAGCTGCAGCTCCAGGCTCCTTCAGTGCAGCGCTGCAGCTCCGGGCCTCCTTCCAGTGCAGGCTGCAGCTCCAGGCTCCTTCAGTGCAGGCCAGCAGCTCCGGGCTCCTTCCAGTGCAGGCAGCAGCTCCGGCTCCTTCCAGTGCAGGGCAGCAGCTACGGACTCCTTCCAGTGCTGCCCTGCAGCTCCGGGCTCTTTCCAGTGTAGAGCTGCAGCTCCAGGCTCCTTCCAGTGCAGGGCAGCAGCTCCGGGCTCCTTCCAGTGTAGAGCTGCAGCTCCGGGCTCCTTCCAGTGCAGGGCAGCAGCTACAGGCTCCTTCCAGTGCAGGGCAGCAGCTCCGGGCTCCTCCAAGTGCCAGGCCAGCAGCTCCGGGCTCCTTCCAGTGCAGGACAGCAGCTACAGGCTCCTTCCAGTGCAGCGCTGCAGCTACAGACTCCTTCCAGTGCAGGGCAGCAGCTACGGACTCCTTCCAGTGCATGGCAGCAGCTACATCCTCCTTCCAGTGCAGGGCAGCAGCTACAGACTCCTTCCAGTGCATGACAGCAGCTCCGGGCTCCTTCCAGTGCAGGACAGCAGCTCCAGGCTCCTTCCAGTGCAGGACAGCAGCTACGGACTCCTTCCAGTACAGGGCAGCAGCTACTGACTCCTTCCAGTGCAGGGCAGCAGCTACAGACATCTTCCAGTGCAGGACAGCAGCTACAGACTCCTTCCAGTGCAGGGCAGCAGCTCCGGGCTCCTTCCAGTGCTGCCCTGCAGCTACAGACTCCTTCCAGTGCAGGACAGCAGCTACAGACACCTTGCAGTGCAGGGCAGCAGCTCCGGGCTCCTTCCAGTGCAGGGCAGCAGCTCCGGGCTCCTTCCAATGCAGGACAGCAGCTCCGGGCTCCTTCCAGTGCAGGACAGCAGCTCCTGGCTCTTTCCAGTGCAGGACAGCAGCTCTGGGCTCCTTCCAGTGTAGAGCTGCAGCTCCAGGCTCCTTCCAGTGCAGGGCAGCAGCTCCGGGCTCCTTCCACTGTAGAGCTGCAGCTCCAGGCTCCTTCCAGTGCAGGACAGCAGCTCCGGGCTCCTTCCAGTGCAGCGCTGCAGCTCCAGGCTCCTTCCAGTGCAGGGCAGCAGATACGGACTCCTTCCAGTGCAGGGCAGCAGCTACGGACTCCTTGCAGTGCAGGGCAGCAGCTCCGGGCTCTTTCCAATGCAGGACAGCAGCTCCAGGCTCCTTCCAGTGCAGGACAGCAGCTCCGGGCTCCTTCCAGTGCAGGACAGCAGCTCCGGGCTCCTTCCAGTGTAGAGCTGCAGCTCCAGGCTCCTTCCAGTGCAGGGCAGCAGCTCCGGGCTCCTTCCACTGTAGAGCTGCAGCTCCAGGCTCCTTCCAGTGCGGGACAGCAGCTCGGGTCCTTCCAGTGCAGGGTAGCAGCTCCAGGCTCCTTCCAGTGCAGGAAAGCAGCTCCAGGCTCCTTCCAGTGCAGGACAGCAGCTCCGGGGTCCTTCCAGTGCAGGACAGCAGCTCCGGGCTCCTTCCCGTGCTAGAGCTGCAGCTCCAGCTCCTCCCAGTGCAGGACAGCAGCTCCGGGCTCCTTCGAGTGCAGCGCTGCAGCTACAGACACCTTCCAGTTGCAACGCTGCAGCTCCGGGCTCCTTCCAGTGCAGCGCTGCAGCTCCGGGCTCCTTCCAGTGCAGCCTTGCAGCTCTGGGCTCCTTCCAGTGCAGGACAGCAGCTACGGACTCCTTCCAGTGCAGGGCAGCAGCTCCTGGCTCCTTCCAGTGCAGGCAGCAGCTCCGGCTCCTTCCAGTGCAGGACAGCAGCTACAGACTCCTTCCAGTGCAGCGCTGCAGCTACAGACTCCTTCCAGTGCAGGGCAGAAGCTCCGGGCTCCTTCCAGTGCTGCCATGCAGCTACAGACACCTTCCAGTGCAGGGCAGCAGCTACAGACTCCTTGCAGTGCAGGGCAGCAGCTACGGACTCCTTCCAGTGCAGGGCAGCAGCTACGGACTCCTTCCAGTGCAGGGCAGCAGCTCCGGGCTCCTTCCAGTGCAGGGCAGCAGCTCCGGGCTCCTTCCAATGCAGGACAGCAGCTCCGGGCTCCTTCCAGTGCAGGACAGCAGCTCCTGGCTCCTTCCAGTGCAGGACTGCAGCTCCGGGCTCCTTCCAGTGTAGAGCTGCAGCTCCAGGCTCCTTCCAGTGCAGGGCAGCAGCTCCGGGCTCCTTCCACTGTAGAGCTGCAGCTCCAGGCTCCTTCCAGTGCAGGACAGCAGCTCCGGGCTCCTTCCAGTGCAGCGCTGCAGCTCCAGGCTCCTTCCAGTGCAGGGCAGCAGCTACGGACTCCTTCCAGTACAGGGCAGCAGATACGGACTCCTTCCAGTGCAGGGCAGCAGCTCCGGGCTCCTTCCACTGTAGAGCTGCAGCTCCAGGCTCCTTCCAGTGCAGGACAGCAGCTCCGGGCTCCTTCCAGTGCAGCGCTGCAGCTCCAGGCTCCTTCCAGTGCAGGGCAGCAGCTCCGGGCTCCTTCCAGTGTAGAGCTGCAGCTCTGGGCTCCTTCCAGTGCAGGGTAGCAGCTCCAGGCTCCTTCCCGTGCAGCGCTGCAGCTCCGGGCTCCTTCCGGTGTAGATCTGCAGCTCCGGGCTCCTTCCAGTGCAGCGCTGCAGCTCCGGGCTCCTTCCAGTGCAGCCCTGCAGCTCTGGGCTCCTTCCAATGCAGGGCAGAAGCTACGGACTCCTTCCAGTGCAGGGCAGCAGCTACGGGCTCCTTCCAGTGCAGGGCAGCAGCTACGGACTCCTTCCAGTGCAGGACTGCAGCTCCGGGCTCCTTCCAGTGCAGGGCTGCAGCTATGGACTCCTTCCAGTGTAGTGCAGCAGCTCTGGGCTCCTTCCAGTGCAGCGCTGCAGCTACAGACTCCTTCCATTGTAGAGCTGCAGCTACGGACTCCTTCCAGTGCAGCCCTGCAGCTACGGACTCCTTCAAGTGCAGGGCTGCAGCTACGGAGTCCTTCCAGTGCAGGACAGCAGCTACTGACTCCTTCCAGTGTAGAGCAGCAGCTACAGACTCCTTCCAGTGCAGGACAGCAGCTACTGACTCCTTCCAGTGCAGGACAGCAGCTCTGGGCTCCTTCCAGTGTAGGACAGCAGGTCCGGGCTCCTTCCAGTGCAGGACAGCAGCTACAGACTCCTTCCAGTGCAGCGCTGCAGCTACAGACTCCTTCCAGTGCAGGGCAGCAGCTACGGACTCCTTCTAGTGCAGGGCAGCAGCTACAGCCTCCTTCCAGTGCAGGGCAGCAGCTACAGACTCCTTCCAGTGCATGACAGCAGCTCCGGGCTCCTTCCAGTGCAGGACAGCAGCTCCGGGCTCCTTCCAGTGCAGGACAGCAGCTACGGACTCCTTCCAGTACAGGACAGCAGCTACTGACTCCTTCCAGTGCAGGGCTGCAGCTACAGACTCCTTCCAGTGCAGGACAGCAGCTACAGACTCCTTCCAGTGCAGGGCAGCAGCTGCGGGCTCCTTCCAGTGCTGCCCTGCAGCTACAGAGTCCTTCCAGTGCAGGGCAGCAGCTAAAGACTCCTTGCAGTGCAGGGCCGCAGCTATGGACTCCTTCCAGTGCAGGGCAGCAGCTACGGACTCCTTCCAGTGCAGGACAGCAGGTACTGACTCCTTCCAGTGTAGGGCAGCAGCTACAGACTCCTTCCAGTGCAGCCCTGCAGCTACGGACTCCTTCCAGTGCAGGGCAGCAGCTACAGACTCCTTCTTGTGCAGGGCAGCAGCTACGGACTCCTTCCAGGGCATGGCAGCAGCTACGGACTCCTTCCAGTGAAGCGCTGCAGCTACGGACTCCTTCCAGTGCAGGGCAGCAGCTACAGACTCCATCCAGTGCAGCCCTGCAGCTACGGACTCCTTCCAGTGCAGGGCAGCAGCTACGGACTCCTTCCAGTGCAGGGCAGCAGCTACAGACTCCTTCCAGTGCAGGGCAGCAGCTACAGACTCCTTCCAGTGCAGCGCTGCAGCTACGGACTCCTTCCAGTGCAGGGCAGCAGCTACAGACTCCTTCCAGTGCAGCACTGCAGCTCCGGGCTCCTTCCAGTGCAGCCCTGCAGCTCTGGGCTCCTTCCAGTGCAGGACAGCAGCTCTGGGCTCCTTCCAGTGCAGCGCTGCAGCTCCGGGCTATTCCGGTGTAGATCTGCAGCTCCGGGCTCCTTCCAGTGCAGCGCTGCAGCTCCGGGCTCCTTCCAGTGCAGCCCTGCAGCTCTGGGCGCCTTCCAGTGCAGGGCAGCAGCTACGGACTCCTTCCAGTGCAGGGCAGCAGCTACGGGCTCCTTCCAGTGCAGGGCAGCAGCTACGGACTCCTTCCAGTGCAGGTCTGCAGCTCCGGGATCCTTCCAGTGCAGGGCTGCAGCTACGGACTCCTTCCAGTGTAGAGCTGCAGCTCTGGGCTCCTTCCAGTGCAGCGCTGCAGCTCCGGGCTCCTTCCAGTGTAGAGCTGCAGCTCTGGGATCCTTCCAGTGCAGCGCTGCAGCTACGGACTCCTTCCATTGTAGAGTTGCAGCTACGGACTCCTTCCAATTCAGCCCTGCAGCTACGGACTCCTTCCAGTGAAGCGCTGCAGCTACGGACACCTTCCATTGCAGGGCAGCAGCTACGGAGTCCTTCCAGTGCAGGACAGCAGCTACGGACTCCTTCCAGTGTAGGGCAGCAGCTACAGACTCCTTCCAGTGCAGCCCTGCAGCTCCGGGCTCCTTCCGGTGTAGATCTGCAGCTACGGACTCCTTCCAGTGCAGGGCAGCAGCTACGGGCTCCTTCCAGTGCAGGGCAGCAGCTACGGACTCCTTCCAGTGCAGGGCTGCAGCTCCGGGCTCCTTCCATTTCAGGGCTGCAGCTATGGACTCCTTCCAGTGTAGTGCTGCAGCTCTGGGCTCCTTCCAGTGCAGCGCTGCAGCTACGGACTCCTTTCAGTGTAGAGCTGCAGCTCTGGGATCCTTCTAGTGCAGCACTGCAGCTACGGACTCCTTCCTTTGTAGAGCTGCAGCTACGGACTCCTTCCAGTGCAGCCCTGCAGCTACGGACTCCTTCAAGTGCAGGGCTGCAGCTCCGGGCTCCTTCCATTTCAGGGCTGCAGCTATGGACTCCTTCCAGTGTAGTGCTGCAGCTCTGGGCTCCTTCCAGTGCAGCGCTGCAGCTACGGACTCCTTCCAGTGCAGCCCTGCAGCTCTGGGCTCCTTCCAATGCAGGGCAGCAGCTACGGACTCCTTCCAGTGCAGTGCAGCAGCTACGGGCTCCTTCCAGTGCAGGGCAGCAGCTACGGACTCCTTCCAGTGCAGGACAGCAGCTCCGGGCTCCTTCCAGTGCAGCGCTGCAGCTCCGGGCTCCTCCCAGTGTAGATCTGCAGCTCCGGGCTCATTCCAGTGCAGCCCTGCAGCTCTGGGCTCCTTCCAATGCAGGGCAGCAGCTACGGACTCCTTCCAGTGCAGTGCAGCAGCTACGGGCTCCTTCCAGTGCAGGGCAGCAGCTACGGACTCCTTCCAGTGCAGGGCAGCAGCTCCGGGCTCCTTCCAGTGCAGGGCTGCAGCTATGGACTCCTTCCAGTGTAGTGCTGCAGCTCTGGGCTCCTTCCAGTGCAGCGCTGCAGCTACGGACTCCTTCCAGTGTAGAGCTGCAGCTCTGGGATCCTTCCAGTGCAGCACTGCAGCTCCGGGCTCCTTCCAGTGCAGCCCTGCAGCTCTGGGCTCCTTCCAGTGCAGGACAGCAGCTCTGGGCTCCTTCCAGTGCAGCGCTGCAGCTCCGGGCTATTCCGGTGTAGATCTGCAGCTCCGGGCTCCTTCCAGTGCAGCGCTGCAGCTCCGGGCTCCTTCCAGTGCAGCCCTGCAGCTCTGGGCGCCTTCCAGTGCAGGGCAGCAGCTACGGACTCCTTCCAGTGCAGGGCAGCAGCTACGGGCTCCTTCCAGTGCAGGGCAGCAGCTACGGACTCCTTCCAGTGCAGGTCTGCAGCTCCGGGATCCTTCCAGTGCAGGGCTGCAGCTACGGACTCCTTCCAGTGTAGAGCTGCAGCTCTGGGCTCCTTCCAGTGCAGCGCTGCAGCTCCGGGCTCCTTCCAGTGTAGAGCTGCAGCTCTGGGATCCTTCCAGTGCAGCGCTGCAGCTACGGACTCCTTCCATTGTAGAGTTGCAGCTACGGACTCCTTCCAATGCAGCCCTGCAGCTACGGACTCCTTCCAGTGAAGCGCTGCAGCTACGGACACCTTCCATTGCAGGGCAGCAGCTACGGAGTCCTTCCAGTGCAGGACAGCAGCTACGGACTCCTTCCAGTGTAGGGCAGCAGCTACAGACTCCTTCCAGTGCAGCGCTGCAGCTCCGGGCTCCTTCCAGTGCAGGACAGCAGCTCCGGGCTCCTTCCAGTGCAGGACAGCAGCTCCGGGCTCCTTCCAGTGCAGGACAGCAGCTCTGGGCTCCTTCCAGTGCAGGACAGCAGCTCCGGGCTCCTTCCAGTGCAGCACTGCAGCTCCGGGCTCCTTCCAGTGCAGGGCAGCAGCTACGGAGTCCTTCCAGTGCAGCGCTGCAGCTCCAGGCTCCTTCCAGTGCAGGACAGCAGCTCCGGGCTCCTTCCAGTGCAGCGCTGCAGCTCCGGGCTCCTTCCAGTGCAGGGCAGCATCTCCAGACTCCTTCCAGTGCAGTGCTGCAGCTCTGGGCTCCTTCCAGTGCAGGGCAGCAGCTACGGAGTCCTTCCAGTGCAGCGCTGCAGCTCCGGGCTCCTTCCAGTGCAGGGCAGCAGCTACAGAGTCCTTCCAGTGCAGCGCTGCAGCTCCGGGCTCCTTCCAGTGCAGTTCTGCAGCTCCAGGCTCCTTCCAGTGCAGGACAGCAGCTCCAGGCTCCTTCCAGTGCAGGACAGCAGCTCCAGACTCCTTCCAGTGCAGGGCAGCAGCTACAGGACTCCTTCCAATGCAGTGCTGCAGCTCCGGGCTCCGTCCAGTGCAGGGCAGCAGCTCCGGGCTCCTTCCAGTGCAGCGCTGCAGCTCCGGGCTCCTTCCAGTGCAGCGCTGCAGCTCCGGGCTCCTTCCAGTGCAGGACAGCAGCTCCGGGCTCCTTCCAGTGCAGGACAGCAGCTCCGGGCTCCTTCCAGTGCAGGACAGCAGCTCTGGGCTCCTTCCAGTGCAGGGCAGCAGCTACGGAGTCCTTCCAGTGCAGCGCTGCAGCTCCGGGCTCCTTCCAGTGCAGCGCTGCAGCTCCGGGCTCCTTGCAGTGCAGCGCTGCAGCTCCGGGCTCCTTCCAGTGCAGGACAGCAGATCCGGGCTCCTTCCAGTGCAGGACAGCAGCTCCGGGCTCCTTCCAGTGCAGGACAGCAGCTACGGACTCCTTCCAGTGCAGGGCAGCAGCTACAGACTCCTTCTTGTGCAGGGCAGCAGCTACGGACTCCTTCCAGTGCAGGGCAGCAGCTACGGACTCCTTCCAGTGCAGCGCTGCAGCTACGGACTCCTTCCAGTGCAGGGCAGCAGCTACAGACTCCTTCCAGTGCAGCCCTGCAGCTACGGACTCCTTCCAGTGCAGGGCAGCAGCTACGGACTCCTTCCAGTGCAGGGCAGCAGCTACAGACTCCTTCCAGTGCAGGGCAGCAGCTACGGACTCCTTCCAGTGCAGCGCTGCAGCTACGGACTCCTTCCAGTGCAGGGCAGCAGCTACGGACTCCTTCCAGTGCAGGGCAGCAGCTCCGGGCTCCTTCCAGTGCAGGACAGCAGCTCCGGGCTCCTTCCAGTGCAGGACAGCAGCTCCGGGCTCCTTCCAGTGCAGCGCTGCAGCTCCGGGCTCCTTCAGGTGTAGATC